>NC_134379.1:3450000-4064423 GCF_035582795.1 Mycteria americana | reverse complement strand
CAAGTAATGCACAAGGCTTGTACCTGTTTGGAAGAACATCTGTCTAAAACGGACTTGTGAAACACCAGAAATATTAAACAAATACAGTATCTGAAATCTTTTAACAATCTATTAAAAAAATTGGCAAAATTATTGCAGTCTGAATCAAGGGGGCGATCTCCCTCCTGTTTACCAAACCTGAGTTGCTGCTTGGCTCTTAAGCCTAACGTAAATCAAAGGGGAAGTATTTTTTCTGTAAAACTTTAATTTCCTTCACTAGACAGTTTTATATAACCTGTCATTTTAATATTGCACTACTTTTCTTTCCAACAAAAGCAGCATATCAAAAACCGTAAATCATGTTTGCTTACAGGGAGAAATGTAATGCAAATAAGATGCTTTAGCTTTGTGGGACTCTCTTTCCAAAATAAAATTCCAGAAACTGTTTTAAGATTTAAGAGAGGACTTTTAAAGCAAGGAGTCTGACTGGCTACTTTCTTTGTGTTTGATTGCATAACAATTGTCAGCTTTTCAGTTTGTTTTTGTGTTTGGTTTTTTTTTTTAAGGGAAAAAAAAAAAACCTCTTGCAACATTCTGATTTATGCTGGCTTCCAGTTATTGCACTATTTACTCTCCTGGATAAGGAAAACCACAGCTGTTCTTTTGCACTTTTTAAGGCTGATCTCATTAGAGAGAGGCTAAACTAGCAGACGGAATGTACACTTTTTCAAAAAAGCTTTCCATCAGAGAGCTCTTTTCCATTGATGAGTTTACCTTTTCTGGTTACAGATATTAGACTGTGCAAAACATAAGATGCAGTTCTGTATCTTAGTTACCATATTGAGGGCTGGTTTTTTAGGCTGTGAGGTTTTTGACATCTACTTGTATACTAAGTACCTGGAAGCTTAGTGCCAGAATAGATGCTTTCTAATATGAGAATCAAATATTAGGCGCCTCTCTCTCAGGATTGAACTGAAGTTTGTATGAATCTCTGCTGCTTTTGGAGCCCAAACAGTGGGCTGATTAGTAGAAGCGATTGTTTAACAAACTTCTGTTCGGTTGTTAGAAGTGAGGGACTTTTGTCATTTAAGTGAAAAATTTAGATTTATGTAGGTGGAAATGTTTTAATCTTTGTCATTGTGGGAATTGAAAAGCTTTCTCCTTTTTAATGGTGTAATGCAGGATAACTGTGATTTGGATTTGGAGAACTGCTGGATGTTTGCCTGTATCCTTTAACTATGGTGTAAATGGAGTCTTCATAACCAGAAATGGAGACATTATGTTTTTTGGTTTTGTTCTGCTATTAGATCCCCATACGTGACTGATCTATGAAATGGCAGAGAATGGAACAGATTGTGACCAGAGACGCATAGGAATGATCAAAGAACAGCACAATGGAAACTTTACAGGTAGGTGGAAAGTGACTTAATACTCTCAGCTGGTCAGCTTGGTGTGTAAAATGGCCAGCACAATACTCAAAAGGAATTTATGTTGGTGCACTTTATGCGCAGGTAATGCAAAGGGCCTCAATGCCTGAATCAATCTTGGAAACTTCAGTCATCTCTCAATCTGAAGTCTTAGAGGATTTATGTATCGTAAAGCCACAGAATAGTTTTATGCTGTGTATTTCCATGCAGTTTTCTCTTATACTCTTTTCTCCCTCCGAAGTTCTTATTCTGTAGTTCATATGCATGTGAGCCCTGTAAAGCTGACTTGGGTACCAACAGGGGCTCCAACAGGACTGAGCTAAAAAACTAAACTGTGTTGGCAAATATGTGGCTGTAGAAGTCAGGCTATACAGCCCCACCCTTTGGCACTGAAAAGTTAGTACTTGGTAATAAAAATCTGTTTTACTCTGGGAGAAATCCAGTTATTAGTCTCCCAATTTCTAGCTTTTCTGTTGACATTTAGCGTTGCTATAATTTATCAGTTTCAATGATAAAGTACTAACAACAGTTAACTACCTCATCTCCTGCCTTGCCTCTGTTTTTCCTACTGGTATGTCTGAAGTAGGCTTCAGTTAATGTTTAGGACTTATGAAAAATAACCTGAGAACGTTTCATGAAGAGCCTTGTGTCACTGAACTATCTCTGCTGTGTAGAAATGATAATCATTTTGGTTTGTTTCCTGTCAGCTTTGAATGTGCCAGTTCCATACTTAATTAAGTTTTGTAACCAAGTGATTTCTCAAGTTGCATGCAGTCTTACACCATTGTCTTATGACCTTTACTAAAAACAAAGTCATAAAAAACAAGGTTGAAGCATTTTTATTAGACACATTAAGTGAAAAAATAGATAATAGAAATTCTTGATGCAATGAATGCGGCAAGATTTGAAGAGGAACTGTATGTGTGTATGTATGGAACAAATCAAAGCCTTTTACTCAAAAGCTTAAATAATTCTGTAACTCTGAGGGAATGTGGATGTTATCCAGTATTTGCCGTTGTAGGATTTCTGTTAGTTCATCTAAAGCAACTGATGCTTACAGCTAAAGAATACAAAATTAAATGGGCTATGTGACTAATGAGGTATCAATTTCTATGTAAATGTTAGCATCTGATAAGGCAGCATGTTTCAATTACTGGAATAAGACTGAAATAATAAATCTTGAGCTACAATATGCTGGGGATTCAGATTAGATTAATATTTTAAAAAGCAACAGCTTTTTACAAATTTAAAATTTATTCATGTTATTGCAGTGCTTTAAATGTATACAAAACAGAATACATATGTTTTGATTTTGTGTAGTAAGTTATGTTTAAACAAGTTTGGTGTCTGTTTGGATACAGAGTTATTTTTATTTTTTCCATTGTTTTGTGATGTTATTTTTTTTTTCTAATTCCAGAATTAATTTTCTTTAAAAGTTTAAAAATCATTACCGCTCATTAGCTTGACGACCTTTGAACAAGCCTTTCTCATCCAGAAAAACAGCTAGGGTTTTTATTAACCTTGATGGCGTTGTAAGTGCAAAACCACACATTTATTAGAAGATCCTTTCTTCTGTACTGGTATGGTAGTGTACACTGACTGGTGTTACAGTAGTGTTAAGCTCCACGTTATAACCACATCACTGCAGTTAAAAGCAACCAGATGTATAGTGCCGGTCCAGCGAAGGACTGCGGTATAAAAGCAAGTCCTTTTCATGGGAGCACTTCCTGTCTGCTGGGCTCATTTAGGAGAAGCTGAACAGTGTGGCAAAACTTACCATGAGGATACTGACTGGGAGGGCAGAGGCTATTATCCAGTTACACGGAGCCTGAGGTGTATAAAGAGCACATGTAATTCAATCTAGTTCGATCGGAGAAGTCTGAGAATAGCTTTGGAAGAGAACCAAATTGAAAAGTTCAAAGTGAAATGTGGTCTCTGTAGTGGGTGATATTCGCATTTGACCTAATGTATTAGCTGGTTTGTATCTAGTAGTGCAGTACCTTGCATAAAGGCTAATGGATATGCCTGACTTTTTGCACCCTGGGCCAATTAGATTCTTGAATGGTTGTCAGCAACATGGAGGAAAAAAGCTACCTTATTTCCTTTGCTGGAGGTCACCTGATTTCTGATGCCCTTAGAGGACATGCTTTGTGATGAGTGGAAAAGATGACTGGGAGCCCACATTAACTTCCTAATAAAGCAAAAAAAAAAAAAAAAGTCACTATATTTTTGGGTGGGATGGAATCTGAACTGTCAGCCTGTGCTTTTACATTTCTGTTGCTTTTCATTTGCAGATTCCTCTTTGTTGAGTGAACGGAAGCGAAGGGACCGAGAAGAGAGGTTGAATATTGTACTGTGGAGACAACCGCTTGTTACCTTGCAGTATTTTTTCCTGGAAACTCTAATAAACTTGAAGGAATGGACCATAAAGTAAAGATCATTTCTTTAACTTCTACTAAGCATTCTGGGGAAACCTATGCTTTGATTCAGTAGGTCATTCTGACATCTCGCTTTCCCTGATGATTCACAACTTTAAAATTCTTCTTTCAGAAAACATATTTATTTTTGTACCTTAAAGGTGGCTACTGGAACATACCATGCTTCTAGCCGTGTACTCAGGCCTTCTACCTAAATTACATAAGCGTAAATACAGTAAGATGTCAATGGAAGAAAATTGCAAACTTCCTTTCTGAAGAGTTGAATATTCCAATTTGAAGGAGTGGGACAGTGTTTTGGGATCCTTAAGGAAGAGATATTGTTCTTATGACTGCAGCATTAAGTACTGGTCTATTAATGGATGTGTTGGTATTGCCAAATGATCTTCAAATAGCTCAGCAAGGGCAGGGTCCAGGATTACGTGGAACTTGCAGTGACGTTTATGATGCTGTGAAGAAGACTTTGCTTGTAAGCTACATGGTCCCTTTCACAGCAGGAAATGAGCTATTAAAGCACTTTCCCTAAGCATTATTTACACACTGGATAAAATGGGCTTTTATTCCAGTTAGAAAACTTGCAAGTAGCAGTCCTGACATCCCCTACTAATGCTGAAATGCATAGCTATTTCTTAACGCGCTAGGCTTGAGAGGGTTTAGAGTGCCAAAAGGCAAACATGAGTAAAATTGGCAGCTGAAAAAGCCAAGTGTAGCAGCCATCCTAGTGCTTGTGTTGGTAACTGCACTCTCTTGTGTTTGGGATTGAGTTTACAATCGTTTTCCTAGTCAGAAGATAGGATCTGATATCACCTTGGGTGATCCTAGCTGCTGGACTGCTCCTTTGCAGAGTGAGCTGAGATTGGTGACAGTGGACTATGTTCATTGACCCTTCTGGGCTAGGTTCGAGGTGCTGGCACATAACATCCATTGAGAGAAACTTCTGTTTTCCATTTGGATTTTCTGAAATGATTTGTATAAAAAATACCAGGTTTATGTAGTGTAGTCTTAATCCCCTTTTACATCCCCTACCGCTGAAAAATCTAACCCTGAAACCTACTTATTCTACTATGTGCATTCTTTCAACTACCATTGGGAATTGTTTCTTTAAGAACTGTTTTATTGGGTCTTACATTAGCCATTTCTGACAACCTCCATGCATTTATTTAAACCCAGCAGAAATAACACTTGAGGTCTTATTTTAAGCTGACTACTACCTGGCTTCTTAGACATCAAATTCTGTTACAGATAGCACTTGCAGCCTCTGTTGGGCAGCACATCTATGTTGTCTAGCCCTAGCATGACAATATCTTTACAGCAAGTAACACTGACTATTATAAGCTATTAAGCTGAGACCTCAGATTGACTCTTAATGATATCCTGTGTTCCACTTGAGTAAGTTGTGATTTAAATGATGACAATCAGTTGAAAATCCAATTCTCATACTAATATAAGCAGCACAAATTATTTTAAAATTAAAAGAAAGTTAGAGTGACTTTTTTCAGCTTGCTTAATATGAAACACTTGTGACTGTTTTCCTGCATTACGTGTCTCATTTCTATCTTTTTCTGTCTGTCTAAATAGATAAGTTATGTTCATAGTTTGCTATTTCATGTCTGAGATTTTTAAGTGATGCTAGCACTTGCTTTTTTATATCATTAGGTGACAGTATAATAGTGTTTCCAAGAAAACAGTAAATGTATTTGCTAATCTACTGTGTGTGGCCACATACACATCAAGCAGAATGTGTATGTAAAACTGAACAGGCCCAAAAGTAATTTGGTACCAAATTACATAGGAAAACACTTTTCTCCCCTTACTGTAGTAGCTTCCTAATGCTTTATAATTAGCTAAAATGTATTTATTGAACTTTGTGCTGTTACAAGAGACATTAATTTCAATAGATCAAGGGAACCAAATTAGGGTAAAGATTTGTTCCTCTTGCTGTCACTGTGGTTCTACCCACCAGCACGCAGCTTGAAATTAGCACTCCTGTATTCCACCCACAGCTCATCCCTTGCCCAGGGCTAGGGCAGTGCCTGCTTTGCACTTTGCTTGACCATGGATGTTGTTGATGGCCCTGTGTTTGAGACTCTCTTGGCTGCACAAGCTGAGTATTTGTTTTCAGATTCTGTTTGTTTTCAGACAGTTACTTTGGTTTTCCTTATTTAAAAAAATAATGTGCATGGCTGAACTTTGATCTCGCTTGGCAGTGAAGTAGAGACTTTTTCGTAAAGAATAAAGGCTCCCCAGATATTTTCTTGGGAGGTTTACGCTTTTGTAATAGCAAACTTTTCAGCTGCCATCATCCCCACTGACTACATCCATGCAGACCCAGTCTAGAGGGATAACTAAGTTACTTTGAAATGCATGCTAAATTATGAAAAACCCTAACTGCCATTTGTCTTTTAAGATTGTGGCATCGGCGAAGTATCTTGGTGTCTTTTTTACTGATGCTTGCAGTGCTTACAGCTACGTATTACATTGAAGGAACACATCAGCAGGTATGAGGTTTTCAAGTTACTTTCCTTAGTGATTAATCCTTCCTGTCCCTGTGCTAAAGTAGACGTACTGGGAAGTGAATGGGGTCTTCATGAAATTGTAATGTATCTTTTGAACTCCTACTCACTAAGGATATTTGTTTCTCATGTCATGACTCCTCTCTGTTGTGTGTGGATGAGTTGCGTTTTAGAGATGCAGAACGATCAGCTGTACCGTTTGATCTATTCTGTTGCATCTGTAGGTGTTCCACTTCTCATCTGTTCCTGAATTAGCACACCTCCAGTGCTGCAGCACTCCTTCACATCTGCTGTTAACAAGCTTTTAATAGTGGTGTGAGCTCTTGAGAGATAATGTTAAACTGAGTCATGATAGAACTTCATGGTTCCCGAGAAATGTTTCTTCTTCTGTTATGGAAGGGTCTCCTGACCCCTATCCCGTGCTAGGATAGGCATGTATCTAGACATAAAATGGTTTCATAGTTCAAATCTGGTTCTGCGATGCTTCTTACACCCCCGTTGTTTTAAAATGGTTGTTTTAAAAACTTTTTTTGTGCTTTGGAGTACATGAAGGCTGATGCTTTTGCATCACTTGAAGTGTAAGCCATTGCTTAAGCATAAGGTGATGGTATTGTCTACACCTTTCCCCTCCCCATTTCTCCTTGAGTTTCAGATTTTCCCTGAGGGCAGACAGCCCTTTTAAACCCTGCAGAGCATTTCCTTGTGCAACTGAATCATCTGACCGCTCTGAAATCAGCAGGTTCCCAGTTTCAGAGAACTTGCTTACATCCATACTGCTATGGTGGGTCACTGGCTGCCTGAGGGACACGCAGGTCTGGAACAGGAGTCCTGGCTTCCCAGGACAGGTCTTGAAATGCAGTGAAATGAGTTGCTTCAGCTCATCGCATTCTCGCTCGCTCAATCCCACGCTTGAGACCTAAGCACTTACACGCAGAGCAAGTTGGTAGATGGTGAATCGGTGGCCTGTTCCTGATGGACAAATATCTGCTTCGTTAAAAACTGCCCTGGTTGGTGGCCTTGTCAGCATGAAGGCCAGAGCGTGATGCACTCAACGCTTGCCACTAGATGGCTCTTGCAAGCTGGCGTTGAGGCACATGGCCCCTGAGCTGCTCAAGGTTTCCTTGAGCCTGCTGGGGACAAAGCTGTGCCCCTGGGACTGGCGAGGGCAGGGTCACCTGCAGGGTCCAGCCAGTGCTTGGGGCTCTCCGTTCTGGGGGGTCTCAGTCGTGTGCCAGCAGGTATCTGTCCATCCCCCTTCCTCCAGAGCTCCTTCCCTAAAGTCCCTGTCCTGCTAGTGCCTCTGTCTATCTCTGTGTACCATCAATGGATACTTGAATATGAGCCACTTCTGAAAGCATACTCAGGACAGTGAAGTATATTTGCGATTTTCACTTGCTGTTTTCAGGACTTTTTTGCACCCTGGCAGGTTGAAGCCTGGTTAAGACTGGTAAACTTCATCTGGGTGCTGTTGGTCCATGGGTGGTATAAAATGGCACCTCTTCTTGGGGCTGTGGTACAGACAAGTTGATGGCCTGGCTCATCCTCTTAGTATTGCCTTCCTGGCAGTGAGAGGGAGATACTGCTTCCCCAGCGTGCCCAACTGGACCTTTTATGTCCAGAATTTGCTGTGACTTTCTCATATCCCCTCACTTACATGTGCAACACACAGTCAACGTTTTAATCTTTTCTTAAAAGTAACAAACCTGGTTCCTCACTGGTCCAGGATAAAACATTAAACAGACTAACTGAGAGTGCAGCTAATTCTATTCCTTCATTTAATCTGCTCAGGCAATTCCCTGAGCTGTCTGCTCGCTGCTTGGGCTCCAGTAGACACTGTCTGGGGCTTGCTGCTCACTGCTCACACCTAGTATGCCTGTTCTGGATTTCAACCCCCTACTATTGAACCTGAATTTTTCATCCATCTCCTTGGAAAGTTGCTGATTCTAAGGCACGTGGGCTTTTCTTTTGAAAGTGCGCTATCTTCTGTATGTGTCTGTGCTGTAATTGTAATAAATTGCAAATAGAAGTATCTAGGATTCTATTTCAGTTATTGTAATCCAGATAACTATCTGCCTTAGTTTGTAGCTTTAACTTTCTCCCCCAGGAGATATCACCATTCTTGTTTTTTTTTCTCTTTTGTGGCTTTTCTTTTTCAGTATGTGCGGTATATGGAGAAAAAGTTCTTGTGGTGTGCCTACTGGGTAGGATTAGGCATTCTGTCCTCTGTTGGACTTGGAACAGGTCTCCACACCTTTCTGCTCTATTTGGTAAGGATATTTCCATACCATGTTCTTTCTGAATCAAGTATTTTAATTGTTGCATATTTTAAAATATGTGAATAAAGAATATTCCGTAAGTCCTAAACATTAAGTACTTCTGAAGGAACAGAAATACTTAGTGTAATGCTTCTGGGCTCTAGTGAATGCTGTTCATATTCTATACTGTATAACCTTGTTTTGTAGTTTGTATCTGTATGTTTGTTGAACTGTAGATATTAGCCTGCTGTTAATGCTCACTTTGAAACAATGAGTCAAAATCTGCAAGTTCTATTCTCTAATTTCCTAATTCCAATGAAACATTTTCTAGTGTGTGCAGCTCAAATGTTTCCATTTAAAATTTTTCAGCATACTCTTTTTTAGTAGCTAGATCATTTTTCTAGTTGAAACCACTGAAATAGGCAGCTATTTTAAAGTTCAGTCTGTATTAATTTTGCTTTGAAAATAATAGCAAGAAAAATATTTGTCTACAAAGGTAAAATAATATCTGTTCTGAAAATTTGTATGATGTTGTTTATCTCAACTTAGCTAGGAAAGTTAGGGAAATGTTTGGGTGTGTTTTGCTTTTGGCCATTGGTTTAGTTCCTTGTTTATGAAACCACTGTCCTGGATTTAAGAAAAGGATTCATGGCCACAAAATAATTAAAACCAGTTTATGCAACAAATGTCATCTTGTATTTGGAACAATTACAGATGTTTACTTTCAGAACTGCTTTAATCATTAACAATAACACAGAAAACACTACAAGAAACAAGAAACTCGTGCTTTTCCACACAGCAGGGCAATGCTGGTAGATCGAATGGCATCTGTATGGGCTGCATTTGCAGTAGTCTTAGACTTACTCTTAGTGTAGCTTCTCTCCTAAAGACTGTGGAGGCAGAAAGTACAGGAGAAAGGAAACTTGCTAAACAGAAACAAGTTTACGCATGCATGGCCTTCTAGAGAAAAATATTGCTGTCAGTCTAAATGATTAGAAATGGAGATTCAGCAAAGCTGATGAACACAGTGTCTAAACATTTTTATGTAACACTGGCTAGTGCTTAGACAGCAGTGAATTGACAATGTACAGATCTTTCTGACTTGCAGAGACAGTGCTGTTAATAGCTTAGGGACAGTAAGACACACGGGCTGGACAGAGGGAGAATCAATCAAAATCATCAGCCCCGAACCGAGTTGCTCTGCCTCGCTGGAGAGGCAAACCAGGATCAAGTGATGCATGAGGTGGAGTCAAGCTCACAAACTCAGCTCACTTTGGGTTCTCTGCCAGCCTGTGGTGGGAGTGAAAATGCAGCAGATGGGATCACCAGCTATTCAGCAGGACAGAGAGAGGAAAGGAAAGCAATTCCAGGTTTGCTGCAGAAGTCAGTTGGTCATGATTTAAATGAGCAAGTATGAAACAGTTTAAATGATAGATTTTAATCTTGTTCTGCCTTTTATATATTTTCTTAGGCTATCAACCAGTGAGAGCCAACTTAAGATTTCCTCTAACCAAAGATTTCGTGTATTTAGACATTCTCTTTGAAGCAGTTTGGAGAGCTTCTCATACAGTTCCTATTCTTAATTTTTACATATGTTGTGTCAGAAATCTAGTAAATAAGAAATGTTATGCACCATTTCTGAACTGTATTTGAAAGTGGGTAGTGTTTCTTTGCTGTACGTTGATCTGACGCGGGGTAGCAAGAGTGCGTCATTTTATACCCCAGGCCACTCCAAGATGATTTTGTCACGTAAAGAAGTCTTCATAAGACAGGACCACTTTCTTTTTAAAAGAAAGTGGAATGCACTGACCTTTCTTTTACTCTGTATTTAAGAATCCAGATGTTTAAATAGTTCTAAATTACTTTAATAGAAACCAAATTAAATTTCATAACATATCACTTAAGTTTTCCTGTGGGGGTATGTGAACCTAGTTTTATTTCCATTGCCAGTCATTTAGACTGACATGGAAGTAATGTATATCCAAAATATAACTTCTCTACTGGCTTATCAATATAATTTATGGTGGGTGTATAGGAGGTGAACAGCCTTCCAAAGATTACAGAGAGGTGCATCACCTAGGAAAAGAAATTTAGTTTAATGTTGTTAGTGAAGGTATTTATTTGGAATGTAAGAGGCAAGGTTTCACATAACTGTGTTAGAGGGGAAAACCAGACAAAATAGATTGCGCTGAATAATTAGAAGGTGGTTATAGAATAAAATGTAATAAAACTATACCATCAATATATAATGTGTAACAATACAGGAGAAATACTTGTTTGCTTTAAATACGTAAGGCAGATAAGCATGTTTCTATTGCATTGAGGGAATTCCATAAAGGCAGTGAGTGTAGGAAGAAAGAGAAGCAAAGATTCATTTTCCTCTTTTCTCCTGTGCAAGATTTAGTGATTAGCATGGACTGTAAACTGAGGATAATTGCACTTTCTCGGCACCGAACGCTTGTCTGAACCCTGAATGGGTCATAAATTGGTGGCCTGTATCTGGCTTTGTAGCCACTAGATGGCAGTGGGAGTGTAAAAACAGAAGTTTATTGCCCTAACAGCGTGTTGCCATTTTAAGTACCTGAACTGTTAATATTCTTGTCAATACAGCTGTATCAGCAATATCTATATGCCATATGCTATCAGTGTAGTAATACACTCCTTACCTTAATACCGCCTCACTTTGAGCCTACGCCTTGTGTGAAAGGGAACGTGGAGTACTAACTTAAGACTGTTGGTACAACCTTTAAGGGTCCATTATTTCAGAATAGTATTCTGGATTTAACCCATCTGAAGACAATGCAGTTAGGAGCTCCAGCTTTCAAAAGGAGGAGTTTTAACTAATTTGCTTTGTTATTTGTCAGCTGTTGCCTCTAAAAGTAGAAATGTGATAAGTTAAGCGGGGAACTTGCTATGCTAACTTTTACATTACTGTATATTTACTTTTCATGTTCCATATACTTTAATTACATTTCTTCATTATGGTAAAACTTATTTCTTTGAATCAATAGAAGAATGAAGTCACAAAACAGCAAATCCTCTTCTGCTTTAGTGCCTGGATTTGCTGGCAATAGAGAACAGACTCAGTAAGTGTTTTAAAATTGCTTTTAATTAATTGCTCATTTTAAATCTGTATGTAGAGTGAGATTGTTGGGAATGCAATTACATGCTTAGAGAACAATGCTCTTGGGCCCACCCATGTGCTGCTGAGCTCTTGTTGACGCTTGCAGTATTGTCTCTGCCATTAAGGGCCAACGGGTAGGAATGGATGGCATGTAGGCACCTGCTCAGTCAGTGCGCCTCAACTTCCTCAGCTGCGACACAGGTGCATCTTTTTTTAAATATAGCCCTCCATTTACTGCATACAACTATTTTCCTATCAAATTGTTCAGAAGCACTGTTAGCTGCTATGCTTCTGTTTCCAGCCTGTTAGCTGGGAAAATCATAGAAAGAGTTATGCAATAGATGCAGTATATGGATGACTCCGGGTGTTTGCTTTCCCTGGCCTGGTTAGCTGTTGTTCCAGTGTTGAAAACTGTTGTTTGTCTGGATTCTTCAGAGCATCTCTCACCAGCCGCTTTTTGGAGCGGCATGAATTCAAGTGCCAGGAGAGATCCTGGGGTTAGCTGAGAAGAGAGTACTTGGAAACAGTTTGCTTTAGGTTTTACAATCTACTTTAAGCAGTCTCAGTTTGGGGGGAAGTTACTGCCCCTGGTTAATATCAGTTCACATCTGATTTGAATTTTGTTGGTCACCAGCACATTCTCGCTGCAAACATCTCGGTCTAGGAGGGAGAGGTCAATTTTGTTTGATAATAGGCTTTTTATTGCTATTTCTGTGATTCAAGAACTTTCGAGATGTTATAAAGGGTCTGAACATTGTCAGCTGCATTGGTTCCTAGTTTAATGCTGCTTCCTTAGTTGTAGCCAGCAGCAAATATAAAATTTGACATGGCTTTTTGGGAAACAATTCTCGTGCTGCAAATTGGCACTGAGCTAAGGGCTGGCACAGAGCAGATCTTCAACACAGAAATAGGGAAGCAGGCCACTTCCAAGAATCCTTTTTATTCTGACACTTTCAAAACACGTCTGCTGGCTTATTTTCCCAAAGTCCATTAAAGGTTCTTCACAGTTCTTTAAAAACAACACTTTAAAAATAGTAATCATGATGTGGTTCTGTAGGAAATAAAACTATTATGATTAACGACTCTAAATACTGCTTTTAGCAGCACGCAGCTTTTTTTTTCTTAGTCCTGAGATGCTTTCTCTTCTATTGGTGGTATATTAAATTATAAATGGCATGGATCACCTAAGTACCAAAGGGAGATGAGTGAGGGTAACTCGTCAGGAATTTCTTGCGTTTGTACGTCTTGGAGGGGTCTGCTTGCTGCCGCAACACGAAATGAATGAGCTGCTGGCAGGCCCCGGCGGAGCAGGGGACACTAGGTGGAGCGCTCGGAGGGGACACCGCTGCCATTGCCATCTTCGCGCAACGCTCTGCCTCGTGATTTGGTTTCGGTTCAGCTCTGGCAAATGGATTGCAAAAGATGCGGCCGAGGCAAACCAAATCAGCTTAGAATTAATGCCTATCAAAAAGCCTTGCGCGAGAAGCGGATGATAAATGTCCCTTCTGTGTATGGTCTGTTATAATCTGTAGTGGTGGGGGATGAATGGAAGCGAATTCCTTACAGGTCAAAAGTGCAGAGCGAGCTTTGGCTGTTTGCATTTGTTTTGTGTTTTTGTTTCTTACATATGGATCTCTGCTTGCTTGCTGATAGAGCCAAGTGGAGCAACTGCTGAAAAGGCTTTCCCTGGGTTGTGGACTAGCACAAACAGGAAACGTGAGGTACAATAGGAATGTTTTCTGTGCGGAGGTCGCACAAGAGTTCGAATTTTTTCAGCACTGTAATATGTGGGTTTGTCACTTAATTCCTTCTGGGGTGTTGTGTAGCAGAGGGGAAGAGAGCACGACGATAATTTCAGGCCATGAAAAAGAACAGAAAACTGCTTTTAAAGAGAAGTGAGTTGAAAAGACTGTGTCCTTATCGACAGTGCTGGCTTTAGAGAGCCGGTTCGAGTTTATCTGGGCTTGAGGGTTCAATGTCTCGCTTTTGTTCTGAATTGGTTCCAGGGTTTGGCTTTGGCGAGGGGTCGCATTCTGGCCTCCCGAAAGTGTGGTAGTTTGCAGCTGAAATGAGTCGTGTTTTGGCCCTATCTGACCTGGTTTAGGTTAGAATCTGAAGATTTAAAATCCAGACACCTTGTGCAATAATGAGCCCATTAGCTTTAAAAAAAAAAAAAGTGTTGTTGGTGTAAATGATTAAAAAACAAACCCACGCAAATAAAATAACCTTTTCCTGCCAGGACTACTGAAAACTTTTAAAAATCAAACTTAATTCCTTTTAGTTATCTGGTTCCAGGAGCTGAGCTTGTAAGGAGATTCATGATAAAATTACTGAAGCACTTCTAAAAAGAAAAGCTCACAAAACAGGGCTTACTCCACTTCTATGAAGTAGACAGAATAATTTGGAAACCCACAGAACTTACTCTCATTTTCTTCTCCATTTATTTACTTGTGACTTTAATACAGGAGTATTTTCATAGTGATGATTGTCAGCTTCAGGAGAAGTTTTGCTCTTTCCATGTGGATCATTCAAAACTAGTGTGAGTAACCCAGAAAACTACGGGTTCTGTGTGTAAAAGAAAAAAATGAGAAACAAAAGCTGAGCTGCCTCAGCCAGGTGGGAGGGCACAGTAGTGCTCCCCTTCCCAACGCTGAATTATTTTGAAGTGAGGGGTTCATTTTCAGTCCATACTGTTCTTCAATTCACATGTCAACTTGCAAGCCTAAAATAAATGAAATAAAAACCGGTTCTGTCTAATATCTCTGCTTAGGTTACTGCTATTGGCTTGCTAAGGTAGTTGAAAGAAAAAATACATGGTGGGTGCAGAAGACAGAAATTAATTTTAAAGTAACTTGAAATGGATCCTGTTTGTGTGAGGGTTGTTTGTGACTCTTACTCTCTCATTTGTTTCCTTCATGCCTTTAAACCTACTTCCTCCAGCTGTCCTAAGCTTTTTACAATGAACTGAAACATCCTGGAATACTTGAATCAACATATAACTTAAAAAAAAAAAAAATCACTTTTGCTAACCATCTCTTGCCAGGAACTCCTGCTTACAGCTCACTTGGGCTCTGTTCTGCTTGAAACCGCATCATTGATATTAATAATGCACTGATGAACTGGAAGGGTCCAATGAATTAAACTGGACGCTGCTGCCAGATTAGTTATGTAACCTGGGTGTTTCTTAAATGCATTTAAAAAATCTGAGATTAAAAATGGTATTTTCGAGGAGAAAAATATTCATTTGGAGTCTTAGTCCCTCTAAGTGCACCCACCGTTGTGTATGTCAGATACCAATAGATACCCGCAGAGAATAAAACGCGTGCCTCTGGTTTAGGTTATGCTTTGGAAGAACAACCCCTTCAGCTGCTGCAGCTCAGTCCGAGAGATTGCAGACTGAGCCCCAAGGCCCCAGTCTGGTGCGTTAACATGAGTTGAAACTGATGGCGGTTTAAGTTCTGCTGGACGCGAGCCTGGCAACTACCGAGCAGACGCTGCTGGTCCCGCTGTCCTGCTCCGAGGGTGGTAACCTCTGGTGTAGGGGCTGGTGGAACAGCTGGAAGCAATAACCTCCCGTGTTGTCCCACCGTGAATTGCCGGACCTCATGAGTCAGAGCCCGAAATGGTGTGACTGCGAGTTCCATATATGGCCTCCAGTGCTGCTGAAAGTGGTGTACGTCAGAGTCTGGACGGTTTATCTAAAGCTGGAGCTGCGGCAATAAACAGCTAATGTGAAGTGCCTCCATCTGTGCAGGCTTAGCTACCTTACTTCGACTTTTCAAAAATCCGCAAAATATTGATGTCATATTAATATTTAAGCTATATTGACCGTCTTGGCCAGCCGTAGTGATTGGAACTTGCACCAAGCTGAGGAGTTAGTAAGATGATCGGTACACCGTTTTCTTCTTTTTGAAGGTTGATGGACTTTACCTTTTAGATGCTGACGCCTTGGTTTTGTTATCTGCTCTAGACTTCCTCCTCCCGGGTTCTGTGTCTCATAACGCTGCTGGGAGGTCATGTTATGCTTTCTCCTCATTTGCTCCCTTGGAGTCTGCTTTTTTTTTTTTTTTTTTTTTAAATGCATAGCCTGAACTTTATACTTTTCATGTCACTGCTTCCTTGAACAGGCTGGAAATAATGATAACAGTGCAAGACGATCTCTAATTGGACACGTTAAAGCCAATCATCACTACTAGTGTCAATTTGAATAGATGCTGTGATTTATTCTTCAGAAATAGTAAGTGGGTGGCTAGGGAAGGGCAAGGAGAGAACGCTGACAGATTATTTTTGTCTTCTGTCAGCACCAGAGTATAAACTTGGATCCTTCCAGTTGTGCCTTTCCCTGACGTGAGTCTGTTTGCTCCTATAGAAAGTAGCTTGGGCACAGTCTTATAAAACGTCTGCTTTTCACGTTACTCCTCAAAGTAGCAGCGTGGCCCTGTTATGCATGCAGTGGTACCACGTGTCTGCTCCCTCGGTGGTTCTTGCTCAGTCATATTCAGAGCTTGTGGCTCATCGTTTGGAATTTCCATCAGCTCTGCGCTGTGGGGCAAGGCTTGACTGAAGCGGGAATAGAAACTTGCTAACAGACACATGATTGTAAAATTAATACATTGCATGAAATGCCGTGATGGTCTGCTAAAACCAGCCCTGACCACTTGATGGATGTTTGTGTCACTTGTGGATGCTCTAGGTACGGGATCCTTCTTCATTCTGAGCCCAGTTTTGCAGCCAGCACTGCATACCAGACATCATATAAAATCACGAGACGTTTTAATCTTGTAACACAGACAGACAGACTAGATTGACATATTTACTAGCCACCTCCAGATCAAGCTTTTCCCTCTTAATCACAGAGCAGTTTTCTTTGTGGGTAGTTGTCCACTGCTCTGGAAGATAAAAAAGATGCTGTAACTTGGTGTTACTTTCTTGAGAGGTGTAATGACTTCATAGATAAGTATGAGATGAGTCGCAGCCTGGGGCAACGCTTGCAGGATGTTTCCCATGAGAAGCAAGCTTTTGTTTTTCCAATTTATCTTAATCAAATATAGCATGACATATTTCCCCCCTGTCGAAGGGCTGAGTCTTGAACCCAGTACGAAAAGCAGTGTATCCATGGAGGAAAACAGATTTTTAGTGCATTAAGTTCAGCAATGAGTTCACTGTAATATTTTTCTTGCTGGCAGACATATCACTTTTCTTTGTGAAATGTTTCTAAATTAGAGACAGTCTAAAATTCTATCTTCCCTAAAAATAAAAGGTTAAAATTAGATGTAGTTGTTCTTGTGCTTGTGTCACTTCAGCAGGGTGGCCGTTCTGTGAAGGGGCATGTGAGAAACCAACATTTGATACGGAGTTTGTCTGCAGCTTTAATTTTGTTCACAGTCTGGGTGCACAGAATGATTAATAATGTGAAAATATGATTCACTTTTAATTGGATATTCAGTCATTTTTCCTTACAGTAAAGACTTTTCTGTTTTAAGTATTATACATATCAGCATGCTTTTAAGGATTTTAACTTCTTGAATTTTTTTTGTGTGCCTGCTGTCTCTTTCCCCTCACACTGATGAACTTCCAAGTATAATTTATTCCAAGTAAAAAGATTACACTTTCTAGAAATTTCATAATACAGTATTTAAAGTAATTTATTTCTAAGGATTAGCAGTGTCTATTCTAACTTGGGTGCCTTCAATCACTGAACTAAAACTTCTTTGAAGGCCTGTGAGTTCAAGAGTTCAAGGTTACCTTCTATGAGACATTAGGGTTGTATAGCTAGGGATTTCCAAACTCCCCCAAATTACTATTGCTAAAAAATAGATTTATGTTGAGTTGATCTTGATGACCAGATCTTGTCTTGTTTGATTTGTAAATTGTACAGATATTTCTAACAAATCGCATTCCAGCCTAACCACAGGCTCCTTCTGGTCGTCAGTAGTGGCGAGCAAATGTTTCTCACCCGAGTCAGCAGAATGTTTCTCAATTTCTTCTCTCTTAGCCCTTGTTAGTGCCTCCTGCAATTAAAAAAAAAAAAAAAATCATTGGAAGAGGGTGAGGGAAAGACAGTTGGTGTTCAGGATCTTACATGCCTTGAATTTCAGCGACTCTTCCTGGTTTGGCAAGCAACGTGTCTACTAAATCACCTGGTTTTAGTATTTGTTGTCTGGTATGACGGTTTTGCAAATGCCCTTTTCAAAGGTAGAGCTGCACTTAGAGTCAAAGAGGGGATATCTCAGAGGTTTTCCTAAAGTGTTGAAATAAACTGAGGTATTGCAGAGAGGCAAAACACTCTGAGTATTTACTGTGTCCCCACGCGGAGAAGGAGAGGGTGGAGGAGGTAGTATTTGTGAAGAGGATTAAAAAATTGTATAAGAATTAATCCTTCTGGCGCAGGGAGGAGTATAAAGAAAACATCTGAGTGTATAATGACTGGGATTTTCTAAAGGTGGCACCTAAAGCGCATTTGAAGTTGGTTCCCCGATTCATTCAGAGTTAAACCATCACTATTGCTAAACATAAAGCAAAATGGCACCTCTCTTATGAAACATCCGGCAACCCTCCCACTCTTCCTCCCCTCCCTTTGCAACCATGGTCCTGTTTAGCCAACCATTGTTTTGAGGTGCTTGGTAACCATGGCTTTGTGAAAGTATAATGCTCGATGTAAGCTTTCAGGGCTGAGCTAGAACAAAAGCAGATGTCGGAGATGTTGCTCGCAGCCTGCCAAGCTGTGAGACGTTGTCCGTTTGACTAGCAGGGCAGCCCGGCTCCGCTGCCAGAGGAGGACACAAGATTGTTCTGCTTTCCTGTGGCTCGCTCTGAGTTCCAGTACTCCACACTTCATCACTCTAAATGAACCGTTTACGCTTTATTGCTTATTCCAGTTAAAATGTGGCTTCTGTGGGTTCCATAACTCCAACGTTTTTCCATTATAGAATTGTTTACATTACAGTGGAAGAATTATGTTCCATTGGCGTCGTCTTCAGGTGGCTCGTTGGCCGTTTACAGCCGCTTTGTGAAATGCCTTTTTTCCATTGGCTACTTGTAAAATTTTCCCTTTTGCAGACATTTGGTGAGACTGGGAGAGCTCTCTTAACAGGAGGCAATGTTTTGAGCCCATTAAGCCATTTCAAGGATGGCAACTCTGTTGAGAGAAGCTGCTCATGGCAAGAAGCTCCTGCAGCAGCTTCCTGTTAGGCATTTTGTCATTGCTTGCTCTCCTGAGATTGTACCGTCTTTACACACCTCGTGTGCAGTTTGAGAAGAAATGCTGGTAATGCTGTCACGGAAACCTTGCAAGGGGTTGGGGGCCTCACTGTAGTAGTGATTAAATTTGTCTCTTACTATTATAAAACTGAAACTAACAGTCTCCCATCACAGCTGGCTGTAGTTATGCTGTAGTGTGGCACGTCTTCCAAATTTTGTGGAACTGAAAATCATACTTCTTGATTCACACACCATATCTCACTGCCTTGGCAATGACCTTACCTTTTTGCTGAAGGGAACATAGGAAATGGTCATTTACAACTCAAGTACGTGGGGATTTCCTCCATGCAAATTTGCTATTCAAGAGAATTTTATTGCAAATTTCTGCAGGTGAAAACCATTAATTTAAGGAAGATGGCTTGAGACCTTTTTTGTCCCAAGCTAGCTTTCAGATTGGGGAGGGGCAAGCAGGGGATGGGATTAAATTCCCTAAGTTTCAGAGTATGGCGGAGAAAGAGGTTCCCAGGTTTGCCATAAATGTACTTCACAATTTTAGGAAAGTTTCAACTCTCTTTGCATCTGTCCTTGATGAGTAAAATAGAGATATGTTATTTGTTTAGGTATGAAGCTGCTGGGGACAGGGATGATCTTGCTACCAGTGCCAAAAAGTTGTCGGTTGCCATTGGGGCCTGTGGAAATGTTGATAGTATACGTTATTAGTCATTTGGTCATTCATCCGTTCTTTGTTCTCCCTGCCATATCAAAATCACTCTTGTGTATCAACTTCTGAATCTCCTCTTTTTCAGTCTTACTTCAATGAACCTTTTTTCTTTTTTCTGGTTTTTTTTTTTCCCCTTGCGAGAGAGGCTGTGCCTTATTTATCATCTCGGGAGGCTCTATCTAGCTATTCATATAATCCAAAGTATGCCAAAGCACTTTGAATTAGTCTCCTGTAAAGTAACAAGGAATAAATAAAAGAATTTCCTTGGTATCAGAGCAGCTTGTCTTTTACAGATTGCATACCAGAAGAATGGTTTTATTTTGAATTGTTTACCTATGAGAACAGTAGTCACAGTTGTCATACAGAAAAATATAACTGATATTTTTTTCAACATTCTTATTTCACTGCCGTTAAAAAGTTACAGTATCAATGAAATTGCGTAAGTCCAGTGCTCTGGTCTCTTCAGCGGGACCTGAAATGTTGACGTGAGTGAACCCAACTAAAAATCTTCTTCCCAGCAAGTCTGGAAAAAGCAATGGAGCTCCACCTCATGTGTGAGACCTGCTGTGGAATTTCAGCCTTTAATGTGCAAATGAAGCCTGCAGGGTCCTCTGAATATATCTCTGGCTCCTGCATTTCAAAGTGGGCTTTGGAAGCCTTGTGCAGGGGAATGGCAGTGCTGAAGTCTATCACGCTTTCCCTCATTATTCTGTAATAAATTCAGCTTTGATTTGGGTGGGGGATATCAGGCTCCCTTACTGGTCTAGTAAAACACGACTCATTTACAGAAAAAACGTAGAAGAAAATGGTTGACAATATGTTTCCCAACATGACATCAAAACCCATCGAATCATTAATAGCAGAAGTTAAGGTTTGTGTAATTTGTTCTGCACATAAAGAAAACTTTAAAATTTCACAGAATCACACAAAATCACAGAATCATATAGGTTGGAAAAGACCTTTAAGATCATCGAGTCCAACCATAAACCTAATACAGTTAAATCTGTGACTTTATGAAAAGACCTTAGTTTAACTCAGTACTTTTTTTTTTCCCTTCTTCCCCGGACAGCGTTTCCTTGACCTTTTGCTAAGTGATTTCTTTTTTAGCTACAACGTTTAGTGTTCAGGCCATAGACTATTTGAATTGCTTCTCACTTCTTTTGTAATAAAATAATGGCAATTCTTTCAGGTTTTTTAAGTATGTAGCAGTTCAATTCTTGAATAGATTTTTATGCTAGTTTTATTTGGAGGTCTGTCTGAAAAAATCTTTTAATGTAAGATGGAGACTAGAAGTAATTCAATTATATGGCATTTAAATAACGTTTACGTTTTGAATTCTATTTCAAACCATTTTTAGCAAACAGCAGTAAGGTCACTTTCTTGTATACACAGAAAAACTGACACAAATTAAGCAACCGATTTTTGGAGAAAGATCCAAAAGTTAAGAAGGTCCACTGTAAGATGTTGTAAAGTCCCAGTCATTAAAAAAAAAGAAATTTAACATAGAATTTAAATGCCTCCATCCTCTAAAGGCAACAGTCAGGAAAACACCTGCTCTAATAAAGCTGTAGACCATAAATACCTTAAGGAGAACATTTTAAAGTTTTGAAAATTTTCCTGTTTTTTAAGAAGTAAGGATTCTTATTTCTCCTTGGCAACCTCATACTACTGTACAAGGGCATGGCAAAAGCTGAAAGGCTCCTTAACGTTTTTAGTGGATCACAAGAAGGATTTTTTTTTTTTTTGAAAGAGCATTAATAGCTCAACATTGCACTTCAGATGGTCTAAAATACCCCAACATCTTACGTAAATAACATTATTAATGGCCAAAATGAGAAACACATAAGTTTTAGCCTAGGTTCCTTGCATCAGGGACAAATGTGGGGTTTTAATTTTAACTTTTATGATAATTAACATAAAATGCATTTGAAATTACTTGTGTTTTTTCAGGGTCCACACATAGCATCAGTTACTCTTGCTGCATATGAATGTAACTCAGTTAATTTTCCTGAGCCTCCTTACCCGGATCAAATTATCTGCCCTGATGAGGAGACGACTGAAGGATCCATCTCTTTATGGGCTATCATCTCAAAAGTCAGGCTGGAGGCCTGCATGTGGGTAAGGTTTGGTTTATAAAACAAGCCATTTTAATTTATGCTCTTAATTTCTGTGTTCAGCAATACACAAAAATGCCTGAATTAGCAAAATAATGATGGCTTAACACTGCCAACAAGAACACGTATATCTGCAATATGAATAGTTGCTTTCTTGATCAACCTCCTCTGTACTAGCCCTGGATGATTTTGATCTCCTTTAAAGAGAAGTAATAGGATATTACTGGGCTATCTTTTATCAACTGCAGTGTTGATTACTTTTCTAAATGCTAGCAGAAAATGCTCATGTGCTTCAAAGCTGTTGATGTAAAAGGTAAGTTTCAGAAAGGGTATCTGCATCCCAAATGATCTGGCAGCTGTCAGGTCTTACACTGCATGCAGTTAAGCAATAAATAATTTCAAAAATGCTGAGCCTGTAACTTGAGTGAAGCTGCAGTTACTCGTACGAAGGACTCGGGCCCTAATATCATAGCTGAAATGTTTTTCTGGGTTGCATCAATAGATTGGATTACATGAAAAGTGTTACGTTGCACATCTTTATGTATTTTATTTCTATTTCTCTGCCTGTTTCCATCATGGCAAACTTCACTTAAAACAGGAAAAGCGGGTTAGCTTTTAAGTGAATCAGGGTCTTAGGCAACGCTGTCATTGGAACTTCCTTTCCATTTTCCTTCTTTTTCCCTCTGCAGCTTTTTATAGAAGTTTGATTTTTGGAGAATTTTGGTCAGCAAAGATGTTTTTTTCATGATGTGTAGAGTATTTTGAATTGCAGTTGACACAGATGCATCTGCTGTGAACTGCATGCCAAATTAACTTTATTTTACTACTGACTTCCTGTTCTAGCTGATGATTTAATTATGAAATTCTTGGTTGTCCAATTCAAATATAGAGGAAATTCTGAAAAGACATGGTATCTGATGTCTGCCCTTGTATTCCTTCTAATGATATGAAAAGATATATTAAGGCAACTTTGGTCACTACAACCTTCAAAATTAATCAGCAGCTGTGTTACATACAAAAATTCCAGTTAGGTTGTACGCATTACAGACTAATGTGTAGCAGTACCAAAGTCAAAATAGTAACAGAGAAAGTGGACTCGCAGCCCTGTCAAGAAGCAAAGTACATCTTAAATTTCACTCTTTCTAATGAGAGGACAGAATTGCCTGAATGCTTGATAAGTAGGTAAACATACAAGTACTTATATGACTGTAAATATAAAATTTCTTTTTATTTTTTTCCTCGTCCCCCTCTGCTTAAGTTTGTTTAATGGAGGCTAGAGTAATAAAAATGGCATTTACAATTACGTTTCTAGGGTTGCAAAATGTAGCTGAGGGTAAACATCCATTGCTTAATCTTCAGCATGTAAAATAACAGAACTACAAAGAGAATTAAGTAATTTAAAAATGAGTTAATAGAGTTGCAAGCATTGAAAGCTTGTGTCCTTTTGAGCAGCCATGAGGGAGAACAAACGGTACCGTCGGTCTCTCGTTTGAGCTGTGTTTCTTGGTTCAGGCTAGGGAAAGGACAAGGGAATAGGACCAAGCCAGGACATTTGTATCCCACTCTTTCCCCCCCTTTCTTTCTTCTCGCCTTCAGATTCACTGTCAGCTACCTTTTCACTGAACTCTGTCTCCACTAGATTTTCCCTTGGGAGCATCCTCTGTCTACCAGTGGTGTCTAGCGTAATGTTATGCTTTCTTGGAATGTTTCATGAGTACATAAACATTGCTTGCTAATTTCCTGTAAGCCAAATCAAGTTGGCAATTGCTGCTGCTTCTTCCAGTATGTTTCTTTTGTCCTAATTCCAGTTCACTTTTTATGGAAGCTGTTGAAGAAGCTTATTTTTGATTCTGTCACTCTTAAACCAAATGTCCATCTTAACAGGAAAGTAACCGTGACTTCCAGAAAGTGAAAAGGATGATTTTTGCAAACCAAAAAATTGAATTTAATTAATTTTCTGCCTTTAAACTGAAATCAGGAGTATTAAGTTTAATTCCTGATCTGGGTATGACTGAATGAGCTCACAAAATCTCTCTTTTTTTTGTTAATCAACGGAACCAGCAACTTCTAATTGGATCTAAAATCTGAACTTATCATGACAAACCCTGGATAAATGCAAAAGAAAAGGAATTAACGGATGTATACACACGTGCTCTTAATGCAGCACATGGAGCCCTGTGAGGAATAGGTACAATAGCACCAACGGCCTATTTCTTTTAGACTTGTAAAGTGAAATTATGTTGAAAGGCTCCAAAGTGAAATCTGGCCAATCTCCTTGATTGTTTGGAGGGAGACGGGAGGGTGGTAGCAATATAAGTTTTCATGTGAAATGTTGAAAGCAGGTCGGTCCCAGTGGGGACTTTGCAGACCTCTGACTATAAAGCTACCCAGACTAAGTATCCTGCAAGGTTTGAATGCGGGGATTTATCTGCACAGGGGATTTGATTCAGATCACAAAAACATCAGCGGCTGTTTCAGCCAACTTAAACCAGGTACAGTTTTTTCCAGAGATTAAAATCATTACTAGTCCCCTGCATGTCAGTGATAGCCATTTTTGCTGATAATGAGTGTTACGAGGATTAAATATCACTGTATCTAAGGAATTATTAGGTGAAACAAAAATGATGCTTTTTTCAATCACTATAAAAGTTGGCTCCACCAGTCCTGGCCTGCAGAAGGACTCTCAAAAACAATCTGCTAGGTGTATGCCAGTTTTCACAGCCTTCCATCCCACAGGGACAAGGAATTCAATAGTGCCCTGCATTTTTAATGTGTTGCAGCTTTTTTTTTGTTTTTTACAAGAAATAAGGGGAAAGAATAAAAATGTTTAATTGCTCAGGATTAGCAGAACAGGCGGCCTGTGTCCTGACCAGGATAAAATCTGTTTAAAAGACTCTTTCTAGTGGAGTAATTTCCCAGTTTCCTTTTCTGAATGTATTTGTGTAAAAGAATTTTGATTAGCATTTGCCTTTCCAATTTGTTGTTAGTCCAAGGAATCTCCATGTAAAGCTGGTATTCGAAGTTTAATGGTGAAAATGGACAGCTAATGTTACAAAAAGCAGTTAAATAGTTACTGGTTTGGATCCCTTAATTGCTCCCTTTTTTTTAAGGCACTTAAGCAACCTATCTCCAGCAGACTTGAAATCATATGATTTTTGTTGCACTTCTGAAATGTTTTGTAATAATGAGCATGTGACTTAGCCAATTTAAAGAAAGTTCATGTCCAGTACATGCATGCAGACCTCTTCCTCGGTTAACAAAATGAAGCCAAAGCAAATTGGCAGAGCCTGGAGAAGCAATGTGACTTTTTGTTCTTGCATCACCCTCAGAAAAATTAACTTGAGGTTATGTTCTGAAACGTTGTTGCTACTGTTTTCAGGCTTATCTTCCCTCGTGCCAGAAATAGGCAGATTAATGAAGTTCAGCTTGTTGTACTCGTTTACATTTTTCTTCTGTGGAAAACAAGGGCATAAACATATGAGGCTGTGCACTTTATATGCTTAAATTGAGAATTTAACAGTTTGGGTAACTGCAGAGAGCGGCTGTATTTAAAACCACAACCTGTCGATTTGGAATATCCACAGCAGCTGGAATTCTCGCTCGCTCGCAGCTGCATATAGAGCAGGAACAAAGGAAACTGAAAAGCTTTCACATTGCTTCAAAGGAATAGAAAAGCATTTGTTGCTCACTACTGACCCTAAGAGAGAAAAGCCATCTGCATGTAGCTAAGTTTTAGCACTTTTCCAGTGTGGTGCCCAACTATTGTGCTATTACCTGTTCTATATTTAAACCATTCTGAGTTTAGTCCAAGTTCCTGTTTCATTAGCCTCTGTTTATCCATATGTTCAATCTTAGCTGTCTCTTCTTTTTTTCCTTGGTTAAGCTAAAGTTGCATTTACCCACAAGATTGAAATGAGTCATTTGATGTCCTGAGAAAACAAATATAATTTTCCTGTGGTGAGAAAGCAACCATGCTTTCATCTCAGGTTCTCTTGGCTTGCTTTATTCCATCTAAAGGAGAGAGAAAACTAGAGATCAAGCTTTGCTTAACCTTATTTTCCTTGCTCATAGCTGTAGTAAAACTCAAGCCTGTTTTATAATAAACACTTGCACAAAGTCTCATGACTGAACAAGTAAACTACGTGACAGCACCGGGGAGGAGTTCCCAGATTATTTTGAAGGCCGCTCAGGAGCAAGGGCTGTCACATGCCGGCAAATGTGTCTGGCATCATGCGGTGGGGTGAGATGGCAGCGCTGTGCTGAGTCAGGGATCGTGTCAGATAGCAGGGCCCCCGGCCTGGCCGGCTCTCCGGCTGCAGCCTCCCCACCGCACCGGGCGCAGCTGGCCGCCGGCTGCGGAGCTCTGCCGGAGCTGGGCAACGAGCCACTCTGCAGGGCCCCAGAGGTGCACGGATCCTGTCACTTTGACCTTGCAGACCACGGCTTGGGAACCACTGACTTGCAGCGTGATAATCTGCGCTGAGAGAAGCTGAATTTTGCTAAAGAAGGAAAGGGGGGAAAGCGGGGTTTCAAAGGAACAGCATTATGTTTGAAATCAGGAGAAATTTGACCTGGTGGATAAAGGCAAACTTCTCAAAGCAGCTGGTCTCATCAGTTCTAATAATTTGAAATGTCCACAGGTCTGTGTATATCACGTTTCCTATTTAAGAATAAACACAAGAATAAATCAGAATTATTCTTTTCCTAGGGTGCTGGCACAGCCATTGGAGAGCTGCCTCCATATTTTATGGCGAGGGCGGCCCGACTCTCTGGTGCTGAACCTGATGATGAAGAGTACCAGGAATTTGAGGAGATGCTGGAACATGCAGAGACTGCACAAGTAAGAACAGTGCAAAACAACAGAATGAATAAAACACAGAACAACTAGATGGAGTAAATAACCATTCCCATGCAATGGGAATGGGCCAAAAATCAGTTGGTGTGAGTTCACAAGGGACTTCCCAGGGATGGAAAAAGATCCTCCCCTGGGTAGATTCACCTCTGGTGATGGGAGGACAAGAATGTAGCTTGTTGAAGCACATACAATAGTGCAGCCAAAGTATTTGCTACAAATACTGCATTCATTTAGACTTCCAAGAACAGCACAATAAAGGTAGGGAGAAAGTGGGCTAACAAACCAGTGATAGAGGAGGTGCTATTCCATAGTCATGGTTGTTATAGCTGCATTTAAAGCCTCCCTAGGCCAGGAGATGATTTTCAGTCAGCTCATCCCCTTCAGATGACATTTGCCTGCCTTGCCACTAACCCCCTCAGGGGCCAGTGCATGACCCATTCATCAGCCTGAGGAAACATATTTTTCCTGATCTGAAAATGCAGCCAAACTGCTCTGAATCCCTTTTTGTTGCTCTTGTCATTTATTTTCTTGATGGATTAAATACTGCTTGTGTTACAGCATAGTTTGCAACTGATGCTGTACATCAGTCAGATATTATTGTAGATAATTTTTCATTCAGGTCAGGAGTTTGCATCCTGTTCGCAAGTTATTGATAGCGTTTTAGAAGAAATTAAACATTTTTTCCTCAAACTACTTGCCACTGAATCTCTCTTCTGTATTTTTCCTTCTTATCCTGATTTGTCTGCCACTTAAGTTGAAACAGGTCATGAGACTGCTATTAAAAAAACAGCAGATGCTATTTACCATGCAATGCTGTCTTTAAACTGTTCTGCCAGGGTATTTTCTTGATATAAATATATACTTTTACTTTTTTTCTCCTTCTCTTCAAAAAATGCATGAAGTTTTTCCATGAAAGAAAGTGGTTTGTCTGGAAATACTGAGTGCAATCTAGTAATTCTAACAGTAAACCCTGTGTTTCCTGAGAGCCTCCCCCTACTAGAAAGTTCCAAAGGGTTTTTCTGCTATTGTAAATAGTAAATTCTTCTATTTCTTTAAAGATGCGGGAGGGAGGGGGGGAATCTGCTTTGTTCTTTACTCTGTCATCAGTCTTTGCTTTGCAAAGTAATCCCTAACTGTATAAAAATCAAGTCGTGGTAAAAAAAAAAAAAAAGAACCAAAAAAAACCCCACGACCAAAAAAAAAACCTCCCCAAACCAGTCGAATACATGACTCGAGAGCTGAAATGCTATCTGTGTTTACTGAAACTCTCCCAGAAAATTATATGCATGTACAGTTGTGGGAGCAGCCAGAGTTGGTTTCCAGAATGCACAGTAAGATTCTTGGGAAGAAAATTTTTGCTAGAGAGCATTTTGTCAGGACAGGCCAAAATATAGCTAGCCGTATTGACTGCCCTTAGTAAACAAATGGCATTGTGTAATTAGTTAAGAAAAATGATGGTGTTATTTACCAGTACTTTTGATTTTATTTTCTTGGCAATTGAATTTGGATTCAGGCATGTTGTTTTGTGGATGGATGGCCAGGAAAAAAAAATCTTTTTAAACTCCACTTGTGGTTTGGTTTCTATAAAACTCTTTTAACATGAGGCTTTGACAATCCGATTAAATTGTATTGCGCTCATAAAACTGACAGTTCAGTTTTTTCCATTTGCTAATATGACTTCCTTTTTGCTTTTGGCTTCAATCATGTTTTTGCTCGATGTCTGTGGGAGACAGGCCTGCCTTTTCCTATGACCTTGAGTAAATCCCAATCTTCAGCATAGCTTATCACTATTTGTTCTGTAATTGCTATTCATGAGCAGTTATGATGCCTATTTTTAAATTGCTCAGTAACAATTTTTATTACCTACATCAGCTTCTCCCACTCTCCCAAGTTGAAGCCTTATGCTTAAGAAAACACGGGGGATGTGACAAGTGTCTTATGCCACGGAGACTACTACAAATGTTTGACGTCAAATGACAGGAGCCTTCTTTCAGTCTAAAGGTCTCGCTTCATCCTGCCTTTTCGAAAGGCATGAAAATGGGTGTGTTAGATTTGCAGAAAATCTTCCCCCTCTACTTCTGCTGAGCTGCTATATGCCTACAAGGCAAAGCCAAGTGGCTTGACGTTTTTGCCTGCATGTGTTTTGTTTAGAAAGCTTGTCGCTGCTATTTCTCAAAAACAATGGTAATTTTGAGAAACAGATGAGGATCTTCTATGGTGAGAATAGACCATGAATATAAGATCCAGCCTGAAGGATCTGTGAGGAGGAACGTGCTTGCTAGCTTGGCACTTTAAAAAAAAAAAAAACACCAAAAAGGATTAAATCTAAATAATCTAAAAGGATTAAACAGCGTAAAGGTTTAGTGCCCCATTCAAAGTTACACAGACTGGAATACTATTTACTTTAAAGAGTCTATTGATGGATTTTCTGTCATAAATCTCAGATCTAAGTGACTTGTCTCCTTGAGCTAGGTTTTGAGAAAACTCATTAGCCTGCAGACTATGTGTAAGTCTGCCTCGTACTTGCCATTAGCATACTTGAGAAAAAGCCCCTCATTTTAAAGGAACACTCACTTCTGCTTTCCGTGCGTCCCTGTGTGCGCACGCCAGCGAGTTAGTCCCAGTTACATAAAGGGAGCGTCAGAGCTTCTCTTGCCTCCTGGCTGCTCTTGTTAAAATCCGGCGGCTTTGCCCTGGAGAAGGAGTGTGGTTTACAAGCAAGGCTCTTTTTTCTCAGAGCTCCACACAATGCAGAGCCCAGCATGGTATAGGAACAGAGCAACTTGGTCCGGTTTGTTAATACTTAAGGCAGTATTCAAAAATTACGAATGTTTGAAACGGTATCTCATTTGCCGTTAACTCTCTTCCAGTCGAATTCCAGAGCAAAGGAGGTTTTTTATCAGAGCTCCCCTTTTAGCCACAGGGAGGATCTCCACTGCAGCCCTTCAAACCAACCTCGCAATTAGGGGAAGTGAATCTACTGCTTAGTGCTGGGGCAGCACATTGGTAATAATACAGTGCAAGCATACTTTTGTACAGTTCCATGTCTACACACACATGTGCAGGGACTTTCTTTTGCCAGTTTAATAGTTGCTGATTGCTAAGTATTCTCATCTTTTCTCTGTCACGCTGAACCACTTAAAGCTCACGGAAGTTTCTGGTGAAAATGAAGCTTTTAATGCCAGCTTCCCTCAAGGTACTTAGCGATAATGCGTAATGCGTGGGCCCTTGCTGTATCATGGTACTCCTTCCTAAGAGGAGAAAGTACTAATATCTTTGCTGTATATCTAATTCTTAATGACTGTGAGTGTTTGGATTCATTAAGTGGCATATTTTTAAGAACTAATGATTTACACATCGGGCTTTGCTTCTGTGCAGCGTTGCTGCAGCCAAATTTCCATGTAAAAATATTTTCTAGTTGCCTATGTTACTATCAGCCACTGCTGTTTGTTTACTTTCCAAACTGTGTCCTGCCTCTGAAAGAGAATACCAACTTGAAAAAGGGTTAAATCCATAGAAATGCTGGGATGCAGCAGGACTCGTTTGTAAATGATTGAGTGCCATCTGCATACTGAATGTCAGTTGTTGCTGGGACCTGTTTTTGACTCCACTGAACCTTTACTGGTTGTGGTTTGTCTGGCCATCACATGACTTCTCTGAAAATTCCCCCTCCCCTCCATTTCCAGTAAACTGTTTGAACAGGAGTGACTCAGACTGAAACCAGCTTCCCTGTAACCACAGGGCTTGTTAAAGAATTTGTCAACGTGGACTCAAGAGGGTTTGTATTAAACTAAGCTGCAACTGCTTCGGTTTGCATTGCGTCAGGAGTTCCACCGAACAACTTCCTGCTCGGAGAGTCGGCTTCTTGTCTGCAAGGAGTTAAACTGATGAACTTTTGTGATAGTGACAGTTAGACACATGTTAAACCCATCTTTCCAGCATTTCTGAAAGGTTTGCTGCCTTGCTTTTCCACATCTTCATGCGGGGTTTCTCTTTGCAGAAGCAGAACAAAGTACGCTACCACACCCAGCCATGGTTACTTGGAGAACCCAGCACTGTGTTCTGACACGACACTGTGACTTAATTCAAATGGAATGATTAGGTTCAACTAATAAGCGAAATGTTGCTTAATTAGCAGTGTAAAAGAAGATGGCCAAATTAAAAATGGGTCTGTCCCATGATTAAACTAACAGCTAGTAGCTGATAAGTTCCTGCTTGAAAAGGATTCCCTGGCTGCTGGCTTGTTTAATGAAAAGTTTTTAAGGGTATTCGGTACGGGGAAAAAAGAAGTTAAAGCAGACCACAAGCAAGTTTTTATAAAGCAGTTATCATAAAAATGGAAGTGGTAGAGTCACATACAACAACTGGAAAACCTTCACTTCTTTTTTTTTTTTTGCTTTCCCAGAAGTAACTTGTTTAAACCTGACATCAAATTCCGTTCATAATTTCTCTTGCTCAGTCTTCCAGTCGCCCCCTTTCTTCATCAGCTTCCTCTCTTTATTAATTGTGCCGTACGAGAAGGAGATTGCTGGTGTTTGGTCTAGGCTGCCTGATGGGTGGCCAGCAGGAGGCTTGTCTTCACACACTGCATTCCTTGAAGTTTGATGCCTGCATTTGTTAATATATGTAGGGGAGGTATCTTACCTCTTTTGTCTTGGCCCACAATTAAATGGAAATTCAGAACGACTCAAACCTGGAAGCTTCACTTTAGAAACTTCCTATGAATGCTATAGCTTGAGAGTGAGATGGCAAACTGATAATGGACTAATAGTAAAGTGTGGTGGGGTTTTTTTAATAGACAAGATAATAAGCAGTGAATATACTAAGTATCAGCTTAGTTTTAAATTGGTCTCCAAAATCAGTGAGTTGAAATAAGCTTTGGAGTGAGTCGATGAAAGCTTTAAGTAAGAGAGCTTGTTACAGAGGACTTCCTGAGAAAAAGAGGTAGCAAAGAGTTAACATAGGCAGAGGGTAGACAATAGGAGCTATGAGTAACAAATGTGTAAGCCACCTCCTTGCTGGATTTCTTTGGACACTGGCGAGAGAATAGGGCAGTCTTGTGCCTGCATTGTTCTATTCATTTGCACACCTGCTTACAGATAAGGAAAAAACAGCAATAAGCATTACATTACGTTTGCTAATGGTAATCTAGAGAGGACTTTTTCACATTCTTCTTTGAACGCTCTTTGTGATAACGTCTGTTCCCTAAAACTCGTTTACTTGGCCGTCTGTCATTTCAATGTTTAGTGTGTAAGTACATAAGTCAGAAATTATCAAGCCACTGAGGAAATCTGGATTACTTTGCAATATTTTCACTCAATATTAGGATATTAGCTCAGAGGAATTTTTTCAGTAACAAATCTCTCACTTTGCAACAGAAATGAACCTTTTCAGAAAGAATGTCACCAGGTTTACTGGAAATCTTGCAAGCTGCATTTGCACTGTAGTTGTGGAGAAGCGGTTGAACTCTGCCATTGAATTTGCATGCTCTGCTCTGTGTGCGTCAGGGATGATCAACACAAGTTTCTAAGGGAACGATTTGGTCCTAAATATTTGATATTTCACTCCCCAGTATTCTGAGAAAGACCAATGAATGATCAAAAGTTTGGGTCAGATAAGCTGCTTCAAAAATATTTTTTCAGGGAGAGCCTTCAATAACCGATAGAAATCAATTATGGTATCATAATCAAGAAAATGGCTACTTTTTTCCTCCTGCTCCAGACACTGTTTAAATATCTGTGTTGTACAAGAGTCTGGTATGCAGACCACTTCTCTAAGCTGTCTGGGAACCTCTGCCACTTCCCAGGGAGAACAAGCGAGAGGTATGCTTAGCATTGCACATCTGCTGGCTAGGCTGAGTAGGAAGACTTATGTGTGCAAAAGGATTTGTCAGCTGTGTAAGAAGTTGCTCACTTTTATTCTACAAGTGGTTTTTCTGTGCATGGGTTTTCTTCCTTAACTTATTTCTAAGTTCTCTGTGGAGGAACAGTGTATTTTTTTTCAGTGCTGGTGACTTTGGCTCTGCTTTGTCAGGGGTTGAAAAGGTCAATCTATTTGGTTATCAAAAACTGCTTCCTTTCCTGGTGATGATGGCTAAAGCAAAGCAATAACTTGCTTCATTCCAACAATCATGAGCCCTTCCTTACAATGTCTGGATCTTAACCCCCCCCAAAGTAGGGCTTTATAATTTGTAATTGATAAAAAAGTTAACGACATCCTGGAGTTGCTCGTCATGCCGCTGTAACTAGGTTGGCAGACCTGTGGCCACAATAACTAACTGCAATTGTAGCTTTGAGATAAATGAGCACTCACTGTGCAGCTGCAATGGTATTTGAGGCAGCCAGCACGTTGGAGGAGGCAATGCCAGCGTACGCTTTCAACTGTAGAAGCAAAGGCTGCAGAGGTCAATGGCTGATGTGTGGGAACCAGAGTGATAGGATGTTCTTTTACTTCATTCTTCTCCCTGTAGGTGGCTGCTAGTATCTCATTATGGAATCGCAGAAAAATTCATCTGGAAAGGGACCTGAGGCAGTTTCTAGGCCAACATTTTGCTCAGAGCAGTGTCACCTATGAGGCAGCTCAGGTATCTCAGGGCATTGTCAAGTCTGGTCTTGAAGCCCTCCAAGACTGGAGACTGCACAACCTCTCTGGGTAATGTCTTCTGACGTTGGACTGTCCTAACAGCCTTGCTGCTTCCCTGACACAGCAAACTGACAACTCTCTTCCATGAAGTAGATTGCAGGATCTGCTCGCTGCCAGATCACCTACAAGATGTGAATAGAAAGTAGTTCTTTAGCAAGCAAAGAAATAATACATTTTATTTCATGCTTTCGTGCACCACTGTAAAATTGCAAAGTGTCAGAGGGGATGTTGTTTCGTGGTACTGCACAGACCTGAAATGAGGAGTGAGTAGAGGTGGCAGGGGATGTGGTTAAAAGGGCTACTGCTCTACAGGACAGATCTGATAGGACTCAAAGGGCATGCTCCTTCCTCTTCCTTCAGACTGTTTCCTTTAATTGTGTCTTATTCGTTACAAAATTTCTTTATTCTTACTATGTGAAGCAAAGGACTTTTTATGTAGAAGCCTGAAAGCTTCAGTTCTAGTTGTAGAAAATGCTGGCATTAAGTTTGAGAGTGCCTACTAACTCGTTGAGCTCTATAATATGTGTTCATTTTGGTATATCGCTTCCAAACTTGAGCATGGTGTTGGATTGTAACAGTCTAAAATCTTGAAACTAAAGCTCCTGAGATGGAGTTTATTATGAAGAAGCATTTGCTGGTTCTTCCCCCAAGGTCTAGGGGAGAGAGAGAAATGAGGGAAATAAAATGTTCTTACCATGGTACAGTTGGTTAATGAAATGAAGAAAATACCTAGAAGTTCCTAATGCTAATAGTTTGTTTAATCCAGACCTGGTTGACCTCCTTCCTACTCATGTTAATGGGAGATCTTATTTACCATCTAGTGGATCCATTACTCGGAAGTTTCACACTTTTATTCCAAGACAGGTTAAAATTAAATGACCAAGGAAAGCAAAGCTTGCTGTTGGAATGAACACTTCACTCTGTTACGCTCTGCTCCTATACGACTTGCAAAGGATTCAACTCTGCCCACGGCTCTATCTATGGCTTCTTATGTCTGTCTTTTCTAAACAGCAGTTTTAAAATCTGATTATGAGGACAATAGGTTTAACAGTATTTTCTATGGAAAAACTTCAATTTTTCTGGCACAAGAACTAATTGTAGTTACTCATACGTCTGAGTTTACAAAGTCCCAAAGATGAGCATCTTTCCGATTATCTTTGTGGATTGCGGCATCACCCCTTAACATGCAACCAACCTCAAGAATTTGAACACAAACAGATGTGGAAATAAATCTGCACGTTTCCCTCAACAATCTGTATTCAGTATTCTTGTCCTAGGAAAGGCTAGTAGAAGAATTCACCTGTATATTTGATTTCTTGTTGACTTGGGATTTGCATGTAGTACCTACTGTATGCTCATCCTTGCCTACAAATATTCTGAATGATGGTTTAGAAATCTTACTAGCTTGAAGTCCTCAGACCTCTGACATAGTCTATTTAATGAGGTTTTGTAGGTACTGCTCTTTTGACTTTCCACAGCTTTTTGGTAAAGCCTGTGAAGTCAAGGGCCCTGTTTCATTGCTGTTCAGTCGTCTTCATATTGTACTTTCCAAAACGGTTTTCATTTTCAACATGGGTGTATTTTTCTCTTGTAGCTTTCCCATATGATTACCCTATTCCTTTTCCAGAACTTAGTATCTCAGAAAACCCAGACTTGTGAAGTGAAATTTATTTCCTTCCCAAGCTTAGAATTTGAGCCAGTCCTCTTAATCTGGAATGTCTGTCCTATGCCTATCGTATGTAAATACCTTTCTTTTATCAAACTTCATTGCTTGCTTCGATCTGCCACCTTCCCTTAGCTGCTTTCAGTAATCCTTGAAAACCTCTTTTAACTTTGTCTTTTGACAGCCCACTTTTCAAGACAGGGCCTTTCTTTCCCAGAGTTTCGAGTGATAAGTAAGTTTAAACCTTACCTCTCGCACCCTCTTCTCTCCAGGCATCAGGATGGAAATATCCCCTTTTAGTTTGCCCCTTATTTGCATTAAGCTGGGATTATTTTTGAGAAAGCTAGAACAGAGATCCAGGGCCACAGTCCTTTCCATACATGTTTAGAAGTTGAGAGGCACTGACGGAGTGGGAGATCAGTACCGCCATGAACCACTATCAAAATATTCCTGCTTGCGACTTACTGGAACCTTACTCATGAGATCTGTGACCTTTGATGTCTTGCAGGAGAGGTATGAAATGGTTTCTTTGGTCACTGAGTAATGAACTATTTGCAGTGATAGGCAACGACTATCAAGTGTATCTTGATCTCTGTTCTCCTCATCTTAACTCCAGGTTACTGTGTTGATCATTAAACGTCATTGCTGATCTACTGCTTTCTTAGCGTGGATGTATGTTGTAACCTCTCAGCCTGTAGGTAGCTATCCGACTTCTTTAAAACTGCTCTTCTGCAGTTAATGTGTTATTTCAATGAGTTAATAATTCTTCCCAGTCCTCTGAAATTCTAGAATTCATTGCCTAACCACAAATGGTCATTCTCCCATAAGTTGTGTTTGATTCCATTGTGTTGTAATAGAAAGCCAGAAGAAACAAAATATTGTGCAGCTCATTTTTAACATAACTCAGATTTTTACATAAAAAGGAGCACTGTCTTTGTAGGCAGCTTTTTAAATGTTAAGGAATTTATAATCTTAATAATCTGAGATGGTAGCTTCATACATCGTCTTCAATCATTGGAAAAAAAAGTTCTCCTCTTCAGGTTATTATTTGGATAATTCATCTTTGTTTCTAGTAAGTAAATATTATAACCATAAGATAAATTGCTCAGATCTTGAAGGATTGTCCACTTCTTCCTTACTTGCAAGTTACACATTCGCATCAGGGGAGTCTGCTGGCACTAGGATGAATACCTGTCTCTACAGCAACTTCAGTATTCTCCTTGTTTGTAGAGGACCCATTCCATCAAGATGCAATACATTCACTTCAGATCTGTTTATGTCTTTGTATTTTTCTTGATGTTCATTCACGATTGTGTTTTTTATTAGAGTAACAAATCCTGCATACCCCCTCCCAAGCCTTCCAGAAATATATTTTGAACTTCTTAAGGCTACCATCTGCTAGGTAACTGATACCCTGCTTGAGCGATCGCATTAATAATCGCATCAGTGACTTCCCCCTCATCCTACATTATTAAGTCACTGTTCTTACTGGTAGAGAACACAAGCGCTATGGACTTCTGGTTGAATTTAGTCTCATATATTCCTTCCCTTCTTTACTGGCCGCTTTCTTTTTGCTATATCCACCAGTATAATCAAGATATTTGTAAAGTGCTTGACATATTTACAGCGGAAAAAAAATTATGATAGAAGAAAGGTTTTTCTGGGCCTCAAATCGTTCGAACTCTGGATCATATCTTTCAGAGATTGACAACTATCATCACTGCTGCACGCAAGGAAGAGTTGGTTTGTGATAGGGAGTCATAGCTTTCTTGATGCTCCTAAAAACTGATTGCAACTTCATGTTAGAAAATAAACTGTTATATTACATAATCATTATAGGCCCATCTGCGCAGTCTTTCAAGAAAATAGCTTCTGCCGAAGCCTTATGGGTTGTTTCTGTAAGGACTATGGGATTCAATCCAATGCTGATTATTCAGAGCTCCTTGGTAACCATCAACGAGTTGCTTGCTAGGGATCCATGAACAATCTCTGTTCTTAGATATTAAGAAACAAGAGGCTTCACAATTTCAATGTGAACAAGAAATTGTGACCGTTCTGTTTTCTGATAATAAATCGGTGTTAGAGAAGGAAAAGAGTAAAAATTGATTTTTTAAAAAGTTTTTTTTTTCCTCGAACTTGTTAACTAAATCCAGTGAAACGTTCTTTACTCAAATACAGAAGAGCTTGTGCAACTTACTTTACAATGAAGGGAGAAAGAAGAAATAGAGATTTAAATTATAAATGGAAACAAAATAAAACAGAGGGATGGGACGAAGCCTTATAGTTAAGACAAGATTGTCCATTCACTCTTTCAAGAAGGAGGGCTTTTTTATAGGGATAAACGGTCCATGTTAAGTTATACTCAAAGCTGCACCATAATGCATAGTTAAAGGAGGAACATTGTGGTAAATCTTACGTAGCAGCAAAACATGTAATTTCTCTTTAGTATCCCTTTAGGTTTGGAGGTTTGGGAGGGTTTTTTGCTTTTGCAACGTGTAGTAATGAAATGCTGGTATCAATAAAATGTGCCATTTTACTAAAGGCAGACATGAAGCAAACTTCCTCAAGCCGCCAGCTGAGACTTGTGAATCAGTATTTCAGCACTGACCTTTTTATGCCTCTTATTTCCATTCCAATTCTTGAGATCTGATGATTAACCCAATGAAGTAATGTTTAATCATTTAACCTTCCTTTGTCTGTATTGTAGCAGTTGCAGGAAATCTATTTCCAAACCAAAAACACAAATCAGCTTTGAAAAGGACATAGTGAGCTAAAGTATCCTGAAATGTTATAGAGAATGAATCATATTAGCTGAGAGTCGAGTCCAGTCTAGATACTTTAATTTTGGGGGAAAATGTTTTGCCTGTAAGTAGCTGAACTTTTATGTCTCTTTGTTTGGTTGGTTTTTTTAAAGCAATAAGTTGTGAAAGTTGTTTTGCTTTTATTTCAAATGCTTAGAAAAAGTAGAGAAAAGATTGTTCCCTGTGCAGGCTTTATAACAGAAAAATTATATTGTGAAATAGGTAAAAGTTGTGAAACTGATGATTGTAGTCTCTGAGAAATGAAACTTTTAAGGTTTTTTTATTATTGCAGATGTCGCAAAGATTTGACAAATGAAATTTAAGGAAGCAACCAAACAGAAGTATTTCTGAACTTGTCTGCATTAAAGTAAATGTTGAGACTGCAAATACATAGTTTTGTTGCAACCCTCGTGTATGTTACCATGCAAATTATTCGTAGCTGTGGCTGCATTAGATCATGGAAAAAAAATCCTTAATTTCTCTCTTTTGACTTATTTAGAAAGTTTGAAAAAGGAAGACAAATTAGAAGTTCTTGACTTAAATTTGTAGAACTATAGCTGTGCTTTCCATGGAGTACTTTGTAATAGAGAATGAATGTAAAAAAAGTAAAGAAGAAACAGGCTGAGTAATAACTGGGAAAAAAAGAAAGTTATGAATTAATAAGATGCGAAAAATTGCCCCAACATTGGTTTGGGGTTTGGGTTTTTTTGTGAGACAAACTTGTTATACTTTTTTCAACACTTTCATCATTGGTTTTATAACAAAAATTGTACGTTTTTAGCTGGAGAGAAAAAATTAGGTTTTAGGCAGTCTTGAATTTTGCAGCACTCTAGAAATGTGGGTGAGGGAAGCTGTTTATTTTTAAGACATTTAATGAAAAATGGTGCGCTGTGCTTACCCTAAGTTAGTACAGTCAATTTATATATAATTATAATGATATATTTTATTAAACCAGCTGTGCTGCAAGCATTAGTTTATAGGTCACTTACTAGAGAGTTTGTTTGCAATTCCAGCTTGTGAAAATTAATACAACAGTGTGTTAGCAATGCAGTCTAAGATAATGGGTAAATATGTTAAAATTAGAATAGAAACAGCTTCCATTGAAATATATCATGGACCTATTTGAATCATTGGATTGTAGTGTTTTATTTTAAAGATACTTTACAATGAGATTTATGAAGCTGTGAAAAAAATCTTTATTGGCTTATAAAAGTGAAAATATTGTTCTAACCCCATGAGCATTGTGAAATGGTGAACAAAATAGGAACTGAAAATATCACGGTCCCATTCAGCTTTGTTGTAGAGTACAGGGAGAGGCATCTTACGAAATTCCTACATAAGGCACCGCTTTTTCAGTTCACCTTTTCAAAGAACAAAAATCTGTTGTTGAAAGGACAACGTTACTGTTTTGCTTTAGCACACCTTTTCATTTTAAATTAATTTGTAGAGAAATTCTGAACGCATATTTCTACTTTTGTATTTAGTTAAGGAATCCGAATACCTGTTGTCTCCTTAGTGTGCTGCATTTTATTTCCTTTGCTGATAGCTGTGTGATCGCACGCTGCGAAAGAGTCTTGCATCCTTTTCAGTTCAGGTCCTAAATCCTCAGTGGGACTGAACGGGTGTATTAGTGCTGACCTGTATTAGTGATCATCTATTAACTTGGAAATAACGATGAGGGCATTTTAGTTTGAGAAGGAACTGCCCTTGATGTTGCAGGATTTTTTTGGACTTGGTTCACTGGTAAATTATGATGTTTTGTTCTTCCTAACAATTTGTGTCAAAATGCACTCTTTTAACTGAAAAGCATGAAAAATTTTACTTTCCTTGTCATGTAGGCATGTCCTAGACCTGTTACTGCTAACAAGTTCAAGTGCTTGGTATGAGCCTCACTGGGAGTGGGTTTTAATCACTCATGCATGCTGTACGTATCCTAGGAGTTAAACAGAAAAAGGATCAGGAACAAGTTTTCAAGAAAGAGTGAATATTTCACCTGTTCCATCTTGCAATAAGACATTCATGATCCCAAGGTGTTACTCCTGGGGGAAGTTAGCAAATTCACCCCTTATCGACTACTCTAAAAGGGTTTTTATGTTCTCTGGTGGTTAAAAAAAGTCCCACTGTAAGATGTAGGGAATCTCATTTATTTGGCATTTTTCTTTAAGTTGAAGTATTTGTATTCATTTGGGTTATTTTTTTCAAATATAAAGTATAATAAATTGAATTCTTCTGTTTTCAGTAAGAATTGGGGTTTTTTATTTGAGAATTTGTTAACTTTTTAAAGCACTGTAATGGAGAAAAGTTACTACTTGAAAAAGGGATGTAAAAAGATAGCAAATGGCCTTATCACAGGTTTTTTTGTTTTGTTTTGTTTTTAATCTGGCATAGAAAATTATGTCAGTTCTACAGTTCAGGATTTAGACAATATGCAAGAACATTGTCAAGTAATTGTAATTTACTTGCAGTGGTATATAGTATTGAAGGTTTCAACAGAATTGTAACAAAGTTAAAATTGCGTAAATTTAATCTGGATTATCTTGTAGTTATCTTGAAGTGTGGAATTTAGAATTTAATTATTGATTAAAGTAACTTCCTTGTGAAATTTATCTGATCGTTTTCTACAAAATGCAAATCAGTGAATATTGCATTGCTACTGGCAAATCAGCTTTTTATTGCTTATTCATAGGTTTTTAAAAAAGAATTAATAATTACTTTTTAAAGTTTGCTGTTACCAAAGATACTCAGCTTTCTATAACTACTGTTACCAAGCCTGAATGGATAATATTGACCCTGTTTTTAACTTTTTGGACAGTTTTCCTTCAAAAGAATTTTATTCTCATGTAAATTCACTTCTCACATTTAAATAAACTGCTTGTGACAATCTTTATTTTTGCTTTTTAAAATGTTTACTGTGTATTTGGTAAAATTGGAGACTCTTGAGTTTGTCATTAATATGTTTGAAAGTTGTGATCACAGAATAAAAGTAGGCAGCATGTTCTTAGCATCTTTTTGTAAAGAACAGCTCAAATGTTACATGGCCTGCCACCTTTGCTTTTGAAGTATTTTAGATTCAACTCTATGGATTTAATGAACTTTACAAGTCTGTTGTAGAGAGTCCCTGGAATTAGCTATTTTGATTAAGATCCTGGGTTTGAGAGCAGAGATCTCAGGATATAATGGGATTATTATACTCTGGCTTTGTGTTTTGAGAAAGTACCTTTTTAATGTAAATGGTATTGAAGGAAATTAATTCCCTTTGCTGTTTAAGGAATAAGGTATAAGCAGCACTGACAATTCAAAGATATAGGGAAATAAATACTGGAAAACCTGTTTCCATAGTAGTGCGAACTTGGTGCCACTTGCAGGGTTTTGAAAAAGAGAGCTCAGTCCATGTGGGTGGCTAGATTTTCACACTGAGCACTGTGAATTTCTCTCTCTTCCCTCTAAGCCCAGCGTTTCAAACTGGACTTTTTATTCTAAAAATTCTCCCAAATGCTAATTAGGAAATCCCATAGCACGGAGGATATTGAAATCCCATACATCTTGAGGTATGTTTATTTTGGGTTTTGCCTCATTAATGCTTCGTTTTCTTCTTTGCAGGATTTTGCTTCCCGGGCTAAACTGGCTGTCCAGAACCTGGTGCAGAAGGTTGGGTTCTTCGGCATTTTGGCCTGCGCTTCAGTAAGTTCATTTCAGTAACAGAGGGGTTTATAATCACAAATTGCAGATTGAATGTATTGCAGTGAAATTAATGCTATGAAATGTGACTTGGTTTTATTTGAGTCCATATGGATCTTCATGCCTTGTTTGCTATTTCTGTGTTTTCTGTGGTGCTTAGGGCAAGGCAGTGGTTGTGGTACTGGCAAGTACAATAGCATGGAGAAACTCCAGTCCTAGGTTAGTACCAAACACAGTGAATTCTCCCTAAAAGCCCAGCTGACAGTTCTATAGTACAGCATGGTGTGGTGAAACCTGATAAAAACAGGTCAGTTCACTAAAGATGCTAAAAGCTTGTCAGAGTAAGGAAGATTTAAACTACAAGAGTCTCAACTAGAACATTGTTAAAATTCAAGAAGTTTCTATGTTTCTGTTTCAGATGAGGGGTGCTCCCTGCGTTTGATGTCTTTGCTAACAAAGGCATATGCACGCTGCTGCTCACTGCTCTGCGTCAGTGGGTATTTGGCAGATCAGATCGTGTGCCCCGCTGACAGTTACCCTGTTGGGACTTTCCTAGCCCAGATTATTAGCTGGCAAGATATAGCAAGAGCTGTATTATTACCTATAGATTCTGCTGGAACCATATTATAATTTCTTTAGGTGTTTATGTCCTATAGCTTACAGTGCTTGACATCTTAAACCCAAAGATATACACAGGTTGAAGAGTGGAAAACTACCTGTACAAATCCTGATTAGGATATCTATCCATAGTAATTCTCCGAAGTCTGCTCTGGAGATATCTTTGGGTCACTAGGAACCAGAGGGAGCGGAACGAGGAAGCCAGTTTCAGAGTCATGGCTATATGAACTACAAACTACTTGTAGGTTTTATTCTGCCTAAGCAAGAGGTGATACGAGCATCTCCACTGATGCTATTTCAGTGTTTTGAGGAGGATAATACTGTTCTTTTGGAATAGGAAAATATTGAACCATTTGAGGCTTAAATCTCTCTCTGGAAGCTTAATGAAAACTGGTAGGAATGGTGTGCCTTATTCTTCCATCCCCCACACAAGATGTGGGATGTGATGCACAGAAATGTGATTACAGAGAAGGGGGGAAGTGTAGGTCCCCTATGATCCCATTCTTCCGGAATAACCACAGCCATTAGCCAGCTGCTCAGCTGGTGAGGTATTAATTCCACAGTTGTCTAGCATCTCTCTTCGTTTCCTAAATTGTAGAGATGACAATGCTAACTATTTGCTCAAACGTAAGTAACCTGTGTTAGCTGGAAAGAATTAATCTGATTATAGCTGCTGGCATACAACTTCTGTTTACTAATCTTTTGAACTATCTTAATGTTTAGAGTGGAGACGTAGGTTACAAGCTGTTCTTTAAATCTTTCTGTCCAGTAAGCTCTTAGACTGCTTCTTCACTGCCTCTGAGTCATTACTCTCTAGTCACCATCTTGTGAGACAGCATTGCATAGGCTATTTTGACTGCCTTGTGTAATCAGAACAGCAGCTTGTAGATGGCAGGGATGAGTTACTGGAGTGGCTGGACAAGATGAAATGTGGATAAATGGAGAACATGAGGAAGGAGTTGGTAAACATGAGAGGTGATGTGTAAACTCTTTGTAGTTCCTGCTTAGTAATACTTAAACATTTGCTTAACTTCTTACCTGCTTGCTGCACTGTTCTTCCACACGCTCCGAGCTCCAGCTTCCCTTTGCTTATATAGGCTGCCCCGGGTCGGGGGAGGGATGGGGAATCATGAATCCACCACAGTACACTTGAGGATTAGTAAATGTGTTTACAGAATAACTGCAGAGTAGCAGGAAAAAGGGTGGAGTTAAATGTGGCAGGGGCACTGAAAAAGCACAGGAATTCAAAGCTATACATTTTTGTTGCATCTGTAGGTGAGGAAGGCAGCCCCCACGTGTGCTCCATGGAGCTGGGCGTTCCCCCATGAGCTTCAGGGCTTTGTTTCAGGGCTTCTCTTGCTTATTGCTGCTTCTCCGTATGCTAGAAGGTGTCTCCTTTACTTGCCCCCCTTATCATTGCGATCTTACTTTGGGATTTTAAACAGTATTTTAGTTGGGTGTATTTTTTATGATTAGATAACTTGCTTGTAAAGTGGTAATGACTGTCCTAGCTGCAGGTTGTTGTCTGTCAAGCAATGGCTTCTAAATGCTACATAAAAACACAATCAAACTGAATTTAAAACTTTGCAAGTTTATCCAGTGAAGTCAACGGAACGCAATGTTGTTTAGTGGCAATAAGAAAGCCATATTATTGTCTGGAGCTTAATTCCTATGTAAAGGCAGCCCTGGGGAAGGAACAAAGCAAGAATTAGCCCTGGAAGATCCTTGCTGTGACTTGTGAGAATTTGCCCTCCTGTCTTTGGGCTTTTTTGGCAACTCTCAGTACTGCGTGTGTGTGTTTTTTCAAAAACAAACAAAGAGAAAACCTCGCTGGCCTGCTAATATACCCTAATGCGGACTTGTTGAGTAACTTTTTACTGTGATTCGTTTAATGTATTGATGAAATCCACAGTTACTCCTACCTAAAGCATGTTGCTCCCTCTATGGTGATAGTAATGCAATAATTAAAATGTGCTGTGAACTTACAAAAAAACCTCAAACCAACCAACAAAGAACATATTTGAGACTTAGAGCAGACTTGGCTCAGAAGAGCAAAATTATCTGACTGTGGTATAAGTAAATAATTTACTAGCCTCCTATGGCTAAGACAGCTGTCAGAGGTAAAGAATCATTTTAGTTGAAGTGGAGCATGTTTAGAGACCGTTTCGGGGCATGATTAGAGACCGTTTCAGATTTCTTCCTATGCAGGTGGTGTTGTGGGTGCTCATAAATTTGAATTGCTAGTCTGTAACAGCTAAGTATAACCCTCATAAGCTTTCTCACAGATTTCAGATTTCCATTCAGTCAGTTGCACAGTTACTATCTTTTATGGTCTTTAGCAATCTACAGTCTTTATTTATTTGTTTGTGTAAGAAAACAACACAAATACTGCAGGATATTAGCCCAGAATACACTGCTACTGTGAATTACACATACCCCATGCGTTTACTCAGACAGTCTGCCCTTGTACTGCATGCTAAGTGTGAAAGGTTGGAATTTGGATACTTTCTTGGTTTAATTTCAGAAATATTTTACAGATAGTATCACAATACCAAACGTCAAGCCAACAGTTTAACAATAAAAAAAAAATCTTTTAATTTTAAATGAAATGCATATGCTTAATAAAATCTAATCAGTGCTTTTAAACTGGATACATATGACTATAAATGCCAGTTTTTAATGTACTTTCTCAGATGGAAATCACTGGGGATAATTTTGAACGCTAGCTTCCAAGAGTGATGTGCTTGTCAGTGAGAAAATTTGATAAATCACTCAAAATGGCTTTACTGTGGTTTCTGTGCATTTCGCATGGAAAACTTTTTGTTAGCTTTTTTTAAAATCCAGGGGTAAGGAGGGACCATGAGAATGGAATTGTCTGGGACATTGTCTAGCTGAATCCCAGAGACTTAAGTTATGTGGTGCAACATTAACATTTTTGTGAGTATTAAGGCACAAGAGTTTTGGATCAAGTTGAATAAGAGGAAAATGGTCATTTTTCAAAGTTTCAAAGTCTGTCGTGTTCCTGTTCATCTAAGTAAGTGCTGCAATTCATGAACTTCTTTCCCTTGCACTTCATAGATTCCAAACCCTCTGTTTGACCTGGCCGGGATAACATGTGGACACTTTCTGGTTCCCTTCTGGACCTTCTTTGGTGCAACCTTGATTGGGAAAGCAGTAATTAAAATGCACATCCAGGCAAGTACAACACATCCCTGAGGGCTCTGGGGTGAAGACTTTTTTATGTTTTTTTGACTGTTACACTGTAGTAACTTTGTAATGAATTCTGGAGTCTCCCTTCCTGACCTGAAGTAATGGAAATTAATTTGGTGCAAAGGATTTACAATAAAGGATCTGCTAGGCTTCTTATGCTCAAAACTTAGGCAACTGAATAATTTATAGCTACAAACTAATGAGCTCGCTGCCTACACCACTCAGGAAATTGGTGGTTAGCCAAGTTATTTACCTACGGTTTTTACCAGGCTGAAAGAACTTCGTACTCATAATGAACTTGCCTTTTTGGTAACAAATACTCATTTCAAAGAGCACTGCAACTAGCCTTTACCGGTTAAGCGGCACGTTTAAATGCTCCCTTTTATCTCAGTTGAGTGTGTAGAGAAAACCCCGCTCCTCTCAGGCCCTGCAGAAAGCAGTCTGAGGGTATGTCTCTGGGCATATTGTCCATAGCTTGCAAGCATGGTTAGCAATTGTTGGTGTCCTCAGTCTATATGATTTTGAAAGGGCCTGATTTCAGAGTGTGTCCAGTTTTTTCTTGCTAACTCAGTGCCTTACTGGATGTTCTGAATTCGGCAATCGGAATCTCCAGTTGCTTTCAAAAATGTGGAGTCTCGCTTTTAAAACGCGTCACCATTTTGTCCAACGAAAGATGAAGTATCGATTCCCTGGCGATTCTTTACGGGTGGCGGTGTGGTTAGTGCTCTATCGTGAACTACATCGCTCTATTTGTAATGCTTAGAACCAATGTTTTCAGCTGGGGCTTGTCTTTTTTAAGCATCTCCATAGCACTGGTGCAGTGCCTGTAGCTGTGGTGCTTGGAAATCTTTGCTGTCACTACATTAAAATAGCAGAAGCTATCAGTAGTATAAAATTACTCGTCTAGTACCCTCATCAAGCTGCTTAAAAATCTTTTTCTTGCCCTGAACAGAAGATTGCAATCTTCAACCCTTTTTTTCTTCCCATCTTTTTGTAAATGGTTATTTTACTTTGCCCAGTCCTTAAACAGAAAATAATAGATCTGAAAGTTCTTTCATTTAGTGTGATAGAGCAACTTTTTCTCCACGCTTATTTTTGTATTATCTGAATTTTTCTGCTTTTAAATCTGTGTACTGTTAGAATTTGTTCTGGCAACACAGAAAAGTGAAATAGTATTTGTGTAATATTCCTTCTATTATTTTATTTGTCCTGTTTAGCAGAATGTTTGCTATGTAATTTATAGTGCTCCACACTCAGATCAAATGTAAGTGAAAAAGTATTTCCCAGTGTCTTGTACAGTTGGTAAATCATCTTATTTTGTAATACGTTCGGCTATTAGAATGCTGTTTTCTGCGATGCTTGGTTTCAAGCACACTCTTGTGCAATAGCCTTGATTTTTGTAGTGATCTTGCTGCAATTTGGAATTTAGGAAATGCAAGAGTCATGGAAAAGGCTTTTAACGAAATCTTTCTCTAGACAGGAAGCGAGTGACTCTGGTGCAGTGGCCATCCTGGAGCTGCTTTTAACTGGCCTCTTCTTCCGGATCACAAAATCATTTTGTGTAGTTCTAGTCACATCCCTCATTTCCAGACTGGTGAATGCAGTTCTCATTAGATCATGTTTAAACTGATTTAAGGAGACTGTGGGAACTGTTTGTGTGTGCATAAGCATCTACACGCAGTCTTGCTCACTCTTTGCAGAAGAACAAGCTGTCAAATACGACACAAGTGGAATTAGCAAAGGCTATTTTAACAACATTTTAACTTGTGTTAGAAGAGAAGGGAGTGGCAAAATTACGGACATTTGGATTTTCTGCAAAATAAGCTATGTGTTACGGAAGTTTCTTTTATTGAAATTGCCCTGTTCCAAATAGTCTGTTGCATTAGAGACAGTGACAATCTAAGGTTTTGAACACAGGTACCCAATGGCTCTTACTTTGTTCTTCTCTAAGTATTTTTTGTCGTGCTTCTGCCTGAAGCACGTGAACTAGGGAACTAAAAGATACATTATTTTTCACTTCTGTGATCTTTAAGTACATGTGTTTGTGTAAGGGGATGTGAATTTTTCTGCATGGTGATGACTGTTTTTCCATTAAAACATTGTTGACGGAGTAAAGTGACCTTGAGCTTCTGGGAATTGAAGTTTGGGGAGGATGCGAATGGTTAGTAACACAGGCTACAAAAACATTGCAAGAAATGAAATCTATGAGGAAATAGAATAATAAAGTGAACAGCTTTTCTCTCTCCTGCCTCTTTTTGAAGAGTATTGAAAAATAAAGATCTTGAAAGAAAAGAGAAGGGAAAACTATGTGTGAGTGCTGGAGAAGCTGTCTGGTTGGAAAGGAACATAAACTGTCGTACCCCATTGTCTCTGCTTCCCTTTTGATCAAATGTTTCTCTAACTGATGTTTTCCTTCCTACAGAAACTTTTCGTTATTATAACATTCAGCAAACATATAGTGGAGCAGATGGTGTCCCTAATCGGGTGAGTAATTCCTTAACGCAGTAATACCTTCACTCATTAAGTGGAAAAATACTGGAGGAGGCAAATTAGATGTGCTGAACATCGTGCTTTGCTTCAAAGTGCAAGCTTTGGCCAACACATAATTTAGATCTTATTTGCAACTTCATTCCTCACCTCAAGGGCTTCAAGTATTTCAAGAAACATAATATCACGGAAGGTCAGATGGCCTGAGTATGTAGTACCAAGAGTTAACTTTCCCCCAGAAATAGGATACAGCTCTTCCAATTATAGATGGCTCCACTTTTAGCTGCAAATAGACTGGGTTTTTATGGACTTTCTTCAATGTAGTGTGCTCCTAGGACAAAAAAATGAAAGAACTGTTGTGATTTATGCAGTGTCCCAAGATGACAATAAACATCTTCCATAATTTGAACTACTTTATACATTTAAAATAGTAAATCTGTTTTAATTCTGACATAAAATGTTTGGTATGTAGAGTTATATCTCCATTCTATTAAACTTGGTTTTTCATAGGAGGAATGACAGTTTTCATGGATAAACTGCTCCGATTTTGAGAAAGTTTGTCTTTTTTTTTTTTTTTGGACTGAGTTCTTCAGTAATTGATCACTATTTTATTTTTTAAGTGAAAATCTCAGTTTAAAACAAGAAAACTAAGCAAAAACCCAGCTAACAACAGTTGGGGGAGGGGGGCAACACAGTTAAAACAACATACTTACATGTTGCCTCAGTGGGTTTGAATGAAGATTGGACACTGATGATGAAGTGTGAGATTTTTGCCTCATATCTACCTGTTCAGTCATGAAATTCTGTGTAATTTTAAAATCCATTGTTGATGTTAACATTTCCTGCCTGGTAATCTAGCAAATAACATCGCAACGGTGCCTCTCTAACCATGCACAAGTTCCATAAACTGCTTGAATGCAAACAAAGTATGCAGTTTAATTTAAATCTAGGCAACTAGATCAAATCATATGGATTTCATGCAAAATTCATGCTTAATTGTTCAAAAGAACAATTCTTTGCTCTTGGGGGGGAAGCTACTGCCTGTTTTCAGTACACTGATCAGATTAATGTCAGGGATGCAGGTTTAAAGTTTTACATGTGAGTCTCTAACATTTAAATAGAAAACTTTACTGTTGTGGGGTTTGGTTTTGTTGTTTTTTTTTTTTAAACTAGATATCTAATATGGATCCCTAAAATAAATTCTAAGGTGTTTCTACTTTTCCAAGGTCTTTCACTTGTTATTTGGGGCAAATTGATTGACACTTTGCTATCCAAACTGTAATAACTATTTTCACATAAAAACCAAAAAGCCACACTCCTCAAGAACAGTTGCAGGGGGGAATGTCTGGAAATAATTCCTTTTAAAATATGTAAACTTGAAGTAGCAATGCTATAGAAAGAAGAAGGAGTGTCAAAAGAAACATTCTAGGGCATTTCACTAATGAAACAAATCCTGACTTTATTACTTCCTGATCTTCTGATTGGGTGTCTGGTTTGTAACAAACTTCAAAATTAATTTGTTGCTTTGAACATTTAAAAAAAAAAAAAAGAGAAATGTGGCTACTTTTAACCATCATTAGTTAGCTTTTCTTAGTATGAATCACGCCAGACAATTTACTACTAACTTTTGATCAGCACTGCTACTAGGTGAGGTGTATTTCCAAAGATTTACTCTCCTGCAAATCCTTGAGCCAAAACTAGTAGTTTTTTCCTACTTCATCTGTCTTGGAGATAACTTTGCATTGAATTACTTTGAATGCATTCACAAGACCTCTGCTGGATTCAGATTTTATTAGATGGTTGATGTCAGAGTTAAAAAATGTTCTCGGGAGACAGTAAGATTTTTGGAATGTCCCGGTATCCTTGACTTCTCAAGCTGTCTGCTAGCATTACCTCATCAATTTCTTTTAGAGTGGAGTATAAAACATGTTAAACAATAGCTTGCATTAAATCCCTTATTATTAAATTAAAATATAGTTCTATTTAATGGTCGGTAACTTTATTTTAATCAAATTCTATCCGACACAATGACTTAAGACTTTTTTTGTCTGGGATATTGCTCTTACACAATAGGAAATGTCTAAGCACAATACTTTAATGAACGTATTAACATACAGGAAAACTAAAATCTAGACAGAAGATTAAGTTAGGAGATAAAGTCTGAGAATATTTGATTTTATAAGCCGCAGAGAATTTCTCGATAACTACATGAGTCTTAGTCAAAAAGCAAAAATGATTCACCTGAGCAGACCTTGCTCGTAGCTCAATACTTGTTTACTTCTGTTACTGGATGCTGCTGGTGCTGCACACTAAGCCTGCCATAACCAGGCTGTTTTAATAGAATTTAGGGTAATTTGATTTTGCAGTTTTGTCTAGGTCTCCATTACAAAAGGATCGTAAAATACTCCTTGTATTAATTAAATAAAGAAAGAAAAGGAAAAGGAAAAGAAAACGTGGCAGGAAATTAAGAAGCTGTTTAAAAAAAAAAAATTTTGGAAAACGTTGGTGGTAGCTAGCGTACACAAAAATGAAAGGTAAGAAGGATGGGTGGTGGCAGCAGCAAGGGCAACGGCAAGCAGCAAGCCTTGTAGAGGGACCAAGGTCAGAGCTGGTTGCAGAGAGGGGGACGTGGATGGATTTAAGAAACTGAAGCTAGCAAGGGTCTTGAAATTAAAGCTGAAGAGGATTACAAAGATACTGGTAGCTCACATGAGGCTGGTAATTATCAACCTGTTCTACCAGTTAATAGTTTAAAGTTGTATTATTGCTGTCTAAAATGCTAGAAGAGGATAATGTTTTCTCTCAGGTTGTATTACGTACATGAGCTTTTGTGAGGAAAGATTGCGTGTAAGAGTTTTGTCTTGTATTCTGTCACTTAAAGAAGAGTTTAACTTACTGATCATCCATGGAAAATACTTTGATGCTGGTTTTAGGCCAAACCTAGCCCGTTTAAAATGTTTAATTATCATGTGTGTTGTGGGTTTTCTTTTGGCTCTTAAATCTTGCCGTTTAATTTGTTTTACCTACAGCTGCAGGATTGTTATGCAGTCACACTAAGCATATTGCTTTTAAGCACGATCGTATTTTCTTTGAAGTGGCAGTTTCAAATGCAGATTAAGAATTCCCAGAAAACTACTAAAAGAAATAGTTCTCAAAGCACACACCATCCACAAAACTATCTGCCATCGATTCTGGGTGAATGTTCAGAAAGAAAAAAATCTGATTTTTTTATTTTTTTTTTTAGTTCAGCATGCTCTGTTCATATTTTGCAAAAATGAGCTAATAACTTTAGAACTTCAGTAGATGTCTAAAAAATCCATAAACGTGTTTTATAGAGCATTAGCACGTGGCCTTCACCTCGGACGCATCTGAACTTCAGTGGCAAGTGGTACGGCTGCAGCCCTTTTGGACAAATCCCACCCGTTGGGCAGAGAGATTCCCTCTGCCTATTATTAAGTTAATGATAAACTCACGTAGGCTGCAGAAGGGCTTAATTACAGAGGCTGTGATGGTTACTCAGAGGGGAGGCACGAACACCAAGAAGTGCTGATGTGATAGACCAGCTACGCTATCTTCTCAGCAGAGCGAACGAACGACTGCCTGTAGCAAACGATGCCTTGCTGATTTTCCGAGAAGTAGAGGCTAAGCTACTCAATTAATGAACTGAGTCAATAAACTAATTTGAAGTTTAAATAGAAGCCACTGAAATGCATTTAAAAAAAAAAAAAAAATTGCATACTTCCACAGATTTTTAGAAGTTAATTCGTTAGTGCCACGTTCTGTGGGTGAGACGTGTTAACAGTGTGAAGTGTAATTCAACAAACTCAGACCTGAAAATGTACCCCAAAATATCAGCGCTTCCAAAGGGTTTCTTAACCTGGTGGTTTTTGTGGAACAAATTTTCCTGCTTACCAGCTATGCAGGCCAGTTTGAATGATTGCATGTCTTAAAGGAAAAACAGTTTTTTGGTAACAGGTACTTGAACCGTTGCCTTGACAAACCAGTTTGCTGCCATTTATTGTGCCATAATTCTTTGCTTCACAACTTAAAACTCAGTTGATTCTTGTAAGGAGCGTGATGTTCCTTTCATGAAAAAAGTAAAGGAAATCATGGTGACCAATGGAAAATATATAAAACTTTGCTTAAGGACTGTATATTTGTTTCCAAAATAACTTACAGTATAGGTTTAGGTTATTTCTTTAGAATACAAGTCAAGAAGCTACAGTGATAGAAAGGGCCGCACCAGAAATCAGTTGGCCTGGGCTGGGAAGAGCCCTTTTTTTGATTCACGTGGTGCCGTGCCATTGCCTGGGGTTTTGGGGGCCTTCAGCAGGGTACGACCCCGTAGCGTGGCCTCTGCCAGCTCATCTCCGCTGCTTCGCGTCGCTCTGCTCGGGGCAGGCCAGCGTCCAAGGAGCCAGGCACAATCGGACGTGGTGGCCCTTTGTTGTGCACGTGTGCCAGAAAGTCCGTATCCTGTTGAACTGGCGTCTTCATTAACGGATATTTCGAAAAATAGGTTCCAATCAATATTTAAAATAAAACCTGTGTAGTAGAATTCAACCGAAAATAACCTGAAGTGGCTGAGAACATGGATAATTGAGCAGCGACTTCAAAATCTCCTGAGAGAAATGCTTCTGGAAGGGTTATACCAGTACACCTGACATTTCTTGGTACAATAAATCAATGGCTTTCCTCCCACAAGTATATCAGAAACCTGTGAGACTGTGCCCTCGTAGTACGCCCTGTACACAATAGATCAGCTCTGCACAAAAAAGGCTTTAGTGTCTTGAAAGGGACACAGATGTGGGTGAAATTTGAGTAGCTTTGGTGTTGAAAACCTTCCAGTGGATCACAACAGAATTATAAAAGTTTATTTGCAAAAGGCTTGTAGGATTTAACTCTGAACAAGCAAGCTTTTTTCTAAATTGTGTACAAAAATATACCTTTAAAATACAAATAGAAGTTTTCTTACAAAGAGCAATATTGAGCAGAGTTAAGAACCAGCAGTTCAGAGGTGTTGCAGTTCCTATTTTTGAAAGCATTGATTTTAACGTAACAATGTCCCAAGAAAAAAACTGTTTTGCAGACAGCTTGGTGAACGTGGGTATTGAGCGTAGCTCCAGGTATAAATGATGTCAAACGTGTAACAATTTTAGCTTAGTAATCTTCAAATAAGAGATTTTCTTTCTTCGTCTCGTAAAGCAAGTGAATCTGCCAAGTAGCCTTTTAACCCCTAAAATGTTTCTGTTGATCCTGACCATAAACCAGATTTATTTTCTGCAATTTTAGAGCCCTGAAGGCAGATAACATCTAAGTTTCACCAAACGCTCTGAGGCCGCAGTGGCGGTGACAGAAGCTGAAGGCTGTGGTTTTACTCCCTCCGTGACAGCCCAGGTTTTGCTGGGAACGCGCTCGCCGAGCCGGGGTCCAGGTTTGCTGGAGCATCGTCCGTCAGGGCTGAGTCAGGCGGGAGGCTGAGGTCCGCTCTGAGTCACTGCGCACGGTCCTGGTGTTGGCGGAGCCTGGGGGAAATGGATGGTTTAAATACTGTGAGAATCTTTATCAGCACAGGAAATGACAGCTCATTAAAATACTAACCGTTAAGCCTGTTTAGATCACTGTCTGGAAAAAAATTAACCATTGAAGGTTCAGATAGCTCGCAGGAAGAAAGGTGCTCTGTTTAGACTGTCAGCACGGTGGGCAAATGAATCAGCTTCGCTAGTTGTCCAGTGGCATAAAAATATTTCTGCTGGAATCTATTTCTCAATAGTTTATAAATGTCTAACTTTCAAAGAATTTGACAAAGAATTTGCTGGAGCAAAACTTCCCGGTTCTTTTGAGGGAGGGATGGCTAAAATAGCCAGCTGTGGGGGCTCGTCCTTGCTGCTTGCGAGCTTCAGGATGGATTTTTCTTGTGTTCTTACAGGGGAACATAGAAATGTGAATCTGGCCCAGAGAAACTCTGGGTGGGAGGAACGGGTGTTGGGTGTGATGATTTAACGATGTTTGGCATAATAGTTTGGAAGGTGAAAGCCTTTGCTTTGGCCCTCTGGCCTAGCTGTCGATAGTTAGTCTGGTTTAAATAAATTATTAAAAAAAAGAGTTGGAGGTACTGGGAGGGAAGGCTCCGTGCCAGCACGCTCCCTCCTTCGGTTGTCACGTTCTTCAGTGCCCCTCAACTCCCTTTTTTGTAGAAGGAGATAATCTCTGGCCTTGGGCCACGCTTGCTCTGGGACGCAGGGTGAGATACTGCGTGCGTGCAGGGTTTGTGCTGACAAAATGCACAATGGTATTTTCCTCATAGTTTGGTTTTCTGTTGTTTCAAATTTTCTTTCGCTGTTGTCTTCGTTTTGAATTGTAGTGCTGGCATTTCCTAAAAGGATGTTTTTCTATAGCTGGACTAGCCCAAATAGCTGAATCTGAGCAAAATGTATACGACCCTGTTTGTCGCCAGACCCTGAGAGGGTCCGGACGAGGACAAAGCGTGCGTGCCAGAGAGTCTGACAAAATCAATCCCCGTGTTAACAGTTAAACAGTTTTTCCAAATTAACAGCTGTGGATATTAGAGAGATCATCCATAAAATGGGGTTGTGACTCAATGTTGCATCACCTTTCCAAGCAGGGCTTCGGTGTGCTTCAGCCTGGGAGCCTGGCAGCTCGTTTGCACCGTCTATTTAATTATTACGGTTCTCATTTCCCTTCAGGTTGTTATTTCCATGATAAAATGGACTTCCCTGTTTTTAAACCTGCAGTGCTTAATGTTTCTCAGTCATCACAACTCCGGGACTGATTCCATTTGTTCATATGAGTTGCTGAATAGGGTATAAAATTCAGAAAAATTAATTTCCATCAAAATAAATGGAGTTTAAGAACTGCTTAATCAGCTGCTTAATCACTTGCTGATAGAGGCCTCTTAAAAATGAGCAACTTTCATCAGCAGTAAAAACCCCACCATATTAATGTTCCTAAAATGGGGGTCTACCGTGGCAGTTTCGGTGTTTCTTGAAAATACTTGCTCATGCTAACATTTCTCTCTGATATGCACATCTGCAGAGGTTTTTGTAAGATGGGAACTTTATATCCTAAATTGTGGACTGACAGTTTTTTTGTGAAATGTGAGCGCAGTGATACAAAAATGCAGCATTTGACAGAGAACTGTACTTCAGCATTTAGCACAGCTTGTAATTATTTGAGTGTTCACAAACTCTAAAAGCATAGGTTATGAAATTTCAATAACTCAAGAGTAACCTGCACTCTTAAAGATCTCCTAAGATGAAAAATATGCCTTTCAAAAGTGCAAATATAATGATTAAACGGTTTTAAAGAAGGATTTTTAATATTAGTAAAAATGCAGTTGACTGGAGTACTGAATAACTTTCTACTTTTTGTTAAGCTGGCATAGGGAAAATACTTTTTTTTTTCTTTTTCCCCTCCTCTTGGTTTGGTGCTTCATCCACGTCCATTTGAGAAAACTCCCACCTGTAGTTCCAAAGATTTTGTAAAAAGGTGTTTGCCAAAAATCTTTCCTACCATCTCATGACTACTGACGTGACTGTTGACAGTCATTCTTTGAAAAGCAAATTAATAAATTGTACAGTGTATTTTAACAAACACAGTTTGGCTGTAACTGGAATAGAAGTTTTAGGACTCATACTCTCAGAATCTGTACATAGTTGGTGCAATTTTTAAACTAATCCTAGAACAGCTTTGCTGAATCTCTGTAGTGGGGTGCTTCAAATAGATGTGAAGTTTTGTTTTATTTGTTGGGGGGAAAAAAAAGCTGTATAATTTTTTGTATGGCTAGAAATCGTGGCTCTTAAAAAAAAAAAAAAAAAATCAGATGCATCTGTTTAATTACAAATACCAGGTAATACTTCTGAAAACAGGCTTCAACAGTTGTTTTCTTCAGTGAAGCAAAATTCTTCATGGGTGTTCGTGTTGTAGTATTAGAATGCAAGTAATGTTTTTTACTGAAATGTTACGATTTTAATGAATTTAGGCTGTACCAAAGGCTAGTGCAATTTTTTGGAAGTCTGTTTTCAGTTTCAATTCCTTGTGAAACATTCAGTTTTAGCAGAGACTCAGAATGAATTAAAACAAAAATTGGTGCTTAATGCTAACTGTTTCTAAAATTTCTTCTGAAACAAAATTTCTTCAGAGGTTGGGTTTTTTTTCCTCAAAAAAGAAAAAAAATCCAAAGCATTTTTTTCTGAGTCTTATGGTAAAACTGTAGCTAGTCTCTTTCTTTTTCAAGTAAATGTTGTTGAAAGGACAAGATACACAAGAACAGCACCTCTCTTCCTCGGAGTGCGTCCTTGTTGCTCATTAACTGCAAAATTGGTTAATTCCAACGATAGCAACTGGTGAAACGTATTTCATTGTGAATGACCTTTTTTTATTTCATTTTCTTTTTAATTGCAGTCCTTAAGCAGCTCACCAAGACCTCCATTTTAAGCCCTTAAGAAGGGGCAGCAGGTTGTGTGGTTGGGGGGGCTGCGTGTTTTGTTTGGCAGATAGAGACTCCAAAGCGTGGATGAGCTCAGTTCTGTTGTGCCCTAAGGTCCTTTTATTTTCTTATCCTTTCGTACTCTTTATTTGAAAGACAATAGGCTTGATTCTCAAAGGAAAATGCAAGGAATTGCTTTTAGATTATGCTACAAACAGGGTTATCTTCCAGCATCTTCCTTTCTTAAGTCGGATGTGTAAATACGCCTGTGGTTTGCATCTAGACTCCTGAAACTACAGCAGTCTTTTGAAGGTGCATCTTAAAGTCATCATCGCTAAGTGGCACAGAATTATGATGCAAATCTGTTCCTTCTGCCTGTGTACCTGCCTCTGGTTTGAGGGTAATCCTTGAAAAGTTATACTGAAGTCTTCCCCCTCCTCCTTTGATAAGAACAGGGTTAGTGAGTTGAACTTCACTAGGTTTGGGGGGGTACCACTCACTTGTCTGTAATGAAATAAAATGAAAACTGATTTTTAAGACTTCTAGATCTAAGCTGATGCCTGCACTTTGGATATTAGGTGATGGATATGTTAGCTGGTTGATTAAATGATTGAATTTTGTCGAAAGAGTGCAAGTAACCAATACTGCCCCACTGAAATGGGATTTCAAGAATTTTATTCCTGGTCCTGTGGATTCATGATTTTCCAGATGCTACTCTGCTTCATTTTACTCCTTATTTAAATTTAGGCACCTTTTTTGCAGTATTAGTCTCTGCAAATGTGCAAAACACTGCAGACTTTTAGAAACCAAGGTCCTTGCATTCAGGATCGTACAGTTCTTCACAATAGCTTTAATAAAATGAATCTCGTGCACTTAATTCTTAGTCATGCTGACAAAAGAAAAAAAAAAAGCTGAATACTTTTAGTGAAAAAAATTTTCAAACACAGTGTTGATGCACCAGGATCTCTTCAAGCCGTCTGAACTTGGTTTTCATGTCTTTGTTCTGTTGTTTAATGCTAATTGGGAACTGACTTAGTTCAGTTTTCAGAAAAAAAATGGAGGCATATGAACAACCGTTCTGTTAATCATTCATCTCTCATCATTTAAATATTCATTTCATAATCATGCAGAAGTTTAAATGTAAACTATTACCTTTCAGTAGCTTTTCCGGGCTTCCTAGTGTCATTTGAAAAAGAAAAGAAACCTCAAAATGTAACTCATTTTTAAAATGACTCGTACCGATCAGCGAGTCATCAGAATTTTTACCATGAATAAAGTCAGCTTCGCAAGGGACGGTTCTGAAAAACTGGAAATCATTTGTAAAAGTTGACATACTCTTGTGTAGAATGTGTAATAGATGTGCTTTAGTCTCTGGTCTCTGCTTTTTTTTTTTTTTTTTTTTTTTTTCCTTCTGAAATTTTACCAGTCCGGGCACAGAATTTACTCACCCATTTGTATCATCGTGATGGTGAATCATGAGGGAAGCAATCTTTTTCTTGTAAATATGTTCAAAAAAATTATTTGCCCCTGGCTATTGAAGGAAATACATTTAGTGGAGGAGAGCGAGCTACTTTGTTTCTTTGGTCTGTGCATTTTCTGCAAGTTCTGCAGATTCGAAAGCTGTTATTTTTTCACTGGGCTTTAGGCTGGAAAAGGGAATATTGTGTCAAACCAGGAGACTGAGGAAAATCATTTTAGAGGCCTAGCCCTCCCGCGGCCGTTCAGAGAGGAGCTGGTCCGTTTGTAAACTGGGGGTGTGTGTATCTTGGTGTCTGAGGCGTGGGTTACTAAATCCTCCCTCAAGTAGTAGTGTAAAGAATCAAAACTGAAGCGTTGAAATGTAGGTGACTTTTTTTTAATGTAGAAGACCAGATTAATTTCTTTAAAATGAAAAGAAGAAATTTAAAATCTCCGTTCTCTCTGAAATTAAAGTGGCGTCTGTCGGTGATGGGAGCTCTCCCGTGGTCGGAGTTAGGAGTGTTGGTGTATGTATGTGGATCACACCTTGGGAGCCTTCGGATTGTGCGTGAGTTCTCACCACGCCAGCTCAGCTACTGTTTTTTGCTAATGGTAATTTCTTCTGTATAGTGTTTAAGTTGTTTTTTTTTTTTTAAGTGTCGTGACAATTCTTAAAGCTCCTTGAACCTCCTGCTAAATAGCACGCTGTATGGATTTAAAGAAAAATTAGCTAGGTTGTTTTTGATTAAAGTCTGGCCGGGCTGTGGTATTTGCAGAATGGAAGTTGGAGGCTGCTGCGAGTCTGTCCAGCGCTAACACCTTTACGCCTTAGAGGTAGGAGAGGGTGCTTAGTTCCAGAAACGTAACCCCGATCTCTGTAACGTGAATGTAAGAACAAGGTGTTCAGTAACGTATTGTAGCTTTTGTGCAAGTCATCTGCCATAAACGATGGCATGATTCAGAACAGGGTTCATAGTTCCTTCTTTGTTCCTTTGTTAATCACTGACTTGTGGGAGGCGCCTGCAGAATTTGCTAATGCATTCTTTTTGGGTAAGGATGACGCACAGATTGTCCTAATAAGGACTTAGTTTGAGAAAGGGGCCGTCTTCTTTGAGAAGATAGGGGCAAGTCATAGGGCGAGCAGTTTCTTTTTTAACTGAGGGATGACACAAGCACAAGTCATTTCCTTATTAATCGGTTCAAACCAGTTCTTACAGGAACTGCTGGTGATAAATGTGGGACTTCTGAGAAGTCATTCATTTTATTCTCAGCACTGCACCAGTGCACAGCCTCAGCTGGCTTCTCCCTGGCTCTAAGGAAATGCTCTCGCTCACAGCTTCTTTCGGTGTTACCAGCAGTGTATTGTCACTGGTTTGCTCCGAAATATTTTTCTTTTTAAGCACTTTTTGAGGATCTGGGGAAACGTGGCCCTTTCCGAAGTATCAGATAAAAAGCTGAAATACACTCGATTTCGTGGTTATCTGCTTTCTCAAGTAGCAACGCCCTTCTGAGCTGTAGCTCAGTCTGAACTTTGTTCTGTTTGGGTCAAAGTGGTAAGTTTAAAAAAAATGTTTTTTTGTTTTTGTTTTTTTTCTCCCCTATTTTGTCTTGTTCTCTGGGATGAACTTTGCATCAGTGCTATTCCAAGTATAGGTCCTTCTCTTCAGAAGCCATTTCAAGAATATTTGGAAGCTCAGAGGATAAAACTCCACCACAAATCTGACAGTGGCGTGCCACAGGTAAGAACCTCTCTGCCTCCCTCCCCAGTTAATTTTTCCCTTCTCTAGCTGGCTTTTGACTTGTCAGGTTTACCGGTGTAACTCCTGATGCTGTTTTTCAACGATTTGCAGTGGCCCGGGGAAGAGATAAAAGTTTCCTTTTAAAAGCAACCTGGGAGTTAAAAATATTGCTGTAATTGTATGCAACTGGACTTACACCTCTCGGAGAATAAAGAAAACAATAAAGCAAGACCAATGGCAGGTCTTGCCTCTGTACTAGCGTGCTGATTTCGAAAGAGAAATTTAAGCAGAAAAAGCTTGCATTTACATGTGAAACGGTAACAGACTGTGCAGCATCACTGCTTCAGAAGCCAGTGGGATCTGTGGCTTAATGGCCAGTAAGAAACCAAATCCCCAAGCCTTTACTGTTCGAAAGGAAATGAAAAATACGGTGTTTAGAGCCGGTACGAAGGGGCAGAAGTGTCCCTTCATACAAAAAGAAAAGTATTTTAAAAAACACACCCTGAATTTTCAGTGGGGACAGAGCATCCTGGACATGAAATTCCTTAGGATACGAAGGCATTTTTAGAAAAAATCCATTAATCGAACTCACATTTCACATTTAATACGTGTAGCTCCTGTAAATGTTTCTTTGCCCATTTCTTACCAAAAAAGAGACTAAATTAGGGAGGGTCAGGCTGGAATAGCTAAACATGCAGATTCCTTGTATGCACATTGAAGTAATTTTTGTGCAGTGCATTGCTGCCCTCCTTTGACAAAAAAAAAATACAAGTTAAGAGTAGCCATGGAAAACGCTCGAAGTGGGGCTGCCGAGGTCACCGCGTTAACTGCTGGTGACACCGGGAGAATCGGATACCAGCTGGAAATAACACAGTATATGCAGTTTAGGAAAAAACCATTGTTAACCAATGACCTTATTGTCTTCTTTGCAATGAACATGACAGGGAATGACAGTCAGGGGTTGCTAATTCTGAACTCTATGAATTGTGAGCAAAGACAAAACAATACGAGGAGTAATAAATGGCTTCACCAGCACACTAGTAACGGTCAAGGATTCATCATCTGCCCTGCAGTGTATTTGGCAAGCCCTCCTGCATTGTTTTTCAAGGGACTAAAGTCAGCTTTAGAGAGAGACCTGCAGGAATCCTGTCAGCTTGCACTTGGTTCCTGTTTTTAGTTTGATAAATCACACAGGTTAGGCTTTTCCCTTTCACCCAGAAAATGGAGAATTCTCCATCGTGCTGTCCACTAATCTTCATTTTCCTCTTCTTCTGTTTTGTCTTTGTCTCTTCAGGGGGAAAACTGGCTATCGTGGATGTTTGAAAAATTGGTGATTGTCATGGTTTGTTATTTTATCTTATCTATAATCAACTCCATGGCCCAGAGCTATGCCAAACGACTGCAACAGAAGATGTACTCTGAAGAAAAAACCAAATGAGCTTGGAAAAAAACCCTTGGAATTGGGTTTTAGCAGACACAAAAAATGACACATCTTTCCATATGCTTAAAAATCAGCATTATTCGAAATGGGGGAAAACTTTTTAACATCAATTTTCAACTATAAAATTTTTTATTTAATTTTGAAAGTAATTTGGGTATTAGAGCAGACGGTTCATTGACAAACTTATAAATGTTAAGGTAAGGTATAAACGCTTTACATGTCTGAGTTGTATTATATGGGATGGACAATGTGATGTTAAATGGAGTTTAACACAAATGTTGTCCATCCAAATTACTTCCAAACCTGATGATTTAATAATCTCCACTTCCTGATTTAACTTCAGACTGAACTAAGGGTAACTGTTTATTTTGAAGGGTGGCTGTTTTGCTTTTTCCATAACTTTCAAGACCATCAAAATGTATATAAATGAATACAGATTGGATACAAACTGTTGCATGTCCCTCATGGTAAGGCTATTCCATCTGAATTCTCCAGCGTCCCATTGCATTGCACGTGCTCTCGGTTGGAAAAGCCACCCTCTTAAACGTCATGATGTTAGCAGAGATGATTGATGTCAAAATGCTGAAGCTGACATTTTTTATTCTGTATATTTAGAATGAAGTTAAGATAAAACTTTATAAAGTCATCTTTGATCATTCCAGAATTTCTTGTGTCAGTCTCTTTAAGCTGTTTTCCTCTCCACTTTTGTACGCTCAGTTTCTTTAGTTTCTTTATTAAGCCTTAATCCCATGAATTGCATGCTTTACTCATCCTTCCTGCACAAATGGTGCTGAAGCCCTTTGTTCTTTTTTTTTTTCTTTTTTCTTAAGAACTTCTTACTTAGCAGAGGGAAGTAGAATGCATATCACTTGCTTGAAGTGTGGCTCACTGGTTAAAATAGGCAAGTTAAATAGCTAGCGATATTTGCTGTCAAATTCTTCTCAGATGTTTGCCACTGATCACAGCACCGTGGGCAATGAAGGAGAAGAGAGGGGGGAAGAGTAAAGATTCCAGCTGAAAACAGATCTGATGTCAAACCCAGCAATGCCGCAGAGAACCTTAGAGAACCTTAAACTTAGGCTTTAGAAGTCAGATATTTTAAAACATTGTTATGAATCAGTGTGCGTTCCAGTGCTAATGTACATGAACATGACCAATATTAAAATGGATCTTTTCCCTCTTTAGTAAGTAGATATCCATTCCACTGCTACTGTTTATGTGTTACTACTCTAATAAATTTTTGAACTATTGTTTTTTATTTTTATCCTAGGGGTAAGTAACAAGAATTAATTTGACTTCCAATTAGTGTTATCAAAAGGTGGCATATGAGCACAGAGTGGGTTAGATCTTGCTCTTGCTTAGCTTAGATTTATCCCTCCATTAGGTTAGGGCAAGGGTCGAGCAAGGTGTGAGAATCTGTATTTTGTTCAATCTGCCTGAATGTCCTCTTGTGTTGCCAACCGTCGTGACATCTCCATGGCTGTACCATCCTGTCGGATAGCTTATCAGACTGATGTTGACTGTTGGATCTCATGGCAACAACAGTCGGTAGGCTGTCTGACATTTTGGTATCTTTCATCTGACCGTTCGCTCATCCATCTCCAACTGTTTTCATTGAACATCAGTAGCATATAAATGTTTTTAAGTTTAGATGGAAATGAGTTCAGAAGTCATGCCGTGCAGCAATCTAGCTTTTAAAGTTTCATCTCAGTTGTGTGTGAGGTTTGTAATGTTTCTCTTGTATGCTTCGTATATAACTTTAAACAGGGTTACTGAATGCATGGGGAGGCTTTTAATAGGGACTTCTCTCAATAGAGCTGCTGACTAGATTAAATTTAAATAGCTAAAAGTCTGAGTGCTGGGAGGTAGTGCAAGATAGTTAAAAGCACAAAGGCCACTCATTTGCCCCTGTGGATTTTTAAAAGATGAGCAGTATTTCTTAAATCTTGGCCCAAGCAGCTTTTTCATTTTTTGGCCTAAATATTGTCTGTGAAAATAACATAGCAAAGAACTTGTTCTGATACAATACACATCCAAAAAAACATAGCCCTGTTTGATACTTCACTTTTTTCAGTCTACTAAAACTTTAATTTTGCACTTTGTAAGAGATCACGTCAGCAGTTCCTAGCTGTTTGTTTCATTTTTCTTCAGGATACTTGGATTAGTGAAACAACTGTTTGCTACTTTCCCCAGTTTTAGTGGCAGCTTTTTTCCCTCAAATCTGCCATTCACTGTAGGGACGCTGGTATGTCCTGCACACAGTTCTGGTAGTGTCTTAAGGCCTTTCGTGAGAGTAAATTAAATTTGTGCCATGTAGAGGCCCCTGTATGCTGTCAGATTGAAATGAGGAGACTGTGTAACAATAAGTAAAAAAAAAAAAAAAAAAAACCCACAACTCTTCCTAGAGCTTGAGCCAATGAACCATACCATTCTAAATGCTTTAGCAGTCTCCTCATAATTATGCCTCCTTGCCTACTGAAAAATCACTAGACAAATTGAAAGCTTTCCCCCACTTTTATTTCAATATATGTTTACATACATATAGTGCAAAATATATCTCTATTGTTCTGCAACTCATGTTTGTATGTGTCCATTCCAATAAGCTATGCTGTTATTTTGAAGCTTTCTAACATTATTTAAAGAAGGGACTGGTCATTCTACTTGCTTCTACCTGTTCGGCCGCTGGGAGATAATAAGACTTGGTAAAAGGTAACAAATAATAGAAATGAAAGTTATGCAAACCTAATGAGATTTGCAAATGGATAGTTTTATGTTTGCTTAAATAAACAAACAAATAACTGTTTCCCGGTGTTTATTTCAGCTGGATTGCTTCCATTTCTGTATATTGAGCTTGGTTGTTATGCTGTGAAATTTCTTGTCCCAAGCATTCTACAATGAGGGTGAATCTAGAAGACACATCTGCAGTTGCATTTTGTGGCTTCAAAGAAAGACCCAGAGCCTTTAGCCTTTCATCTGAAAACATGCGTTTTGCTCCCTTACACATTTTCAGTTATGCTGTGCGTTGGAAGCAGTCACTCATCTCGTTTAAAGTGTGTTAGAGAAAAATCCCAAGTGAGGTCTGTTGCAAGAGAAACAATCTTAGCATGGATCACTGTATTTTTAGCTGATTCTTTGAATAAAGTATCTCGCTTTTTTTCTTGGAATTACTGAAAAATCACACGGAAGTAAGTAACAGCCCTTGTAACAACAACTAATGTTTGGTTAAACATCAAAGATGACTTTGAGCTGATACAGATTGTTTTAGTCCTGTCATCTGTGGAACATGGCTAAATCTGCTTTCACAAGCGCACTGTAAATAGAAAGGAAAGCAGAAAGTTGGCCATAGTGCCAGCCCAACAGGTCAGAGAAGCACATCAGAGCTGATCCTCCTCTTAATTCGCTGCTTGCTTACTGCCAGACCTGTGAATTGTGCCTCACCAGCAATGTACTGTGAAGGCCGTGTGAGATGTAAGCACGCTAGTGTGCCCCTCTCCCCGGCAGCCACGATGTACCCGCTCAGGGCAAGCATTCTGTTGATGTAAGCAAAGCGAAAAAGGTCACCCTGGTCTGTGCCGGGCTGAGCCAAGAGACCAGCACAGGCCATGTCAGATCGAATCATCCAGTTCCAGACTTCCCTCAGCTCCATCAAAACCAACAGGGAACCTCCTGCTCCCTGTCTCTGCGTGCAGTTTCTTACCTCCATCCCAATGTCACACTGTTTCTTGTTAAAGCAGCTCCCTCTGATATCACCCAGCTGCTTGTTCATGCTAAAAGATACTTGTCATTAATACTTGGAGATGGCTTAATGCTGTTCCAGAAAGTCCTTCCCTGCTGTGCTTTTGGGTTTCATGATTTAATTTGTTAGAATCAGCCTCCCTCTCACTGCAGGCAGTGCTAATTGCAAGCACAAATACTGTGGATGTTTCCCTGATTGTCAAGCACAAATATAAATATTAGTGAACAAAATTGATTGCAGGTGTAAAAATAAGTGGTGATTGGGTGTGTTCCTTGGAGGTGAAAGTAATTCAGCTTGCTTTGAAGCACATGGTTAAAAAATACTTGGTAATCAGCAGGTAAAAAGGTTGAATGTAATTATATATAAGGTAATTGAAATTGCTCTTCAGAGATTTAAAATTCTAGGGTTTTTTCTGTAAATTTGGGGGGGGGTATTTTTTGGAGGAGAAGAAGAAAAAACAGTAAGTACTTTGTGCCCAGCCTTCTCCAGATTGCAGCACTAAGTGGAGTGTGAAAGTGGGGGAGCAATAGCTAGGGAGGGCTTCCTGCTGGGCTGTCACCCCTCGCTGAGAGCAGGCGGGTCCAGGTGAGGGTTCCACTGCCGGAGCCGTGGGGGGGTGCTGGAACCTCTTCAGGGAACAGGGAGTGAAGCAATCGCCTTCCCTGTGAAACACCCTGCTAATGCGTTCAGAACTAGATTGAGGGTAAATATTTGCATATGCTCTTACAAACCCATTTTTAAAAGGATTATCTGAAAAACTCTTTGAGCCTGCTGTGACTTTCCTAATTCAAGTGTCTAATTGAGGGCATGATGCTAGCATTTATTTCTTTATCCGTTTCACTTGCTTATTGATGCATCCACTCAGCTTTCATAAAAGGCAGCAAAGCACGGTTTTGGTAGTGGTGTGAGTGGGAGGGGCTGTAACAACCTGGGTCAGTTGTCAAAAGAGTGAAAGGAGCTCAAATGCAGAAACTGTCATCAAATGTCAAAAAGATGCCTGGCTACATCGCCTTCCAGGTAAAAGCAAACGGGAAGAGCCCAGCAATCTGCCATGGGTTTCTTGGCATGTGTCAGGAATTCAGCAAAATGGTGTTTTGGTCAAAAAAGCTGACTATTACTCTGTGCTGAATTTCGAGTGAAGAGGCTGTTGAGCTGTGAAGTCATTCAGCCTATTCACTGCTGGTGATGTTCAGTTGTGGTAAAACAAATGTGCAAATGTGAACCTGTTGAATGGGCCAAGCTTTGTTTTACTTTAACGCTGCCCTTTATTGTGCTGGGGGGGGGGGGGGGGGGGTATTACTATTCTGCACTCATGGAATGATTCAAAGAGCATTGATTACATTAGCATTAAATCAAAGGTCATCTTCCTTTAAACATCGTTTGATGAGCTGCTCAGGTATGGATAAGTAAGTGTGCTGCATCTTCTGCCTTTCAAGGGAGTTACTCCCAGCTTAATTGTTCTTCTGGTTTCCCAACGAGCTTAAATGAGTTTGCCCAGGCAGCTGGTAATAAGGAAACTAGCTGCTACTTCCTGATGAAGGGCAAGAGATAGGACTTGTCAGCTCGGTGTGTTGTTCCCTGCTCTGATAACTGCCCTGCAAGCCGCACCCTTCTCCCATGGCCTCAGAACCTGCTTTTCTGTCCTTGTAAAAAGAGCGAGTTGGTGTCTTTTCTCTGGTGACTGCTGCGCTGTTCCTGCTTGAGGGGTCCTGCGAGGGAAGGGCTGTGTGTTGAGTACACCTGATTTAAGGCATAACCCACTGTTTTGGGGGTCTTTTTAATGCTAATGTGACAGAGCAGGCCACGCAGGTCTGATTCTGCCTCCTCGTGAGAGGTGGTTGGAACTTTTTGTTTCCTTGTGGCCTTGGTAGTGTGTCGTTTATAGCTGCTTTTTGCTACACGAAGTATTGCACTTATGTCAAAGATATCTCAGGTCTAGGCAAATTCTATGAACTACACTGAAGCGTTCGTTAGCCACAAGATTGTGACCACAATTATGATAGATGACATCAATCTGTGGGTAGTCACCTATCACCTTACTCGGGTACCAGCTAATCTGCATGCCATTTCTAGGGTCCAATGCCTTTTCACTGGAAGGTGGCATCGATTTGGTGGAAGATGTCAGCCGGAGCTCTAAGCTACCTGAGCACAGGCACCACCAGTGCCCGGTGTGCCTGGGGAGGTTGAGCTCTGTCTCAAACCATTTGACAAAGTATAAGAAATTATTTAAGAGATTAGATGCATTTCCTAAAGCTTGCTCTATCTGCGTGCAACGACCATGTGGTACCTCTATTTTCCTTCCATATTGTCAGGAAAGAAAATGGCAGTTCTCTTGCAGAAGCTGCTGCTAACTAAACCACATAAACGCTTTGTTCGAGGCTCATACTTACCTGTAGAAACCGTGTGAGTATTAAGGGACTGTGTGTCTTTCCTGAGGCTGCATGTTTCTTAGGCTCTTTCCATCTGTTGAAAAGGCTTGAAAAAAGCAGGTTTGTGGGCTCAGCATTTCTTTTCTGTCTCTGAAAGAAACTGGACCTGCATAAAGAGAAAATACACATTTAGATTTACAACATCGTACAAATCTAGCCACGTTCACAAAATCTCTCTGGTCTGTTTAGAAACCATGCTTCTCTCAGTGCCTCTTGTTTGCTGCAGCTGTTTTCTGACAGCTGTAATATTTAGGAAATTTTCGTAACATCAGATTTTATTTCTCTGATTCCTTGATTTTTATGTCTCACCTCAGTCCAGCTGACCTCTCGTGACATACAGTCACATGCATCCATGTGTGTTGCATAAGACTCTAGGTGGGGAGCAATAAGGAAGAGAGAAACTTTTAAGATGCCTGAAGCCGGCATTTAGTTAAGTTCAAAGTAATGAATGCCAAAAAAAATTTTCAAAGCCGTATTTCTACTAGATCTGTACTAATGCAATTGGTGATTTGAATTCTGTTGCCTCCCTTAACTTCTATATAAACCTGTCTTAACACTTCTGCATGTGCACAACCACCACATGGCAAATCACACCACAGCATTTGTGCATGAACTAAAATTGTCATGGCTGCCTGCGAGGCACCTGGTGTTTTTAAGTGAAGTGTGGAAATCTCCTGTGCTATCCTTTGGCAATAGATTTCAGCTGTGACTGGGAGAGGATCATTCCAAATTAAGGGAATAAGGGAATCAGGAAAGTGTTTAAGTGTTGTTTGGCAGACCTGATCCTGAGAGTCCTAGCTGAAAACTGATGTCACTGATGTCTCTCCTCTCAGTCCTTCTTGTAGCCCTGTCTGTCCTCGGTGCTTAGCGATTTTTGGACAAGTTCAGGCCTGTCGACTGGAGTTTTGTTCAGCTTGAACAGGACCCCACGTGTAGTAAAGCAAGTTTAGGTTTCCTTTATAATGTTATTGAAGAATAAGCTCCCCTTTCACAGCACACGTTAGGTTTGTATCTATTTTTTGTATAAGAATACTTCACTGTGAAAATACTGGGTTTGTGGAGAAGCCTGACTAAATCTTTATAGGGGAAAATAATGTGAAAACCCGAGTTAATGTCTCGTAGCGAGGGAACGGAAGCTTTCTTCTTGGGAGAAGAGTATTTAATTGGATTTTTGTTCATCAGTTGCCAAATGTATGTTTTTAACTGTTTTATGGGTTGCATTAGGTTTCTTCACCAAAATTTGGCCTAGGAAGGAGAAATTGCTAGTTTACAAGGTCAAATAACTACATAAATTCAATTGCTGACTAGATAACTCAGAATCAGGTAGTAGTACAGGCTGAAGTTGCCCAAAGCGGGATGAGAAGGAAATTTCCCAGTGTTTTCTTCGCAAGTGGCAGAGATGCACGACAGCTAGCAGCAAGCAGTCTTACATGGAAATATGTATTCTTGAGCTCAGTATTGTTCTGAGCCATCTGGAAAGCAGTAGCTCTGAACTATTGCCCAGCTCTCACCATACTTATTGAGGATATTATAATGAACAGCTACAGCTGCTGCCCTTGCCAACCAAGTACAGAGTCAGTATTTTATTACACCTTCAGCGTGTGGGATAAGGCTGCTTTCCATTTGGCTCCTTCGATGTGCTTACATGCTTGTGTAAATGATCTATTACATATTGGAGACTGCTGGGCAAAAGTTCAAATTAAATCATGCCATCTGACCACAATTACACCATTCTCAGGCAACTGAAGCGTATTTTTGTGAGCCTTTAAATAAACATTACATTGTACATGTAACCAAATATGTACAATAATCATTTTTGCAGAATGCACCCATTTAAATGCAAATATACCATATAAGATGGTATTTATTTCTCATCACATATAACTAGTGAAACAAAAGCTCTTAGCTCACTGAAGCTCAAGAAATGTTTATTCTGTCTTATTTTTGTATTAACCAGTGGCTTGTTTTAGTTAGTTTCTCTACTTACTGCTCTTACTTTTAAAATAGAAATCTTGGCCTAGAGAGCATCCTCATTTTACTTATTTTTCTATCTTATGGTGTAACATTCCATATTTTAAAAATTTTGCTTTAAAGACTAACAGACAAGAAGGTGTCTGCAACCTGGTTCACACAGGGAAGTACAGAGGCCCGTGCCTTTGTTTTACACCACTAGACTCTCCTAGAAGTCCCTGTTTAGAATCCCTCAGGCTTGTATGAACCATGGGGTTAAGGTTTAGCCTTCTTCCATGATCTTTATCATGGAACACATTTATAACTCTAAAAATTGCCTTTAAATTTCCTAATGAGCAGAAGCAGCTTCTCTAATCTCTTACCTCAGGCTATCTTCACCTTTTCCAGTGTGCTCCCTATCACTGGCAATAACATTTATTTGAAACACCGCCCTATTTGCAGCTGTTTGCGCTTCTGGGAAAGGGTTAAGCAGGTTCTGCTGATTCACAGAGGTAGGTGACTCATTACCCCACCCGGATAGAGGGGAAGTGGCTGTCTAGAGGGAGAGGATTCATACAATGTGAAATCAGAAGGGACCATTGTGAACTTCGAGTTTGACTGAAAGAGCCGGAAAGGCTCTATAGTTAAAATTCAGGATTATCAGCTCTACATCCAGGCGAGTTAAAGGCTGTCTGAGTGTCCAGGCTGTGCTTCTGGAGCGTGGGCAGAGGTGGGGTAGGAAGCCCAGGGGCAGGAGGCTTGAGGAGGAAGCCTACGCTGGAATTTGTTGCCTTGGTAAAGCTGTGTCTGGGCTGCCCTTGAAAGCAGTGAAGGAAAGGCAGCAGCTCAATTCCTTTTGGAAGTTTTTTTGTACCATATCAGATCCATGAATCACATTCCTGATGACTCTTGCGCCGTTTTTAAAGCAGTGTCCAGCAAAATGCAGACTTGTTTAAAGTACACTTTGACATCTGAGAAATTTCCTTTTGGATGTTTGGTCCCTCATTTCATAATATTTACCAATACTAAACTTATTAACGAATGCAGAAGGACATGAATTATTCATTTAATACCTTTTGGAACAATATTTCCTAGTAGTCTATCAGCTGGTAATTTGAACATAACTTCCTTCTTTCTTGTTGATAAAATCCTAGTTGTGGAAAACGCAGATTTTTGCCCTTAATCGTGAGCTGTTTCAGTTTGGTAAATCTGTGCAGGTAGTCTTCTTAAAAGTCCCTTATATATTTACACTAAGATTCTATCCTTTCTGTACTGGTAGTCAGTCTAACCTTATAGGCACCAATATATACTTAAGTCCAAATAAATTGTATCTATAACTACATTAGTGCCCTGTCACTTGTCAAACAGTTACTATGTTTAAAGTATTTGTAACAGGTTAATTTTTGTTCCTGTTTTTTTGTGGCCAAATAAAAGTTATCCTATTCATTAAATATATCTGCTATAGTTAGAGTCCTTGAATCAACTTCCAAGTGAGCTGCACCTGTCCATTACAAAAAACAATAGTGAGATTTGACGCATTGTTCCTCGGTTTATGGACATCCTGTGGATAGTTCGCTTAAAACTAGCTAGGTCAAGGCCACTGATTCTGTTGTCCCTGCCTCAGTGAGCCATTGGCTTGTGCTGACCTTTGATCTATCTCATTAATTTTAACTTCTAATGAGATAAAGGCCCTCTTCCAGGCTCAGACTATTCTTTACATAATTAATTTTCTCAATAAAATAGAAAATGACAACTCCACCTTCTAATATAATTGCAGATGATGAAAATTTGATAATAGCTATTCACTTCCTGTCACTTTGACCCTCTCCACATCCTGGGGAAAAAAAAGGAGGAATCCAGCCCTAGATCAAGAAATGAAGGCTTAGTTTGGGAAAGGGTGTGAGAATTTCAGAACTGAGGTCAGCAGTGAAAAACACTAACAGGAAGAAGGCTAGAGATGCCTAAAACAATTCCTGTCAATCTCTTTTCCAGAGCAATGAAAGGGATTATAACAGCTATTACAACAGTTACGCTTTTGTTTTCACCTCCTTTTTTTTTTTTTTTGTAGTTTTGAGGAATCTGTGTTGTCAAAATTTGGCTGATGGTTGTGATCCTCTGTTGCTGCTTTGAAAACCTTTGTTCTCCCATGGAAGTTGGAGTATTTTCCCTGAATCCTAACTGTGAACAAGTTCTTACAGAAGTATCCTTGTTAAGCATAATGAACCTGTTGAATATAATGAACCTTGTTAAGCATAATGAACCTAGCTCTGTCTTTGAGCTGCAGAATCTTTCCTCTATGTTTTCTTATGTTCTAACTAGAGATTAAATAAGGAAAATTTTATTTTTGCTTTGGGGTTATACATGTTAGCTGTGTGCTGTGTTTCCTGACATGGCCCAAATTCTGCCATCAAACATAAAGAAACCCCCAAATATCCTGCTCCATTCACTAAACGTGACATAAGCCATAAATAATAAATGGACGTATAAGGAATCGATAAGATGGGTTTATGTCATTCATAGGTGCAATAAGCACCTGCTGTATTTGCTTCATGCTCAGAATTATAAATACATAGAGATAACGTAAGGTTATTTCTGCAATAAAGTTACTTATTGATGTAGCAATACAATAACCCATTGCTCTCTTCCTTGTTTCTGAGAGGACTTATCTTTGCTTTTTAAAAATCTCTTTTACCTGTCCTGGAGAACAATGAGGGAGGGACTTGGTCATTCTTTCAGACATGGAGTTACCTATTGTCAGTTCTGATACTGGAAGGAGTTCTCAGTCTGGTATCTGTTGAAAACACAAGGAAAAATTATTTCTATGTTACTAAACATCCTGTGCCTTTTGAAGGAGGAGGAGGGAGAACCTCACCATACTGTCTCCTTTCCTGACCCTTTGTTCCTTGCAAACTTGAGTTGCCTGTGTTGTTTATCTTAACTTCTTGTGCAATCTTTCCGCCAGTTTCTTCTGTGAAAATACCCAAGTTAAAGCCAATGGCTGAAACCGACACAAACACAGCACTAGAAAAGCCTGTTTGATTGGGACAGTCCTCCAGCTCTGAGCTGCCAGGAAGTGAGTTAGTGAAAAAAAACCCCTAAATATCTGTGCTGCTTTTGGCTGGGATAGAGTTAATTTTCTTTATAGTAGTAGCTAGTATGGGACTATGTTTTGGATTTAGGATTTAAAAACAAATAATATTTTATAACAAAAGTTATATGTAGTTTTGAACTTCCAAACAACTCAAATCTTTACTGAGCAGTATAGGGCTTGAAGTATGGCTGGATAGTTGAACTATGATTATTGTGCCTTCCCCTTGCAAGAGGGAGTTCCTAAAACAGGAACTAGAGCAGCTGAGTGAAAACAGAAAGCAAACCAGAGTTGTTGGATTATGTACTGTGGTCTGCAAGAAGAATATTGTCAAGATGGTCAAGTGTCTTTTTATAAGACAAGTTATTTGGTATATTTACCCTATCTGCTTTCTCCTCTCTGCCTTCCCTCTTGTGTTCTCCCCACGCCCCCCATGAATGATTCTCATTCCCCTGTGTATTTAATGATTTAGCTATTGAATTGAAGCACCAATATAGCTCTTGACTTACACAGGTAATTTTTCTGTTCATGAACTAGGTAATTTTTCTGTTCATGAATTTTTCAAGTTCATGAACTAGGACTAGACTCAACTCTAATGTGCGCCAACAGTTGCCCTACTACTAACAGGCAGTTGAAACTTTTTTTATTTTTCTGGAAGGCAAGAGAGATTAACATTGCCTGTCTGTAAGCTACCGTGAAATTTATCAGAATCGATGGTGGCTTGCATTGACACAAGCATGCCAGTGACCAGCTATTACTATGGGCGTATTTGAGCAGTTGTGAACTTAGCCCCAGTACTTACTTATTTTCTTCAGATTTAATCGTACAGTTACTTGAACCTTGTCAAGAAGTCTGTTTGCCAGCTCCAGGGCGGGATTTTAGTGCTTCTGTACCTGGCCTGAACAAAAGTGAAGAGGTAAATGAAACCAGGAAAGGAAACAAAGGTAAGAGTAATACAGAGTGTCTGCTGTGCTCTAACTGAAGCCTAGCAGAATTACAAAGTCACTTGTGCATCTACCACTGTGTTAATTCATTAAAGATTTAAAAGCTAAATCAGAATTGCTAACAGGGCAAGATTTCTATGTGGCCATCGTTAGCCATATTGCAAATGTCTTCTACATACCTAGCATCATACTGTGTGCGGGCTCATCGTTTAGTTAAAAGCTCAGAGACCCGGCATGAAACACCACTAAAACCTAAAGGGAAACTATGAGATTTGTCCGCTTGTGAAGGGAAAAGTCCTTGAGACTGAAGGGAAACTATGAGATTTGTCCACTTGTGAAGGGAAAAGTCCTTGAGACTGATCTTTAGATTTTTATTCTTGGCATACCTGTTTAATATTTAATTATTTCCGTGGGAGAACAGTGTGACGTGGGGGGAGGAATGGCAAGAATTCCAAAAGCTCTCCCTGCCATGAAGTGAAAAGCTAACAGAGGCAGAAGAAAGGTCGGTGTTACAACATAATCCTTAAGTCTACTGTACTCTTTACAGCACCCAGCCTGTGCCCCCAGAAGCTACTGCGCTCTCCTGCTCCTGGCAGGCTGGTGCGGCTGGGTGTTTGCGGGCTGCAGCTTCGCAGGGGCACCACCTTGTGGTCGTGGTAAAATTTGTGCGGAAAAGAGCCCATTTCGGAAATCGACTTTTGAAATTATACAATCTATTCCCTTTATTACATCATATTACAGGCTTTACATCTGACATCTACCAGCAATTCTCCTCCCAGATTTGTTTATATAAATAACAAATTAATAATAATAAAAAACCTTACCTGCTTCTAACTTATAGGAAGAAGAGAAAGAGTTGTAGTTTTGCCAAAACCTATGGTTTGCCTATAACAAATAGCCAAAACCTCTGATGTGCTATAGGGATGGTTTTTTTTTTCAATTGGTAGGTAACACCACTTGAAAACATGGCACAGTGAAATAGCCAGAAAAGCATATAATTCATTATAATCTCTAATATAACTCGAGCATGACAGGAAAATGAAGAACCCTTCATACCTTTTTTAAAAGATGGTTCAAAACTTCCGTTATTTTGTCAAGGTTAAGGTCCTTAAAATAGAATGTAGGTCTTACTTTACTTTAAAGGAATACATGGCAGACTATTGTCTCTTGAATGATACCCAAATGGAGTTTGGATTAATAATTCTGATACTGTGCATTTTTACCAATATTGAAGCATTCTAAGGTGAAGTGTTATCATGAAAAATTGAAAGTGGAGGATCAGGAATGCCTTACTACTGTAGTCAAGCACACATTTAATTTTTATCACACGTTAGTTCATGATAGTTTAGATGCTGAGAGTTTAGCCTGGAGAAAAATCCTTCTGTATAGACATTCTTTATGAAAAATATCCAATTGCCAAAAATGATGTTCAAAGACTTAGCTACAGTACATAGCAAATGTATTGAAAAATAGCTATTTATTAGATACATTAAATATGAATAATACCTGCCCATACAAATATATTCAGTTCTGATTCAGTTCTTGCCATTCTAACACACGCACACACTGCTTACACGACTGAAGAATAGCTACAGTCCAGTAATTTATATACTTCAGGAAGCTGATGGAAGGCTTTCCAGCACTGGGTTCTTTCAGGAAAGCTCTATTTCAGACCATTTAAACAACAACAAAAAAATCAAAGGACGGTGTAACTGGAGATAACTTGTTCCAGAGCTGTGAAGCTGTCCAGGAAATCTTCCTCTTCGATTCCGAATTTAGTATACTGGTGAATATAGGCTCTGTGTGTTGCAGTCACAGCAGGAAAATGGATAAGACGTTAGAAATCAGTGAAGAATCTGACACATGAGATCACATTGTAACAACTTCAGATGAAGATTGGTTTCCACCCAATAACCATGCTGGTTAGTTTCTACCGTGCTCTCTTGAACTCATTTTGTAATTCATACCTGTTGATAAGTCATGACTTGTTTCTAATAGCATTTATAACTTTGCGTATTGCTTAAGGAAACAAAATTGCAGCTAACAAAATTGAGCTAACTGGGAAACGGAAGGAGAAGTGATTGTTAAATGAGAACAGTAATTTATAGATTTGAGATGCGAAGCCTAAACCTGTGTGTGCAGGATAGCTTGCTTCTTATCACTGGTGCTTTTGTAACAGGTGGTAAAACTAGGAGCTAAGCTAGTGGAAGCAGTTTTCCTCCTTTGGCTTTTAATGGCAGAATTCCTGTGCTAGAAACTCATGTTTAACAGACATCTGCTGTGACATGCAGTAACCTTGGCTTCATGATGGTCAAAGTAGAGAAGCAATTACTTTCTAGATTTCTTGGTTCTAATGAAAAATCAAATAGCATGGGAGCCTTAGTAAACACACAAATCCCCTAAATGCCTCTGAACTGAGCCAGAAACTTGTTTCCTGGACTGTGCAGCATGTCTGTACACACTTTAGAAACTATATGATCAGTAAAAGAGTTTCTATGTGTTATTTTTAGAATGGTCACACTGGAATGCGCTAAATTTGGGGAGGTTTAGTACTGAGAAAATAGTCAGATTGACAGCACTAGAATATGTGGTCTCACTTATACACAGAACATAAGCATTGTTCTGTGTTCCTCACCCTGCCATCATGTTTCAAGCATAAAAATGTTTCCACTAAAGCATGGAAACAGTCTTCATGCTTATTCACCATTACTCTGCTGAAAGAGTGAGCTGTATGTACAATGATTTTGCTAACACTGAAGATATTGGCAGTTATAAATGAAGTATCAGCATAATTATTTTCACTTACTTGGAAGCAAACATATTCCAAGCTTTTCCTACAACGTCGTCCAGAGGTTTCAGCAGGAACTGGCTATTGCTGACCAAAGAAGCAGACTTTTCATACTTGTTAAATGCTCTTGGTGTTTTCCACGTGTTAAAAGCGTCCTGAGGGCTTAGCCATGATGTATATAATGAGGGATCTTGGAAACTTCCTGTAGCAGAAATAAGACAGCCCTTTTGACAAATGTGATGCTACAAGCTCCTACATCTTGATCCCAGTGACCTAATCAATGCTTGGCAGATCAATTCAGACCTTGAAAAAAATCTGCAGAGTGGTCAGCCTGTTGAAAATATAACTGTTTTAAACAGATTCATCAGATTATCTAGAAGCATATTCTTGTATTGGTACTTCATCTGCAAGCTATGCTCATCACTCCAAAAGCGGCTAAACATATTTTCAGTCAATATAGCCAAGAATCTTATCATATATACGGACTTCAGTCTTCTCCTCCTTCCCTGAAGTGCTTCAGGAAACACAGAAGTCTCAGTTGTAAACACAACAGCCCTAAGCAATTACACAACGTGGCCTTGGACATTAAAATGTTTCTAGAGGGAATACTGACCTTAGTGGTCAAATATGTGGCCTTGCATTTTTTTCACTTTCATCAGATATGGTTGCAAAGAAAACAGTGAGATGTGAAACAAGAATCACTGATGTACCGTGTTTTTCTTTCTTACCTAAGTCTACGCTCTGCATATCTTTTCCTCGCAGGATTACCAGGTTGGCAATGGAAGTATTGAAATGCAGCGGCTTGTTTGTGGAATGACTGGAGGGGATGGAGGAGCCTAGACGTGGTGGTTGTACTTGCCAATCAATACCTATGAGATTTTGGAAAAAAAGATATAAAAGAAAGTTAATGTTTCAAGAAATATGGATTCAGACTAGCTGAGGAGTCAGATGATAACTAACACTGTGCCCCAAGCTGAGATCCTATTAGAGTTTGTAGTTTCTGCACGTTAGTTAAGCAGCAATTACACAATTCTTAGAGAAAAACGGTGCTAATCCAGCAGTATTTGCCTGGTAGTCACTAGTCTTACCAGGGAAAACGGATACTTGTTTCTATACTTAGCAGTCTGCCAGCCCATTCTTTGCATAACTGGAAGCTATACTGAATTCCCCATGTAAATGATATGGGAGAGCTAAGCATGACTTTTATTAGTAGAAGGTGTAGAAAGAAAAAGCATAGCAGAACTAACTATCCAAGGAATGTTCCAAATGAATCATGTAAATTAAGTGCACGGCCAAAAACTGTTTGTTTCGCGTATTTTCAAGAGTTATAATTAACTGAGATGTCTGGGAGCAAAAACAGGAGCAAGACAGGAGCTGCTGGGGCAGCTGACTGAATAGTTAAAGGAGCAGCTGGCTATGTAGAGGCAAATTCCTGCTGTCTGAGGGCAGCAGCTCGTTTCTACACTGGCTAAAGCTAGTCAGTGAGCTCTACAAAACAATAAGCTTTATTTCATCTGTAAAAATAAATGCTTAAAGAGTGATGGATACTGAAGATGAGTGAATGCTTTTTACCTTCCTCCATTTTAGCATTAGCAATGAGCATCTGCCTTAAATGTTTGATAAGTCCAGGCCAACTGAATGTGCTATAAGCCAGGGAGTTTTCAGGCATCTGAGGTATGTTACGAAGACCCAACATCTTGAATTCGGGATGTGGAACTAACGTCTCCATTAAGTCTCCTGAAAGAAGAAATTAACAGCTGCTCATGTTTGACAAAAATATTGCATAGGCTAGCTAAAATAGGAGAAGAGAGTGAGGAATTTTACAAACATCTAACAATTTAAAGTAAGAAACAAAGCAGGATATATAAAGTTTTAATTTGACAAATATATGGACACACATCAGACAAAGTAATGCAAACTTTCCATGTACTACTGAGTTCTATACAAGCATGTCAGTAGCTCTTATTTTACAATTTAGACTTGTCTTGCTTTATAGTCTGGCTCAAAATCTCAAAGACCCTATGCACTGCTAAAGAGATTGACAGAGAGCTGTGAAAGTTTAATTTTACAAGCAAAACTCTTGGCAATATGGGTAACTTTCTCTAATCCCTTAAAGATACAAATGTCAGCCTGTTGCTTGTTGCTGCCAAGTTGTATGCTAGCCTGTCTCCTGCCTCAGCAAAACACAAAACTTTCATTTTGTTTCAGTTTATACAAACTTCTAACCTAATGTGAAATGTAAAACTCAGTCCAAAATTAGTTCTGCACAAATTTCCTCCAAAATGTAAATAGGTACAAGGGTGTCTGTAATCACTTAAAAAAGCAGAAGCAGGGTTCTTTTGGTAACGAATGAAGCCAGAAGCTGGGTTCTATTTTTGACTCTGCTACAAAATTGGGATTGAACTTCTAATTTAGTCTTTTGCTTCGCTTTTCCTATCTTAAAACTTGGGATGTATCTGAATACTTGAGTAAGAAGACTGAAGAACTTAAATTCACAACATGAAATGATTACAGAAATACGTGTGAGAATGCATTAGGCAGCTATATTATAGTTAGATACCTAATGGGTTTCTGCTATAGTGTAAGCCTCCTTCTGCTGTGTAAGTGGGCTGGAAAACACTCCCCAGCTGATGTGCAATGACTTGATTTACATCCCTGAAGGAGATCTGTTTAATATTCATCAGCTGAGCACAGATCTTGTGGATTACATCATTTTCATGAACAAGAAGGGCATCTGATGACTGGTACAGATGTGACAGAGTCAAAACAGAGTTGTAGTTTTGAACAATGACCTGGAAACAAACAAACAAACAAAAAACCCCACACAAATGAGAGTCAAACAACTTAATGTCTTTCTAGTTTATAATCTTCCAGCTACTGTCATTTCCTCAGTTATGATTTAGGAAGTGATTCACGTTCTTTGCCAAAGTGCAGAATGAGGTCAGGAGCTAGCAGAGCTTTTTCATGGAAAGAGAGAAAGACCTGTGAAAATCACGTTACCCTTCTCAGTTCATACAAACGTGCTAGAATAAAATCTGTCTGGGAACCGATTACAGTGCTGAGATACTATCATAACAGGAGATTTCTAGTTAGCTAACAGAGCTTCTCATGAAACTGCATGACACTCTAGCACTTATATTATCAGGAATTTTTTTTTTTTTGTGAAACAACATGTACCAAATATTAGGCAAACAATTAGCTGTGTTACTTTCTGTCATGTTGAACTTTTAAAAAGTAAAATGTACCTCTTTTCTAGTTTATTTCAGTTGCAGATATTTTATGTTTAGAAGTAAACAGTGATTATAAACTTGTAGAATATGTCTGGGAAACACAACATTCACCTCACCGGTGCCGTAGGGCCAGATAACATGGTTTAGTATAAAAGAGGTTGGAAAATTATCTCTTAAACACTGGGTCACAAATGCTCCCAAGCCAGATCCTGTACCACCAGCCATGCTCATTATTGTGAAAAATCCACCAAGTCGATCGCATTTCTCTGCTTCTTTTTGTACCAGATTCATTATTACTTCTTTGTGTCTAGGCCCGTGAACAGAATAACTGTTGAATAAAAGACAAAACAGTGAGACAGGTTATATCAAAATAAAAGCAGTAAGGTGAAGCTATTCATAAAGGATACTTTTCTTATTTTTCATATAACCTGGTGTTATGTCACCCATTCTATCTGTAGTAAACAATCCTCAGCTGTGACATTTATTTTGCAAAACAGCTGTTTATAAACTGTGCCTATTGTTTCCTATTGTTAAATCAAATATATTCACTCCATTCTGTATTTTCACTGAAAATACCAATTTCACCTTGCAAAAAGCAGATTAGAAATTTTGCTGCTATATATATTGCTATTCTAACTTTAAAATAAATCAGGTTAATGTTATATACTCTGTGCCTCATGCAGCTGCAATAGTACCACTCCTAGAAAGTCTAGACAGCTCATTAGCCTCTACAGTTCCCTTAGTGAAGCTTGAAACAATTGTTCATACCCATTTGCCCAGTTGTTCCCAGACCCTTGCTTCTGACAGAAGTGCGACCGATCATCATATTTCCAGTAGCCAGACCTGGCAGCTATTGATAAGGTTTGGCTGATTACTTTAGGTTCCATGTCAACAAGCACAGCCCGGGCAACAGGTACTGGATAGGAAGAAAAACAAAACTAAGAATAACCTGCCAATATTATAACTTGTTTATGTAAGATGGACGGACTCGCACCACGGCCCAAATTCTATTCCTCCCACCCAGAGAAGCTGAACTATTAACTTAATGGGACAGGAAGGTACAGGAAGGAGGACTTGGCAATGCCCTGGATTTCTGGAGAACCATCTATTGTTCCAAAGACAAATCTGAACTCTAGAGACCATAGATCTGTCAGGAAAGAAACCACTTAATGCGTTTGAGAACACCAAATTCAGGTACTCTGGGTCCTACTCCATGGTATGATCTATCTACAGTAGAAAATGCAGATGTTTGGAAGGAGACATTATGTATACATATATGCTCTGTTTCCAGCTGTGTTACTGGCAGACTTGCTCTGTGGTCTCACACATTGCTGTACTGATTTTGCTTCCATGGTTGTTAGCAATGTCATGAAGGCAGAGGGTTGTGACAATTCTTCAAGACTGAAGGTAAAACTCATTCTTCAACTGAAGGTAAAAGACTTTTATTATTCCCGTACCCTTATCTGTATTAGGCTGGAAACCAGACCTTCTGTGGGAAACAAACACTTAAATGCTGTACCTTCAGATTCCTTCTCACTGAAAAAACGTTCTTTGCAAGCATCATGGTAGGATTCATTCTCCTTCTTGGAGCACAACCCGTGTGTGCTGTGGACGTCGCTGCAGATAGCATTAAACACCTCATGACCAATCTGATTACCACACTGACCAAGCTGGACTGTGACTATTGACATTCTTATTCACTTTGTATTTAAGCCTACAAAAGAAAAGTATGCCTTTAGTAACTGTGGAAAAGAGAGGGGGGAAAAAATTCTGACAAGTAGATTTCTGATTGCAATTTTTTGAGAACCTCTAGTGAGAAGGAAAAGGCTACGCTACAACTACAGGCTATTTCTGGGGAAAAGCAGACTGTCAGCACTTTCTCCTGAACATCAGAAGAATGCAGATGGCAGTTTACAGGAAATCAGTCTGTTTACTGTTGCTATACATCTGAACGGGCTGAAACCAACCATACAGCAAGCAAAGTCTTTGTTTTCTTACTTTTGCTTAGTAAGGCAGGATAGAAACAAATAATTGTAACTCCAACAAAGTTATTGGATTAGGCTCTAAAAGCATAATAGGCATAATAAGAAAGGACCATATGCCTTTAGAAATGTGAAGCCTGTTCAAAAAATCTAGCTGATTTCCAGCCCTGTGCTGCAATGGGCTTGATGCCAAAATCTGCTGAGGTGACAAAAGGATTCCCTAGAGTATTCCCCTTGCTTCCACCACAGAAAGCAAAGGTTTTGATTCAGTACCAATATGTTTTGACACTTTTTTCCCCCCACTTAGCATTTTGCAGTAGCTCTGGTTTCTCACTTTTCTATTCTCCTTTCACAGAAACAAGGTCGATTTTGTTAACTCACTTCATTATTCTGGGCTATTTTTCATTATCATCCCAGCTGTGCTGGAGCACTTCTGTAACAGCATTCTTTGGGTAACTGCCAATGCCCGTAACTTGATCCTGCTGCATTTTGCAGGCAGGTATGTGCGATTTTTTATTTCTGTGCTTGATTTCAGCACTGCTGCCAGTCTGCACCTCACAGCCTAAGGCCAGCCTGTGTGTTACAGCAAGGCCGAGTTATTCCTCACAGCAGAAAATAAATAAATCTGTAAATTATTTTAAGAAAAGGCTCGTGTCCAACCCACGCGTGTGGTACCGACCCTCCCGTGCCTACTATCGGTGTGCTCTGCGCATGTCACTCGGAGCAGGCAGCCGTCGCTTGCGCCCTCCTCTGCAGTCACCTGCCTGCGTGGGGAGACCCACTCGGGCTCCGCCGTGCCGACAGGGCCTGGCCAACGGCCGCGCGCCCTCCAGAGCCGCCATGTTGCCGGTGCTGCCCGCCACCCGGCCCTCGTGTCGCTCGGCCACCTCGCCCCTTTCCAGAGCCTTTCTCTTCGCCGGCCCGCTCCCGCCCGGGCCTCCCCGCCAGCACAGCTGCCCTCCCGGGGTGCTCGCCCCCGCCCGGGCAGCACCGGCCACCCTCAGCCCCGCTCGCCGCCGGCCTCTCCTCAGGGCTGACCTCGACGCCCCCCGCTGAGGCGCTCGGGCGCCGACGGCGCATGCGCAGCCACCTGGCTCCGCGATCCCCTTCCCCGCCGGTTCGGACCGAGACGCTCCTTCGAACAACCCGCTTCGCGCATGCTCAGAAGAGACGCCGGGCAGGTCGGGTATAAAGGTCAGTCTTCTGGGCTTCACAAAGGGTTATACGCATGCTCCTGCCCAGCGGCTTCGCTGCGTCCTCTGCGCACGCTCTGTGCCAGGAGCAAGGCCGGCGGGCGCGCATTGCGCATGCTCTTCCGCCGCACCACGCCCGTCCGCCCAGCGGTGTCCCCGCTGCGCATGCTCAGTGCGGCCCCGGCCAATGCCGGAAGGGGCTGTGCGCCTGCGCGGAGCCCGGAGTCGGGGCGGGGGCGCAGGCGCGCTGAGGCCGGGCAGCCGGTGATGGCGTCCGTGGCGGAGTTGGGGGGTGCGGGCCCATGAGGCGGCCCAGGCCCCGCGCACCCAGCACAGCCAGGAAGGGGCGGCGGCGCCGCGGCTCGCACCCGCGCCATGGCGGGCGTGTTCGACATCGACCTGGACCAGCCTGAGGACGCGGGTTCGGACGAGGAGCTGGAGGAGGGGGTGAGAGGGGGGAGCCCGAGCCGGCGCGGCGCGGGGAGGGAGCGGGAGGCCGCTGCGGGGAGCGGCGCCAGGGGCAGGCCTGAGGGGAGGGAGCGGGAGGCGGCCCGCGGGCCCGCGCCGGGGGGCATCCTGCCGGTGGCCGAGCGGCGCGGGCCCGGCGGGGCCGCCGCGGAGGCGGGCAGGGGCCGCGCTGCGGCTGCGGCGGGGCGGGAGCCGGGCGAGGCGGAGCGCGGCGCCGGCCGCCGCCCCTGGCCCGCGCAGGTGAGGCGGCCGCGACCGCGCCCTGCCCGGCGACAGCCGGCGGCGCGGCCCCGACAGCTGCGCCGGGGGAGGCAGCGCTGCGGCGGCAGCGGGCTCCGCGCCCGGCCCGGCCTCGCAGCGCCCGGGAGGCGGCCGGGGAGTTCCCATCCGCGCGAAGGAAGCGGCGTCGCGCCCGTAGGTGGGAGCGGGTGTTAGGCAGCTGGCTAGCAGGGCTGCCCCGCCGGGGGCGGCCGGCCGGCGGTTGTGCCCCGGCTGGCTGCCGGGTGGGGGCTGCGCCAAACTTGCGGGAGCTTTTTCCCTTGGAAGTTTTGCGTTGGATTTCCTAGCACGAGTGCCGCAGCGGGTTTTTTTTTTTTTTTTTCCTTGTCACATGTGTTAACGTCAGTGCAGAAATGCTAATCGTTCTGGAACTGTATAAAGCCGTTGCTCTAGCGGCAAAATTAAAAGCAAAGCTTTAAAATGCGACGTTAGCCGTCTGTATGGATCAACGTGCATCCCCATCTCATGCTTTCGTAAACGGTTCGCCTTGTAATCTGTAGTTTGTCATTTTGTAATGTTCATGTAGATTCTGTTAAGGCTTTGGGGGAATTTTATTACAAGATCTCTGTTTATATTTTTCTAGCGCTACTGTTGCTTTTTTATATTGTTTTGTATATTAAACGTTTGCTGTTGCTTAAACTGCTACCGCATTTATTTTTTGCTGTTTAAATACTAATGACAGTCTTGGAGTCTTTGATATAACCAGATACTCTGTATCAGGGTTGGGATACCCACGCTGCATATAAACTGTAGAGACATTGTTTGACAGCTGAAGGCTTGAATGCTTCTCAACCTGCAGGAAAAAGCACTGTCTGTCACCTCAATAATCAATAAAGTACTTGGCTTAAAAAAAATGTCACTTGCATCACACTGTTAATGCTGCCAAGAACAGGTTCGAAGGGGGATGGCAAGAAAGTTGAATTTGTTCTCTCTCACGTTCCAATAATTCAGTCGCAGGGAACAATTAAAAAAACTCATTGTGGATCTTAAAAAATTGCTATGACTGAAATTTTTACGGCAGAACTGTGGACATGAATGCACATTGGCAACCTAATTTGTTTCTCAGGTGCCTTTTGGCAAACAGCTAAAGGAGGATGAGAATGGACTTGAAATTAAAACGGAACTGAAAAGCAGAGAATACAAGAGCAGGAAAGAAGGGGAAGCGTCAGGAAAGTGTAAAGGGAAAAATGTTTAACTGACAGTTATCTCTAGGTGTTGTGCATGTCTTGCAGGGATCAGAAAGACATTGCAGCCAGAGCAGTTGAGATCATTAAACTGGAAGAGAGCAAGGTGTAAAGTCTGGACTATCTTGTTTAATCTCTGTGGTGCTGGTCCCTGGTACCTCCTGAAAGGTGTAAGCCTAGTAGCAGCGAGAACAGATCAGTTGTAGTTTTGAATAGGCACGGTTGTTCTAGAAAATCTGAAGAATCTTTTAAAAGGAGAGTTTACTCATAAGCCGTGTGGTTGTTTGTTTTTTTTCACCATAATAATTAATGCAGCCTTAATTTTTGTGTTTGTAATAAATGAAACAATAAGTATAGACTGAAGGCCGGCTAGCCTTCCAGCCAGCATACCATTGCATTTTGTGGGTTTGTGAAATGAGAAGAAATCCTGAAAATAGTGGAATGGTATCTAAAGTGAATTTTGTTTGAGTTAATAGTGAGAATGAAAACCATAGTTCACAGGGGGAAGAGTAGCATGTGTGAACTTTGCCAGAACCGTTGGGTAACTTGAGAAGTTGTTCTAGGAACGTGATGGGTGTTTATTCTCCGTGTTTGTTGAATTTTTTAAAATTCATTTGTTGGCATCTAACAGTAGGGTCAAGGGCAGCTTTACTGGGTTTTATTGTGAAACAGATGTCAATAAGCTGGATTTCTCTAATAAATGTTATCAAGAGGACATGAGCTAGCAGCTCTCTGACCTGGAAACAAACTTGAACTTTTGGACTCCGTAATTGCTTGTGGTGCTAGTAGGTGGAACCAGGAGTTAAACTCCCCTCTAGGTCACCCACCAAAATAAACCAGCCTCTGTAAGCTTAAACGGCTTGGAAGCTATTGAAAGTTTCTAATTTTCTTTGGTTAGTGTTTTTGCTTGTATACTACTTAAAAATGCACTCCTTGGCTGCATCTGCTTTTTGCAGATCTCAACAGGTTTTTTTTCCCTTCCAGTTCTCTGAATTTCACACGTCACTCAATATATCCATATTCAGTCTGTAGATTCCAGGCTGTTCCTCACTAACTTGCCGTTGTTATTTTACATACGTATTTTTAAAAATAGAAATGTTAAGGTATAGTATGAAGCTTATTAGAAGCTTGCCCATTAAATTCTATTTGCATTCATTCCAGCTGTCTGCTTGGTTTGCACTTCTTTTGCCATGTAGAGCCACAGTTACAGGGAAGTATTATCTTGCATAAGGGATCAAGTTGAAAATTCTTTGAAGAAAATATCTCCTCCGAATTGAACTACATTCTTTAATGGTGACTAGTTCTGATGTTGAAGTGCTTGACCCTTCTTTAGTAAAATTTGCATGCATGAATCTATCGGGGTGATTATTGGTCAGAGAAGGTATTTAACATCAGAGTAAAGCTTAATTCTTTCATTACTATTGGGATTTGATTATTATCAATATAGAATAATACAAGCTTCTCAGTAGATTTTGTTTCTAGTGCGTATGAATCCCAGTTCATCCTTTCATATAATCTTTACTATTTTTCTAATTTGCATAACACTGTAATAAGATTTTAAAATTCATATGTAAGAGCAAATGTAAAAAACAATGCGGTACCTTAACATTTTTCAGATTCACTTGGGGGTGTGTGAATTGTTACCTTTAATATTTAAGTGATTGAGTAACAATGCAGTCAGGTAAAACAGTGGTTCCATGTGTGACCATTTGAAATATGTGGAAGTATTGCAAGTCTTGCGCAGAATTTTGTAGATTTCTTATCTTCTGCTGGTAACTTATTATTCCTGACCTTTAGGCTTATTTAATGATATAATATAAATTATAGATATAATTATTACATGTATAATTTAAGAAGTTGTAAAACACATCAGTGCATTTATTTTTAGCACTGCTTTTTTTCTTTTGTTATAATTAATCTTCCTTCTACCCCTCCCATCCCCAGGGTCAGTTAAGTGAGAGCATGGACCATGGAGGAGTTGGCCAATATGACCTGTAAGTTGCTGCTAGAAAATGTTCTGTACCATTCATGCCAACTACATATAACTTCTAATTTTGTTACATTGTTAAGTTAAATAGAAAATGTTGTTATTATTGTTAAATTTTGAGTTGTTTCTAGTCGCTTCACTATTTCTTCACATTAAAATTTGTGAATTGTATCTTGAAATAAAATCATAATAATAAAAAAAAAATTCTGGCAAAACTTGCTGTTGTCTTTTAATCCTTGTTTCTCCTAACGTTATCTATCGTACTTGAATAATATTTGTAATATCAATGTACTGCACTGTCTGTTCTGTTCGTTTTATAAAGGCTCCAGTTGCAGATTTGCATAGCAGTCTGAAGCAGGTGGGAATTCAGAAGTTCTGATTTGAAGTTCAGGAGACAGCTACCTTTAGCATTACCTCATTTACAGATTTCCAGATTGTTTCAGCATACCACGTTGTGAGAAGAAAGCAGTGATAGTTAAAACAGTTCAGTTACATTTACTTTAGCAGCATCAATCTGTTAGTCTTTTGCAGAACTGTAGCCTAATTTAGAAGCATCATTGAATTACAGTTCAGTCTTCTTTTGTGGCATGTTCAGAGTTGTGAGACTTCTTTTGTTATACTTTTTCTGCAAGATATTTGTGTTATAGAAGTCTCACCATGACTGTTCAGGCTGCTGAATGTGATTTGAAACTTAAACACACCTTAAAGCCTTGCTTTTACTTGAGGTCTTGTAGGAATATCTCAGTCAGTTTGAGGCTTTGGTCCTTTAAACTTAATTCTGGTGTAATACAGAGATTTATTATGCATAAAACCGAAGGAATCTGAAGGAAATCTTGATACTGTAAATCCCCAAAATTTGCAGGTGACCTTTTCTGTGCAAGTTGCAACTTACTGCTTTGCACACACCTAAATAAAATTTCTGATGCTGACAATTCTCTAAATCTCCAAAGCAGTCATTCAGTTATGTCAGATACACTGTATGCTTTTCAGAAAGTAATTTGCTTGCTTACTTTCATTTGATATTTTTTGATTATCAGGTAGTCTTATATTCTTGTTTCGGTTTTATCCAGTGGCATGGAACATTGTGAAAAATTTGAGATTTCAGAAACTAGTGTAAACAGAGGTCCAGAAAAGATCCGACCAGAGTGCTTTGAGTTACTACGCGTACTTGGCAAAGGTGGCTATGGAAAGGTAAGGAACTCTTTTCTACAGAAGTAAATCCATTACGCTGAAGGCGGTTAAAGTGATTGCTTGCTGCCTTTGGCAAGGTCTAATCTTCCCATCCTGTTTTCTGAAGAGTTCATTCTGCCAGAAGGTAACCTCCGCGCTGCCAGCGTTGGTGTCGTGGGACTGAGGTCACTGGCAGAGCCTCACCAGCTGGTGGCAGTAGAAAATGTCCCAAACTGGTTCTGGTTCCAGTGACTAGCTCTTCTTCAGGCAGCGTTGCAGTTTGTAGGTGATCTCATCTCTCTTTCGCAGAAGTTTGTTTTTAACTTAAGACATCTCATGCAGTCATAATATGTGATTGCTTTTGTATTGGTGTTGTATAGGTATTTCAAGTACGAAAAGTAACTGGAGCAAACACCGGGAAAATATTTGCCATGAAAGTTCTTAAAAAGGTAACCTGAATGTTCACGTTTCACTACTGTCTGAATCTAAAAAAAAATCTACCCCTCCCTTTAGCTGTTACAATTATCTAATTATATAATATACCTAAAATTAATTTAAATTTTATCTGTGATATATACAGTTGTTATCCAGGTACAGTCGGAATGATAATTAGTCTTTAACTAAATTGTTCTGTCTGTGTAGTTCTTAGCAGCTAATTTAAATAGCTCAGGAGGTTCCTTCCATCCTAAATTATTGTATGATTTTATGAGATAAATAAAGAATTAAACTTCCGCAAGAAACCTGTCAAGTTATGTATATGTCATGGTGAAATTTTCTTTTTTTTTAAATTATGTTGTTGAATCGTATGTAGTGTTGTGATTTAGTAAACTCAGAAGGGAATTAAATATAAAAGTCTGCCTTAGCATGTTCTTGTGCTCACATCTCTCTGCTTTTTGTAGGCAATGATTGTAAGGAATGCAAAGGATACAGCTCATACAAAAGCAGAGCGGAATATATTGGAGGAAGTGAAACATCCCTTCATCGTAGACTTAATTTATGCCTTTCAGACTGGTGGAAAACTCTACCTCATCCTTGAGTATCTCAGTGGTCAGTATATGAAATTCTGTTACCTCTTCTTGCTATTTTACGTAATTGAGAATTTGGATTTCTTATTCTGCTTATAAAAAGCCAGCTATCTGTTGGCATGGTGTCTTAAAAATGTAAAATAGGTTAGCATTGAGAATACATAGCATAACATAAATAAACCTTGTAATTCAATAAAATAAAGATGAATGAAACATAAAATAGTTCTTTTTCATGATAGTATGGGAGAGGAAGATTTTTAATACCTTTTCTTCCATGAGGCTTGTAATTCCTGTATGTTACACTTAGATCCTATGCAGTCATATGGAGTACCTGAGGTTTTAGTCCTTGCAGGTTCTTGGTGAATCAAGAAAGTGTTATCTTTATTTCACAGATAGAAACAGACACAGATTAGAAGCAGTTTGCTCAGGTTACAACAATAGGAGAAAACAGGGACAGAAACACTGTTATTTTTTTCAGCATGCTGTTTTGATTTCTTTTGGCATTTCTTTAGTTGACAGAATTCTGAGAATAACAGAACAGTACATTTTCAGTTTTTTGTGAAACAACTTTCTGTGGAGCAGGACAAATATCTGTTGCTTGTAGTTTTTCTAGAAAATAGACTTTTGACTGACTGAAAATGGTAAAATGCACTTTAATAGAGTATAATCTCATTTTTCTCATGACAGGAGGAGAACTATTTATGCAGTTAGAGAGAGAAGGGATATTTATGGAAGACACAGCTTGGTAAGTGAAACTGTTTCGGTAAATTAATAGGTTTGGGTTTTTTTTTTCCCCCCAAGTCCTTAAATGGTATATTCTGACTTGAAAAACTGTAACTACTCATTCATTTTTTTTAGTCTAGTGAAAAGAGCAGTTAACTGGATTTTGGGAAGATGTATGTGTTCTGTACTTACCCGTTTGTGCCAGTCTTACTACAGAAGAGGGTCCATTGATGGTTGCTGAGTGAGGCTGTATTACATAGGGTTGTGGAAAAGGAGGTGTTTTGGGTGTTGGAGAAAAGACTGTGAAAGACTTGCTGTAAATGCAGGGGGTTTTTGTTCTTGATCCACGAACAATTTTACCAGCCACTTACAGAATTTCCAAGTCACTGTAATGGCTGTATTCTAACGATCAGATGTGTGAAGTGATAAAGGTAATTATGCTAATGAAGGAGAAAAAGCCTTTTGAGTAGTGGTATTTTACATATAAACAAGTTGAAATTATCCCTTATTGATTAGGCTTCACACAACTGAATACAGTTGTATCTTCCTACCGTGCATGCCAAAAATGCTTTAGAAAAGCTTTGATGTACATACGGGGCTGTAATACTGTTCCATGGCTAGCACTCTGGCTGCTGCCGGTTACCTTCTTAGCTTCATTTTTTTTTTTCTTCAACTTTGCCATCTAGATATGGTAATACAGATTGAAGCATTATTTTAACCACTAACTGGTAAATTCAGATTCCTCCAAATATATTCATGATAAGATAGCTACTGAACAGGTAAACCTAATGCCAATGGCGTAATTTTGTATTTCATCTTGGAGTCTGTATGCCTTTTGGCAAACTGACCTCAAAGGCATCATTGTTTCTCTCATTTATTCTCTCAAACACTTCTAATGATACTTTCAAGAAACTGTTGCTATGTACGTAATAGTCTTAGTGCTTAAGATGCTTTGCATGATTTGCATGAATATGTCTAATTTTGTGGCACGTTTCCTTTCAGCTTTTACTTGGCAGAAATCTCAATGGCACTGGGGCACTTGCATCAAAAAGGAATCATCTACCGTGATCTGAAGCCAGAAAATATCATGCTTAATCATCAAGGTAGAAATGTAGTAACAGTTATGTTCCCAATAATTTGAAAAAAAATTCTTCAAAGGTCACAACACTTCACTCTCACATTAATTTCCTTAGAACAATGGCACGTTTGTTGTCACTCTTGGTATAACTAAAGAATTGCCAAAGCTAATTGCTTGCACTTAAACACAGCTTCTTTGGCTTTAATAGGCCACAGCAAGCTCCAAGTTCCATGTGTATAGACACAGGCATTTTTTGAATGGTTGACTTGCTATTTCTGCAGCTCTGCAATTTTTCTTCTACTGGGTCATTGTAAAGTATGTAAAGATCTGTCTTCAGTGTAGCATCAGTGACATTCTAGTAATGGGGATGACTGAAGATGTCAGTTAGGAAAGGCAATTTAGGATGCCAAATCATCTGTAGCTGAAATGACTTACCTAGCTGTTGACACTTTACCTGCCAGTAGTAGCAGTTCCTGAATGCAGTTAAATTGACTGCATGACACTGATTAGTCTGGCAATCTGTACCATCCGGTATTTTCACATTATCTTAAACAACTTACTTAGTCTAAGTCTTTGTACTGAATTATTCAGGGCACTTTACAATTTGTTGAAGGTTCCTCTCTGAACTTTGAAGCAAGCAGTAAAATTCGATAGCCTACTTTCTTATCTGAATGATGCTCTACAATCTTTATGTTTAAATATATTTGTCTATATGTGAATAAGTTTTGGTAGTTTGTCTTGTCTCTCTTCACCAAGTGGCAACACTTTCTTATGCAGGTATAATGCAGAGGCTTTATCTCTAAGTGTGATTACCTCATTCTGTTTTATAGCTTTATTGCTTTGTCAGACAGCTAAAGATACCTGGAAGTAGTTCAGAGTTATTACGTATCCATGTTAAGAATTCCTATTTTTTAATGTTACTTATACAAATGTCATAATTCTGGCAAGTTGTTAAATTTTATATATTTAATTTCAGGTCATGTAAAATTGACTGACTTCGGATTATGTAAAGAATCTATTCACGATGGAACAGTCACACACACATTCTGTGGAACAATTGAATACATGTGAGCTGCATGATGAAATAGAAAAGTATTACTCTGGTCTGGGGGTAATGGCTAAATTTTGCCTTTTTTAACTGATAGTTCATATGTTCAGTCACTTATGGAAATTTTACTTGATGAAAGTGGTTTTGTTTGAAAACTAGTAGTCAGAATTAGTATTAAGCATGTTAAAATACTTTCATATTTTCCATTTTTCTGATTATAGGGCCCCTGAAATCTTGATGAGGAGTGGGCATAATCGTGCTGTGGACTGGTGGAGTTTGGGGGCATTAATGTATGACATGCTGACTGGAGCAGTAGGTGCACAGTTATAATTGCATGTATTTCTCTTCGTAGCTTTTGTAGTCACCTGTATTCTAATTCAGATGCATGTATAAATACGCGTATATTTGTACATATAAAGACTGCAAGTAAGAAATATAACTAAAATACAGCTACACTTACGTTGACTACAGTCATGAGCTGCTCTCATCCAAACACTTCTTTGGAAGTCCCATTTCCAGTAATTTTACCTGCTTTATAAATTACTGAAGTGAGTTCTGTGTACACAAATAAGAGACCTGAACAAGTCCTGTTTTTCCTCCCATTACAATGGTGCTTTCTAGCCTCCTTTCACTGGGGAGAACAGAAAGAAAACAATTGACAAGATTCTCAAGTGTAAACTCAACTTGCCTCCCTACCTCACACAAGAAGCCAGAGATCTGCTTAAAAAGGTAGAATTTTAATGAATGTCGGTACTACGTGTGTATGTAGAAAGTAGAAATATGATGATACCACTATGGCTATTCAGCCCATGCTTATTTTGCTACTAAGTCAGTCTTGGTTTTGCATGGTACAGAAAGTGATTTTCCTTGAAAATACAATTGTTTTCTAACAAATGCAGATTTTCTGTGTTCATTCTGCATGGTATTCATTCAAATGATGATTCATGTCAGAACTAGTCTAGTCATAACAGCATAACTAATTTTTTCTTTTTTGGATGTTATTTCTCCTTAAGCTGCTAAAAAGAAATGCTGCCTCACGTCTAGGAGCTGGTCCTGGAGATGCTGGAGAAGTTCAGGTAACTTCCGCTTAACTGAAGAATTCTTAAATTACCTCACTGAAAATAAACCAGCTTTGAGGGTACATCAGGGAAGGGAGAGTATGTCTGTCTTGAAGTGTAATGAGCAAAAAGGCAGCTACACGTGACAACTGATCAAAACTTGAATGCTTTAAAACTTAACGAAAGCAGCTGTCTACCTATTTGGTAATTTGAGATTTGGAAAATAGCTTTTATTCTTTAGCTCGGTCTTCCAGTAGATCTTTTCTGCTAGTTGCACAATGCTAATTGTACAGTCAACCATGTAAGAGCAATGATACTCTAGCAGTCTGACAAAAACCCTGTTATCCGTTGCATTTAGTGCAGCTTTTTAAAGGGAGAAACGCTGTTAGTTTGCATTCAGTGTTGCAAGTTAAAAGTTAAGGCAGAGGCCTATTTCTTGTTGCTTCCAGCTTGATTTTTTTGTGGTGAGATTAACAACGTACTAGAGAGTCCTCCTTATTTCACAGTTCTGATAATTTGTCATTAATACAGTGTTTTGTCATTATTTTTAGATATCTAACTTTTAAAGTTGAAAAATGTAGAGGTATTTTGCATGTCAACTGACTTTTCCTAATACTTTCAAGGAGAACATGATAGGGACATACGTTGTCTGACTCAGAGGTATGGTATCAATTTTCAGCTCTTCCAGCTACTCTGATGTAGCGCTGCAGAATATATTACACTAGACCCATAGGTGATTTTGGAAAGACAGACACCACAGAGAGGGTCTGAAAAGAACATGCTTATTAATTCTTAAATTTCTGTGATTTATACCCAGAAGGTGGATTATGACTCTGTACTATTGCTAACTCTTGTAGGCTCACCCATTCTTCAGACACATTAACTGGGATGAGCTGTTGGCACGAAAGGTGGAACCTCCTTTTAAACCTTTATTGGTATGTACTCAGAATGCTGTGAGATATTCCTTGTATGCCTTTAGGAAAGGTCTTAAACAATGTGGAATCTAAAACTTAGAAATGCTCACTCTTACAAACTGGAGTGCCATTGATTTCTGGTACTTTAAATAGTCAAATGCATCAACTTAGGTTACTGGTTCTCAGATTCACTGTTGTCAAATTAAAGAGAGAAACTACCTGATGCAGGTTTGGTTTTCTTTTTTTTCCCCGACAACTGATGCTATATCAACATTTAAAAAAAACTCTTTCTTTTAAGTCTCCACACAGTATGAAATACTGGCTGTCATGAGCATGCTGTTCTGTCTTATTACTCTGTAGTCATGGTACTTAGCCGTCACTGGAATAGAATCTTGCTTATTTTATGTGAGAAGGTGGCAAAAATTGGCTAAGAGCTAATTTATCCTTCTGTTCAGTCTCCTGGAGGAAGAAGGTTCTGCTTCAGTTTTAATTCCTCCTGCTTCTAATCTGTGGGTTAAACAGACTTGCAAGTGCAGTTATCTCTGAATTTCTGCTTCTAAACATTATACAGTAAGTCAGTACTTGGTTGAAGCTAAGATGATAAATAGTTGCTAAGCAGAAGTCAATGAAGTCACCTAATTAAGCATTTTGTATGTTTGCTTATTAATATTTACAGTGCCTCTTGTGCATTATAGGCAGTAATTAAAGTTTACCTCAAACCAGTGATGTGATGAGTAAGCCTCTATTATCCTATCTGATATTTTGACGGTGTGGGGTGTCTGCCTTTTTTTCCCTCTGGGTACAATTAGCTACAGCAGCAATGGGTATTGCCACCCCGATAGTTCCCGACTACCAAAAATCTCACTTTAAACTGACTTAGGCATCACCGATGTTGAGCATACTACAGCATGGGGACTCCAGACCTTTTTTTTTCCCTCACCAGTTTGAATGAAATTTAGAATGACACAAGACTGGTATTTCCAAACGAATTATCTGAAGATAGTTTTGGGTTTTTCTGTTGTTAGCAGATTTTATGAAAGTTACTTGTACAAACCAGATGGCTTTTGAAAATGTGCTTCCGTGGTTGCATGAAGGCCTGCACAAATGAATACATACTGCCTTTTCAGTTACACTTATGAATGAGAGAAGGGATCTTGGAATTATGTCTGTTGTTCTTTGACTGAATTAAGCAATATTCTTCATAGTCACTTATTCCAGAGTTGTCATCTATCCCTCACAATATAAACACTTCTGTATCTGAAAAAATGGGATGAAATTATCTGGAGAGGCTTCCAAAAACTAATAGTTGCAACTGTGTTACACTGGTTGTGACGAGGGCTAAACTTGCAAGAAACTGGCATTGTATTTCTAAACGGGTTTTTTTTGTTTGTAATTTGAGATTTTTTTTTTTAAAGGCATCTTTTTAATTTGTGTTCCTTTTTGATCCATAATTTTTGCCCCTCCCCCTTGCCTTTATTTCTCAGTGTCAGTGCCCATAGTGACCTCCCACTGGCAGCGACAGGATTCCGACACCACTCCAGGGTTTTACTACAGCAGAGCTCTGCCAAAAACCTATGGAATGAACTCCATCCAGAGGCTACACTGATCACCGCTAAGCCATTTGGTTGATATCTGTAATATAAACCCTTAATCATTTTGTTTTTGCAAAGCAATCTGAAGAGGATGTGAGCCAGTTTGATTCAAAGTTTACACGTCAGACACCTGTTGATAGCCCAGATGACTCTACTCTCAGTGAAAGTGCCAACCAGGTCTTTCTGGTAAGTGAGCCAGGGACGAGCGTGTAACTGTGGAGAGGTATGTTGCGTTACTTGGAAACAGGAGGGCATTTCAGGTAAATGAACTCTGTTGAGTCTTACCACCTGATACTTGAAGCAAACTGTCATCATTTTAAACACGCATTCTGCAACAGGTTTGAAATGTTTAAGGGCTTTGAAAATACTTAGTTTGATTATTGCTGACGTTTTCTTTATACAGATAAAACAGCTGACAGACATTGTTTATGTTCTGAAATGTCAGCATTCTAATTCATAGTTGCATTATGAACCCTGGACATGTGATTGCTTTCATAGTCATGCAGAGAGAACAATGTCCATTCTGTAGATCAAAATTAATTAAATTGAGCATGCCTGTGGGAATCTGTGATCTGAGTAGAAATATCTGGGGGGTGCAGGCACCTGGGTGAGGAATTCCCTAAAGTCCTGCTGTTTGCTTCAGGAAGAGAGTAGAAGTTCATATGTCTACATTTACCCTCCTTTTTAGAATTTACATTTACTATTTCATGCCAATCATAACTGCACAAGTGATCATAAATGTAAATCTTGCCTGTAAGTTACAGTGCATTCATTCCTGTTTTGCAGGGTTTTACGTATGTGGCTCCATCTGTACTTGAAAGCGTAAAAGAGAAATTTTCTTTTGAACCAAAAATTCGATCACCTCGCAGATTCATAGGTAGCCCTAGGACACCAGTCAGGTATCTTTTTTTTTTTTTTTCTTTTTTGTAATACACTTTTTGGCAAGTAGTTGAAATAGATCTGCACTAGCAATGAAAAATGCGGCCTTTCTTCTCAGTAAGCCCATCACTTCCGTTAGAAGTGCAGCATCGATCCTATTTTACAAACCACATTATTAGAGACAAATCTATGGTGTTTGGCAGCACAAGAAGTACTAATTTGCTTGCTATTCAACGCTGATACAGCCTCACTGTCTGGTGACTTTAGTACACCATTCCTCTAGAACTGTTTCAGAACATCCTAAGTACTTATGTGCCGCTAAAGAATCATGTTAGTACAGAAAATTCCTTCTGCAATCATCTAGAAATATATCCTCACTACTCAAATGAGAGAATTTTACTTTACAAGAGACCGTGGTAGAAGCTAGACATGGAAACTTTCTCAAACTTCTGGAAGTGGAAGGAAGAATTATAAATGCTTCTCAATAGGCATTTGAGTTCAGCTTCCTGCAGAGTAAAGGACGTACCTTGGTGCTGTGTATATCTTCATCTCTGATTTTTATATTTCTTGTTTTAAAGCCCTGTAAAGTTTTCCCCTGGGGAATTCTGGGGAAGAGGTGCTTCTGCCAGCGCATCAAATACTCAGACACCTGTGGAATATCCAATGGAGACAAGTGGAATAGAACAAATGGATGTGACAGTCTGTGGAGAGGCCTCAGCACCACTTCCAATCCGGCAACCAAACTCTGGGCCATACAAAAAACAAGCTTTTCCCATGATTTCCAAACGACCAGAGCACTTGCGCATGAATCTATGACAACACAATTTTTTTAAGCCTTTGAAGGTGGAAAACAAAGAACGGACATAAGCCCCCTTGAAGTTGAAATATGAGGGCTTGTATGGTTTACTTTTAAAAAGTGACAGTATCAAAGAGTCAGTCATTGCACAGAGCAACTTGGAAAGCAAAGAAAAACGGATTTTTTTCTGTCAATCAATGGTGCATAAAAAAACTTTAGAAAATGGTATTGCAGAACTCTAGGCACATCATCTAACTGATTCGCAGTGACATCTTCTCACCTTATCAAGGATTTTTCAGCTTGATAGCTTGAAACTTGACAGTATTAAGGGTCAGGATGTTGCTTCAGAATCACTGGTCTAGTCGTGAATGTGTCAAGGAGGGTTAGCCCTTTCACTAGGCAAAGTATGAAATGCCTGTATGCTTGCGTCTGAGGAATAATTAGCATGCAAGCTTGGTTAAGCTGTTTCCTACAATGGGGTGGAATCAAAGATGAAAGATAAAATTAATTGGTATTTCACATTCAAAACATAATGAGTTTTTTATATATATAAAAATATATATTTTTCAAATAGATTTTTTGATTCAGCTCATTATGGAAAGTATCCCAAAATTAAAAATGCAAAATAATTGGTTGCTGTGAAGAAAGTAAAGGCTCTAGTTCTGATTCTTCTCCTCATGAAACAACAAATCAATAAGCGAATCACTCAATTACCAGCTTGGCAATGTGGGGTGGGAGAGAACTGTTTCACTTGCTTACCCAGCTGAAATACCTGTTCCTGCAAAGACAAATGGATCTAATCAAATGGCAATGCTGCTATGTTCTAGGCTTAACTGGAAGCCATGGGCTCACATACATGTCCTGCTTATTTCATCCTTGTCCTCAGCAGACATTTCACTGGGAAACATCACTTTTGTATACGCTAGTCTTTAAGATGGCGACAGCCAAATACGGTCAGATTCTTACCCATATAAAAGATCAGGAAAAGGTGCATTGGAATACAAGGTCAGTAGAAACATATAGGAAGTACCACAGGAAACATATACAGATTCTACACAGTATAAGGAAATAAACCTTTTTGTAACCAGTGGGTAAGAATTTGAGAATTTTTTTTTTTTAATAAAATTTTGCTTATGGGAGTTCCCTGCCATTATACATTTCTAAATTTATCAACATTTTTTTTCTATGCTGGGGCAATAAATTTGCTGATTGTATGAGAAAAGTGTTAAATGGCCTTTCAGTGAATGTCTTCCACAGTGGGTCAGAACTTTAGCAACTTAATTTAGGAAACATGTTCTAAGGACACTATTTATGTTTCTGAAATTGTCACAATCTGTACAAATGACTTACAGGTACAAAGAATAAAATAAAGGTAACTTTACCTTACTTAAATACTTCCTGCCTTAAAGAAAGCATTTCCATGAACATAGCTGGTGAAAGGGTTAATATCTGCAGAGCTTTACACTAGTTAGAGTGTGTATGGTGTGTGCGTGTGTGTGTGTATATGATCATGCAACTGCATACAAGTCCTGTCACTTTTTGCCTGCCACACGTTGCATTATCTTTAGTCAAACTGTGCAAAGTCTACTTCTAGCGTTTCACAACAGTAGGGATTTTTGTTATAGATTCTGCTTACTCTGTGTCTACTGAATCTTTTTGAGCCATAGGATCCAAGCCATAAAACTCTCTAAGCATGTTGAATCCAATCAGAGTGCTGTTTTCCAGAATTTGCAAGTCAGAAGGATTCATCGGTATCTTGTAGATACTAACAAAGAACCAACAAAAAAGATGGTTATGATGGAGCAAAAATTAGTGGGTTTTTTTCCTTCCCGATAAGCCTTTTGTTGGAAAATTTCTTTTTTTTTTTTTTTTTTTTTTTTAGTTTTATAAGGAAAATCAAGTTACCTTACAGTTGCATAAATTGTACTGGAAGATTGCCATTTTTCATTTGGCAATACGGCCACTGGTGACATGTTGTGAAACTGAAATCAAAGTGCTCATGTGTGTTTGTATTATGCATATTTGCAAATATGCAACACTTCAAGCAGTGCCTCTCTGTGCCACTTGTTAACACAGGTTTCCTAACATGTTTACTGAGTATAAAGGAACTTAGTTAAAAAAAAAAAAAAATTTTTTTTTTTGAGGCAGATCTCTCTTGGTCCTAGTTACAGCTAACAGTTGCTTTTTGGTTGGCTGGATATAATTGTCCAGTAGAATTGGTTTAATATGGCTGGCAAGAATGGCAAGAGTTGTTTGTCTGAGTTCACTGATTAATTACAGATACAATTCATTGGTTTTAAAATTAAATTTCATGTACTATCAATGTTGCATCCCATAGATTATAAGTTTAATTCCCTACCATAACTGTGAAACTTTTGGAGTGTGACTCAGACAGCAAGCACACACTATGCAATATGGTTTATCCTGTATTTATTTGTAAAAATATCAGACATAGATCCTCTATATATATATAATAGTGTCAAAATTACTAGTCGTGAACTAAGGGGAGTGGAGTTCTAGCTCCTGTCTGGCTATTTCAGATACGTGCAGAATGCATTGAATATTGGAGAGCTTAACAAGTGCTTTCTTTTGTTCATTTAAAAATGTCTTAAATTTTTCATTAGAGTATAGAATCTTATTTTTTTTATTTTGTACAAGCTGCGCTTTTTTAATTATAATCACTGAGAAATTCACTATAATTTGATTTTATAGGATTTTTGTAGCATTACAAAAATATAGTAAAACTGAGGTTAATACCTGTTGTGGCTAACCATATAAAAGTATTAAATCTTAAACTTGAACAAAACTCGTATTTTTTTTTTTTTTACTAGTTGTTAAATAGGGGAATATTTTGTTCTGCAGGTCATTATCACAAAAGGTTTATAGGTCAGCTGTGTTACCAGCAGTTTTTCTTTTCCCATTTGATGCAGAAACTATTCTGGTATAAGATTCAGAATTTCGTAATTTTTCTCTGTGGGAGTGATGCATACATTTGATGCCATTCGTGTACTAAATTGTAATTTTGGGAATGCTGGAATAATTCCTACCAAGACTGTCTTAATTGTGCCATCTGACATTTGAATGTCATCCTGGTATTAGCTCATAATAAAAGATAAAAATAAAGGAGTCAATTGTTCTTTTGAATATCCCTTCTTTTTGTCTTGCTATCTAAAAGCGGAACTGCTGGAGAACATTTAATATTTGAGTCCACTCTAACCATACAGTGGATGTTTACTTTGGGTCTATTCTCTTTTTAGTATTAACTCCCAACCTGCTCTCACTGTTAATCAAAAGTGCATCAAACACAGAGGGAGACTGCTGTTGTTCTTAGGACAGATGCTTGGGGTTTGGTTGGTTTTGGTTTTTTTTTTTTTTTTAAATTCTGTCTACAGCAGGGTAGTTGCTGTTTCATTTTCCCAGCTTAGAGGGAAATCCTTTACCCTAAGGAGTAAAGGAGGAGGAGAAGTTACTAAGAACAAGGCAAATTACTTAAATATTCTTCCTGCAGATCCTTGATGATATACTGTATGCAGTTTCTATATATGAACTTCTACAGATTGTTCTCTTCTAGATTAACTTGGCTTTGTAGCTGTCTTCCAGAAACAAAATTGAGCTGCCTTAGTAGAAATAAAGGTAATCCCTATTCTGTTTTTCATCTTTCACAGTTTACTGGAACTAAATATACTCAACCGCTGAATAAGATGGATGTGAATAGCAATTAAATGCAAATTTAAACATATGCTAATCCAAGCGACCTATTTTTTTTTTTTTTAAGGAAGTAGGTAGGCCCTAAGTATAACTGTGGATTTAAATCATTGTCTTTCATGACAGCTTTGAAGGGAAAGGGAAAGGGAGGGAGGAGGAATTCCGCTTAGAACTTAAAGGACCTGACAGATGCTAGTTCTGATCGGTCTGTCTTGCCAAGGGCTGGTACCTTCACCTAGGTTCTTGGGCTCTTAAAAAGTGGCTGTTGATTGCCATTTGTCATCCTCTTCTCTGTTCTGTCTCCTGCAGAGTCAGACATGTGCTGGGTGTCTGTGTGTCTGTGTGTGTGGAAAGCAGGGCAGCTACCCTGGCCTGAGTGGGCTTGATAAGGAAGAGTTGCATCTTAATAGCATGATGCTGACGAGCGGATCAGAGAGGATGTCATTCATGGATGTAAGTTACTTGCTTTTTTTCCTCTCTGTAACTAAGATGAGAATGACTTGTTTCATTTATGAAGTGTAAATCTAAACTGGCTGATCAAAATATCTTTTTAGTTCGTTTTTTAATAAACTGTGTTTGATAATATTACTGGGTTTGGATAATTTTCACTGGATCATAAAGGGAAAAAAAAATTAATCAACAGAGAGAATAAAAGACAGATTGTTCCCTGGTCCTATCTCTGACCAATATCCACCCTTACTCTAGTAAGGTATTGTTACTACTGTGTGGTAGACAAAGACCAAAGGATCAGCAACAATCCAGGGTTGGCTTAAGGCACTGACACGTTTTGTTGTGCTCCATAAAATAGTCTTGGTGAGCTTTACAGGCCAGATGACGCTGTTGAGTTCTTGTGTTGATTTTCTTTCTTAACCACAAGTGTAATACTTCTAGATTAGTTTCATATTTTTTAGTAATAATGCTGGCTTTGCATACAGTCCTTAATGCCTTAATTCCTTAATGTACAGTATCTGTCTCAGACATTGAACTACTTGTTGAGGTAAGTAGTTTATAAATACTTTTGTTCTATAGCAAGAGAGTATTTAGTTTAGGTTAATTTCTTTCAAATTTCCCTGCATATTTTGAATGTATATGTGTAAAGCAGCGTGTTTCTTGATCTGTAACTACCTTCCTAGTTCATCTTAGGTCTGCCAGTCCAAGCTATTGGTCCTGACAGACCACTTCAGCTTTGCACTGTCATCGAATCATAGATTCTATGAATCTATGATTCGGTCCTGTGATCTATGATGGAGCAGCAAGCTTACTTCTGACTATCCCCTGCTGCATCAGCAACAGGGCTGCTATTTACTCATCTTGGGGATAAGGCAGTAAGAAAGCATACTTGTTGCTCAGATCTTTTCCCTGAGCAGGGTAGTGGCTCTGCTTTCAGGACAACTGTTTGCATTAAGCAGCTGGTGCATCTCAGATTCTGTACCTTCCCAGTTAATATTCCAGGAATGGACGAGGTGATTTAGACCTATCGTTCTAAAAAGATTTTTTGAAAGTCTGTCAGAGTACTGGAATTCTAGTGAATGGCTACCCATTACTGGTAGGCAATGAATTTTATCAATATTAGGAAGTGCATTTCTTTGCTCTAACATCATGTCCAAGTCTAATGAAGTTTACTTTATATTTTCTCTGAGAGGATTTTTGAATTAAAAAGTGATTAAGCTGTTGATATTGGCATTTCAGGAAAAGCTAATCCAGGATAAGTTACAATTTTTATTTTGCCCAGTATTTTAGAAAGGGTTGGTTATTATATCTGCCATTATAAACTGTGTATTGAGCTTAGTCATGCATTTGACTCACAGAAGGAAAGCTTTTTTTTTTTTTTAAAGGTGCTATTTGTTGACTAAAATATGGCACTCATTGTTTACACAGTACTCACACAATACCTGTAAGGAGAAAATACCTTAAAACACTCTTTAGCTAAACTGTATGTTCATTATTAAGTTTGGGAAAGTCTAAATATGATTGTGTAACCAAGTGAGCTGCCAAACTCTGTGGGCCCACCAACCTTAAAGTTCCCCCTACTCTTTTTTGTTCCTTGACTGATTCAGTTCTTGTCTCAAGGGAAGTTCTATCTCTCAAGGGAAGTTCTGCTGCAGCAGCAGTCTGAATATCACCCTGATGAAATTTAAATAACAAACAGTTCTGATCTTGTATGAACTTCAAATGCAAGCTAAGGCATAGCTAGATCTCTCTGAGGAAACAAAGAGCAGTTTGTTCTGACTATAGTGGAGGTACAGGCACAAGCCCCTTACAGCACAGCTCTGGCTGTGGCCAAGCTCCAATTCTTCCCTGCCACCCTCAGGACTGCTCTAACAGCATTCAGCTGCACATTCTCCAAACTAAGTACCTCACCTGCTGGGAAAGGCTTCCATGAGAACCAGTCTCTTCTACTCCCATAAGTTTCCAATTACAGACTTAGAAGCATTTGCCTGTTTTCTTTAAGCTGGAGTCTTTTTTCCCCAGTCACTCAGATACCATGGTGGACCAATCATAGGGCACGTTTACTCTGAACTGCAGTAAACTTCAAACAAAAATACAATTAGCAAATACACAGCATGCTATACCAAAACCCAGGTTGAACATAAAATGATACCTCTTAGCTTGAATCTTCCATCTCATTAGATTTTTATTCAGAATACTAAATTCTACTTGTATTACACTTTTAGCTGTACCTTTAAGGGCACTCTCCCATCATGCCCTGTCAGCCTTATAAATCTGGCTGTGTCAGCTGCAACTTTATAGTACTCAGTCACTCTGCCTGGCCATTTGAGTTGCTACATCATTCATCAAGTAAGTGTTTAACTTTTTAATTCTGTTTTTTCCCTAATTTAGAAGTTTCCTAAAGGTATTCAGTTAAGACAAGCTCAAGTTAATGACAACTCAATTTAACTTTGCTGTGACAGAATAATTTGGGTGGTTTTTTTAGTCTTATCTGAATAGCAAGGTGAAAAAAGACAAGCAGGAAAAAAAGGTGAGATTGTACATAAGTTAGCTCTACAATTAGCATAAAGACTAGTCATGAATAAGTTGTAGCATTTGGAGGTGTTTTGTTTTTCAGAGACATTAGTTTAACAGGAAAAGTATACCTAGCAGTGAGCTGTTGTTATGTGCTTTCACGTAAGTTAATATTGAAACAATAATGAATCTTGTTTCTTTATTCAACATGCACCAAACAGATAGATTTAAATGCATTTATTCTCTCTGATTTTTATGCATACTACAAATTGCAAATATAGTATAAAATAGAATCTCCCCTGTAAGAAAATCTGGTTCCTGTTATGACAAAAATAAGTATTAAAGATTTGTTTTAAAAATATCAACTTTATAAAATGCTAAGTAAAAAACTAACATTGGTGGTTGTTTTATGTATTAAGCCAAAGATCCATTAGAAGTCTACAAGAACCTAAAGGGGAAACATCTTATTCTTGTGGCTTATCTCCAGGTACAGTGAGAAATAGTTGCTGTTACAGGTGCATGAATAAGAAGCTAATTTCTCTGATCTATTGGGCTAGCATTAAAGGACCTTTAATGCCAAGTGTGACAAGTAGCTCTAATTCTCACTGTAGTCCAGAGTATAAAATTTGCTCATAATCTTAATAAAATTGGTAGGTTGACCTTTTGGGTTGAGTCATGTTAGAAGGATAAATACAATTTAGTACAGTCTGGAACTCTACTTAAAGTTTTAAATAAAATGGTGAATTAAGAAGCTGCTACAAGAAGTAATGCAGCATTTTTCAAGGACTTGATTGTTTCCTACAAGAATCACAAGAGAAGCAATGCTGGCTTTTCTGCATTCATTCTGAAAACTTACTTTTCTATGCTTAAGAAGGTCAAGTTAACATCTTCTGTACTGTTTTAAGTACTGGAACATTTCATAAAGCATGATATCTAGAATTTGTAAACTCGTTCCTTGTGCCACCTACAATTTAATCTGCAGTAAACTGAAAAACCTTAGCTTGAACAAACAAACTGTAAAACAAGTTGTTTGACATGCTTTAGAAAATCTGTAGATGCATAGATGTAGCTCCATCCTTCCACTTGTTAACATGGTCTGAAATAACAGTTCTGCAGAGTGGACACGTTTTTTCTCTATTAAACCATAAAGAGATGCATTCTTCACAAAATGTGTGCTGTAATGAAAAGAATGAGAACTTAGAGCTTCTAAGCTCTTCCATTTATAAGACGGTATATTATTTGCATAGCCTGATTTCTAACAATAATCAGAAGACATACACTCGCTAATCTAACTATGTAGTTTTGTTTACCAGTTGTTTAAAAGATTCTTAAGTTTGCGAAAAATAATTCTGATTATGTGCATTACCTGACAGATAAGCAGAATAGGCTTCTGAAATTCAGCTTGGCAGATTGAACAAATATCGTCCGATTCAGAACACTGTCTCTTGCTAGCTGTCACCCCATAGTGCTGTAAAACAAGATATTTTCAGGAGATACTAGTTTCTGGAGGGGGTGGAAGAGCCAAAACAAAACACAGGAATACCAGGACAGAAAGGAATTGGGAATAAGGGCTCCTATGTCAGGAAAACTATTCAATCCCTAATCCAATGAAATGTTGCTAAGTTATTTTAATAGTTGTCTTGGGGCCTAAAGGTTATGCGCTCCCACTTACCATGCTGTCTAGTTAGTGTCTTACCCAGTCAGTTACTGGAAAAATCTGTATCAGTTTTATTTTAACAGTGGCCTCTGAGCAAAACACTGTGTTAAGTTCCAATTTGATCAAGATAGCACTTAGAAAATGAGAAGTGCTTTATTGTTCTTTTAGTTCAGTGACGCTGTGCTCCAAAATCTTTTATACATTTTACTGCATGAATAGCAGACTCTAAACAATACCTCTTACTACACAGAAAGATGATCTAGAAACTTATGATTCTAACAGAAGTTACTTGCATGTCAGTTATTTTGGTAAGCTTCAATTCTTACTCTATTTCAGTGTAAAGCTCTGTCTGCATCCAAGCAATATTTATTCCAGTTAAAAAGTAGGAAGCAGGACAAAAGGGGTATGTTATTTCACATACGTTTATCTGAAGAGACATGCAGAATAGACTTTTTTGGTTTTCCTTTTTTTTTTTTGTTCAGATGACAACATAATCATGTAGTCAGGGAATTCAGACTGTGAAATGGGAGAACAAGTATACAGGGTTTACTTTAAAAATGCAGTTGTCTATTGCTAGAACAATACAAAGTAATATAGGAATGAGGTATTTTAAAAATAAGTATTTTCATGTAAATTGGGTTTATTGTTTTGTCATAAGAGAATTCAGTACTCACTGGTCGTGTACAAAATATCCGTAAGACCTGCCTGAAGTTTCTTAATTGTCCAAAAAAGCTCAAAATCTGAAATGGGAAAGAAAACCTGAGTTACACTTAGTATTTTTCTCTGTGAACCAAAAAGCTTCCAAGCTTTTGGGCAGATTCCAACACTAGAAGTCTCACTGCTGGTTTGATGTTGGCAGGAACATAAGCAAAGCTATAGGTCAGACTGACCCTTTTTAGTTGCTTAATATGTAACCAAACCAAGAAATTTAGCCTGAAATTTTTTTTCCCCACTAGGTGTCTGTTCTTTAAAAGAAAAATAGTGTTGAGGTTCTGAAATTAAGCACTCCAGTGCAAATACACCAGCATTATCATCATATATGCAATAGTCTTTAGACTTGTAATTCAGGTACCTTAGCATTATAAAGTATTTCGTGTTCGAACTTGTACCAAGTCTGGTTACATTTGGGGTAGATTAGCTCTTTGGTGAAGTAGACAGCCAGTATGAACGCTTATGTTTAATTTGTTTAGCATCGCACAGGATATTCTAGCAGAGAGAAAATCTAGTTTCCTGGAAAATGCCGATTCTTTTAGCCATTAATTTTACCTTTATTTTTGCAAGCTCTCTTCCTCAGTATCTGTAACAGTCTGATCCCATGTCTGATGTGAAGGGACCTACAGTAACAGTGTTCTTTGCTATGCAACCTCACTCCGTTCCCAGAACAGGTGCAGGAAAAAGATTTAGTGCCCTGAGCCAGTATTCCTATCAGTTTTGGAAGGCTGTTATCAGTTAAACTGAAGCATTGACTTGCAAGTCAGTTCAAACACGAGATCATTCAGAAATGTGTTAGTTTATATGCCTCTAACCCTCCAGTGATAATTGCTGCAAAATAGTTAGAGAGGAATATAAAGCTTACATACTTTTAGGATGAGGTAGAGAAGGCCCAGCAATATCCCAAGGGTCCATCCTAGTACACTGTCCAGCTCCCCATAGCCAATAAGATAACGGAACCAAACTGGTATGGGGACAAACATACGGTAATACTGGCAGAGTTCTTCTAACAGCATGTACCAGTAGCCCTAAGCAAGACATGCAAAGGAATCGCTCAAGATTTAAACCACAAAGGTTTTTCAAAATACAGAGAAAAGATGCATTGTTACCCTTTTGAGTAACTTCCTCTCATAATATCTTGAAACAACTAAATATGAAGCATGAAAAAGAATGAAGACCAGATGATGAGTCTCACCACAACTGTACAAATAACACCACCACAATTGTTTGCTGTACTGCAGAAAATCAAATTAATAGGCTAAAATAGGATGGCTTTGTCAGCTGCCTACCTACTTAACAATGGCATCAGACTTAATTTCATAAACATTAAAGAAGAAAATAAAAGTTATATGAAAAAGGAAAATAAGACAAATTTGGTCATGTAGATCAGCTTGTCATTAGCAGAGTTGTGTCCTGCATTCAGGATTAAAAAATGAGAGTAAGGCCCATTCTTTTATTAACAAACATAAGTTACAAACTGTTTTCCTGTAAACATTATTTCATGCCTGTGTAAGAAGCCTTATCTTGTGATAATTAACTCCAATACAGGATGGGGTGGTAAGAAAATGATGGTGGTAGGGGGAGAAAGAAGCATAGAGTAGCTGGACTGAACAGGTAAACAAAGTTCAATGACACCCTAAAACTTACTGAGTAACAACTGCAAAGTGCAAGTGTCCTGGATAGAGCACTGTCTGTGTGTGCATGTATAATCATAAATATTTAGCTTAGCTCTTATTTATTTCCTTACGTTTGTCTTCAAAACTAGACTTTTAACAGGGAAGAAGTACTCTTTCTATAATGCACACTGCATAAATGCCATGATTTGCCACTATTGACCAGATTCTCTCTTTAATTTAGCCACAGTTTAGGTCACAGTTGGTGTAATGGAATTTTCAACAATTATTTTTTGGATGTTGTATCACTAGCTTTTTTTTTTTTTTTTTTAATTTATAAACTGGTATTTATAGAAATTGGTTGTCCCCAAGAAAAACTTCGTCCTGGTGCATTTGAAAAGATAAAACCTACCAAAACATCCTGTTCAAATGCTATCATGTACAAACGGTACTTGTTCTTTTTTTAAACAGTACTAGTATTTGCTATTTTGACATAAAATTTAACTGTTTTTTGCATGTCTCACCTCGGGAAGCAGATAAAGATAAATACCCCACCAACCAATGTAGGCTTCTATAAAAATCATTAAACTTCACTGGTTTGAGGAATTAAGCTATGAATCAAATTCATTGATCTGACACAAATATTGCTTAAGTTTATTAACATAAATAAAATTCAGCATTATTTTGAAGAGACAGAAAATACAACTGTTTGCATGTCCAGATCTTAAAATCTTCAGTTGCTGTCAACCATGTACAAAATTTACTATGCATCAGCTGCTCTGTGCTAACCGCCTGTATACACATTCTTACATTGCAGCAAATAAAAGGTTTCTTCACCACCCCTCCCCACTTAGAGACAGAAATAAACCCATTTATCCCATGACATAATACAAGCAATTGTTTCAGATCAGACTGTAAACCTTCCTTAGCACCAAGCAGGGAAGAACATGAAATCCACAGGGTTTTCTCACCCACAGTGTAGTGGTGGATTATATACGGACTTTTAATTAAAAAGACTTTTCTCTGGGTAGAATTTAATAATTAGCTAATTTTACCATAAAAGGATCTTCATAAGGAAGCAAAAATATAGCTTGTTTTCTTACCTTGGATTTAAAGGACATCATAAAAGAAGGCACCAAGAGAATAAAGCACTTGAAGCCCATGAAGAGGAATTTCAGAATAAAGTCTGTGACTCCCACAATCCAGAGTACCTCCCAGAAGTTCACAGAATCCACAGTAGGGTTTAAAAAGATTAAGCTACAAAAAGAATTATCAGAAGTTACTGGCGCACCCTATTTAGAGGAAAGCATAACCAGAGATTATCACGGCAGGTTTAACTAAAAAAGGAAACCTGGCTTACATAGAGGAAAAATATTTGCTACGAAAATGAACTCTTTATTGCAAATTGATCATTTATGATCTCTGACAACCTTTCAATTTTTGAACCCTCCTTCCTGTATCTTCATCACAACCTCCATCCTCTGGAGACAGGCTTTATTTAGCAATACAGCCTTTGACTGATTTACAGCCAAGACACTAGCTGCAGAATGGTAAGGGAAACAAAAATAAATGAGAGACCTAAACTCCACAGAGCCCCAGAATGCCATATTCAGTATTCCAAAGGCAAGGTGGTAGGGTCAAAGCTAGGAATCACACCCAGCTACATTCCCCATGGTACAGTAGTATCATTAAGTTGAGTATGGGGTCTGATCTTGCAAATTCCAACATACTGTTTTTAAGGACAGCAGCTGTTCAGTTTGGCAGAAGAGGAGAAATGGAGATTAAAATGAAAGAGAAACCAATGCCACAGTTAAATAAAAACAGCAGCAGCCCAGCTAAAATGCTCCCAGTTAGTATTTGAATAATTTAGGATGTGAGTAGAGATGTTCCTCTACTTACCTGTAATACAGTGACTGAGAATGAAAGGTATAATACAAGAGGAGAGATGATCCAGTTAGGTATACTAGTAACCAAGCACATTGCAACTTGGAGCACCGTTCCTGTAAGATAATCATAAAGACATATTACAGTCCTTATCTCGGTGTCCGTGTCTTAAATACATCTCCAAAGCACTAAGTCTGTTGCACCTGAACAGAGTTTTACTACTAGAGGATTTTATCTTAGTTGTTTCAGGCCAAATAAAATAGGAGAACTCAATGGAAAGGTAAAGCACCAATTTTAATGTTTTCAACTTAAAAATTTCTGTTTATCAAGGTTTTTTTTATGAAAACACAACCAAAACCCACCCCACTCTGAAGAAAACAACAAATTTTCCTTTGGGAGTGAACAGAGACAGCTAAAAGTTTAAACTGTCAACTGCTATTTGACTCCACAAATCTAGTTAAGTTCTTCCATAAATTCCAAAAAGCTTTTATCGGTTGAAGTGATTTCAATATTCAAAGTCAGAGGGGGGAAAAAAAACCCTCTTTTTGAATTTTGCAAACCTTACTTATCTGAGAAGCTCTACACTGTACAGAAGCATTAAGACTTTACTTCCATCTGAAACCTTGACACCTAATATTATTAGGTAAACAAAACTATCTCCATTCACATTTCTTTCAAAAATTGATGGATAAAGGTCTTGGTTAACTTACAGAATTTTGTTGCACAGGGTGATACTTACTCTTAGAAAAACCTGATTTACTATGCTTTTGTTTGCATACATATAAGTTGTTAGCAGCCCAATTCCAAGAGAAATGCCTATTAGGAAAAAAGGGTCAGTTACACACGAGAAAAGAAAAAAAATTTACTGAACTGGGTTAAAAAACCAGCCACTTCTAATATGTCTTTGTAATTACAATTAATAGCTCAGACTATCAAGCCAGAATAATTAAGCACATTGTACATATGCCAGCAAAGGAAACAGAAGCCACTGAAATGTAGTTTAGTACATGTCTCTTTCTGATGAATAAAGCAAATAAAAATAAGGGTAAAAATAAATTGAATTATATTTCAGGCATGGTTATTAGTATATCTCTTTGGGGGGAGGGTCTGTTCCCTCAGACCTCATTTTGTTATACTCTACCAATTATATGCTGCATGATCAATTTGACACACAGAATCATGATATATGGCAGACTTTTGTGCAGCCACTGGAGGAGGTATCTGAGCTCTGAGAGGGAGCTGCTGCTGTGTTCCTCTGAGTCTGGAGTAGAATCCTCGAGCTCCCCTGCTTCACTGTGGGCGTGTCCGTGTGAGCGACTTTGGGAACTTGGCCTTGAATGCCGGGAACTCTCATTTTCTCTGGCTGCTCCCACAGCAGAGTTTAGCTGTATGCGAACATCTCTGCTATGATGGCATGAGCTCTCTCCTGACAACCTCACTGCGTGGGTGCTCTGAGAAGATGAAGAGTCATCACCACTCCCCTGGATGTTGTGGAGATGACTGCAATTTGGCTGCATGGTGGGATTTTTTTCTGGTCCAGATTCTTGCTATTTTGTCTCCTAGAGTGGGATAGAAAAAGCCACATCTGAAGGAAGAGATAACTAGTTCTGGGGGAAAAAAAACAAAAACAAACAAAAAACCCAACACAAAAATACAATAGATTGTACTGAGCGATTGCCTGCATGAAGTAAAGATTCTCTTTCTGAGAGATACCGTCTGTCTTCGTTCTGAAAGCTGGCATGCTGGGTTTGCACCCTGTCTCCACGGGGCAACTTTGTGTGCCATATTAAATTACTTCCTTTCATTCATGTGCAGATTTTCTAGCCTGCAGTGAACCTGTCTGCCTTAGTAAAATCTAAAGTTGCTTCAGTGCAAATCAGCACAGCAAAAGTTGCTGAATAGGAGACCAGCACTAGCTTGTACAGAAGAGATCTTAGAAGTGCTGCATAATTTCACAAAAATAGCAACAGTAGTAGGCCAAAGAAGGAGCAAACAATGACGGGAAGGAAGCAAAGAGTACCTTTACATGCATCCATAAAGTGGTAAGCATTTGTTCAGACAAGTCTAGTCAAAAGCCAGTGCGTGTTCAAAATTGAGGGCCATTATGAGATTAACGAGATTATCCTGTCTGGGTAAGTGAGCAGAACCAGGTTAGTCCATGTTGTAATAAGCGTTTAAAAGAGCCTGGACCATATGGTCTAGGTAAAAAAAGAAGCGCAGCCAACAAGCAGTAATCTAACAGTGAGACCACCCAAATGAGGTCTTAGTTATCTTTCCTTTGGCATCGTTCTGTGGTTTTCCTAGGCACCGTTTCACTGTGTATCAGTCTTTAAATTGGTCAAACAGCGTTAAATCTGCTGCTCTGGACTGGTGTGACATCAGAGTAACGATTTTGGAAAATGCTTTGAAGCTGGATTTAGCACACCACCTTGTCACTATCTAAAAATATTATTGAAACATTGGAAATTTTGTTATAATCCTTTTTCAATAATTCAAACTCTTCCAGATTCCTCTTTGAAATTATTTTTTCCAAAGCTTAGCATACACAGCTAGTTTCACTGGGGATACAAAAAGGTTGAAGCAAAATTGGTTTTGCACTGCAAGCACTTCTTAATAGATTTGCACAAACCTAGAATTCTTCAGCCTTTAAAATGGAGATTATACTAGAAGCGTAAAATGCATTAATTTAAACAATGTATGAATACAGGAACTTACTACCATTTAGAAGTGCTGCTGCTACTATATTTTTGCTGGCCAAAGATTACATCATACTTCAATCCAGCCAAAATTCATGTTCTGTAATTTTATGCACATGAATAAAGCCAATAAACTGGAGATAGTATTGACTTGTGTGAACAGTATTCCTCAGTGTGTCTGCAGGAGCAGGCCACGAATGCTGTTTTTAAAAGGAGGGGAATAAAAAACCCAAAAATCTCATTAGCACTCTTCAGTTGGTGGTTTAGGGCCTGCTTCTGCAAAAACTGACAGTTCCGTGTTTAAAAAAAGTGAGCGATCCCATTGTTCGAGCAATGCAGCTTCCCTTGGCGCTCTGCCTAACAAACTTTCAAACAACTAAGTTATTAAACTGGATGTCAAAGCGCAAGAAATCCGCACGCAGTGACCGGCTTCCAGAATCTCTTCCCCCCTCATGAGAGAAAATAAGGTCTTTGATAAGGGCTCTTCTCCTCGAACATTGCCCATCGCTTCCTGGCCGCTGCCTCCCACCGCACTTGGGGAGACGCTTTCACGCCGCTCCTCGCTCCCGCTGGGCCGCGCCGGCCTCGCCCCTCGCAGGGCCGCGCCGCCGCCGGAACTCGCCGCCAACCCCCTCGGAGGCGGCGGGAGGGCGAGTGCCGCTGAGGGCAGCGCCGGGGGGGCCCCGCCGGCCTCCACAGAAGCCCCGGCGCAGGGAGGGGGTGACCCTGGAGGCGCGTCCCCGCTTCTTCCCCCCCGCCCCGGGCTCTGAGGGGGAGCGGCCGCCGGCAGCCCCTTTCCCGCCCTCCCCTGCACGAGCCCGGCAAGGCGCCAGCCCGCGGCCCGGCGGCGGTACCTCATCAGGCGGCCGGCGCCTCCCGCCCGGCGCCGCTGCCCAGGCCGCGGCCGCCCGCCGCCTCCATCGCCACCGCCGAGGCCGAGTGGGTGGGAGAGGGCGCGGCGGGGGGAGGAAGAGGAGGAGCCGTGAGGGGAGGAGGAAGGCCCCGAGCTGGGCGTTGCTCTGGCAACGAGCGGCCGTGGCTCGTCGAGGCCTTCGCCCCGTCAGGGGACGGGGAGGTGGCCGGGGGGGTCCCCTCTGGGGCGGTGAGGGGGACTCGCCTCAGCCTTGGGGCCGGGGCCAGGCCGCTGCCCGCGCTCCGCCAAACGGGGCGGGGGGGGGGTAGTGGTTCCTGTTGCTTTTTATTTAAAGCCTCAATTAAAATTAACCTGGGCAGGCAATAATAACGAAGGAAATTAAGAAATATATATATGTGCTGTGGTATCATTACTTCTCGGTGGCGATTAGTGCTCGCTGCAGGGAAGTCCTGCTGTCTGGAAATTGGCTTTGCCTCCTAGGAAACCTGAGGAAAATGCTGCCCTAGTTAATGCTGCTGTAGCTGTTAGGAGAAGCTTGAAATTAAATAGATACAGGGTTTGTCTTTGAAAATATGCTCTTGAATAAATTAGTTTGCATCCAGAAATGGCATCTGTTTTCCTTGGCTCAGATATTTTTCTGAAAGTGTTTAGGTATGCAGCTCACGCCGAAACCAGTGCTTAATATCTGAGCAGTTTTAAAAATCAGTCCTGTGTTGTTCTGAATTAAAACAGAAATACTGTTTTAATTCAAAATTTTAAATACAAAAATACTGTGGGGTCAGTAACCCCGGGAGAGGGGAAGAACAGACACTTAGACATCAGATCTCATGAGGTCAAAAACTAAGTGTTTGGAAGAGTGAAGTGGCCTGGTGTTTAGTAACACATACCATCTAATCAGAAACCTTCTCTTTTATACTTGAGGAAGAAGCTGAAAACACTGGACACATCTCTCTTTCTGTTGGAGGTAGGTTTTAAGGAGGCATCTGCAGCAATTTGGTCTACTTTTATGATGGTTTTGGAATCAGTATCTAGAATTTCTTGACTGGAAGTTTCAGGCCTTGTATCCTCTGCATTTCCCTTTGGCTGTGGCTGATGTATTGGAAGAAACCTGGGCTAGTTACTACAGATACACTGAAGTGTTAAACAAGCCCACAAGCCTCCTGTTCCTGTAGACCCTCTGAACTAAGATGACCTAATTTGTATAGTACTTCTGCCTAATTATTGCAATACTGCTCAGTAGCAGCACCAATGCAGATTTCAGATGCTCGGCTGGAAGCACTCTTAAGAATTATGTGGCTATATTCCCATCCTTCCAAGGATAACACAAAACTGTTGTGTTTGACTTACACTATGCCATATTGTTCATTCTCTTACTCTTTCCTCAGTCATTCGCATAGTGTTTGGATTATGAAGGACAGTGTGAAAAATCTTAATTTGATTCTCAAATCAGGAAAAGCAATTATAAATCTTTTATTTTTAAATAGTTTTTCATGGTTGGAAATTATGCATGCCTTCTGTATATTGCTTGGAAATGTATAAATATAAAAGCCTCGTTCAGCTGTTTCTTCTTTTTAATTATAAAATGCATTAAAGTACAATTGTAGTTTTAAATCAAAGTTGTTCTCAAACTATTTCTCATTGTCACATGCACTGGAAATACGACATTAATTCATGGAAGCTTATTAATCAATAATGTTTGCTCATGCAGGTCACTTGCTGATTTATCTCCAATTCACAGCTCATTAGAAGGTATGTAACTCTTCAGTGATGTTGTTATTTAACAGGTATGTTTTCATGGTGCTGTTAATGACCTCTGGATTTAGTAACTCCTGACACAAGAAAGATTTCAGAGATTATTAACATAAAATTGGAAGTCTTTTCCCATGGGTATTGCACACATTAGGTCATGTAATACCTAATAATAAATTTACCAATCTGTATTTTGGACTGTCCTCCTAGGATGCCCATAAATTTCATACAGACAGCTGAATTGGTGTCCAGGCATGTTTTCAGGTGTATATATACACTTAGATATAAGTATCCCAGACTTTCTCATCCTCCTAGGTGTAGGTGGTACCTCCTTAGTTGATGCTATCAGCAGATTTCATCAGTGTATACCTGCTTTTCCTGTGGTTGTTAAATACGCAAGACAATATTGGAACAAACACTGATCCTCATGGAACTCTGGCGGTGATGCCCTGGCAGCACAATACTTACCTTTCCAACAGTTACTCTGTACTAAACGTTGCCGAGACCTAGTTCTATACATACAAAATATTTTCTTCTAATATTTCTATCCCAGTCCTAATTCCTGAAGGAGCTCTGCAGAAGTCTTCCTACATAGAGCAGATTAAGGGATTACAATCTTAATCTTTTGTTCCTCTTAATAAACTGTAATATCACTATTTTTCATCACAACGTGTGGAAGGAACTAGTCCTTTAAAATTAGATGTACAGCATATATCTTTGGTGAAATTTAAAGGAACTGATCTCAGATACGTGGAAAGGAATTGTAGTTAATGATATGGTAAAAAATGGTTTCTTTGCAAGAGCCTGTAAAATAGCAGAATGTCCTGAATATTCAAAGGCTTTATTGGTTGTCTTCATTCTACACAAAATGTTACTTGAGTATGGAGGACTTTTGCAAAATTAAGAGGGTTTAGTTTAAATTGTTTGAAGGATTTGAAAGTCTTGCCAAGAGGTTCAAATGACCTTTAAAATTTGAATGCTTCCTGAACTTTGAATGCTCAATCTTTCTAAAACTACCTCCTGCAATTATACAACCTTTACTTCAGATTGAATTTCGAGCACAAGAAAACACCTCCTGTGCTCCCATATTTAAGGAACTGAAGAATAGAGACCAGTTTTGAAAACTCCTCACTGGAGTGATGGCAGAGGAGCCTGAATTTCACTGTCGAAGTCTGATCATGTAAGCTTTGCCAAGCAGACTTGCAAAGAATTTGAACCAGATATTTTTATAATGCAATGACATCATCTTGTTCCCTGAGGTTTCCAGAAATCTTACTAGCTCTCTGTGTACAGCAGCATGCTTGTTTCTGTTAAGTCATTCTGAACTGAGAGTAGTTCCACTGAAATGGTGTCATATAATTGTTTTAAAACTGGTGAATTAGATCCCTGAGTCTTGGGTTTTGTATATAGATAGAGCCTTGAATGAAAATTAGATAGTGGAGCCACAAAGGGCAGTTGTAATTTTTGCTCGCTGCACAGGAGGGTGCTCAGCCTCTGTCTTTATCTGCAAGAAAGAACGATTCCCATGGTCATTAGAATGAAGTGGAGAAGCTGTTTTCTGAACTGGTCTTTTCTTGTAGTGACATTGAAGGATCTGTTAAATACAATTACTCAAAAAATATTCAGCTGTTAAAGAATTTTAGAAGGTGTGTGTTAATTGCTGTCATAAGACCATTACAAAGATATTTAGGTCAGAAGATGTACTGTAATGATTATCCACTGTATAAGACATTGGTATTCTCTAATGGGTGCGCTTAAAGGTGCCAGAATTTTCAATAGAATCTTTGAAGTTTCTCAAAATTAATTTTTTTCCAGTCTAATGTGTTAATCTGAATGTGTGAATCCTTGTGTGAATCATTCCATTGAATAATGACTTCTCATGTATGTAAAAACCTACCCTGAGTGGATTTACTAGGAAGGGGTAGATAGGTTTGTTAATTTATATTGGATCTGTAGTACCTGCTTATAGTTATATCCTTAATTATTCTTTATTTTCCTTAGTAGGTAGTAATATATTTTAGGTTCAAACCCCAAATGAATGTTCTAACTTACCTCATAAAATGGGAATGTTTAAGAGTTATATTGGTTTATTAATTTAGGTTAGTTTGTGTTTTATAGTGGGAAAGGGTTTTATTGGGGCAGGGGGAGGTTTCTGTGGCACATTGTCAATAAGAGTGAATGCTGTTTTACTGAAGCTGGTTCTGTTGGTACCTCAGGCTGAGGTATTGCTTCCTGTAAGTACTCGTGTGTGTGTTCTGGTTGGGTGGCAGCCTTTAACTCACAGAAGAAAAAAAGTCTACTTTTTGTAATTATTTGTAATAATTCTTTGTAATTATTAAGATAGTCTGCCATAAAAAGTTTTATTTGACTGACTATAACCTGAACAAATGGTGAGATAAATAATCTGCTAGCATTAGTTACCACTACATGTGTAAGAAAAATTTTGGTTTATGAGTAGCTGAAAATTGACTAACTTTCTGTTTACCTTTTTAGAGATCAGTTAAACAGAGGTCTTGGATGTTGTTATCTGGTCTGATTTTAGTAAGTGAGTTAACACATTCTGTCTGAAAACAATTTGTTAAACCTCTGTCTTGTACAAGGTCAAAAATCTTCTGGCCCGCTGAACGCATGTCCATTTTAGTTGCTAAGGAAAAACAATTGTTAAAAAGCATTACCATTGTAGACAGCTTTCCAGATATTTCCTTTCAGAACTTTCCGAATAAATACAAACACAGAAACATAGTAGGCAAAATCTTGTTTGTCGTGTTGAATGGGATTTGTCCCATTAACGTCAGCACATAAATATTTGCTTCACTTCAGTCAATATTTACCTCACTGGTCAATAAAACTTGTTTTGCACTTCACAAAGTTAATATTTACTTACTGTTTTTAGTTTGGTGGCAATATATAAACTTGTCTGTTTCTAGTGATGTGGAAGGCTTTTTTACTTCTTTTCTGACAAGGAAGATTTTGTATTAACAGGTGTGTGTTAGTTTATTAGGAAGTCTTATCCACAACTAAGATCATGTTCATCATGTAATAAGATTATCCAGATTATGCCTATAACATTTTACACGTACAGAAAGGATAACTGAAAAAAAAAGGGGGGATAAAATGACTAAATATATTACCGAATTTAAAAATAATTGTTTAAGTCTGTAAAATAGGAATTCCATATCACTTATTTTTTGTGCTTGTTTTGTGCCAGTCAAGTTCTTTTGTAAAGGCAAATGTGCCATTATTCATTCAATGACGATTTGGTATTTTAACGTTCCTTGCATAAGATAAAATAATTAGACTGAAGGAGGACCTCAGAAACAACATGTAGATTTTTGGCTCATAGAAATGTTATTGGGAGTTAAATTTGGATAAATCACTAACATGTCATAAGGAAATGCTTGTCATTTAGATCGAGTGCATAATTTCTTGCATATCCCAACTTCCCATGAAAGAACCATAGAACCCTACTGTGGGTTCTGGTTTTTATGGTGTGGGGTTTTGGGGGTTTGTTTTGTTTTGTTTTGTTTTTAGTGTTGGCATTTTGAAAATTTGTACTTCATGGTCAAATATGTTAAAAGAAGAAAAAGAAACAGGAAAAGAATAAAAGGAAAAAACTTTAAAGTCATCTGTGGTAGTTTGCCTTTGCATGATGCTATTGCTTTCATCTTTGCTTCTCTTCAGATTTTTAATTTATCTTGAGAAGTGTTTTTGAAGATTGTCATCTGATAGTAGGTGAGCACTGCCTGGATCCTTACTTCAGAAATCCTGGACTATGTTCAGAAGCTCAGCTAGAGTCCTCACTCCCAGTTTAGAGGTGTAATAGAAGTGAGCACTGAGTCCTGAAAGCTCAAGAACACACAGTTTTGCTGCCTGTCATACGTATTCTCCAATATTTTGAAGAAATTACAGTCATCTTTTCTGCACTAGCTCTTGCTGACCATCACTAAATGAAAGCTTCTTCTGTGCTTCCTTCATTTCCCTCCCCACCCATCCCAGTTTTCTGGGATCTCTTATTAGAGAGTGGAAAATTCTTCATTGTTAAAACATTGGTATTCCATTCATGTTTAGATTAATACATGTTAATATTTTTTTCTTACTAATATACTGTACAAGCAATATGTTGCCGTTGAAATTGACTAATAGCCTAAACAGAATTGATTTCATTTAACTAAAACTCAAAGCTATTTATTGCAAGTATATTGCAAATCAGTAGAGATGACAACTGTAATACAAAATGTGACACTAAAAGATTTTTTCCAACCCTGGGAAGCCAACTTATTCTGCTAGTTTTGATTTATAATAATGGGAGGCTCAAGCATTAATAACTGTAAAAAATGGCATTAGGAGAAACTTCCCAACTCTCTGAGGACAAGATACCGCTCCTCTGTGTGTTGCTGGGAAAAGCTACCGCTAGATTAGAATAAAAGCAGGCATAGCCTGCTGATAGGATTTTCGTGGGCCAGACCTACTTCCAATGGAGTTGTCTGGCATTGGCGTACTTGAGGAGGCTGCGTGAAAAACACATGCTGTGTGAAGGTGCTTAACCTGGTCTTAAAAGGAATAAACAAACAAATAAATAAAAAGGCTGACAGGTTTTTAATTAAAGTAATTCATTCAGAAAAGGAGCATATATTAATGAAGAGATTGGACACAGATTTTGAAATGTAAATATTGGGGGCGGGGGGGATTCTTTTTATACAACTTTATTGTGTTCATTCACAACAAATATATCTTTAATACAAGTTTCTGGCCATGTCTAACTACTTTCTGTTACAAGCAATCACCACAGAATCTCTCTGTCCCCCAGAGTTTATAGAAGTGGCAGAAACTATGCCCATCGTGATTTTCAAGGACGTTTATGAATCTAGAGGCAAAGCTATATAACTTTTCCTTAATTGTATCAGAATCATAGGTAAAATTGAATATGCAAAGAACAAGTAAAACATTTTGAGATATGTTGGCAGCAGTTTCCCCAAGAACTTCACTGTGCTTTCAGCAGTGCAGTCTACCTCTGCTGTAATTTTTAGGACGTAGTCCTATGAATGTATGTGATTAGCATATATAAGTGAGTAGTCTCATTAGAATCAAGGGGCTCCTCGTTTATGAAGTTATTTGCATGAGTTTGTAGGACTGAGGCCCTCTTTAGCTCAACATTATATAAAAATAAAAATACTTGCTTTGCCATTAGGAAATCCTTCTGCTTATGCCCACATATAGCTCACTGTTTTCTGATTTCATTAATAAAAATGGTTTAGTTGGAGAGGAGATATTGATGTTTGTATAATTTATGGAATTATGGTTGTTCGTTACAGAATTTGTTAGGATATGTATCACACAGAAACCTGTGTCTACAATTTTATCATGTTTGCCTTGTTGAAATCAGTGATAGACTTTCCATTGACCTTAACAGCAACAAGCACATGTTTCCAGATGTTCTTGAGGCTAGCAGTGTAGCATGCTATAGTAATGCTGTAGCTCATGAAAAGTGAAAAATTAGTAACTGAATTATGCAAAATGCAGAATTACTTGTTGCTGGTATTATGGATATCCTGTGCCCCTAGTTACTACAAGATCAGGTGTGGACTTCAACAGCTTGGTGAAGAGGCAGCACATTTCTGAACTATGAAACTGCATATGAAACTGGTATTGTTTAAGCAGTTGTTCGTCCTACTTCCCCATGCTTAACCATGCAAAGGTTTTGGTTGTAAAAATTAGGATGCACATGTTAATTCAGAAGGCAAAGGTTTCTGGAATAAAAGTGGAGTATCTTCCTCCTAATTCGAAAATTATTTTTGTTTTGAAAAGCGAGCAGAAGCTTAGCCTTTTTTCAATTAAGTCAGAGTAAGTACAGTAGTCATGCTTGCATGCTTTAGGAGGAAGTGCATAGATGACCTTTAGATGCGTATAGTTGACTACTCCACGTTTCCAAATGCGACACTTCATTTCCACAGAACAGTTTCCCCCCCCGTGCATTTCATATGTATATCATTGGCTGTATGCTTATTTTTCAGTGGTTTAGTTATAAGTGGATATATGATAGTACGAGGTGTTTGACTTTCAACCTGCCGGAGGCTTTGTCTGCAGCATATGGTTAAGAGATAGTGCCATCTACTTGGTGTCTGGTCAAAGGAGATAACACTGTTGTTTGTTAAGCAAGACACATTTGTTATCTTGCTGTAATGTACACTTTTCTTGCAGTGGCATACTTAACACCAGTTCTGAGTAAGTAGAGAAAATTCAGTATGTTTGCACTTATGTCACGAAACAAAACTAGTGTCTTTTTCCAAAGATCTCCAATTCTGTCCCTTAGAGTGGTGATTTTATGATTTATACAATTAGAGACGAGGGTGAGGCTATTTAATTCATTTGATCTTATGGTCTGAGTCTTCAGTTGAACTAAAGTCTCTGAACTAAATCACAACACACCCATATTCCTCAAACTGTCAAATAAAACATCTGTTTATGATAATGATCATCTTAATTTAAGAGTGAGTTCTAGCTCACTCAGTACTTTTCTTCATTAATAGAAAGAATTAATGGAAGGCTACTTACAAGAGTAATTACTACTTAACGAAGAACTACTTACGAAGTAAAGCACTGGTGAAGGAATATTGGAATTAATCTTAGGCTCATATATAACTTCTTTCAGAAGACATTATAACGATTAAGCATGTAAGCTTGCATGATTCGAAGTCTGGCGTTGTCTTCCCTATTTTCAGTAGAAAATGACTGTCTTGTCCATCAGTTTCAGCTGGGTCTCTGACTGCTCATAGATCAAAAGTACAAACAAAAAGTTGGCTGAAGGCCATTCAGGCTCCAGCAAGTTAACAGACTCATTTTTATTGATGTGGCAGCTGAAGCGCTGAAGTTTATAAGTGAAAATTGTAGGACTTGATTATCTGAAGTTAGGCAAGAAATCCATAGATAAGTACCTAAATAAAAAGCCTTTTTTGAGTGATGTAGAAAGTCCTAGTAACTGGGAGGCCTGAGCATGTCTGGTGAAAAACAGGCTTCCTAATACGTGTAAATAAAGATCTGGATGTGTAACTTCAGGCATTCAAATTTGAAAAGTTTGGTCTACCACTCTGTAATCCTGCTTTTGATGCCACGTTCATCGCACCACACTGCTTGGGGGTGTGGTGTGGTGTGTGTTTGTTTGTTTGTTTTGAAATCATTACAGTTATAATTTTGACAGTAGCTTTCTAGAGAAGACCAAATGGAGATGTCAACTGTGTGAGCGGGGGCTGTGGACAAGGAACGTGTGGTTGAGTATATACAGACCAACAAAAGATTCTCTTCAGCTCAGTGAAAGGGGAGAGAGCTAGAGAACAACAGCATGAGGAGAGGGGGACTGATATAGGTAAATTAACCTATAAATTAAATATGTCATACCACTGTTAGGACTCCAGCTATAATGTAATGGGTGCCCAAAACTTTTGCGTGTGAATGTGTGCATACGTACTTTTCCAAACTTCCCAGCTGTGCATCCCATCTTACAGAACGTCTCTGTACAGAGGATATTTCTTTGTGCCTCTTGTTAGAAACGGCCTGCAGAATGTCTTCTGCACAGTCTTCAGTGAGGCCAACATTGTGTTCGGTGCTTACGGAAAAACAACTAATTCAAGGCTTGCAGAAGAGTTGGCATGTTTGTTTAAATTTCTTAAATGCGTCACAGTGATAACAGCAGCTGAACAGTATTTGTCCTGTGTGTATTTCTGTGTGCAATAGAACGTTATTTTTTCTTCTAACGTATAAGAAAATACGAAACACTACAACAAAATAATATCTGCGAATCCTGCCCAGGGTCACTCAGCCATCTAACATTTTACGGCACACTCAGAGAAAGACATGAGAGCAGACAAAAGACATTAAGCAATGAAATTACGGTCAATGGAAATGTTTTATATTTTTCGTTGTTTAGATCCTGATACAGTAATTGTTCTCTATCATGCATAATTGCCACAGTGTTAAAATATAACTGTAAAAAGCATTACTTTTTGATCCATAATTTGAACCTTTATACAGGTCATGTAATTGTCTACATACAGAACTATTTGTCTGTGACTATTTAACAGGTGCACATTAATTCATGTCTGTTCTTTTTTAAGTAAGCTAAACTTACTTCTGTTGAACTTAACCAAGTTAACCATTTTTCAGCCTGCAGTGCTGCAGTAAAAATGTACTTCCTTAAATCTGGTTTGCTTGCAGACAGAGTCTGTCTGACACAGTAGATTTAGTACAGCTGCAGTATTAGCGTTCAAAACTCCCATGCTGCACAGTTTTCCCACATGCTACATAAAAATGCTGTACAGTTTCTCTCTCTAAGACTCTGCTATTAGGGCATTAACTGACTGTATGCCTCCAGTTTGGTTAATGTTTTCATTTATATATAATACAGTTTTACACACTCACCCAAATTACTATTTATTGCAAAATAAGTATGGTAAAATAATAATTTTACCCCATATTGGCTTAACATTAATTTTCAAACTGTGCAAGTCAATGGAAAATAAATCTGGGAGAGGATTGGTGAAATGAAAGATGCAGAATCATGGAATAAATGAGTTGCTAGAGAATAACTTGTGCTTATATGTACTCTTAACTAGTTATAAGAAAATATAATGGAGAAAGTTTCTGCAATTGTAAAGGAAGCAGCATGGATTTATATATACTGTAATAGTGGGAAGTGGGGAAGATGCTCAAGAATCTGGGCCATTGCTTTTACCGTCTCCTATCACAACGTTGAGTTTTGTTAACTCAGTTTCAGAAGGGCAGCTTTTCCATGTTTTTGGTGTTTTCTGAGGAAGGTGTAATGGCTTCAGAATGTACCAGCGAGTTTTTGAAGGTAGGTTTGCAAGTTATGTTTCAAAAGGTGATGGAAGGAAATATGCATTTCTTTGAAGGCCTGAACTGTAGAACCCTGATGGTTTGGATGTTGTTGAGTTTCTAGTCAAGAACAAAGCGAACCAAAACAGATTTCAGCCTTCGATCTTTCCTTCTGCTCGTACATGATAGGACTGTGTGCTTTCACAGTTGGATAGCAATCTGCCTCTACATCATTTAATCCTTGAAGGCAATGAATGCCTTCAGTGCCCGTTTACTTTTACCAAACTCGAGAGTGGACCGCTACACTGAACAAAGCCTTTGAATTCATGCTTCAAGTTAAACTGTTTGTCTGCAAGATGTGCATTTTACAGGCTGGATTTCATTCAGGAAGATTTTTGGAAATGTAAATCATTGGGTTTATGGAGTAGATGGATTTTAGAGCCCCATGATAGGTAAATAACAACGGGAGTGCAGCCTCCTCCGTTTCTTTTCATGTCAAAAGGAAGTTTTGTTATTTTTATCTTCTAAAGAAATATTTCCTAACCTTTATTTTACCAAGGGTCCTTTTTTGGAGCCGTATCAATTTTTCAGTCCAGGTTTGGAATCACTCCTCCTCTCTTTATTCAGCCTCTAGTGGTTCCTCCCCTCCAGAAAAATCTCAGCTTTGATTTCTTATGGTGTCAGCAGTGGAGGGATAGGGAGCTGTGCAAAATTCTTGCCGGTGCTGCTGCTGTGTCTCCCAACGGGAGTGCAGAGTCCTGCAGCCTGCAGAGCCCTGGAGGAGGAAATAGCATAAACATTCTTCATAAAGCAGAGAAAATAGGTGCAGGCAAATATTTTAAATTGAACTATAATGAAATTATTGTTTATGGCCCAGCTTCTACCTTACATCCAGAATCTGTCATTTAGGTGATTGGGCCAGCAGGTGGCAAATATAATTGAATTCAAGAAAATAAATAAGGAAGTAGGCTGGGGATTGTTTGCTAAAAAGAAGACATCTACTTTACTAATTAGGAGGATTTATAGGATGCTGTACTTAAAAATAGATGATTATTGATAGCTCATCTTAATCATGAAAGTTACCTTATAGTTTCAGTTTCCTGCAGCCAACGTTGCTGCAGCAGCCAGATGTGTGGTTACAACATGCGTAGGGAAGCTAACCTCCTGTTCATCCACCTGCCATGGACAGCAATGGCTCAGAAACCGAGGGCAGGGTTGTAGGCTGTGCTGCTGCAGCTATATTGCTGCTGGTTTTACGAGCTGCAGCCTGAGGACCTGTGTTGCACTTCTTACTGCAATGTAGACATGGGTGTAGAAAAGAAAGAATTGTATCCGGTTCTGTGTTGGCGATAACCAGAAACAACAGACCCACTGCACTAGACACTGTTATCGTCATCTGGAAACTTTATGAAAGGCTGCACAGAAATGATGTTATTAATTTAGAGAGGAGGTAGCAAAAGATAGGGTATATTACACCTGTCTTTGAATTAGGTAGAAAGAGAAAATAAGTTGGAATTCTTTTCAATTAGTTCTAAGAGAGTGTAAAAATCATAGGACTATAGAAAACTAAGACGGAGATTGCTTTTGAAATTCTCATCTATCTAAGTGATCTAAAGGTATTTTAATGGAAATCAGAAGTAGATATTAAACTAAAATATTTGTCAGTGGACACTGTTGAAGTGGAAGTTAATCCAATCTCTTTTTTTTTCTTTTTTTTAAGGAAGTAGTGGTGATAACTCTGGCATTTAGGTCAATATCATCTCTCATTGAAGTTGTTTTAATGTTCAAAGCTGTATCAGTTACTGGTGAGCTCATCATGGCAGCCATGTATGGATTACACATTTCCCTATGCCCTTATCTAATTCATTTCTCTGTGCTACACTTTGGGAAAATTTGAATATGAAGTATATCAGGAAAACAGAGTTGTTTTGTTCTAAGTGGAGAACTCAAGCAGAACTATTCCTCACAAAAAGGAACAAACATTCAGAGTGAATTACCATGAAGGAGATTGCAGCTGAGATTGTAAATATTATTTTGAGAGACTTGAATTTCCTTCTGAAAGGAAAGAGCATTAAGGGATATTTTGAAAATGTAGAAGGGGAATAATAACAAAAAAACCTATAAGATAAATTTGGCTTGCTAGCCTTTTTTCTATTTCATGTCTAACGTTCATTTTGGACATATAACAGTTGCATCAAGCTGAGGCTAGTTTAGTTTTATGTGCCTGGTAAAATGGAGTTGATTTGCAAGGATCTGGTCCATTCTCTTCTGTCACCTAATATTTCTGTTACTATGTCTGTACATTATTTCAACCGACCAAATAAATTTTTTAACAATTTGGAGAAAAATAAATGAAAGTTTCAAAGTAAATATTTTTATATTCATTCTCATGAATTCAGTAGTTCTATAGAGCTTCTTTGTTGCATATATGTCCAAGTAATTTGTAGCGATAAAATGCAATGCTGAAGTAAAATAGTTAATTAAAATTTAGATTGGAAATAGATTAGTTTCATTTGGTATTTCAGAGAGTTATGATTTAAGCTTTTCTTATGCCCAGCAACAAATAAATTAATAGACAAAGAGTATGAAAGCCATGCACTTCAGTGTTGAGGCAAATGCTCTTTAGGAGCTATGGAATAAGGGGGTTCTTTAATACAGAAGAGTTGCACTTTGCATTTGACAGAGCTGTTCTGAGCAGGGGCTTATAATACCCCAGGAGACTGGATTTTACTTGGCTTGATAGGAACCAATAGGTCTAGAGATGTCTTGATCTATTTGCCATTCCTCAGTTGCCTTGGAAAGCACACCACTTTGTTACTGGAACTTCGCTCTGGGTGCAGACTTCACTCCTAAAAGACTAATCTGTCTCATGGACAATCCAACCTAGTGTAAAAATTATTTGAGTTTACCTGCGATTTAATTGCAAAATTATTCAGACTTTGTGTATTTTATATGTGAGTAATACAAGTTTAGACGTTAGTATTTGTGCTGTTTGTTGGGTGTTTGTGTTTAATGCAGCTGAAGGTTATTATGTAAAAGGGGTTAGTTTGAATCTTTAAAGGAGCTGCCAACATGCGTTTGCCTGAGTTACTTCAGCAGTGGAGAAGAGAGGAAGAATTCCAAACACATCATCCTGATTTCACAAGTCTGCAGAGATCTCCAAAGTGGATTTATCCATCTGCGTTAGGTAGTAAATAGCACTCTATTTTTGTTACATACAAATGCCTGCATATGCACACTCCCTCTCTGTACACATGTAATCTGTAGATCCTTATCCGTCTAGACATATGTGTACATACACTTTCTGGACTTAAGTCACTAAACACTAAGAATAATTGTGTATAAAGTATCTGAGTGTTTATGCAAGTACATAAGATACAGAGAAATTTAGCTATTTTTCATTTTGAAATGATGCAAATAGTAAATAATGCTTGAGCAAATAAACTTGCAGTTTAGTTTTTGTTTCAGTTCACCATGCTATTACCTGGCCCTTGAAAACTGTGGAGTAAGAATGCAATGACAGATAGGGAATGACAATCCATCTTGTTTTCATTAAGTGACCAGTTTCTTACTACACTGGTGAAGTAGATGTATTTATTTGCATTCAGATATAAAGATTCCTTATTCTCAAAATTAATTCAGTGTAATAAGTCAGGGTTGCAATTGTTATTAAAGGTGAGCGCTATTTTCCAGTACTCAGATGTTAATCAATATGAATTTTGATCTTAACAGCAATTACTATGCTAATTATCACTGTGTAACTTTTTACATTTTTAGCAGCATTCCTTAATGATATTGGTGGAACTGCAAACTGCCTTCTTAAGAGTGCCAATTATCTTTTTCTCTTTTTGAACGTGTATGTGTTTAGTAGAGCCTTTGTAGGCCCTGGCTATGTAGGTGAGTCGCCATGGTCTCTGTCTAGTGATGTACGAGTAATCTAGTCTCTCTACTAGTGACCTACGAGCTTTATACCTACAAGTAACCACTTCAGTGTACGCATAGGCTGGAGTCAAGCACATGTGAAGTAGCAGGGTGGAGAGAATGGGCCATGGCTCCAGCTTATGGTTAATGCAGACAGGCACAGCTAGGAGGATACCTCATGTTTGAGACATCGTATCCCACTGCCGCTGTATGAAAGACCTTAGCCTGTACTAATATTTAAACGTAGCCACAAATTTGGCATTTTAGAAGGGAAACTGTGGGAGAGAATCTCTTTTAGAGTCTGCATCCACAACTATGTAAAAATATTGATAGATCTCAGCAACTAAAATCTCAGATGAATCTATGTTTCCTGAGCCTGTTCCAGCTGCCACAGTCCTTCCTGTAATTGAACTGTGCAGTGTACCATCCCAGGCAATAGAGCTGAAACTAGACTTTACGTTTAATGATGCTTTCATGTTGAGAGCCCAGTTAGTAACTGAATGTTGAAGAGCATGGCTTTATATAACTTACCTTTCATTGCACTGGAACTCCGTGGTAGAAGTAGTGATAGTATTCAGTTCCCTAGATAGTATTCGTCTGCCTTAATCATGAAACTTTCTCTTCTTTTGTTTTCCTTTCTATTCATTACACCTTTTTTTGTTTTGTTTTTTAAATTTCTGGAACAAATGAAGGCAGAGTGCTATAAATAATTGACTTTTTAATTAGATAACCATCATTTAGTTTCAGTGCATAGCTTGTAATGCATATGAAACATGGTAGTCAAATACTGCATAGTGCAGTACAGCACTGGGTTAAGAGTATATGTAGGCATAGGCAGTTGCTGTGATCCCACCACTAGAAGTCATGTTATAATGCCTGTCTTCTGCATCACAGGAGCTCCTGTTACTTTGAATGTTCCTTGCATTACAAAGTCATAGTTCAGCCTATATCCCTCTATCACTCTCTTATCCTTCCTTGGTGGGTGTAACTCTGTAAGTGCTGCTCTGACAAACAGCATTCTAAGTCGAAATGAGTGACGTCTTTCTCTTGCATTTCCTTGAACATAAAAGAGTTTTCTCTGTTACAGCAGATAATTGTATTTGTCTGTGTATTTACAGTAGCACCTTGGATCTATGTAAGTAGTGGGAAATGTTTTGTATTTCTAGTGTTCTGTATGGTTGCCAAAAACTGACAGTTGCAGTTATAATCACCCTGCATTCCCTGGTTGTAGCGCAGGTGCAGAACTTACCTCTGTCTAACCTTCCTCCAAAACAGAAAAATTATTGCATCTGAACATTACTAATTCACTAAATGTTCATAGAGAATACTTAGCTCATAATTATAGGCATTCCTCCCAAAAATCTAAGTATTTCTGTGTTCATCCATCCTGAAGTGACAAAAGGTAGGAGAGAGGGGAAAAGGGAAAGGGTGGCTTTGCTTGCTCAAATCTCCACTTCCGAAATAATGATGAAAAAGCAACCCTTGTGTCTGGGTTTCAAAACCAAGGCACCAGTATAGCCAGCTGGTGATGATTTCTGAGCAACTGTAGTGGATATTGTTCACAGTTCTCTGCTTTGACAGTATTTAAGCTTTGTTGTTCAATTTTGTGCATGGATCCGCTGGCATCATCCTCATCGTGGGAGAGCATTTCCCCTTCTAAAGAGTTTCTGTGGAATCTTCTCCTGCAGCCCCCAGAAATTGTGCTGTACCTTTCAACTGGGTCCTACAAATTAAAGCCTCCTGGTGTAGCAAAAACACATTCTCTTCATTGTTGTTTCGCATTGTGTACGCATGAAGGGTCCTTCTGGACTTAGTTCTAAAGGAATAATTATACTATTTAAATATTAAACATCAAAGTTCTTCTTTTATTGTTAAACCAATATTAAAGTAGGACAAAACTGATTTACGGTTTATGGCATTGCATTCCAGAATTGCTGACGTTGCAGCTGATGTCCTGTTTCAGCAATACTGGCACTGCCAGGAGGCTCAGAAATGCAGATTTTAATCAAAAACTTTATTTTGAGATACACTTCAGTTACATCATAAATTAATCTTTCCTTGTGAACTTCCAAGCTGCTAAAAAGGGCAAATGGCTGCAGCTTCCTTTGAGACAATTCAAAAGCCTGGTTTTCGTCAGTATATGATTTCAGTATAATGGAATTGGAAGTTGTGTGTCTTTTTCTCACAGATTGTTATTTAATCACTATATATTAGCTTTCATAGCCCTTTTGATATATTTAAGCTCATAAACTTCTCATTGAATGGATTGAATTTACCGTTATGTTGTTACTTTTTATGAATAGAATAAATCAATATCAGATACATTGGTTTGCACTGAATTGTTTATTTTAAGGGATGTTTAAACTTTACTGAAAGAAAATGGAAGGTCTGATGCCCAGTCTTCCACTTTAAAACTAATTTGGTAACACTTTGAGATAAACCTGCCGCAACCAGCAAGTGCTATACATGTTCTCCAGAGATACAAGACTAATAAAATTTCCTAACGTTCTTTGATACGTAATATATTTTGCAGTATTCCCAATATATAACATTTAAATACTTGCAAGTTGTTTTATTCTTGTAATAGAAAACTTTCATTTCATTATTAGGGAAATATTCCAGAGTAAGACCAGTATTTTTTTTTTTTCACGGAAAATATCAGCTCTGTGTTGAAAACATCTGTCTGATATCTCCTTTTATATATATATATAAAAAATAAAATATTCCATAAGATGTAGTCCTTCTCATTCAGGAATCAAATGCAAGCAGATTAACGAGACCTGCCTTCTAAAATGTATTGCTCAGTTCTTAATATTTATGATACCCACAAAACTTGAAAACATCTGTTCTGCAGAGAAGTAGCTATTAAAATACACTTAAGCAGGAAGAGCTGTCTCTCAATTCAGAATCAGAACTTTGCTTTGCAGGGGTTGGTTGCAGGGGTTAGTTGAGCAGCCGTGATGCCAGAAAAGTGATGAACAACATTTGAGGCTGTAGTCCTCAAATAATTTGTACAAACCAGCTGACTTTGTCTATGAATTTGATGCACGTGTTAAGAAATACCATTGGGTTAATTTTATCATTGAATTTTAGGGATGTTGTTTCTTGCTTTTTTTGTTTGTTTAATATGTTTATTGTTATTGATCAGGTGAAGTTCCATATAGACAATTGCAGAAGTATGTATGGTGGATATAAAAACTTGGGAATTCTTACATCAGTGTAATCATGTAATAACAGCCCAGGCTTTGTGCTTGATGGAAGTATTTTGTTTGGATTCAGCGTTGCTTCTGCAGTCTTTTCCTCATCAATTACATATGCATCTTTATTATTATATTAAGTAGCTAATTAAATCTGGTCAGGTTAACCTTTCTTGATGATTAGAAGTAGGCATCTCATCCACTGAAAAAGCTAATCATTTTGGGTGGAACATCTTGTTCTTGTTTGCATAATTATCTTTGTTTACATTCACACAGCATTAATCACTTGAACCAGGCATCTTTTGGAAAAAAAGGGGGAGTGCCCATAGCAGGTTTTCAAATGCTGTATACATAAGTTATAAAGGAGGATGCCTTTTCCTTCATTCCTCTCTATGAGGAAAATAGGAAGACATTTTGAATTCATAATCCAGAATAAAAGCTGTATTTTCAAAGTACACAAAGAACTGTAGTTTGTTTTCAAATAACTTTTAAAAGCAAGTCCTCCAGGCTGATCAGCTGAACTGAAGTCTTGTCTCCTCGGTGAAAATTCTTCAGCAGTAGCATTGCAATATTTTCCTGGTAGAGTGTTTTTCATTCTTTTCCAACTATTACTGTTATTATTTTATAACTGTTTGTCTTTGTTCTGTGGTCTGGTCTTTTTTTTGAATGCTAGTGAAAGCTTTTTGGTCATTTTCCCTGTCTTTCCCCTCAGTTTGATATTTTCTGCCAACTCTTCTGCCCTAAAGCCTTTTTTGGTTTTTTGTGTTTTTTGTGGTGGTGTTTTTTTTTTTCCAATGGCTAGATCTTGCCTTGGTACAACCATTGCCTTTGTTGCTCATGGGAGGAGCGTATCCCTAACAAATGCTCCGTATGTTGTGGCTTCTGTCATCAAGGTTGGAAAGACCAAAAGGAGAGACTGCAAAGTGACCTTCTGGCAGTTTTGCTGTGCTCCCTCCACCTTGCATATGAGGCTCAGGAGCTATTCTGATTCTCCTTTGGGAAGGACTCAATAGCTCAGTCAAAAGGTGTTCATACTGAAGACTTTTATTTTAATCATGAAATATTGTGATGGTTATAAACTACTGCTTCTCAGAAACAAAACTGTGGGATTATAGGAGATCTGTTAGCTCAATGCCATGTGGTCCAGAGAGCAAGTAGGATGCTAGGAATTACTAGAAAAGAAATAGAGAAAAACCACAAGATACTTTTTGATACCACTATAAAATCATCATATAGCTGCATCTTGAGTACTGTGTGTCTTAAAAAGGATATGTTAAAACACCAAAAGCTGTAGAGGAGGGCAACAAATGCAATCAAAGATATGGCAGATAGGGTGATTGTGAACCGTATTCACATGTTCCTTCTACAAAAGGCCTTGAAGTCATTTAAAGATATAACTTTTATGCTATTCCTTTTCTGATTAAAATTGCCTTCTGTAAGTGATTTTATGATACATATAAATACTATGGTTATCAGTCTTCACGGTTAAAATAAGGCTTTTCTCTTTGGCAAGAGGAAGGCTATACATGCAAATTCAGATTCCTAATGCTTTTCAACTAACTCTGCCCTTATGTTCCAAGAGAATTAGGAAAAACTGTATGTTTCATACTGTCTTTTTTATCTATTTCTTTATGTATCTTCTATTCTTTGATTCTCACTTTATTTCTTGTTTCCTTATCTTTACTGTTCTTTTCCTTTTCTCAGGTACATTTGTGTTGCATTTTTATCTTTTATTTGTTTACTTCATCTTGAACTTTCTCCAAAATCCTGCAGTTTTCCTCTTTTTAGCTAGACCTGAATGTGCACATTGAATCACCATTTTTCTCTCCTTCCATTTCCACTTCCTTTCCTCTTCTACTCCAGTATTTATGTGTTCCCCTTTCCTCCCTAATGTTACCATTTTTTCCTCAGCATTTGTCGATGTCGCTCTTTCCCATATACTTTCCTGTCTTTTTCTTGGTATTTTGTACTTTAGCTCAGGAGAGCCTGAACGGGAATTTGGGCCTTGAGCTTTTTCTTAATAGTGCAAAACTGGGTAGAAGCTACCTTAAAATCATGGGGGGCAGGGTGTCTCCTAACCGACCTGTGGCATGAGGATGACTGAGAGAAAATAAATTCCTGTTTAGCAAATTTAACTTCTCTTAAAAATTCAGGCTCCATCCTTCCAGCTGGAAACAAGATAATATAATGGGTTGTTACAAGCTGTTAAAATTTGAGACCGAGGAGGGGGAATAGGCTGAAGTTATTCTATGAATTGTTCCATTCTTTGTGGGAGGCTGTTAAAATAAAGCAACAATATAAAAGATGAATTATATACAATTTAATGTAAAGCTGTTTGATGTCATTATGATATTTCTTCCTTGATTGTCTAACATTTGTGTACTTTTAAAAAGTTTTACATTTTTTGGTTCTTTCTGAACATTATGAAAATTGTACTGAGAGGAGTAAATTCATCTGCATAAAATTGACTGCAAAGAGCAATTAGTCCTTCATTAATATGCAAATTTGGTCCAGTGCAAATTCATCTATATATGAGGCTTAAATATGCAAGTCAGTCTTGCTGTGCGAGAAGCCCAGATGCTTTTATTTACTTTGAAATTGAGGGATTTGGTTAATGATGTTGTTGACAGGAAAACTTGAATAAATTTGATGATCACCATCTTTCATATTAGACGAGGCCCACGGAAAAAAATTACCAAGTAAAATACCAATTTTATTTGGTAATTTCCTATTACCAATCTAGTAATAAAATGTAAGATACAAAGTAATAGAGTTAGATTTCCTAATGTAGTTATCCTGAGACTTAAACTGTTCCCCAAAGATAGAACCATTTTTCTTAAACTTTGTTTTTCCAGAGGGTAAAGACATCTACATAAGCTATATGAATAACATACTGCCTAGAGATTTAATATTGGAAAGTTAGCTCTGTTGCTTGTTTCATTTGGAGAGAATATATAAGCCTGGGAATTAAAAAGCAAGAGCTTTGGAAATGGCCGTCATCGTCATCTTCCATTAAATATCTGTATAGTCTTCTCAAGACTTAGTGTTGAGGCCTTTGCTCTGAACCTATGGAGCCAGACTGGAAGCTGTCTGAACCCATGGCCAATTATATTTGGATCACCTAAGCTAATTAGTAAACATTTTCTTAAATATCTTTAAATCTTTACAGTCCTCAGTAACACAGCTTTCTTACTGCTGTCACTCAACATGGACTGGCTCAGAGAAGCAGGATTTTTTCTTGCCAGCAAATCTAAGATGTGATGTGTCTTGCCCGTTTCCTTCTACCCTTGCTTCTGTCCCAGTGTGCTGTGGCTCTTCTGGCACAGCCAGGATTTCCCTGTTTTGTCCATTGATGCCACAGCAGCCATCACTCAGAGTCACGTGTGGATAGGGTTCCCTTTGCATTTGTTAGTCTTGTTCGTCTGCAAGGAGAGGGTGCCACACGCTATTCCTCCTAGTGTTTCTTCCTTTTTCTTTCTCTGTAGTTCTCTCAGGCCCAAATTTAGCTTTGGCTTAAGCAACCTGGTCTTTGACTTCTATCACACACACTTTTTCCTGGACTTAATTTGGCCTTCTGTCTTGCTTGTGTGGGACGTCGATGCTTTTAAAATCAGCGAAATGTAGTTTAAATGGACTGAACTCTATGGCAATTTATAAAGCTCTAGTTGTAACTACCCGAGGACAAGTTAATAGATTATGCCATTTGATTCCTCTGACTTCTCGGCACAGCTGTTTGGAATATAAAACCTCACAGTGGTGAACAGTTAGTTTCCAAATCCTTAATGTGCTGTACTAGGCAAAAAGTTTATAGAATGATGTTAAGGAAAGAAAAAATGTAATGAGACATTAAAATTGATGTGCTTGCTCACCACATGGTGTAGTCTCGCAGGTGAATCCAAAAGCAGGAAAATAGAGACAGAATTGAGTATTTGGGGGGAGCAGGGGAGGGGTCTGTTAGTCTTATAAAGTCTCTGATTATCCTACAAGGGAATCTGTCCTTTCTGACCATCAGAATAAGGCATTGACAGCTGTCAGAAGGCACAGTATAGATGGCATATTTGCAGTACTTAATAGGAGGTGACAAATTGATTAAAAGGTGAAACTTTAAAAACGCAACATCTTCTGAGATGTAAATAGTCTTTGCCTTTGAGAACACATAGTTGCTGGACTACATATTGTTCGGTACCATCCACAGCAATCTTGGCTTTCTGATCTACCTCCCAAAAGAAGGAAAAATATTAATTTTTAAATATATAAAAAACAGGCATCTCAGTGCAACCTGAGGTTGTCTCCTATCAACTATATAATCTATATTCTAGGTTAATAAACACTTCAGCCTTGGAGTTTATTAGTCCGAAATGTATTTATTACCTCATAAATTCAAACCCCCTCCAGTTATCATCTAATTAAACTGCAGTACTGTGCATGCTATCTTTGGGGATTTATTAATAATGAAATTATCTTGTGAAAGAGTAATTACATACTTTGTGCATTCTTTTCCATACTTTTTTTTTTTTCAGAGTCTATGTGATGAGTGGGGCACACAGTGCTCCATTGTTTTGAGCTCCTCCAAACTCTGTAAGTATCCAAGGATAAGCAGATATTTTTTTTTTTTCCCTCTTACTAAAAGAGGGAGAAAAGTTTGTGCATTTTTGTACTTGGGAAAGGGAAGGACCAATAACCACTAGGCTAGGAACAGTTATGAAACATGATTGTGCAAGTAATTTTAGCTCATGTTTTCTCCTCACTCTTTGAGGATATTACTCACAGGAATGAAACCTACTTACGGGATCTTTTTTGTAAGACAGCTCTTACTGCAGTTGCCAAAAAGTAAAGACCACCACTTTATTTGCAAGAGAATATTCATTTACGGGACTTCATTGGTGACATAGATTTGAAAAAAGGAAAATAGTCTCAAAGTCTTCCTCAGGAGAGATTTACTTTTAATTTTTTTAAGTGGTAAGTGTACTTACTATATTCTAATTTATATATGTATTGGTTTTATCTGTGCTTGTGCTTTAATGAGGTTGTCCTCCCATCTTCTCACAATACACTGGATGATTGTGTACTGACAAGATTTATTTTGCTCATTTTTTTTCATTTACTACAGAATAAGGTCTTCTGAATCCTGGCTAGTGTGCACTTCCCCTACAATGAAAGAGGCACAAGAAGCAAAACAGTTTGCACATACCTTTCATGCATTTTTTTTTAGTAGTTTATCTCTCTAGTTCAAGTACATCTGTTGAGCAATAACATGAGCACGTGATTCTTGTTGACATAGGCTCCTGCTCTACTTGACAGAAGTGGGGTTTTATTCTCTGTTGTACTTCCAGATGCTGTAATCCACAAGTTTGTGTTTTCAGGATCCATATGTTGGTGGAATGTCCTGCTGTATGGCTGCCGTGTTGTCTTGTCATTTGTACTGCCTTTTGGTTGTTTCAGTGCAATTACTGTGGCTATGCAGATATCTGCATTTAAAGGAAGGACACTTTCTATCAGTTTCTTCACTGAATCTTTCAGGTCTTTCCTGCATGAGAAGTGTTTTGCCTTCTCCCTAGTTTTCTGCTCTACAAGTTCTAGGAGGTCTGCAGGCTTATTGGAATGATATTACAAAGTTACACTTTTGTGAAACAATCTAATGTTCAGACCATATCCAGTACTTAACGAGCATCAATCGATCTTCCAGAAAGTTATTTATTTCAAGAAGACCTTTTTTGACTACGTGTGCTAGAGCTTTTGATATATGAACAAATAGAACCCAGTTTTATACTGGTCAGATCATAGAATTCTAATTTTTTAAATATGATATTACGTAGTGGTCACTCACTTCATACAAAGGGATTTGATCCAACTTCTAGCTAGAACTCCATCTCCACTGCTACATTGCGGTTGGAACTTAATGCTTTACTTTCATTTTGCAGTCATTCTGGGGCCAAGTTTTCAAGTCTTCTACATTTGGACTCTTTTCTGTTTCACTGTAGAATCCTGCAAGACTTCTACGGATGGAAAGGCCCATTGTGTTTGAAAGCAGATAGCATTCCTAGTACCTAATGCCTTCTAAACCTGGTTGGTTTTGAGTATCTAAGTAGTAAGAGTGACTCAAAGCTTTAGCTTCCTGAGCATATGAAAGCTCAGGACTTCAGAGGAACAATGGACATCTTATTAAGCTGTTGTTCTAGTACTTTCCCTTCTGACCTAGTGATGGGTAGCCAGTCCTTTCTGAGACAAATATGAGTGAATTAGCCAGCAAAGACAATAACATAGGTACAGTTACTACTTTCCGGCTTGTTATTGTAAAGCTTTACTTTCACGCTCTGTTGTATATATGACTTCCAGGAGGTTGCAAAACAAGTCACAAAAGATATTCTGATTTCTGTGTTTCCAATACATTCTGATAAGGTACTATTTGCTTTATCCAGTAATTTTCATATGCAAGCAATCACAGTGATTTCAATTGGACTGTTTACATGGATGAGTGTTAGTCTTTGAAAATAAGGAATGCATGACAAGCTTCTGTATTTTTGTGAATAGATTTTTGTAAACTACAAAATAAAATCTAATTATTGTATGAAACACATATATTACAAAATCTCAAATTTCTTTATCAGCCTAATGTCAAGGAATTTACCTTTTGAGGCTGAACAGTCTTGTGCTTATTGTCTTAGTAAAAATGGTGTCTGATATCGCTTGGCCAGATGGAACAAAACATTCTTTCCATTGTATTGAATAGCAAACATCTGCAAAGAATAATTACATTTATGAGACATTGCTCAAACATACTTCTTTTTTTTTTATTGCTCGGGATTTATTACTGGTGTGTCCACAAAACTGCAGAATGGTTAAAGGTTGTGTCTTGCCTATGCTGTCAAACTAAATTGTTTGTCATTGGAGTCTAATCTGCAAACTTTAAAATTAGACACCTTTCTAATGTTTTTCCCATGTGAATAAATTCACTACAGAATACTCCCCAAGAAGGAGATGCTTGTTGTCAAGCAATTATATCAGATGAAACATACAGAAGGGTAATATTATAGTCTGAAAATATTTTACCTAATTTACAGGCATGAAATCTGAAGATGAATTCTGGGAATTTAGGGAAGGGAAAAGATAGTTTTTTGGGTTTCTTAATATTTTTTTCCCCTTCTTGTCCTGTGTATTTTGCAGTAATTGTTTTGAGTCTGTAAGTTCTCAGCTTATGAAAAACATTATGGCTGAAGCTATAAAGAAGAAGACATTAAAGCTTTTGCCCACTTAAAGCAATTACTCTGGAGACAAACACGACTCGGAAGACAAATGTTATGCGCTACCTGTAAGTTCTGGTTCACAAAACAGATAAGGAACCAGAGATACTTCTGAACTTGCAAATGAAACTTATTCTCACTGTAATGGTTGAGCTCATTATCTGCTGCTCTTTCTAAATGTAAAGTAAGGAGTGAAATGCCCATATATTCTATATATAACAGCTGACATGTTTTCTGCATTCCTGTGTTTGCCTAAAAAGTCATGGATAATCAACTTAATTTGATGTGCAAAATATAATGCATGGATGAATTCTGATACACATCACTTGCCATGTCTGTGCTGTTATGAGAGGCAAAAACTTCCAGAAAAGAAGCAGCAACGAAAATCTTCCTGATAATTTTCTCATCAGTTTTTCTCCAAGGACCTATCTATAGGTGGATTCTACAGGCAGGGTTTGGGGTTTTTTTCCCCCTGAATGGCTGGTTCTATACGTGTCAGTTATTTTCTCACAGTCTTTCTTGCTGTATTAGAAATCAAACCTACCTTATCACTTCAGATGTTCAGTCCCTACAATCTTAACTAGGAAAAGCTAACCTGAAACATTGACTTTATTATTTAAATCTATGTTTAAAATAATTTTTTAAAATCCTATGTGTATTACAAGTAACTCCCCATGTTATTACTGTTGTGAAGCAGAACAGGCAGGAACCAGCAGCATAGACAGATGTGATTGTAACAGAGGTTAGCATTTTATAAGTAATAGCCTGGGTGTAATGAGACTTATGGTCTTAATTAACTCTTAGAATGTTTTTAACACAACTAAAGTAAGTAAGTTTAAAATCTAATTTACTTGTCCTAACCCTATCAGTTTACTTTTTGCCTTGCTTATGTTGGATGACAAAAACAAGTCAATTTTTCTTAGATTTGAGAGAATTTCTCACAGAATAGAGTATCTATAATTCTAGCAAAAAGGGAAAATTGTATGGGTAAAAAGGATGAGTGATAATGCTGATTGGGTGGAAAAAAATCAGTCTGTGAGGTTAGATTTAGTTCTACATTAGTCTATTCCTTTCTTGGAAATCTGCACTCTTGCGAGACTATCCATCAGCATTATGTAGACTGACAAAATTTGGTCATAGTATTTCAGATAGTTGGTGTATCCTTTTGCTGGAAAGAAACAGCTGGATATTTTCTGTCATAGTGTGACCAATCCACCTCTGTTGTTGTCATTTTAATTGCTGTGGCTGTTTTTTTAAGTCCTCTACAGAAGGTCTTTGTAGTGACAAGAGAACAGTTTACGCTTCATAAGCAAACATAAAGAATGCTGCTGCTAATTGGAGAGGGAGTAATGCAGTTATGATTCCATCAACATTTAAGTTACATTGTTAAAGGACACGTTTTGGTTGTGTTTATGTTGCCACATAAAATTTTACTCAGGGTGAATTTGGTGGGGAAGATTTTATAACAGAAAAGACTAATTCTAGGATTAGGGGGAAGAGGGGGAGGGAGGGATAGAAGTAAATTTTTCTAACCCACATATACAGTATTTAAGATCAGCATTTTATTACTCTTTTTGTTTATTATAACTCTTAATTGCTGGCTTGTGGAACAGCTTGTCTATGAAAATGGAAAGACTCTGTCACAGCCTCAGAAAAGCTCACTTTACCCTGCCCTGAAGAACTGTAGCCACAGTGTTTCATGTTGAAGAGGACTCTTCGAAAATCGCCAGTTTCCCAAAGGAAGGAGGTTGTAATTCAGTAATTTAGTCTTTTTTTCTTTTTTTCCCTAGATATTCCACATGTTGTATCTGTAGACCTCCCAGCTACTAAATGTCTGAAGGACCTTGTTTTAAACCTTCCTTTCTTCATAAATTACATTTCCATGGAATACTTGGCTGTGGATTAATAGTTTTACAGTTATGTGCCCAAGGTTGTTTCCTTTTAATGCTGATTTTTTTTTTCAATTTACATCTCTTTTTCTCAGGTGACAAAATGTTTGGAGCCTCATTTTAAATAGTCTTGGGAGGGCCAAAGGTGCTTCCTTTTCCAGCTTACTGGCTAGCTGGTTGGGTTTTAGAAGATACAATTTTTTAGCATCTAAACAGGGAAATCACAGCTATTTACACGAGAAGAATCATAGAAATGACAGGGCTTCCCCCCCAAAACACTCTCTGTGTAATTGCTGAAGACATTCCAAGCCACTCTAACGAAGTGTACTGTCTGCCAGTCATTATGCTCTTCTTGGAAGACCATCTGTTGCACTTCAAATATGTAAAGGTCTGCTATCATTTATTGCACCAAACAAATCCATTTCTTTGTCTGACATGCTGTAACTCGGGAATCTGGACTAAAGGTAGTTTCAGTTGCGAAGCGCAGGATATTCTCTTTTGTTGCACTATAAATGAAAGATACTCATTCATCTCAAATTTCAGAAGACAAACATACTGATTAATTTCAATGCTTTTGAATAATTTCAATTTATTTGGCAACAAATTGTTAACAACAATAAAAATCTGAAATACATTTTCTCTTAACTCAGCCAGAAGCACATTGTAAGATTTTTGCTTCTGGTGAATGAACCTTTCCATTGTAGTGGTATCCAGATTTGATATATACTGACATTTGAATTAAAATTATCTTATTTTAACTAAATTCTTTAATTAGCTTGTTTTTATCTGAAACTAGTAATTCAAAGAAACTTTTGGTGGTAAAAAATAGAGTGAGAAGCTAGAAATGCTAGAACCTTTCTTCTGATAAGCATGCGTCCTTTACAAGGATGTAATATTGGTTGAACAGTCTTCATTCATATGAGTTACCTAGGATCCTTTCCATGAGTGAAAGGTGCAAGATCAGGCATGAAACGATGATTTGTTTTGGTTTTCCTGCTGCAGATTTAAAGAGTACGTATAGTCATTCATCTCAGACTGGAGAAAATAAGCATTCTGTTTTCACAGCAGAAGAGTTCTGTTCAGAGATTTCCAACCAGAGAAATACATAACAATTTCTGTCTGATCAGGGAGTGGTCCTATCTTTTTCTCTTTCCCTTCTCCTTACTGCATAGCAGCTAATGTTCTGGTCAGAAGTAATAATATGTTAGATCTTGAATGTCAGTAGCCCCAGAGATTCTGACAAGACTATTCATGTGCATTCATACGTCTTAACCAAAGCTGACACTAAAGAGAGCAAGAACTCTCATATTCCTCTTTTTATTGCCGTGCATTAAACTCAAATCTTCTCTTGGAGACCACTGCTAAAAATGACATATTCACCATTTGAAAAAAGCGTTCTTGCAAAATCTAAACAAAGGAGCTGAACATCAATATGGCACAGAGCAGAGTCTCCTGTGAAAACTCTCAGTGCAAATATAAATTATGTTTTACACCACAATTATGGACACCTTACAAATGCTGTAAGATAAATACTAATGGGAAATAAACAGTCCCCCTAATCTTATCTCCTACGGGGGCTTTGCTGTTGTCACTTTTAATTAAAAAGTAAGTGGTCTTCTAATTTCTTGAAACTATATGGCATGTCCTTATAGGAATACTTGGCTTCCAGTAACTTGAGCTAGTTGTTTTCTGAGAAATACACGCTGTGTAAATATTCTGCTGTACCTTTTACTCTGGACATACTTATATACGTACTTGTAGTATGGTGTACAGAACATGTTTGGGTAACTTTGCAGTGGTCTGATCATATTGTTAAAGCCAGATAGACATTTCTTTACAGCAATGATATTTTTAATCTTCTTTTTAAAATTGTTTGGTAGTGGTGACTAACGCAGACTAGGTGGCTCTGGGCATCTAGCCATTTTGAGGTAGTTTAATTTGTTAAAAATTATCTTTTTTCCCACCCAAATCCCCTCGGAAACCATTTGGAGAAGAGAACTGTTGAACAGTTGCCAATAATAAGTCCTGCTGAGACCTCTGTATCCTCCTGATAGAACTGTCGGTGCCAACTGGAGACTGACTGGCATGAGTTTGAACTCTATACTACTTGATATATTTGCTTCACATGGACCAATTACAATAATTACCACCTCTGTAGCTGAAGTTTAAGCATTCAGTCTGCGCTTCATACCTCAGGTTGTTGGCAATATGTTCAATCCTATAATCTCAATTTTCTTTGAACTAATTAAGTAGAAAATAAATACTTTGAAAAATTAGGAGAGAGTCTGAATGGAAATCAAATGCTAAATAATGTCATTGTTTTTCATGTTGCTATTGTTCTTAAGCTGCATTTATTTCTTTTTAGTCTTTACTTCTAAAAGGTAGCATCTTCTTTTAAGTTCGTCTACAGAGATTCACTAGGAGATGCTGTAGTCCATTGACTTTTTATATTCAACAGTGGAGTATCTTTTAATGTGAATGAAAAAGCAATCAAAGCCCTACTTTTTGTTTTGATGCTTTTCAAAATATCATTATTCCTGTCAAAATAAATACTTTTGACTAAAGAGGAAAATCATCTATCCCTTACTCCTTTTGGCTAGATGTTTCAGTGTGAGTGTGGGAGAGTGTAAGGATATAATACCAGGACAGGTGACTAGTGTCAACTGCCCAGTTCCTAACAATGCCACTGGTTTAAATCTGATGCAACGGGATCATCTCTCCCCCACTACCGTTGTCTTTCCAAAAGACTACTTACTTTTTAAATTGGATCAGTAGCATTTTTTTTTAACTGGTGAAGTTTATATTACACAAAGATGAACCTAAGACTGAGCAGAAACTTACTTGACTGTATCTTTCCTACTATGAATGCACTGCACAGTGTATATACTAAAATTTATATTAAAATTTCTTCTTGCAGTTTCCCTCTAGGGAGAGGAAGAGGGAAGGAAAAGGCTACATGTGACAGATGCTAATTATGCAGCTTAATGCACTTCTGGAAGTTGCAGAGATGAGAACTATGGAAGAACCTGTCTAAAAAATAGAAAGCATATTTTCAATAGCATTTTTTCCACAATTTTTTTTTTAATCTGCCTCCTCCCCATTTTTTAAGGAGGCTTTATTTCCCAAATAGCACGTACAGTACGCAAAGGGCAAGCAATGTCTTATGTCCAACATTTGCCAAACGTGGGTATGACCAGCATCCCGTCTGTCTTACTGTTATTTAGTGCTGTACGTGTAACTGGGAAAGCTGGGGGCTTGTAGGTTCTGTAATTGAGATACAAAGCAGGAAGGGAATGACGCTTAAAAAATCTCTAGTTGATGTGTTAGTTTTCTTTCCTCTTTTGTCAATATTTTATTAATTCTTTATCCTGTATTTATGTTCACTGGAAAAATTATATTCTGCATTTGACTGTGCTGGGATCTTCTACAAGTATTTACTGTGTATGGAATATGTAAGTACTAATGAACTGGATCTCAAAATGCATTTTACGAGTCAGTAAACTGGGACACAGAAGCTGGGTTCCTCAAAACTGAGAAGTGAATCAATGCCAAACCCAGTGTTAGACACTGGATTAATCCTCTCTTCCCCATGTCGAGCTGTGCTGTTTCAGGACAAAGAAATAGATTCTCAGCTAGTGAAAATCTGGTGTCATCCTGAAATCAGCGGGGAAATGCAAGAGTACCTTTGCTGTGCATCAAGCCCACACCGAGTCATTGCATGGGATTTCCGTTCCCTCAAGCAAATCCCAGTTTTACCAAAGGATACTTTTTCCTCTTAGAGGGAAAACCATACCAGTTCTTGTGTAGTAACGCTGAATGCTGCTTTCTTTTATTTCTTTCAAAGCACTGGATTTCTCCTTCGGGAGGTGTGACTTAATAACATCTCTCTGCACAGCGAGATAATCACTCTAACGACCGCAGCGGCATGCTGAAACTTTGGAGGGCCTTCGTGTGCCCCTCGGCACCCACAGCAGCGTGGAGGAGCGGGTTTGGAGCGCCGGCGCAGAGCGAATCCTCCTCGCACCACGGTCCTCGTCTGCAGTCACCACGGAGAAAACCATCTGTTCCACTTGGAAAGGGGTTTGGTTCCACATGCCCTCCCCCCGCATCCCGGCTCCGTCCCCAGCTGCCGTGTTTCGATGAGCAGTGAGGGAATGAATCTCCTGCGTTAAAAATACTCTGGGTCTATTTAGATAAAAAGAAGAATCTTGCTTGCCTACACTGACATACAAAAATAGTCTTAGTGCGAGTAAATCTTCAAAGTTTCTCTTGGTGAAAATATCTAGCCTCACTTTTTTTTTAGCTTATCATATAAATTTATTTATAGAGTGTCCTTCTTTCCTCCTACTCTACCGAGACATTTGCAGAAGGTTGCTGCTCGTCTTGTTCGTGAGTCCTGAAATAATTTGCAGGGCCTTTGAAACATCATCATGTTGCATAGTTGTGATGCAATGTGGTGCTGTTGGATGAACGTATCGTATTTTAATGTGAATGTCACGTTAGCTGAGACATTCAAGTTTTTCTTTTACTTTAGGCACTGTACACTGGTTTGTATTTTCACTTTAACTTTGCAGTCAAAAAATTCTGTATATAGCAACTTAAAATTTTACATTCTACATGCAAACCATTGCATAGAAAATTAATATGTAATACGAGAAGATTAACAAGATGCATATACTTTCCAAATATGTCTTAAAAATAGCTTTCACTGTCACTGTAGCATCTTAATTCTGAATAATCTCACAGTCCTTCTGCAAATCTCTGCATATAGTAACAGAGAAACCACCTACTTCATCCTCACAAACTGCACAATATGTATCTGTGCGTGAAAAAAAATTGACCTTTGGAGTACAGTTCTGCTCCAGCAGATACGATGTCCGTGGGACTAGTGAAAGCACTAATGTTTGCATTAAATATTAATGCCAGCTTTCCGAATACTTGCACATCTTTTTAAAAAGGCTCCGAGTATGGAATTTGCTCCGCGGTGCAAAGCGTCAACGCGGCGGTGAGCACAGATCTCGGGAAACCTCTGCCAAGCGGGGCGATTTGCGGGAGAGGAGCCAGGGCGAGCGTTTTCCTCGCTGGTGGGACGGTCTGTGCGGCTCCGGGCTGGCCGGGGTGGTGGATGCATGGGGAACGCCTCCCGAACCGCCCCGAGATGATGCCCGCGGGCGGACGGGAGCCACGACGGCCCCTGGCGCGGGGAGCGGAGGCATTAGGGGGACGGCGAGCTCCGGGCCCGCCGGCGGGGCCCAGCCGCCGCGGGCCTGGCGGGGAGGCGGGACTCGAACACGCGGCGCCGCTGCGTCCAAACCTGCGGCGCAGCCCGCTGCGCCACGGCCCGGCGCGGCCGCTAGATGGCGGCCTCCCAACGAGGAAGGCGGGCGGCTCTCTAGCGCCGAGGAGGCGCCTGGCGGCCGCGCCGCGCCGCTGCACCCTCCTTCCCCCAGCAGCGACGGCGGCCATCGCTGTGCAGGCCCACGTGACGGCGCGCCGGCCAATGAGAGCGCGGCAGGGGGGCCCCGACTCTCGTCCCTGTGGCCGCCATTAAAGAAAAAGGGGCTCGGAATTAAACGGGAGAAGAATCCCCCCTCCCCCTCCCCGCTCCGGCCGCGACGCGACATGGGGGAGACGCGCTGAGGGGGAGCTGGCTGACCAGGATGCCGCGGCCGGGCAGCCGCCGACAGAGGCACCGCTGAGGGGAAGCGAGGAGGAGACCCGCCGGCGGGGGCTTCGGGGCACCGACTCCGCCAGCAGCAGCAGCAGCAGCGGCGGCGGCGGCGGCCGCCGCGTCCCTCTGTCTCGGCGCACGGCGGCGGCGGGGCCGGGAATTGTGGGGCTCCGACCCCTTCCCCCGCGGCCCTTCCGGCTGAGGAGAGCCCGGGGCTCGGCCGCCGCCTCCCCGCCCTCCCGAGGAGACCTCGGGGAGGGGGCCCTCCGCCCACTGCCCCCGCGGGGACGCCGCAGCGGGGCGGCGCGGAGCCTTCCCGCGGCAGCCGCCGGCTCGCCGGCCCTCCCGGAGACCCCTCACCTGAGGAGAGCGGGGGCCCCCGCCCCGCCGGGGGGGGTCTCGGGGCTCGCTCCCCTCCCCCCGCAGAAGAGACCGCTCCGTTTGAAGACTATCGTTTTATATTTTTCTCCCCCTCCCCCCTTTTTTCCCCTGCTTTTTTTTTTTAATTATTTTTTCAAGGGACCAGCCTCGCAGCTGGGCTGGTCCCTCCCCGCCTCACTTCTCCCCCCTCGCTCGGAGGGGTCTTGCGGGGTTTGGCGCGGTGGAGGGGGCCCTCCCTGCCCCGGATTCCCCCCCTTCCTCCGGCCCTCGGCGGTAACTTGGCGGGGTCCGGGCTCCCCTGAAGAGACCCGCCCAGCCGTGTGGACTTTGTGGGGCTCCCTCGGCCCCGGAGGACAGCTGGGGGGGGCGAGCCTCCCTGAAGACACTCGGCGATTTACCCCTTCCTCCTCCCCCGAAAAGACTGGGGATCGGCCTCTGGGAGACTCCTCCATCCTTCCCCGAAGAGACTTCGAGGGTCACCCGCAATTTCCTCCTTCCACCCCTCTCCCCCTCCCTCCTTTCCCCACGGAAGGATTTTTACCCAACGGAGGATATTTTGGTTTCGCCCTCGCTGCGAAGAGTGTCTCTTTTTGGGGAGGGGGGGTTTCCACAGGGGAATTTAATCCCTCGCTGGGCTGCTGAGGAGACTTTTGCGGCCTTTCTCGCTCAAGGAATACCTCCCCCCCTCTCTGCCCCCGCAGATGTTTTTTTGGGGTACACCCCAGGAAATTTTTCTTGTCCTGCCTTTACGAATTCTTCAGACTCGCCTTGCTTCTGGCCCCCAAAGTTTGTTTTTTATGATTTTAAATTTTAATTTATTTGGAATATTTTTGGAGCAGGGGAGAAGAATCTGACCCCCCCCCCCACCCTGTTGCCCTCGGACTCCCGAAGAGACGAGCCTGGATTTTTCTCTCTCCCACAGCCAATCCTTCCCAGTCATTCCACAATTTGCCCCTTTCTCATCTGATGACTAAAGAAACAGGAGGAAGAGGAGGGAGGTTTCTGGATTAATTGCCCCCACTGGATTATTTATTTTTTTTCTACTTCTCTTGCTTGGCATCCGAGAAGAGAGGAAGGAGGGATGTCAACTGATTTTTACCCCTAGCCCCCCTGGATTAATTACCCCATTTTTATTCTCTCGTTGGATCAATTACCCCTTCACCTTACCTCCTCTCCCTCCCCTCCTTATGCGAATGAGAAGACAAGAGGAACAGGGAGGATTTTGATCTTAATCTCCCGTCGTTGGATTACTTACCACCTCCCTCTTTCTGTCCTCCCCTTCCACGGTGGCTTTACCCCCCCGTTTGATAGCCAGAAGAAGAGAAAACGTTCCGAGTTTCTCTTAAAAATTTTTTTTTTAATTTTTTAAATATATTTTTTTACCCCCCTCTCCGATACCACTCTCCTCCTGGGTTATTTATCCTGCCACTATTTCGCGTGCCTGTGTGTCTGTATGTAAATCCCTTATTTAATTGTATTATTATTTGTGCGTGTGCATAGTCCCCCCTCCCCCCTTTCCCTCTCGGTGTCTGTCTCTCTCTCTCTCTCTGTCTGTCTCTTTCTTTCTTGTCGGAGGCTGTGGGATAATGGCGTGTGGGTTGTGGCTGTGAGGATGAGTTCCTGCTTCGTGCCGAACGGGGCCAGCCTGGAGGATTGCCATTCCAACCTCTTCTGCCTGGTAAGTGTCGGCCACCGGCACACACACGCACGGCAGACATAGAGTGAAAGAGAGAGGAGGTTTGGGGGAGGGGAGGAAGGGGTAGTGGAAGCAAAGCAGCCATTTTTAGCATAGCTTCTGTTGGATGAGTCCTCAGAGTAGGCCCTGCCTGGAGCCAGCCAACTCTCCCATGCCCCTCTGGTTCCCCCTCCATCGCTGTCTGTCTAGCCTTGCCCCTCCCTCCGCTTTCTTCCTGGGTAGTATCCTCCCTGCAGCTCGCCTTTTCCTTCGCTTTCCTTGCCTGCAACTTTTCCTCCTTTCTCCGTATCTTCCTATCTCTGCTTCTGAACGTGGTATTTCTCGCAGGAGGTAAGGAGAGCTGCTGCTCCTCCTTCTTTCAGCCCCACATCTCGGGGAACTTTCTCTTTGCTCTCCCCGCCGGTGACATCCCGGACAAATCTGAGCTGAAACCTCCCTTCTTCCTTGCTTCGAAAGTGATCTCTTTTACTGCTTGTTTTTATTCTGGAGGTCTGCTTTTGGTGATGCACTCCCTGTGAAGCGGTGTTATCTTATGTTTTTTTGTGCACCATTTTGTAGTCTTTTTAAACCCAAGTATGAAATTGTTCAAATTGTTGCTTTTGGTAGCTCCTGAAGTAAATTCGATTTAACTGGACTGTGATGCAATTTTTTTGGTGGCTGTGCTGAGCTGTTTCATCTGCTTTTTGATGCAAATTAGCTAATCTTAGCTGACTGCCGGATATTTATTATTCTAGAGATTGTTGTAAGGGAAAACCTGTGCCAGGCTGTGGTACTAATATTTTTTGGATGGAGGGGAACCTGGACAGCCTGAACATGTCTGCAGCCTGCATCAGGCCTGCTGCTCCATATTAGTAGTGCATTTTTAAATCTTAAAGTCTTTCTAAAGTATCAACTGTTGCAGACTTCCTACCTTTCGTCCAAATTGCTGCTCCTCCTGAAGGTAGGAAGGCTGCCATGTTAGGTTTAAATGTTGCAGTAATCTTTTGTGTGTTGTCATATTGGGAAGAAAAAAAAAATTAGTGACTTCTTAGCAAATGCCAGCCTACTTCGTTCTCCCTTCTCAAAGAGAACCCAGGGGCAATGCCTCCCCTATGTGCCTTAAGGTGACTATCCTCATCTGAAAAAACTTAGTGCTAAAACTTGCTATGGTATTGCATTGTAGATAATCCAGGAATTGTCTGTTGCCCATTACATACAGTAGTAACTCTCTTTATAAAAAGTCAAATGAATTATTGCCTAGAAGGGGATTTAGTGGATCATAATGTGGATGCAAGTGTCTGATGGATAATTTAATGACAAAACCAGGATTTAAATTCTTAAAATGTGGTGTGAGAAATGAAAAGTGTGATAGCTCTTGGTAAAATAAGTGTACTTGAGAGGCTTCCTGTGTGAGACAGAGAATTTTTTACAATGGAGAAACTTGTGAAATTTTCCAGAGTAGTAGATGACTGGAAGAATGTATGCTTGAGTTAGATTTACTGTATTACCTATTTCCTCAGAGTAATTTTGGATTGAAAAGGTAGTGTATGCAGAAGTAAGCAAAAAGAAAGACGTTCTTTGCTAAGGCAAGTGTTCAGTAGATTGGACAGTTGCAGTCTGCAAATAATTACATTATTCACTCGTCTTTCACTTTTTTATTTTAAATCAAGTCTGACTTTTCTCTCTGTAATCCTAAAGCTGCAGTGAAAATGAACAGCTCTTGCTTTACTGCAGTTATTAAAGGAGATTTTAAAACAGGGTGCCTGATTATTTCCAGTTTATCTTCTAAGGTACACAAAACTTACAAGTACGGTTTCTGTTAAATTTTGTTGGATTAATCCTTCCTTTCTTCCTTCCACCTGTCTCTTCCTGTGCCATCATCTTGTTACAGCAGGTTGTTTCTGTTGGGGATGTACCTGCCCCAGTGTCTGACAGTTGTTCTTTTCCTTTCCTTTAGGCTGATCTAACTGGGATTAAATGGAAGCGATATGTATGGCAGGGTCCAACATCTGCCCCAATTCTCTTTCCGGTCACGGAAGAGGACCCTATTTTGAGCAGTTTCAGTCGCTGTCTGAAGGCGGATGTACTCAGTGTTTGGCGCCGAGACCAGAGACCTGGACGCAGGGAGCTATGGATATTTTGGTGGGGTGATGACCCCAACTTTGCTGACCTTATTCATCATGATCTCTCAGGTAGGAGGAAATTAATACCTTTGGTCTGTGAAAGGATGCTGTTACTCAGGGCTGTCTTCTGCCAGCCCTTAGAAAATCTGTACTAGATGAACTTTTGTCTATCGATAAGATAAACGTATTGCTACAATCTACGCCTTTGAGTTTATGGTGGTAGTGGAAAGAGCTCTCAGAAAAGCCAAACTATTATGGCAGTGCAGTGATCAAACAGCTACTGTCTGTGTTTAGGTGGTCTTGGACTGCTAGATTTTCAAGAATCAAGTTTTTGCTCCCCACTTGTTTCTTTTGAAAAAAAACCCCAAGCCTATGAATTTTGGCAGCTTCTTCACAAGAAAGCTGTGCCTAAAGCTGTGCCTGTGATTCAGAAGTGATGTCTTAAACATGTTTTGATAAGAACCCTTTTGTTGGGCAATTAGAACTTTCAAATTCAAACAGTAAACCCCATTTTATTATGTAATAAGAATTGTAGCGATCTGGGCAACTCTTGAACCGTATGGAGTTGTTTTGATTGGAAGTCAAATCATCGGTGAGAAGCCCTCAAAAGAAGGCACCTGAAACTAGTTTGCTGTTTTTGTGTAAGAATCTCTAAAGTTTGTATTTTTAATTCTCTCTTCCCCCTTTCCTGGTGCTCTGAACCTGTACCTGCTTTCAAACTTAGACTTTTGAAAGACTGACAATATTTGTATTTCTCAATAATGTTGTACTTAAAATTTGGCACCTTGTTTTGAAAATGTTTAATTGCTGATCTCAGTTCCCAAAGTAGATGGGTTTCCAGTTGCTTATCAGTAAGGTGACAAAGTTAGGTTTTTAAACTATCTGTGTAAGTCTAGTGGTGAGACCTACACTAATTCTAGGAAAAAAAAAAAAGTCACGTCACTCCAATTTCCTTTCAAATAATGTACAGTATTCAGATCACTGAAGTGTAAAATGAGACCAAGGTTTGGTGACCTGGTAACCAGAAATTGTAAATGCTGTCTGTGTTTGTGGATAAGCTGCAGAACAAATATGAGTTTGAAGTGCCACTGAGGAAGTTGATTTGAAACAGTTTAATAATGTGTGGAATTTTCATACAAAAATAATATGATCTGAAAAACAATTGATGCACTAAAATGGTGTTTATTTCTTTGAATAATTGACTTCAAAGATTGGTATGTTGGTCATATACCCGTCTGTCCTGGAACTAGAAACTTTGCATCTGAAATGGCACTTACATTGTAGGTTGCTTGATATTTTAGTGCGTTTAAGGCTTCCTTATTTTGCCCTGTGAATAACCTCAGTCTTGACCTGCAGGGAACATCCTTTGTGTGACTGAGATGTAACTTAGACTAAATGCTATTTTTGGCCTGGGCCTCCCCTGAGCAAAGGCCAACACTTGTACGAAAGTAGCTATGTAAATTTTGTATGCTGTTGGCTGGTGGGATTAAATTGAGACAAATATGTTACATTATTTTTTGAGTGGAAGATCAAATAACAGTTAAGCCATTTGGAGGGTGCATTTCTGCACTATCTGGCCGTCAAAATTATTTGTTTGAGCAACTTTCTTTGCGTTCTCTCTTGAATCTATCTACTAGTGATATAGTATAGAGGTACCTTTTGAAAAGAGTGGTGTTTTGTAGCTGAACTTGTAGATCGGTGTGTATTTATGCTTTTACGGAATTACACTTTTGCGCAGGTAGATAAGCATGTATCATCGTGGGTACTTAGCAACTCTTAACCTCTTTTAGGGTATAAGGGAGAGAGAGTAGAGGATTAGAGTCTCCCAGCCAGGTCTTTGCACTTGTTTTGGGTATTTTCTTTGTTCAGGTCACCTGTGGATGTCTGTGCTTCAGTAGGGCTATTCTACACATCTTGCTGTTAGATATTTTTCTGCAGAAATGCTTATCACTCAGACTGTTACCTATGCCTCTGTGTAGATGTATCTTACATCTTGGTTTTTGCAGGCATGTTTTTGTCTCCTTTTAATTAAAAGGAGACATTATAATCTCTTAAAGTGTGTTAGTCTGCTTGGCTCTTCTGACCAGAAGTTGATAAAGATATTAATCAGCTAGATTGTGGAAGAGATGGCTGAGGAGTGCCTGCACCTGCACTTTTTCTCTTTCCCGTTACACAAAATCTTAATGTGAACCTCATATAAGAAAGAATTATGGCTGAACCCAAACAATGTTATCTGACCTTTGTCATAGACCTAATGGATTTCTTTCATTGGTGGACAATTTCTCCTAGTAATTCACGTTGCCCTGTTCTCTGATTGCTTGTTACATTTTCAATGGGAAAGATAAATTACTTCCTGGCAGAGGCTTGTTACCTGCAAAATTGGTTGGAAATTGTTTGCTGCTGGCGGTTAAGGTGCTGCCTCATTTAGAACTTTTCTACTTGGTAGGTGAAGAATTGTCCTGAAGAATGGGGCGAGGGAGGACGAGAGGGGCTATGCAGTCTGTTTGCAGCTGGCGTGTCCTTTACTGCCTATGGACAGACTTCTCTTGGGGAAGTGGGCCTTGAATGAGCTGTAGTTAGAAATATGCTGGGGCAATGTTAATAACTTTGGATTTTGGCTTTCTTTGGTATGCCACTATGCCTGTTAAGGAGAGATTGGTATTTTGACAGTTTTTGACTTTTTTTTGGTGATTTGTAGTTTCGATGAACAATGGACATTCAATGTCTGGAACGTATCTTGGTTATCAACCCTCGGGGATTTGAAATGTGGCAGCCTTCAAGAATCCTTTTGTCCCCTACTGAGTGCCCTCCCAAGATCACTTCAAAAGGGAACGTACGGTTTTGTGGGTGTACATCTATGCATATCAGATTAAAAAAAAAAAAAAATCTCTCTCTCTTCGGCCTGTACATTCTAGAAGTTCATTCTTTGCCCTGGAGATATGTTTGAATGCCTGCTACTGGCTATATCTGAATTCTTGTATCAAGCCTTGGATAACTGTCTTGTTGATGGTCAGGGTTTGTTGTTGCCTGGGGGCATGTCAAAAGGAGACTTGTTCAGAGATGCTGATTGATCAGTAATATTGACTTCACTCAATCATTTTTTTTTTCCTTCCTTAGGAAGCTACTTACTGTATATAATACCAAAAAAACCTAAGTCTATTTCTACCCCAGCATAGCTGGAGGCAGACAGAAGTTAGTGAAATGTTATTTTATCCTCTAACAACCTCAAAGGTTATGTTTTTGTTGTGACAGTGAGGCTTGATTATAGTAATTCCTGTAACTCAAACCTTAAAGTAGGACATCTTTTCAAATTTCAGAAGGCAATGGTCTCTCACTGGTCTGATCAGCAGTTATTTTATCAGATAGGTTCTTTCTTGTTTTAAAGTGGTTACCTATACACTTGGATGTTTTTTAAATTGGCAGTAGATGGTTTCAAACCTGAGAACAGTTGGGTATGAATTATGTACAAGACAGAGTCCCAAGGAAATGGTTACAATTTGATTAATGCTTGGATAGGGGAATGCTTCTATATACCTTTGACCTTCAAATTGCATCTTTTAAATGGTAAGCTGTAAGATGCATCTTTTTTGTTCTGGTGTCTATTAAATCTTGTTAATTTACTTTAAAAATTAAAGAGTTTTCCTTGTACCTGTCACATATCAAGTTAATCAGTTTTTGTGTGCTGAACGGTCTTCCTCATGCTTCTGCGAGGGATAAATGTATAAAAATAATGCTAGTCTTAGCTCCTTGCTGGGCTTGTAGGAGTGCTTTAAAGAAAAAGGAGAAAGGTCTGTATACCAGTGCTTGTCCATTGATACTGTATGGTAAAACCAGCAACAGTCATGGCAGCAAAGACTTCTGTGTGTTGTGTAGTTCTCAATAGATGTGTGTTATAGATCAAATCCTTGTCTCCAAACAAATTTGTGAATTGGTTGGTTTGTGCTGATCTCAGCACTGAGAGTCTCATTACTTTTAATACAATGGAAACCAGACTATGAGCCAGTTAGCATACTGAGAGTTCTGCAAAAAAGCCTGCCAGTTGCAAGTAGTTGGCAAAGTGAGCTTTGAAAATAGTTCAGCTAGTGGCTTGCATTTTTTTTAATAACTTTTGCTTCCTAAGACCCTTTAGCTCCTCCAAAAAAAAAGGGATGCTTTCTTAAAAATTGTGCACCTAGTGTCAGTATGGTGAGCTTAAGTAACTTGTCTGTGGTGGATACGAATGTTCCTGTGTATGTAATAAGCCAGCGTTACGAATGTTCCTTGCCATGTGGTGCATTGGTGCTTTAGCATTTCTTCAGTCCTCCATGTTAGAGATGTGTCCACTTAAGCAAAACTATTGAGACATATTATGCAAAAATTACTGAAGTAATTTTACATTTTTACAGTCTTTGTAAAACTTGTGTGTCTTGGTGTGAGTACCAGCTCGAAGGTGACATTTAACTTTTTTTTTCCTTTTTTCTCGTGACCAACATGCATGTGAAATATCTGTGGAGTAAGGTGAAAAATACTTTGTCACAGTAGATGAGGATTTTGCATCATATTATGGTGGTTGTACGTACAACGTCACATGCATAATATACCTGTATAAATAAGAGCAATGACTCCAGGGGCACTAAGGGCAAGATTTAACAATATAAGTAAAATATATTTGTGTATGGAATTACTGAGAGACAGTGTGGAGGAGGATATTGGAAAATTTAACTATAAAATTTTTCAGCTTTGCTTTTCTTGTGGCCATGCAGACCAGACCAGCCAAACTTATACCCAACAAACAGTGAAGGAAAGCCGTTACCTTGTTATCCTTATAAACAGGCATAGCTACACACTTACAGAAAGGTCATGCTTTTAAATTTGTAATATCTAGAAAAATATTCTGCTGGGTAGAGAAAGTATGAAACCTATATATGTGATGCTGGTAAAAGGCTAGCACTACAAAAACTGATTTGTATTGGTGCTGAGTATTTTGAGTGTGGTGTTTTGGACAGTAGGTCATGTTTGGCTTGCTTCTCAGTTGATGAAATTTTCCAACTAGTTTGGATATCTAGGGTGTTACATCTAGACTCTTTTTAGTGAATGTAAATAACAGATACAACTCTACTAGAAACAAACTTAAGTTGTCTGACTTGGATTCTTAAGTGGTGTTTTTGAATTGCAGTCAGTCCCTTTTTTCACACAAAATCTGTTGCTTCTCACTTATTTCATAAGGGATGTAGACCCTCAAAATTATTTTTCAGTAGGTTAACTGGATAATTCTTGCTTTGAGCAATTTTATTTAAAGTATTTTAATTTAAACATCTGGTTTTTAAATAGAAAACTTTACTCAAAGTGTTTCTGTCATATTATTACAATAGAGCATACAGCAGCAATTTCACGCTACTTTGCTTATTATACTTCCCTTGTAATCTGAAGTTTATATAGGGAGTTTGATTGTATAAATCGGTTTTGCATCAGTCTCTTTCTATAACTGGCATGCTGCCAAATGATGACAGAAGGGAAGCCTGGGAAGGTAAGTAATACTTCTAAAAGATGCGTCTCAGTCATGATGCTAAGGAATGAATTTTTCCGCTGTGTAATTGAAGTAATTGAGGGGGGGGAATTGTAGTCCAAAGTGGAGGCTTAGCTGTGGTTTGTTTCTTTGCGTAGTTTATTTTAGAGGTTTGTTGAGCATTAGGAAGATATTTTTAATGGTATGGTAAACATATTCAGCCTTTTCAAGAGTTGATGCTTACTGGTGTTTTGCTGATTTGGCTAGCTATATGTTAAAAGGAAGAAGGGGGAAAGTCCACATTCTTTAAAAACGTTCTTGAAAATGTCATTTTTAATACTGTATATTTATCTGTTGCAGTATAACTCAGGAAATTAAAAATTGGTATTCTTGCAAAAAACATAACATTAAGCAAAGATGTATATTTGTTAGCAATCTTTGATTAATCTAATAATTTATAATGATTTATAACAATAGTTGAATAATCAGTAAAAATGAACTTTACTGTTTCAGGTGAACTGTATGAGGCATGTAAAGTAGAACATAAAAGTACTGAAAGCAAATAGCCTCCTACAACTGTTTAATTAAAATTGGATGGTGGTAGTATCAAGGAGGTGTTGACTGAGAAAAGTTTGTTATTTATGTGTAGTATGAAAGTTGCTTTTTCCTGGACATTATTTCCATTAATTCTTCATTTCCTGATAATTTTTAGCTTCATTTAAGGGAAACTCTCTGCTTAATATGTGGTGTAAAGAGGGAGGGAACAAATTTGTTATTGTGGGATGGTATGTATATATATTTGTCTAATGGATTGATGGAAAAGTGTGTCACAGAGGAGTTGAGTGGTTTGGACAGCTAAGAGGACTAATCAAAACCAAAATATTTGTAACCTTCAGGTTGCCAGAGCACTTGTGTGGATAACACTTGTCTGAAGTGAAATTGTGGCTTAACACCTTCTTAAAATGAGTCAGCAACTTATTTTGGTTTATTATCACTATCAGATCGAACATTTGAAGTTACTGTGTTTAAGAAAGATTAGAAGACAAAAGTGCCTCTTCTTCTCCTTCTCTTTTGAAAAATGGTTTACTTTGTTCAATTTCTGTTAAGTAGGAGGATTTTTCTCATGCTGAGAAACAACAATCTGAATGAGGAAGAAAAATAGCTGGGAGATGTGAGCAGATGTCATATTTCTCTCCTTCCACCCGCCACTCTAAAAAAGGGGGAGGGGGGAGTGACTAAATAGGCTTCAAAAAGACACAGAACACTTACTGCTATTTTTTTGCATGAATTTGAATAATGTTCTGAAATGAGGGTATCTTTAACTGTCATCTTATTTAACCTTCCCTTTCTATAGCAAGATGCACTTCAGTTTGAACAGGTGGTCTTATTTTGGGTACCAGACGTTCTTCCTGATCAGTAGGCATGTTTACAGCATGCTGTCTTTTTAAATATTAGAGTCTTAATTGTAATTTTCATCTAACGCCTTACGCTTGCCCCACATAATATGCTCATCTAAGAGCTCTGTTTCAGCAATAAACTTAAGACAGCTAGGAGAGCTCTTAAGAATTACGATCTTGTGGCAAGTTCTTGCATGTAAACTTTTGTTCCTAACTTAGTTGTCAGCACAACTATTAATGTTAAATGAAATACCTAGCACTTTGTAGTGTCTTCAGAAAATGGAAACCTGTCCTTTGTGTCCATAGTATGACCATCAAAATACAAGCTTTGAATTACACTTCAGTATCTTTGCAATTTCAGCATCTTTCTTCTCACTGATAGACTAATATGTCAAAACAAAATTAGGCGTAAAGGCTCGAAATGGGTCTTTCTATTTCCTCTTATAATAGGTAATTGGTGCAGGGGATGTTCTTAGAATGAATTTTTTAAATTACGAAAGCCATATAGAAACCAACTATTTAACCTTTGAAATGGTGTGGAGTTTATTGTGCAGTTAAAGTCCAATATCATTTAGCTTTGTAGTTAATGTTTGCTCTGTTGAGCTGCTTGTTTGCCACCAGTTGAGCAGTATGTGCTGAGCAGCAGAGCTGCCTGGAGGATAGGGCTGCTCATTTGGGTATGTCTACAAATCTCTGAGCTGGGGAAAAATGTGTCCTCTTGGCACAAACACTTTATGCCCTTTGACTTTGGACCTTTGTTGCTTTTTTGTTACAAGCTTCTTGTACGATGTTTCTTTAGTGAGTTACTATGTTATGTTTTAGCTTTATGGTTTTTAAAAACAAGTTTTTGCTGAACTTCAAAACTGGAATAAGGTGATGGGGTGGGAAACTCATGATGAGGTCTCTTATTTAGGAAATGTGGTTCCTTGCTTTACCTTGTCTTTACCAGAAAATTATTTCATGTAATGATTCATCTGTGTGGTGCACGCATCTTCATTTATAAATTATAGGGCAGGTCTGTTTACTCTTCTTCTGTCCCTCAGAGAAGGATACTGGGAGTAATTTTCTTTAACTCCCAATACTGATCTTCAGTGGAAATGTACTTTCATTTGTGTGGAATCTAGCAATATACAAATATGGCCACTACCTTTGGGTTGCAATAGTATCTTGAAATTCCTTTCTCTGTCATCTTTGTCATCAAGATTGTTTATTGTAATAATCTGTAAGATTTTTTTCTAAATAAAACTCTAAGGTGTCTGGTTTTCTACATGCTCTCTAATTTAAGGATATTGAGACTTTAGTTAATACTATTGCAACCTTTTAAGCTTGTAAGTGGCTTCCAGATAAAGGTGAAGGGGCTTATTTCAAAGGGGGATTTAAAATGCAAGGACTTGGCTGTATTACTGAGGTTTTCTGACCATCGAGCAGACCAGTGGAAAGCTGAACCAAAATCCTCTGTGAAGGAGAGGTGAACAGACAGGTTGCTATTGTAAGACCTGTTGTATAGAACTAAACCTGAACCCAAGCCTTGCTTCTTGGAGGTGTGCAGAGAAGGTGTGAGGGGCAGTGAGTGTGAGATATGAGCAACCTGTTCTAACTGTGAACTCCGAGTGGGGGTTGGAGCAGACGACCTCTACAGGTGCCTTTCAACCTAAATTATTCTGTGACTGTCCAGAGACTGAAGTAAAAATATGTCTCCTTATCTATGTCAGACAATCTTCTAGTCTCTGCGGCTACCTGGAGTATAAAAGCAATGGCGTTATAAGAATAACCATGCTAGGTTAGTCCAAGGAGACCAGTAGCAGATCCTTAGGGATATATGTAAAACACGATATACAAGGAATTGTAGGCATAAACACAAGACCTGATTGGCAGTAATTTAAGGACAAGATCTCGAGTTTTCTTATATTATCCTCCATATTAGTGTGTTGCTGGGAATGAATGATCTCACCTACACACCGAGAGATACTACAGGAACTTTCAAATGTCCCTCATTTTGCTTGTGTAATGTAATTGTAATGCCATTGTAATTATTTGGACCCAGTGCATATACTTCTAGGGCCCGTAAACTATGTTCAAACACTGGTTATGTGCCAGGCTGGTTGAAGAGATTACAGCTTCTTGTAATGAATCTTGCTTTGTGATTTGGCAAATCAACTTGGCTTGTGTAAGTTGGATTCCATGACTGCATTTGATTTGTGGGGCACATGAGGTCTCAGTGTTTCACTTCAGAATCCTGTCAGTATAAACTGGGCTTTGTCTTTCCGCTTGCTGTTTTCCTCTTCTGTTCTATGTATAGATCAGAAAGCAGGACTAGCCTGCTTAAATATCTTTCTTTTTTATTTTGAATTAAAAAGAAAAATCGCAGTTGTGAGCATCTTCTGGGGAGAATCACGTTGCTCTTACCCGTTTTCTGAATCTGGGCATTTTTCTTCCTCCTCCTTTGGAAACTGATGAGCATTAAGGGTCAGTTGATCAATGATATTTGTGCCCAGCTTTCCTCAGTCAATGGTAGATAAAGACACTAGGATATATTAAAAGTTTGGCTTTGGGCAATTTATTTTTAAGCATAATTGTCAGCTAACTCTTCAGGCTAAGTAATTCAAACTACCCAAAACATGAGCCACCTTGCAGATAGATCAGTATACAGTGATCTTGCAGGCTGGAATATGTAAGGTCCTGGTGCTAGTTGTTTCCTTTTGTGTACAAATAGCTGTCGAATCTTTTTGTGGGAGACAAGATATTTTTATAGCTGATTACCTTTAGCAGTTATACTATTATAATGTGAGTAGAGATATTATCTGAATGTTACAGGCTTTTTTTGGTTGCATGCTATGCTGTGAATGTCTGAAAAGCTTGTGGGAAAGAAAAGGATACTGTGATATGTGCATGAAATCATAGGATGGAATTCAATGCTAATTTATTTTTTTTTCCCTTTGCCTTATAGAAGAGGAAGATGGTGTTTGGGAGAATGGACTTTCTTATGAATGTCGCACTCTACTTTTCAAAGCTGTTCACAACCTGTTGGAGAGGTGTTTAATGAATCGGAATTTTGTACGCATTGGGAAATGGTTTGTGAAGCCTTATGAGAAAGATGAAAAACCTATAAACAAAAGGTAGGATGTTTTATTTTGCTTTATTAAAGAAGTTGTAGGGTTTATTTAAGCTTCATGCTAGAAGAAACATTTCATTAAGGGCACTCTGTTTATGGTTTATTTGAGAACGTGGATCTCTGCTCTTTCTTGTCTTTCTGCCTTTTTGGTGTTCTTCATAACTTCCTTATGATGAAAGGAAGTAATAGTAAAGGTAGTAGGCAGTCTGTTCTGTAATGATACTCATATACAGACCATGGATAATGAGAATGTTGGAAAAGAAGCTAGAGTCTTCCAGAAAGGAAGAAAAGGATACCTGTGTGAAGAGATACCTGCTCTGGACTTGCCAGTACAGTGACTGGGACTAATTCTGATTGTAAATACTAAGAAAGACTCATTCTTTGAACAAGCGGGATCTAGAGAGCTATTTATAGGCACCACATGAGGTTTGGGTAAATTGCGTCTTATGGGAGATGCTGAGAAGAGAGCTTGAAATGTCAGCTCCTGGTCAGAAAGAAAGGTTGTGTCTGGGAACACTGGTGTTAGAAGAATACATGTGGCCTCCACATTGAGGGGAAGGAGGGCGAGAAGAGAATTTTTGATCTAAATTGGAAGGACTTCTTCTCATGGTTCTAACGTGGTTTGACACGGTCTATGTTGCCTAGCAATAAATAATGAAATGAATAAAAACTAGGTTAGCTGGAACAAGTTTAATCGCTGTTCCCAAATCAGCTTTTAAAATCCAAAGTAATTTAAAGCTTAGACGAGGGGTTTTTTGGTGGGGGGCAGGGTGTGTGTGTGTGTATGTATGTATTAAGTCTTGCATGCAGGAAATTTTGAGATCAGTGGCTTTGCTTTTTGGGTGTGGAGTTAGCCATTGTTGGCATCTTCTGCAATAAATTTAAACTTGAAAGAAAATTAGAACTGTTTTGGAGCAAAAGAAGCAGAAGCACATGTTTATGTGCCTTTCTATTAGTAGTTGTGAACTGCTGCTTTTAATTTATGTATAAACTTGTCCTTTAGTTCTAGGCATCTCTTTCTCCACCCTGGTTAGGGCAAATATTTCCTCTCTGGGGTGTCCTTGTCCATCCATTTCTTCTATGTGTTGTTGCTATAAATCAATAGTAAAGAGTTTACTTTTAACTGTTTGGGCTAATATTGTCTTGGCACAGTCTGGACTTTCCTCATTTGAGGAACTGGTTTTCCAAATTGCCATTTGAAACTAGCATTAGTTATGTCATGGCATCTCTTACAGTAATTCTATAAAGCTCTCTACAGCAGCTGGAAAAGCTGATGAAAGCTTTTAAAATAAAATAGCAGTGTTTGTTGAATTTGGAGACTCTGATTCTTTTTTTAAGAAGGTCAGAAGGTCAGCATGCTTGATGAAAATAACTGAAGGAATTGTGTGCTTACCCACACAACAACTTCATCATAAGTAGTCCAGAACTACTAGAAAAATATGTAGAAAGATGTACACTGATCTGTGTAAAACAATTTCTTTGTAGAGAAATCTCAATGTTTCATACCAGATAGCTCAATACCATGTGATATTCTGAGTATTGGCTTTTATGAAATGAAGTGAGGGGAATGGTTAACAGATGTGCATCTTGGCGTATTTGGCTCATCCCTTCTAGGAATATCGATAATTTGGATAATCTGTACTCTCTGGGAAGTTAAACTGTTCGGAAGTATCAGTTCAGGCCTCTGCTGCTCCCAGCAACTTCCTGTGGCAGAAACCCAAATGCTCAAAACAGGTGCTTTGTGGTACCACCTCCGTAGCTAGGAAGTGTGTCACTCTGTGATGGAGGAGAAAATGTCAAGTGGAATGGTTTGAGTGGATTTTGGTGTCTCATATAAACTGTAATACTCTTGTAGTCAAAAGGGACATTTCTCTCTTATCAAGCGTTAAGCTTAAGGCCCTAACTCAACACAGAAGGACTTGCAGCCTGCCTAGAAAACCCTCTGAATGTTGCACCCAGGATGCTAATGTTTCCTACCAGACAACTGGTATTAAGGTTTAGTTTTTGTTAGTTCTAGACAACTTTTGCATATTTTTCCTTCCTCAGAATCCATTTAATCAGCAAGACCTATACTAAGTTTATCTTTTTTTGTAGGTGTGGCTGACTTAACTAAAAACCAAAACAAACCACCATGAACCCCTCTCCAAAGGCATTCTTCTACTCATGGTTATGGATGCGCATATCTTAAGAATCGGAACAGTTTTGAAGTTATATTTTTGTCTTTTGGGCATTTTCACCATCTTTCAAGTAATAGGAATAGTAATATTCATAATGCTAATCTCAAAAGCATGTCATACTAGCTTCTCGATGTAGGAAGAACAGAGTCTTTTTCAGAAGACTTTCTGTTTCTTTCTCTATTACAAGTGTATATATATATCTCCCCCAAAAGTAGTGCTTCTCCTATGTAGAAGTGGCCACAGATGAATGTGGCAGGTATTGCATCTGTCATAGGGAATAAAGCCTTTCTGTTCAGGGAGGTTGTAATTACTTCTCTATATTGCTTGTGTTGATTAAATGTATATCTTGTTCTTAAGGAAGAAAAAAGTTACCCATGATAGTGTTGGTATATTTTTATTCATCCTTTCCTTCTTAGAAAACATTGAACAGTGGGAGAAGTACAGGAAGAAACTGCATGTACCCAAAAATGGGAAGGCTTTACCCCACTCTTTTATCCCTGCATGAGTGTTGCCTTGCTTCATTTCAGACCTTGTTACTGTTATCTTTAGTGCCTACTTCCATCCCATATTGTTATGTATACTTTGCTTTCTTTGGGACTGTTCTTTGCATTAACATTCAGAAACCCTCGGATAGAATTCATGTGCCTGTGTAATTTAAAAGCACTTAGTATACTGAGGGTATGAAGTCTGTTACCAGTCTGCTTCAGATCATAGTTTATATACTACCCTGCACTTTGGGGCTTGGCTGGCCACTCCATAGACTTGTTCTCTGTGTATTATAACTACAGATTTCAATAAGGTTGGCTGTTCTTGCTGGCAATCTTTAGTTTCAAAGGCTTTGATTAGAGACTGAGTAGTCGGTGCTCTTGATGGTGGTGGTAGCTTCTTAACATGTGCTTTGTGAAGCTATGGTTGAGCAATGTGCAGGATTTTAGTCCCACTTTTTCACTTTCTTTCTCTTTGAAGGATGCACAGATAGAGCTATTTCTTTCATTTGAAGCTGATCCCATCTGTGGTTTTTTTTCCTGAGTTCTGTTTGAAAGCATGTGGTTCCAGAATGTGAGATTTTCTGTTATCTTGTCTCCCGACAATAGAAGTCGGTCATGTTGCGCTTTTCGTATGTATGTGGTAGTGCAACAGACATAAGGCTGTAATTTCTAATAGGTGTTTGGCTGTGATGGCAGATCCTCAGGCAGTCATGGCTTCCTGTCTGTTGCTCTGTTATTTTTCCTCTTTGTATAAGGTTATATTAAAAAAAAAAAAGAAAAAAGTCTATTTCATCATTGCGTTGCATACATCTTAAAATTAAGAGGACAGTCCTTAATGTTCATAAACTGATGCCACTGTGGCATGTGAATAGATGACCAAGAAAACAAGAATTAAATGGTTTTAAGTGTTCCCTGTTTAATTATGTTTAATGATGTAACTCCTAAAACAAACAAACTAACTTATTAAACTAACCGCATATTATTGTTTAATATCTCTTAAAAAATTTTGCTATGGAAAAAGCAAAAACCTCAGATGTTTGCATTGTGCAGCCACATGCTGCATATTGACAAGGCTGCAAGGTAATAACCATTATCTGCTCTTCCCTCCCTCCCCCTACTTCTCCCCAGTCTAAAACCAGCATTGAGAAAAGTGAGACAGTCATGTATTTGGTGAAATTTGATCTGTTAGAACAAGACACGATTACCATGCCTGAGGAAACTGTCTGAGGTTTTCAAGTATGCTAGTTCCATTTCTGTTTATAGATAGGGCAGGGAATGGAGTAGCTAACTCCCTAAAGTGTGTGGTGGGTTTTTTGTTGTTGCTCATTTGTAAGTAGGCGATTTTCAGTTTCAGGAATGGGTGATGGGAGTCAGCAGAACAACAGTGTAATAAAAGACTAAAGGGGAGGTTTTGCTAATGGTCTTAGTTGTAACCAAACAGGAAAAAAAAATCATTGCCTCGGTATTTGTCACAACCTTTTTCAATCACTTAAAGCAAGGTAGATTACAGAAGCTCAATAATGTGGTTTAAATGACTGCATATTAAATTACAAAGTTTGACAAATAGGAATGTCTTTCTCTTTTTCTCCTTTCCAACCTGTTGTGTTGTTATTGCCATCTTCAGAAATATGGTTGTGTATACTTTATTCAAAAATCTACCCTATAAATATATGAGACGGAGATTGTGATCTGCTGCATCCGATTGTCTGTCTACCTTTTCTGGTTAGACTGCTCAAGTAACAGCCTTTGGATGAGACTTTCCTCTTGCCAACTGGATGCTAAAATAGTAGTGTATACTTGGAATAAATATGATTAGGAACCTTGTCAGATTAAACACTATTTTAGATAAAATTCCTTAATGAAGATTAAATCTGACGCTCCTAATGAAACAGAAATATGAAGTGCTTACGTGGAGGATGTCTCCTGAAGTTTTGGTAATAAGTACAACTTGCTAAACTTTAACACAATTGAAATACCAGTAAGCAAATAATTGAGTAATCCTGATTTTGTGGGAGGATCTGATAGACAACTGAAAATCTAGAATACTAAAAGCTACTATATTACTTGCATGGTTGCTTCCCCCCCTTGTAAATAGGAAATAATATAACCAGTTGCAGTGGGTGGCAAACCAGAACTTGTGTCTGATGAGTTCACTTAAACAACCCACAAAAAACCACTAAAAAAACCCCACCATGCACCCAAAACAAACAGACAAACAAGCCCCCCAAAAAACCAAAAACCCACTTGGAAAATCATAAGTGATAAGCTTATCATAGCTTACAAAATGAAACTTGCTGCACAGGTTTCACAGGTAATGTTGTTTAACGTTAGTCTGGGTGCAGGATTTTATAATGCCAGCCCACTGTTCTTTTATTTTTTCATGGAAATACTATTTTATCTCCCTGATGTAAATAATAAGTATGTGACTTCATGGGAAATGACTGCTGAAAAATAGTCTAGATATAAATTTGCTTTTGTTATAAGCCTTTGGACATGTAGTTATCTCGATTTGAAGGTGTGCTTATCATCGTTCTGAATAGATGTATTTTTTTTTCCTCTCTACCTCATCTTGCCAGGAGGAGGAGGTAAAACTAGCCACAGTGGGAGCGATTCCTGAGTTTGGTGCCAGTCTGTTGGCAGATCTGCGGTCTTGAATGGCCATAGCTGCAGCGTGGGTTTTTTTTTTTTTTTTTTTTCCAGTTGGGCCATGGAAATGGTCTTGCTGCCTACTTCAGAAATATAAATATTGATGGTGTAACAGCAGTTACTCTGAACGACATCAGTTATTGTCTGCCTGGTCTTTGCTGCCCTTAAGACAAGGGGAATGCTATGCTTTTGGTCTGGAGCCCCCGTTTCTGCCTTACCCCCTGGTTGGCTACCTTTTTCCTGTTTCCCATGGGGTCTTCTTTCGATAGGAATGGAGTAGTTTGCTTCTTGATCCCTCTAGAATGATGCTGTGAATTATTCTAGGAACAAAATGAAGAGATTTCTGGGTGCTAAAGCTCACAAATCTCTTCATACTTGAGAGAGTTAACTATAAAAGACCAATGTGTAGCCACGGGTTTTGTGTTTATTTCTATATATGTAATTTGAAACCTTAATAGCTGAAACTACGGAGCTCATCCTTCATACTGTTGGAATATTTTCTGTTAAGTCTGCTCAACTCTTTTTGCAGTGTAAGTTTCCTCCCTATGTTAATCTTTAAATCAAACAATGTCAACATTTTTTTTACAACAGCTCTAATAAGGCTGTTCTGGCATCATGTACCGGCAGGAGAGCAGGTGATGTTTTTCCTTTTACTGTAGACAGCTGGAATTGAGAGCTGCTGTAAGTAGGACAGTGCAGGATAAACAGCAGGAGCTGAGAGCATTGATCACGTGATTGTCTCTTTGGAATATTGGGTTGCTACAGAGACTACAAGCAGACAAATTTAGCACTTTACATCACAAAGCAGTTTTCTCTTATTTAGCTTAAGTTACAGTGGTAGTTGGTTCATCAGGAAAAATGAAAAAATGATAAGGCTCTTGGTTTTTAGCTTTCAACAACAAATCTATGCTATTCTTGTTCACTGAACAATAAGATAATACAAAAATGATACAGATACTTCCGATTCTGTTAAATGAAAATTTTATAATGCATTTCAGTTTTGAACTTTGAAAAAAATCTGGCTTAAGATGTTTGTAAATGTTTCGGAATTGGGAAGAGCAATACATTGAAAACTGTTACACTGTCTTTGAAATAGAGTAATGTCTAGCTATTATCTGTTTTCCAAATATGTTCTAGATTCTTATTCTTTATAGCACATGTATATCTCATTGTAAAAGCTCAAGTTCAGATAATTGAGATTTGCATCGTCAATACTTAAAGGATGCTAAAATATAAGACGACAGGTTTATTAGTCTCATTTAAGTTCTGAAATACAGGAACATGAGCAAACTCTTTTTGTAGTATTGCTTATAATTGTTGTATGTGGAGAAATACCTTTGTCTGTCTGTGTGTAAGTATATAAACTTTTAGTTGCATTCTGAAAAAATTTGCTTCTTTATAAGATGTCATGCTATAGTCTTAGTAGTGTACAAAAATAAAATTGTTTTTTGTTTCAACCTTATTTTTACTGGGATGAAGCTAAGCTCATTAATAATGAAGTTAATTTAAAAATGTGGAAGCCTTTAAGGTGGATATGACTTATTCTGGAATACAAGTCATTTGCTACATGGGCATTTGTTTTAGTGCACATAACTTGGTTATGGAATAAATAAATATTTTGAACTTGCAGGTCTAACTAAAATCAAAGCATCCTCAGTTATGTGAAAAATATTTTGGAGAGCCTTTTGACAGTACTCATTAATGATGTGCTCTGAACTGGAAGTTTTTTTCTACTTTGCTATTAGCTATGGTTTTTTTGCTTTGTGTTATCATCAAAATCAGCTTTCTGCTATATTTACCTTCATGACCGTAGGGAGTTACTCAGATGCTTAGAAAAATGTCTGCTGTTCCATCTTTTTGTCAGTAGTTAGAGCAGCATCTGTATTTTGAGATCCTATTACTTCATGTTAAGATGCAGAATATGTGACTTGCTAGAAAACGTAGATGTGCATTTGTTTAGATTTCTTTGAGCTTTCACATTAAGGATATTAACGCCACTGTGTCTGCTTGAAGTGCAGACCTTGTGATGGGGCTGATACAAACTCTGATGTTATAGGGGAACTTGTAGCCAACGGCAAGGAAGGCATGTTTGTGAATTGATTAATGATTATTCAAGCTCTTATCATAGAAAGTAGTACTGCAATGTAATGAATACGTATGATAGCATGTTCTTCCTAGAGAACTAGGAACTAATTTCTCTTATCCTCTATTTCCCTCAGCCCCCAGCACATAAAAAAACCAAAACGCTCCCTCCCCCCCCCCCCCCCCCCGATAATGAAAACAAACCCAAAGAAAACTCCTGAAGTATTTAATAATTGAAACAATTTGTGTACTTGCCTTGTGGTTTTTTTTTTTTTTCCTTTTCTTTCTCTTTCATTTCTTAAATCAAGAAAACGCAAATGTTTTTCCTGGCAGTTATTTTTGGTGCTGCGTTAATATAAGAATCTGATTTTAGTATTTTACTTATTTTGCTTGTCACAGCAAATGCATACTTAATTTCCTTCTCCTTTCTAGTCTGAATTAAGATTGTGGAGTTTCGTAATTCAGTGTTATGGATGGTGAGTGGAAATGAAGATGCCATGTTTAAAAACAAAGCTGGCTGTTGAAGCCGTATTGGTGTGAAGGTGGCTGCGTAGAAAGCTTCTCTTCATTAGTGCATTGCGGTGTTATGGCTATACCTGGAAGATGTATATAGTCACAAAGAACTATTCTGAACAAGCACTTACAAAGAAAAGGTGGTAGATGGGTTGTCTTGAGGGAGTTGCTTCTGCTTTTCTTCTGTTAGCTCAGAAAGCCTCAAGTGGCTTGGCAGCTTCACTCTTTCTTCTCCATGGTGAAAAGCCCTAGAGGGTTGCCTGACAAAGAACAAAGCGTACAGTGTAATGTATCGTAGAATAGAGGACGATGTAGTGCATGTTGAGCATGTGGTCAGGTATGTAATTCCTTGAGACATTTTTTTGGCAGTTATGTTTTGTTTTCTATCCTATGCTGGTTGCTATAGTGTTGTCTCAACCTGGTTAAAGGAAAAAGAAAAAAACAACAAATAACTGAGTATGAAGGGTCTTGGGGCTTCATGTTTGTGTGACTGTAAAACTTTTTTTTCTATTTAAATTTTTATTTCCAAAAGAACCTATTTAATTGTAAGACTGTGTTCTCCAGCCCATGAATTTACTATAGAAGGCTACTGTCACCTTTTAAAAAAGAACTTCTTTGTAAAAGTACAAAAAAGGGGAGAGGGGAGCTCAATAGTAGCTTTAAGAAAAGCTGTTTTGGTTTTTGGGGTTTTTTTTTGTTTTTTGGTGTTTGTGTTTTGGTTTGGTTTTTTTTTCTGTATCTGCACCTTAAGGACTTCACTGATTCTCTCTGCATGCAGGACAAAAGTTCTGAGCATTGCGGTATAGGTGTTTTTTATATTTCAGTCATGAGATGCTCTGCACAAATTATCTAGTGATCTTCTGAGCTACTTGAAAAATGTCTGCAAATAAAAGCATAGGATGAACTCTGCATTAGTAGGCTGGAAACCTACCTGTTATTGTGTTCTGTTATTGTGTCCTTGACTGAATTGTAAATGTAATTTTCCTATTTACCCCAAAGTGATAAGTAGGGTAAATTTTTTGCTTAATTAGGATTTTTGGCTGTGAGGTGAGTTATTGAGAATAGGAGGGAAAGACTTAGAGAAATGGTGGAGATTATATATACATATATATACACATACACACATATGTGTATATATATAAAATTTTTTTTTTAATAGGTTATGGTAAGGTTTGAGAAGATTCCTCCTCAGTTGAGGTTGAGGCAGCATTGTGTACTAGCAGTCAGTCTCTGGGAAGTTAAGGAATTGGAGAATGTACAAATGTATTAATTCAAAAAAATAAAAAGCATGCACGTTTAGAGAGTTTATTGCAAAGTCCGTAAAACGGTGTATGTAGGGGCATCCAGTACCTTGGAGCTCAGGTTCTTTGTTTTCCTTCCTCCTTTTCTCCACTCCCCTGCAAAAAGATTCAGTATGATTTTGATTTTTTTTTTAAATTCGGATTCTTCATTGTATTTCTTGTGATGACTTCACATGCATTGATATTTCCTGAAGTTTTGTAACCTAACAGAAATGATGATGTTAAATGTGAAGAAACAGTTTCTGAGCATGACAAGCTAGGAAGAAATTTAATGCTATGTTTGAGTACATAAAGTGTTAGTTTTGCCTTTCATGTTAACCTTTAGCTTAAAGACGACTCGTTTTCAGGAGATCCTGCGTGTACCATGTGGAAATCTGCTTCCCTTAGCTTGAGTTTAAGGACGGCACTGTTTTTGCTATGTATTTCTACTATGAAACAATATTATCCTATGTACACAAAATGACTTTGCTGCACCTCTGAAAGTACTGAAACATAACCATGAGGTGGTGTGCATCATTTTGCTGTTTAACGCTTAAATTTATAACCAGAATTAGTGAAAATTTTATAATGTTTGGATTTTCTAGAACGAATTGTGCCATAGCAGATCTGCTCTCCCAGCCGTACAAGTAGTGTGCTTGCAGCTTGCATGCCAAAGCTGGTGGAATGATGTCAGTGACAACTACGGCTACTCTCTTACTTCATTATTTTGTTGGAAACTTCTCCCCTGATGAGAAGGGGGAGAAGAGAGTTCTAATTTTGGGGTTTGTGTGATTTGTTTTTTTTTTTTTAATTTGGATTTTGCATGATGACCTTGAATTTCCCTTGCTACTCCTTAGGACTAGTTTTGCAGTGTAGTGAATTGAAATGCTTCTGTTGTCATGCTGATGCTTCTCTTTGTCTTGGTTTATCTGAATTCCATCAGATTATGCTACAATTGTCTACCCTTTATCTGTGTAATAATGTGGTGTTTACAAGAGACATAGCTTAATTGCATTTAAAGTGTATTTAAAGAATATGTGCTTTTAAACTTTGCCTCACTTATACTAAGCTTCTGAATTGTTATCTGTCACTCAGAACCAAGAACACTATCCACTCTTTCACCTTAAACCATCCAATATGATTTTAAAATGAAATTCAATTTGAAAATCAGTCTTCTGCTATTTGCATAAGGATTAAAGTTTAATCAGATTTCCATATACGAATTTAGTGGTGTTTGCTAACCATGTGACTTCACTTGAACTTGAACTTGAAATCATCAACAAGATGTTTAGCTCCATCATCACTGCATTTTGGAAACTAACTTTACTGGGATTCCTAAGCAGTACGTTATTTCATCTGCAGGGAGTATTCTGTCTAGAGTTGGATTACTGAAGCAGTTGTGCTGAGTAGTTGTCAATGAATAGTGGTAATTCACTTGTCTGGATCCTGGCTTTTTTTGTTCCTAAAACACAATTAAAATTGAAGAGCAGATCAGCATGCAGACGCAGACTTGGTGCACCTTAAACTGTTATGCTTCAGTCAGGGCCAGCCACTTAGAGCAGTTCCTCCTTGAGTTCACTTCATGGCCTGCTTTAAGTTACTGTAATAAAAAATGTGCTGTGCTTCCTGTTCCTCCTTGAACGGTTTGTGGGTTCTCTCATCCTTGAAGTGTTTTAGGTCCCTAATTTTAAATCTGCTGGTGGGCAAAGCCGCGTATTTAACACTAGCCTTCTTTCTCCTCGTTGTGGTGACTGCCCTGGTGGCTGCTCTTTGAGGCTTCCAGGTGAGAGTCAGTGAACCGATTTTTATCTCTGTTTTTATAGATTGAGCGGACTGTGCCAATTCCAGAAACTTTTTTTTCCCCTTGCTGTTTACTGTCCCACCACCTACCTCCGGGTGGAGGGAAGAAACATCTTGGAAATGACACTAAAGGTGTATCCAGTAACTGTACCAGTGGAGGTTGCATTTTAATAGGGTTGCTCAGGTGCTCGGAGTTTGTCAGCTCTTCGTGCCCTGGAGGTCTGTTTTTATCTTTTCAGGAACACAAAACTTGCTTTGCATTCTCATGCTGTAGAATAAGAAATGCAAGCATTTCATGAGGTTGGAGAGCATGCATGCGATCCTGGGCGTTAGTTGATGGAGTCTAATTTTATTTTTTGGTGAAACAGTGGTGTGGTGTTCGTACAGTCTTTTTAGGCTACAGTAGTTCATGGAGTGACTTTTCCATTTGACCTTGCAAAAAATGCACTAGTATCTGCTATTTTGACTCACTTAATATAGTCTGTTTCCCTTGACTTGTTTCTTTTCTTTTCCTGAGACTGAGCAGGTGCTTGATGCTACCCTCCTCACAGAGAAGGATTTGTTTTCTGTTCAGTAGTTTATGAAGTACTTTTAAGGTTCTCCTTGACTTTCATTCTTCTATTACTGAGATGGTGGACCTCATTTCATGTCCTATGTGAATACCATCTCCTTGCTTTTAAACATCTGTTCTTTTCCTATGGGAGCGTATTAGTCTGGCAGACACTTGCGATAACTTGTATGTAATATAACTGAAAATTGCTGTGCCTGTACAACTTCCTTAAAAAGGAAAAAAAAAAAGTTTTTTCAGATGGAACTGGCTATGAAGATGTACTGCTGCTGCGGTGTCCTGGCAGGGATCTGCTTTTTTTGCCTTCCTGTTCTATTCCTGCCCTTTAATTAAAATTGGTAAAATATATTTCACATAAACCACTGAATTGATTTGGATGCAACATAAAATATTTTGATAGTTATACTTGCAGGGGTTTACCTATATTTTTGTAACAAAACAACAGCTAACAGCTGCAGAAACTCGGAAGCCTCTGAAGCGTGATCTTGGGAGGCAGAAGATTTCATGGAGTTGCTAACTAGTAACTGTGTACAGCACTGTGAAAACAGCATTTAAATCAGAGTTTTATGAAGGAGATGTTTATTGTTGGGGTGTTTTGCTTTACAGGACTGTTTATTTTTTTCTAAAACACTCTGGACTGAGAGAAGCTATCAGTGAAGCATCTGATATTAAAAACTGATACTTGCTTTAATGACTTTAACAATGACTTAAGCTTTGGCTTGTTTTTAATTGATTGTATCTTCCCTTTTGTGCGTAGGTATGGGATTTCATTTTTAGTTACTTGATTGGCTTCAGGAGCATAAAGATAAGATTCAATTTAAAAAACAAAACAAAAACAACACTTCTCAAAGCTGTTGCCATTCTTCCTGCTTTTAAATAAGTGACTAGTTGGCTAATATTAAATATAAATCTTAAAATATAAATTCTGCTTAGTGGATCTGTGGCAGGAGAACCTAGATATGACCTCATTAAAATTAATGTATGTTCAGAAATATTTTTATAGATTTAAAATAAATATATAAGATATAGAAGTATTAAGTGATAGTTTCCTTTGTCTTTCAAAAAATTGTGTTTTAAATTTCCTCCAGAGCTCCAAACATAAAGTGTCAGTCTAAAGAGACTGAAAATTGTGTCTGTTGTTTTCTAACTGATTGATCTTTGGTTTTGTCTCTAATGCTGCAAGACTTTGTAAATGCTCCAAGGGAACATATATTTAGCATTTTCTTGCTATTTAGATAGAATGGATTTTTGATTACTTCATTAATTAATATTTTGGGAGGAAATGCCTTCAAACTAGCGAGAAAGCCATCAACTTATTTTAAGCTCTATACTTAGGAATTTTTTTCTCTCCTTTCCACCCCCTGCGCCCTCCCCACTTCTCTTCCCCCAGCGAGCACTTGTCCTGCTCATTCACCTTCTTCTTACATGGAGATAGCAATGTTTGCACCAGTGTGGAAATCAGTCAGCATCAACCTGTGTACCTGCTTAGTGAAGAACACCTCACTCTCGCCCAGCAGTCTAACAGCCCTTTTCAAGGTAGGTTTTGCCAGTCAGTAGTGAGTATTAAAATGACTTAATCCATCGAGTTGCTCCGGATGAGGACTTCTGGCAAAGACTGGAAGTGGGAGCAGAGGTGTTACCTGTTTTGTATTAATTACGCCTTCTCCCCAGATGTCCCCTGTCTTGACATAGTCAGAAGCCAGTTGGTGTGTCTTGGCTCTTCTGCAGGTGGATGATTTCTGTATTCATCTTTTGGCATGTAGCCAAATAACTTGCCTTCATGACACAAACTTAATTTCCAAGTACTGTCCTATTGGTGACTTAAATATTTTGCTTTTTCAACAAGCTTTATAACCCCCATGTATCTTCATTGACCCCTCTTTTAGAAATCCGTTTCTGACTCAACATACTTAACCTATTCACTCCCCCTACCCCTTTTTATTTGGCTCTTCCTTGCCTGTAAATTCCTTTGGTTCCACCAGCAGATGCAGGCTATGCTCTCGAAGACAAAGGAGTGATGGGGCCTGAGTCTGGTTAGTGGGCTGTTTGATCATTCCCTGTCTTAGACACACTTGTGTTGGCTATAGAAATCAGTTCTCCTGCATGAGCACACACTGCCCTTGTTTATTAATGCTCAGTGTCCAAACTTGTTTTTTTTAATGCAATTTAACAGCAGCTGTGCTTTCCTAATATGGACAAAACTAAACACGAAACAGATTACTTCCCTGTATATACATTGTTGTTGTAACTGTACCAAGCAGAATGAAAGGATGAGGAAACACCTTAACTCTGTCAGAATTTGAAATAGTGTTTCTTTATCCTACCTGTATGTTAGAGACTCCTTGCTAGTCAAGATGAAAACTTGCTTGTTGCTTGTTCAAATAGATTAATTTGTAATTGTTACTGTGATTCTTGATTCTTACAATACGCATACATTTAACAATGTGTACCTATTACCAAAAACATGTGCAGTATAGTAAAATGTGGTTAGGGTGCATTTTGACTTACCGATGGTAAGTTGTTTATTTGGTGTGGCTGAAATAACAGTAATGCTATTTCAGTGGGAAAGAGTGAATTTTGGTTAAATGTAATCTCCAACGTATTTTTATTTATCTTTTTTAGTTATTCTCAGTCCCTTTGGATTAAATGGCACGCTCACAGGGCAGTCATTCAAGCTTTCCGATTCATCAACAAAAAAGCTTATTGGTGAATGGAAACAATTCTATCCTGTCACATCTAACTTAAAGGAGGGATCTGAGGAAAAACAAGAAGAAATGGATTGGGAGGATGATTCTTTAGCTGCTGTTGAAGTCCTTGTTGGTGAGTGCTCTGATTACCTTTTAATTCCTGAAATAAACTGGCTGGTTAGGTCTGCAAAATTCTGAATGCAAAAAGTGACCCCAGTTTATTCTTTTTGCAACTAACTGCTGTTGGTCTTTTGTTTTTCTGTTTAATTCTCGGACCTATCTAAAATGAGTTGCTGCTTAAAGTGGGTTTTGCAGACCTGTTAGTAGGAGGTGTTTTTCTTTATGTGCCCTGAGAAGCAAGATAGTTTTTAAAATAAATAAATAAAAAAGATAATCAAAAACCCCTAGACTATCACTATTGACATCTGAGATGCATCAAAAGCATGTTGTACTGTTTCAGATTCTGTGCAAATTGAAATGGAACAGACGTTGCCTTTCAGGGATGCCTTCAAAACCACAATCCTTGAGAACTTAATGTACTCAGGCACTGCATTTATCTGCTGCTGTTCCTAAAATCTAAGCCTCTGGGACGCAGTAGTTTGTTCCTCTGCTGTGGGCTATTGACCTTTGATTTGCCAACTAATGTAACAATTTCTCTGTAGCAAGTGTTACAAGCCTGTGTTGCAGTGATGGCTGGAGACCCTAATGATGATGGGGAGGGGAATATTGTCAGTTTTACATGATACTAAAAAGTATGTTCTCAGTCGTCTTTATAAAACAAAATGATAGAAGCAAGTAGAAGCATGTAGATACCAGGGCTGTCTCTGCCTGTATATACAACCCTGTTTTTATTCATTCACCCATATCTTCTGTATAAAGCAAATCATAAAGTAATGATGGAGGGTGACAACAGAGACGTTTTGTCCAAGTATAAGGCTTTAATAGGTAGAAAGGGTAAGTAAACATATGAGTGACTGGTCAAATGATCCATTTGTTGATGATTTTAAAAGTAAGTTTTTGGTAAACATCTGTAAAATTGACTTGCTCTTTTTTTCAGCTGGTGTGCGAATGGTATACCCAGCATGCTTCGTTCTAGTTCCTCAGACAGACATCCCTGCTCCTAGTACTGTAGGGGCATCTCACTGTTCAACTACTTGCTTGGGTGTCCACCAAGTGCCTGCTTCCACAAGAGATCCTGCCATGTCTTCAGTAACTCTGACTCCACCGACATCCCCAGAGGAAGTTCAAACAGGTATAATAAAATTAGGTTCTGCATGTGGGAAATGATTTTGATGGCTTCTCCTTTAAATTTTAAATCTAGCAGTGTTTGGAGAGGATTCAGATGTTCTTTGTACCACTGAGTGGTTACAAAAAATCACGTTTCTTTAGTCGTAAGTCTGTGGTAGTAAAACCAACTTTTATTGTTCAGCTGTGGGCAAAATTAACTTCAACACTTTCGTTAGCTGCTGAAATGAGGACTGCTTTTGTACCTGATTATGTTATCCAGTACTTTAAATTTCAGTTGTCAAGGTGGTTTTGGGGTTTTTTTTTTTTGGTTGCTCCCCCCCTGTCCCCGTTTGTGTGCATGTATGTATTCTGGCATAGCTTTATAAACCTCATTCTGCATCTCGGCTATTCGTGAGTGAAGTGATGTTTTCAGCCTTTTTCACAATCCAAGGAAGATTCTTTGTAGTTAAGTTTCTAGTAAGGCTGTGTGCCCTCTGAACTGCGTGTGAGTAGTGGTTATGCTAAACTGCTTTAAGTCAAAGCAGGTAAGGCTCACTGATAGTTTCAGGCGGCTTTACGTACAGTTGTTCTTGTGCAGAAGAGGTTTTCTTTGTTTTTTCCCCAAAGGTCTTCTGTTACCTTAGTTTGACCCTTTTTTTTTTTTAATAATACTGTTAAATTTGCTAATAGGTAGCTTTGCTCAAGTTATTTTCTTTTTCAGGACTATAGTTTCTTGGAAGATAAAGAATAGTTAGCCCAGTTATAACATAAACATATGTGGTGCTTCTCCCCCCATGAGAGAGAACCATGTTAGGATAATCTGCTACTATACCTCAATTTTCTCTTTGTTTTTATTTCCTAACATTGAGTTAACAAGATACTTTTCTTCCGGAGATGGTCCTGTGGTGGTTGAATTGGAGTAATAGTGGTTGTGAGTGTATTGCCTCATTGCCTAAAACTGTTTCCTCTGGTGCTGCTTTTCAGTTGATGCTCAATCTGCCCAGAAATGGGTGAAGTTTTCTTCAGTTTCTGATGGATTTATCTCTGACAGTACTAGCCATCATGGTGGCAAAATACCTAGAAAGCTAGCCAATCAAGTGGTGGACAGAGTTTGGCAAGAATGCAATATGAACAGAGCACAGAACAAGTACGTACTTATTTTGTGAAGCTAAAAATACCCATGGTATCTTGTGTGTTCATTGTAGAAAGTAGCTCTGTTAAGCTGTGACTGCTAGTAGAAGGTGCTTTACTCTTAGTAATAAAACATTTTAAAGAAGTTAATTTGTTCCTATTAGTTTGTTTAGTGTTCCTAACTAGTAGTTTGTTTAGTTCTCAGTTTAATATGTTAGTAAAAGGCTATTTATAACTTCTTTGCTGAATCCTGTGTCACAAAACTGCTCTTGAGGTTTGACAGAAGATAAGGAAAGAAGATATGTTGATCCCAAATAACTCTCCCGATATTGAATCATAGGAGGAAGTATTCTGCTACATCAAATGGTTTGTGTGATGAAGAGACAGCTGACAAGGTAGCATCCTGGGATTTTGTCGAAGCCACGCAGAGGACAAATTGCAATTGTTCAAGGTACAGTACTTGGCAAACCCGCAGCTCAACCATGTACGTGGAGGTTGAAGTGCTCAGGAGAGGGCTTGTGATGACGCCTTTAGGAGTAATTAAGCAATAGCTGCTTGTAGGAAAGCTGTAACAAAATTTGTATCTCCTATCCTAAATGTCATTGTAGGTCTTGAAACTCTGCCCAATAAGATAATGCAGACTTTTTGTTCAAGTGAATCATCTGAGTGGACCTACTGGCAGTTCAGTGACAATTCCTGAGTCTTGGGCTGGAATTCCTTAGCCTGTATATGGGTAGAAATGATCTCATGGGCAACTTTCGCGGGCTGCAATGGAAAGGGAATGCCTATTTATTTAGGAATTAAGAACCTTTTCTAGAGGGCTGTGGCATTAGCCTTGAAGGAAGAAAGCTGTTAATCAACAGCAAGATGATTGTAACATTGTGTCTTGATGAATATGACAGAAAAACCCCAAACCTGCTTTACTTCTTGGGAAACGTGGCATTCCATGGGTGGTTGTATATGAAACTGCTTCTCTGTGAGTTGATTGCCAGTATATATTTTTTATATTAGCTGGAGGAAAAAAAAAAAAGGCTCAAAACACAGGGAGAAAGTCTGGATTTAACTTCCAGTTTTTGTTATGATTTCTGCTTTGAAACTGTGCAATGATAGAGACTGTTAATACAGTTGTTTGAAATAAAGGGAAACATTAATTTCAGTGAGTTCTCAATTTCTGTGCTTATGGCAGAATACTAATCTTTAGGTGACTGAAGTGTTGCAAAGGTTTAAACGTTACACTGACTACCTTGCAATGAATATTGGAATCTTAAAAAAAATAAATGTCTGGAGGATGTAGCATTTTGAAAGAAATGCATTTTTTCCTCCTTTATTGAAATGGTTGGTTTAAGTTCTGTGGAAATACTTGTGTCCTGAGAAGAGCTGGGAGATGGAGGAGGATTAAATATTCTATTAAAGGAGACTTTAGATATGATAGCACTAGTTAAGAGAAAACAATCGATTGACTATGTGAGGTGTGTATTAGAAATATGCAGTTGCCTAAAGAGAAATTGCAAAGACTTAAAACCCCTTATTGTTCTCTGTATTTTGAATTTTAAGTGGTGAAAAACATGTGTATGAAAGTTTAAAGTAAAAATAGATTTTGATACTTCTTACCTTTTATTCCTGCCTAATCCTGGCTTTTAATACAAGTTGCATGCTTCTTAACTTTCCTCATGGAAGAGTGGCAAAGAATACCCAGGCACTAAGGATGTATGTGCAGTTCAGTAGCTTAATCATAAACATTTCATTCTAGACTTCGGTATTTCATGTCTCTCATTCTGTCAGATGATCTAGAAAGTTGGTATCTTGAATGTGAAGATGAAATGTTTAAGCTCAAGTGCATTCATACTGGAAAAAAACTAACTGTATTAATACAGTCGAGACATTGAGTCTTTCTTTTTTCCACAATTCCTAAATTTGTAGGTAAATAGCTACAAAAGCTTTAAAATAGCTTTCATAGGACTGAGCTTGGTTTCTAGATTCTTGATGTTAATTTGCCGCTTCTTAACCCATAGAGACTTGGACAGCACTATTTGTTAGTATTGATGCTTGAATTCAGGAAGTCATTCCCCAGTCATTCATAGGTTGTTCTACTGATTCATCAGCGTTGGCAGAAGTTTTTAAAAGCGACAATGTGTTCATGTGACTATTTCTGTTAAAAGCAGTTATAACGTCTTCAGTTATGAGGATTATGTGCGTGTTTGGCTCATAGGACATTTTTTTTAAATTGTATTCTAAAATCTTACAATGCTACTCAAGTCATTCAAATAAAGTTACGGTCAGAAAGAGGCAGCTTCACTTCACAATGGTATCGGTTTCAGACTTCTATAATCGGCTGTTTAATGGCTTAGAAGCGGGGTCTTATCTAGTGAAAAAGAACGTGATAGACATATTTGAAAGATTAATGTGAAGTATTTTCCCCTATATTAATTCTGCAGGCACAAAAATCTCAAACCAAGAAATTCAGGTCAACAGGGGCAGGCACCACCTGTGGGCCAACAACAGCAAGCAGCTCCAAAGCACAAGACAAATGAGAAGCAAGACAAAGGGGATAAGCCACAGAAACGCCCTTTGACTCCTTTTCATCATCGTGTATCTATCAGTGATGATGTTGCCATGGAGGCAGATTCGGCAAGCCAGAGGCTTGTGATGACTGCACCAGACAGTCAAGTGAGATTTTCAAATATCCGAACTAATGATGTAGCAAAGACTCCTCAGATGCATAATGCTGAAATGGCAAATTCACCTCAGCCACCGCCACTTAGTCCTCACCCGTGTGATGTAGTTGATGAAGGGGTAGCTAAAGCTCCTTCTACTCCTCAGAGTCAACATTTCTACCAGATGCCAACACCAGACCCCTTGGTTCCCACAAAAACAATGGAAGACAGACTCGATGGCTTGCCTCAGCCTTTTCCAGCTCAATTTCCTGAAGTTATAGAGCCTACAATGTATGTTGGTACTGCAGTGAATTTGGAGGAAGATGAAGCTGATACTACTTGGAAGTATTATAAAGTTCCAAAGAAAAAGGATGTGGAATTCTTACCACCTCAGCTTCCAAATGATAAGTTGAGAGATGATCCAGTAATACCTGCTGGACAGGAAAACATAACATCAGTTACAGAGTAAGTAGTGCTTAATTTTATAGTAACAATGTGAGAAAGTGAGGAAACTGAAAGGCCAAAGGCAGTAGTTTCTCGTTATAAGCAAGCTTGTCACTAAAGCGTAATGTTCTCATCGGCTCGAGCAGTAATTCTGTGTGTGTGAGCATAACGATCTGTGCTGTCTGTATACAAGAGCATAATTCTTGTGAAATGTGAGTACAAAGCACAGTCAAATATGTAGTAAGACTTTCCAGCTCTTTCTCATTAGGACTCTCATTTAGCAGATGGCAATGAAGTTTATTTTTTTACTGTAAAATTAATCTGTAGCCAAATTATGCCTATTTGGGACTTAAAGTCGTCGGTGTCATGTCCCGTCCCCCCCCCATCCCTCCCTGTCCCCCGTCCCGTGTCGTCCGTCCCCCCCCCCCCCCCCAAAAAAAAAAAGAGAACTTTCTCATTTTAATATTTGCTTTCTTCATTATTTGAAGAAAGCATGGATGGTCTCAGCTGCAGACTTATCCTATTAAAGCTCAAGTTTCTTCTACCTCGGTTCTGCTTTTGTCTTTATTCAGAAGAGCTGGTATTTAAATGGCTGATTGGAACAATGAGGAAGCTAATCTGGTTTCCTGGAAGATGTTAACTTTAACGTAGGCTGCAACTGCTTTCTAATACCAGAAACTTATCTTTGGAATAAGTAACACAAACTGGTGTTCTTGCACATGGTGCATTCTCTCTGTGGTGGTGTTCCAAAGATTTGAGGATTTGAAGTCATCATTCAAAGAAAACAAGTGACTAGTGTGCCTACTGTTACTGCTCTTGAACATCAGATCATATGGGAAACCCTCGTTCATTAAACGAAGCTTGTCTAACTTGAAGAAATAATGAGACAGTCAGACTAGCTCCTTGTTAGAACCTCAGCCTTTGAGCTACAGGAAATGTAATTGAGAACATTTTATTATTTTATTTTAACATAAGCTAATATTGTCTTGACATAAGGTATGTGGTCTTGACATAAGGTATGTGTAGTCTATAAGTATTTAAAAAAAGGTTTTTGTTGAATAAACAATTTATTTCTGAAAGCTAGTGTTACCTAGCACCAGGTTTTAAAGAGTTCTACTCTGCTGCTCTCTGTTTCAATCAGGGTAAAGGAATTGGTCACTCTTTTGATACTGCCTAAGTTTTGATAAATTATGGGGCTTTGAGGCAATGGAGGAGAAAGAGTAACACTAGTGGTTTTAGTGTTAAAACTTACGTTTGAGCTCTGTTTTACTGCAGAATGAATCAACATGGATTTTCTTTACTAGTTAAAGCAAAAATAAACTCTCTAAAAAAGACCACTACCAAAAAAACCCCAAACCACCACCAAACCCAAAAAAACCCCCATAAAAACAAAAACCCTGAAACAAAACCACTTGGCCTTCTGGGTTGTGTCTCCTTTGCTCTTGTACTGCATAAGAAATTCTTCCTGTCGTCTATCTTTTACACCACTTCCTTGTGAGGACATGCGGCAGGAAAAGGATGGTAATGGGAAGCAACGGGTGCCGACAGGGCTGTTTAATAGCAGTGTAAATTTAATGTGACTGGGACCTGGTTGCAGAGGTGACAAACATTAGTTTAGGGTTGTGATGGAGGGATTAAAGAATGCACCTCAAAAGCACCCAGAGTTGCCACTATCAACTCCCTTGCTGTTGATTATCTTTGGTCCAAAATTTCTTTTTTCCTGTTTAGGTGAAAGGAGACTCTTAATGTGATCAGTATCAAATTATTGAAGGTTTTTTCTTTTTTTTTCTTTTTTTTTCTTTTTTTTTTTTTTTTTTTTTTTAGGAGTTAGTATACTTAATCTGTGGTAGAAGAGCTGAAGCAGCTACTTACAAGACTGAAATTTTATGTTGACTTTCTGTTTCATTGCTGGCAGTGGAAAGCCACTGATGGCAGTCACATTGACGTTGCTGCGTAGGAAAGCTGTGAGAAGAAGTAAATATGCTGTAGCTGTTGGTCTGTTCTCGTACACATTTTCTTAGCCATATCTTTTGTGTTCACTGTTTAAGAGTTTACATTAGCTAGTGCATGTCTCAGCTCTTTCAAGATGTGCATTTTTAGCACTATTTTGGCCTTGAATTCATTGCAGCCAACCAGACAAAGATATGCTCTACTTCAAAATTTTCTTTTTTCTGTTCAAGACATGGTCTTTCCTTGTATAGCTTCTAGTTTGATTTACCAACTTATTGGACATATTACACACCCCCACCCCCCCCCAAGTATCTGGCTGTTAATGTCTCTTCCTCTTTGGTGGTCAAAAATACTGAAAACTGCTGCTTGCTCTCGCTATGTATTTTTCCTGGTGTCTAATTCCTTGTTCCTAGAAAGTCGTTCCCATATTTTTTTCTTTTTTTTTTTTTCTTCCCCTGATGGTAATTTTTGCAGGATTTAGAAAAGAGGAAGTCCTCAACTCCAGTGGGTGCTACTCCAGACATAAATGCCAATGATGCTTGACACAAAGCCCCACCCATTGCAGTGTTGTCTGGGGTGGTTGTGCTGTGGTGGTCATGCCTAACACAAGATTTTATTGAGCATGGATGACCAGTATGGATGGATTTGACAGTGTTGTTGGCTGTGAGGTGTTTCTTTGGAAGTCATTTCTAGGAAGTCATTTGATAAAGTAAAACTGTTTCTGTGTCCTTTCTCATACCACGTAGTTGACAGGGATGTACAGGGCAGCGAGGAAGACTCTGAGGAATCACTGTGCCTTTTTGCATGCAGAATTTCAAGGTTGAAGTCTTTTTGAATTGTTCTATATCGTGCTTTTCTTTCTTTCTGGTCTCTCAGAGGAGAAATGTAAGCCTATCTTATTCTGAACTCCAGATCAGTATCTGCATCTAGGCTGTCAAAAACAAGCCCTACTAATTGTGAGACACACTAGTTTCTTATGGGATAGCATCTCCTTTTGGATGGAGGCTTGAGAAGGGAAACAATAGATATGTTGGAACCTGTGTTGGAACTTGAAGGATCCCTCTGTAATCTTCATCCTTGCAACATCCCTTTTTCATTTCATGCGTGAGACTTCTGTAAATGCTTCTTGGTGGTCATTCTGTTGCTGTTTGGGAGGAAGAGGTCTCAGAGCAAGAAGGAATTGTGTACCTGCATCAGTCTGACACTCCTGAAATACTTGTCTTGTTTGAAGGACAAGTTCCTCACGTTCCTCTTGCCCATGCAAGAGGACCACTTCCTCACGTGGTGCCTCTTGTATGCTGGGATACATAAAATAAAGTTTGTTTAGGGGCAGAAGATAGAGGGTCATATGTATAGCTAATAATCATAACCTGGTTTTCTACTTGCCAATATTTCTTTTTGCTGGTGCAACGTTAGATCTGTGAAACTAGTAATCTTGATACAAAAACTTAATTTCTGTGTACTCACCAACTCCATTTTTGGCTCCAAATGTTAAGAAGAAAAATGCTGACAAAGGCAAATGTGTTTTTATTATTCTCATTAGTAAATTGGATATTGGTGTATTGCAAGCTTCATCTGTATTGATACAAGTGATATAAATGACTACTAAACATAGTGGCATTTGTGTGCTTTAGTAGTGGTTATTGCTTGGGCTCTGGGTAGCCAGGCTTTGTGTACAACAGAGTGTTGGTTTGTGTGTGTTAGACACAGCTGCATATTGGGAGGGTTGGCATACTTTCTACATTTAAATTAATTAAATGTTCAGGAATTAGATTCTTAAAACATGGAAAATTCAGGTTTAATCACTTCTTTCTGATCATTTGTTTGAATGTGCGTGGGGAAGGACAATGACTGATTTTTTTTTTTAACCTGGTGAGTTTCTTTTAGTGGATATAGATAGCTTAATACATTTGTACTTTATAATAAATGACAGCTATGACCTGGGATAAATTACTAATCTTTATCTGAATTGACAGTGCTTGAGGAGAGATGGGCAGAATGAATCACACTGCTGTGTCTGACGTGTGTAAGGAGGTTGTATTAAATGACTAATGATTTAATCTTTTTCCCAAAAAGTTTTCTGAAGCTGGGGTGGAAAGGAAGAAAGTGGGAAGGGAAGATGAAGTTGTTCTTGTAAAGGCTGTCTGATAGGAAAAATATTTCCACGTAATAAGTGATAAATAATATTTTATGATTTTTGTTTTTCTTCTGTTCAGATTAATGGTGCAATGTAGGAAACCTTTAAAGGTTTCAGATGAACTGGTGCAACAGTATCAGAGTAAAAACCAATATGTAGCAGCAGTAGCAACGGAAGCTGACCAGGAACCTGAAATCGATCCTTATGCCTTTGTTGATGGTGATGTGGAATTCTTATTTCCTGATAGTAAAAAAGATAGGCAGAACGTTGAGAGGGAAGCCGGGAAGAAACACAAGGTGAGTAAAGAAGTGAGGATACAAATCAGTGATGAGATCAAAACAAATTGCTTTAGTCACCAAATATAATTTAAATCCTTCTCTGTGTATTTAGAAGTGCATTAAAAAAAAAAAATTGTATTCTAGCAGAAATGATCAATGAAATTATGCAGCGTGCCTCTAACCACACCTAACATTTTTTTGGCATACCGGTGGTGCTATTGCATTAGGGTTTATGGCTTACACTGGGAGAACGCTGCTGGATTGGAACAACAATCAATCTGGCTCAGTAGCCTTTCTGTAGAAATGGGTGATAGAAGGTGCTTGGGGAAGAGCAGAAGAACAAGGCAAGTGCTTTGTTCATGGGTGGAAAGGGTTGGGGATCAGTGTGGTGAACTCTGACTAGTTTGCTGGACAGTGAATTGAAATTTTTTTTTTTTTTGCGGTTTAGCCAGTACCAACTATATGAGGCTTCTACTTAAAAGTACAGCCTCCAATGAAGGAGAAAATGTAACTGCGTTGGGAACTTGTATATGAAATAAACTTGCTTATTAGGACTAGTTGTGTGCATATGTACTCCTGGTATCGAGAGTTTCATTCAATAACTAGTATAGTTGATGTATAGCATTTGATATCAAGTGTTTTTACAATAAGGTGGTGCAGCAAGAATCCACAGCTTGCTTTTTAAATTTATCCCCAACACAAAACCTAAGATTTAAATTTTTATCTGTGCTCATCATCTGTGTGTTGCTAGCATGTCTGTATTCCAAGCTTCCTTCTCCCTGAGCAAGTACCACTAACCAGACCCCCAGACTACACCTTGCTGAGCTAGAAGGCTAATGAGAACCTGATACTTCTGATATGTACAAGAATTCCCATAGGGAGATGAAATGCCCCCCATGTCCCCAGTTAATTAAAGCAAACTTTTCTACTTTTTTTTTTAATAGGCTGAGGATGGGACATCTAGTGTTACAGTTTTATCCCATGAAGGAGAGGATGCTATGTCTCTATTTAGTCCTTCTGTCAAGCAAGGTAAAGAGGCTTTTGTTTTTTCTCTCCTCTTTTAATTGTGCTATGTTAATAATCTCTTGAATAGTCAATAGATTCTAATAGGCTACTAAGTCTTTACTTTATGGTTTCTATTTCCCTGTCCCTTCAGAGCTAGGAATCTGCTTGGAACACGTTTTCTTTGTTGCACCTTGCAAATAAATGTTGGCTATAAAATCCAAATGTTATAAAACTGAAGGGACCTCACTTATGTGTAAGATAGTTGAATGAACCGAGAACATGAATTTTTTAATCCAATCCCATCCCCACCTCCCCACCCCCCCAGCTGTGGAAATAGTTCTTAAGATGTCTTTATTTTTTTTAATGAATATATTGCCAAAGTTTTTGTAATGTTTGTTTTTCTTTATAGATGCCCAACGTATTGCTGCTCATGCTCGCACTGCATCAACTAGCCTGTTCCATGAAACAGACTTAGTGGTCTCTTATACTGACCTTGACAATCTCTTCAATTCTGATGAAGATGAACTAACAGTAAGTGATGTGCAAAATTAATGGCAGCTCCTAGACAAAAACTGTGAGGAACAAGTATGTCTTTTTGTGGGTTTGGGTTGGGTTTTTTTGGTGGTGGGTTTTTTTTGTTTTGTTTTGGGTTTTTTGGCATTTGTAGGAGAGGTTGCTAAACATGCATATAAGCATGTGCCGTGGCTCCTCTGTAGCAGACTACTGTTCTGGTTGACTCATGCAATCATATTTTTGGTACAAGCAGGCTTTTGATCTTATATCCTTACTATCCAGACAGTATATGCTTCTTGAATATATCTTTATGTATAATTTTACAGATTTTACAGTAGTACTAGTACTCTTGTCCTATGGTCTAGGTTCTGTTTAACCAGTCAATAATGGTAATACTGAAACAAAAAAAAACTTTTGAAAGAGAAGAGGCATTTAAACATGTGGACGTTCTGCCAAATAAGCTGCTTCATTGCAGCAGCTATTATCTTGGAACAGTTTCTCTTGCAGTCTCTGATGGCTCTGAATCCATTATCTTTGTAGTTTCTATTTCAATACTGTTTGTAATCAGTTGTCTTTTCTGAACTGTACTTTGCTCCATGCCTAATCCTAAATCCCCTTACCCAGACAAAATGCCCATCAACTTTAATGGGAGCTGTAGCTGAGTAAGGGCCGAGGGATCTTAATAGCCATCAAAGGTCATCATTATATAAAGCAAGTGTATTTGCTCTTAAACATGAAGACTCTTATTTTCCATAGACTTTAGTACTGTCTAAACACTGTAAAATATCTCTTGTTCTTTTAATTTCAACAGCTTTTCTTCCCTGTACCTCTTGTTCCAGGATTTGTGTTTCTCTATCATTTCTATTCCTGTTCATGTGGTAACATCAGTAATGTTAGCATGGCTTTGGGAGTGCGTATGTTTTTTCTGATAGATTGTGGCCAGCCCTATTTAGCTTTTTTTAATATGTCTGCTAACAGGCTGAGAGTTATTTGATAACTGGTCTTTCATTTTAATAGCCTCTTGACTTGATGGAAGAGCATTCTCTGAGTTACAAGTATTAAGGGAGGACAAGTGTAACCCCAACTACTAGCACCGGGCTTCTGATTTATTTTGATTTTTCTAAATATTATACAAAGTCTCAGCTTTGTATGTCCACTGCACATGAAATTTCCTGTTAGCAGGAAATACGAACATGTGTTCATGTCTGAAGTGATTTTATTACAATACTACTTTTCTTTCTTAGCCTGGATCTAAAAGAACAGTGAATGGTGCTGATGACAAATCCAACTGCAAAGAGGCAAAAGCAGGAAATCTAGACCCGCTGTCATGCATAAGTAAGCTTTATTTGTTTTTTTTCTAAATAGAATACTAGCTCTAAACATTTGATTGCTAATATGTTGTGAGAATTTGGAAACATAGGCTTCATTTGCCCTACTGAAATTTTAAGACAAAGGAAATAGTTCAAAATGTTTTCATGCTCTAAAGCCTACTTCTAATCTGAAATTAGGCACTGCAGATCTCCATAAAATGTATCCAACTCCACCTTCATTGGAACAACACATTATGGGATTTTCTCCAATGAACATGAATAATAAGGAATATGGCAGTATGGACACTACACTTGGAGGAACAGTACTTGAAGGGAATAGCTCTAGTGTGGGAGCTCAGTTCAGAATTGAAGTAGATGAGGGTTTCTGCAGCCCCAAACCTGCTGAAATAAAGGTAGGTAGTGCTGATAGTCCTCATAAATGTTTCTAATGGTTATTGTTCAGTTTATTACTTAATCCTGAATAGGAACTGTGGGAAATTAAGTACAATTTGTTACTTGTGTCCTGCATTATACTGGGGTAGGTAATGCACATTCTAGAAAGCAGTATATAGTATTTTACTACTTAAGCTTCAAGAAAGAGTAATACATAATTATCCATTAGTATACTGAAGGAATGCATTTCAGTAATTGTAGTTCATTATTTGTTTTGTGTTGGCATATTGCTTTTTGGAGAACCATGGGTGCGAATGATGTGTGTATCAATCTAACTTTCTCTTTTGCAGCTATATCAGGATTAAATATTAAAGAACTACTGCTTGAACTTAGTCACATTTTTTTGAGAAGCATTTTAATTGCTGAAGTGATCTAACTTACATGCTGATGCTTTACCATCTCTAACTTCTAGGATTATTCTTATGTTTATAAACCTGAGAATTGTCAAGCTTTAGTGGGATGTTCCATGTTTGCACCACTGAAGACTCTTCCCAGCCAGTGTCTTCCTCCCATCAAACTGCCAGAAGAATGCATTTATCGCCAGAGTTGGACTGTGGGAAAGTTGGATTTGCTTCCTCCAGGACCTGCCATGCCATTCATCAAAGATGGGTATGACCTGTGCCACAAATGTTTAAGCTTTGTAAGGTGGTCAGTTATCCATGCTATAGGAAGTACCCCTAAAGTTTTATTTTCTGTAAACATGTAGTGAGAAATATCTGTAAAGACACAGTGTTTATACAACTGATAAGAGCCTTTAAAAAAAAAAAAAAATCCTTATGATTAAACCTTACTGTAAGAGACTGTCTTCTCAAATAGCTTCTTAACTGTGCATACATTTTATTCGTTGTCTCATTTAAAGGTTTCTTGGGGAAGCTTAATGGTGCAAGTCCAGTTTTAATAAGTAATGAAGATGGTAACAATCAAGATAAATGTAAACTTGGGACTTGTTTTTGCAGTGGTGTTGTAGGTACTCTAAGGGCTTAGTAGGTGGTGCTTCTGTTTCTTAAATTATTTTCTTAAAGAGCAGTAATGTCAGCTGTATTGGGACTAGGAAAAAATCTTTGATTGGAAGCTGTGCCCAGTGTGACATTGCCTGGTAACAGCAGTATTGCAGTAGGCATTTCTGTAATCTGCATTTGGTAGCGATGGTCTTGCTGGCAGTTCTTCTTGAAGAAAATATTTATTCCTCTTTCTCTTCTGCATTAGTAGCTGGTATAAATACATAGCCTCCTTGTTGCCTAATCCATTTATTGATAAAATTACATGAATATTAAATCTTGGAGTAAATACTGATGTTGCTTCTATTAGGGTCATTCATAAGCAATATGTTTCCAGGTCTCATTAGCCTTTATAGGTCTTTGGAGATACTCAGCTGCTTAGGAAAGAAAATGTTAAACGTTTCCAGGTGATGTTTTCCTTGTGGATCCAGCTGAATCTGCTGTTGATAGACCTGGTATATTTTCTTAGTGTGTGTCAACACAATGTGTAAATAAAACATGAACAAAAAAGGTGTCCTTTAGACTCCATACAACCATACGATTTATAATTTATTCTGACCACACTTGTTTCCTGGAAGCTTTGTGCAAAGGAAAAGATGGAAGGAGGTGGGGAAAGATTCTTTAACAGTACTGTCAGTGGGAGTCCTGCAAAGTCATTTAGAACAAATGCTCTTGAAGTTCCTTAGGGAATGAAAATCTTGCTGTGGATTATGAAAGACTAGTTTAAAAAAAGCAAATATTAATTAGGAAGGTCCTTCTTCAGAAATTTGAGACTTAAATTTGAGCCTTAAACTTCAAAACCAGTATGCTGTATACTTAAAAGTATTTCCTTCTTCTTGTGGCTGCTATTAGTGATGGAAGCACTATGGATCAAGAGTATGGCCCCGCATACACACCACAAACTCATACTCCATTTGGGATGCCACCAAGTAGCGCACCTCCCAGTAACAGTGGAGCTGGAATTCTCCCTTCTCCTTCCACCCCTCGTTTCCCAACGCCTAGAACACCAAGGACTCCTCGAACACCTCGTGGAGCTGGTGGACCTGCAAGTGCACAGGGTTCAGTCAAATATGAGAACTCTGATTTATACTCACCAGCTTCCACACCGTCGACATGTAGACCGCTTAATTCTGTTGAACCTGCAACTGTGCCTTCCATTCCAGAGGCACACAGTCTTTATGTGAATCTCATTCTCTCAGAGTCTGTAATGAATCTCTTCAAAGACTGTAACTTTGACAGCTGCTGCATATGTGTTTGCAATATGAACATCAAAGGTGCTGATGTTGGAGTTTACATTCCTGATCCAACACAAGAGGCCCAGTATAGGTGTACCTGTGGTTTCAGTGCTGTTATGAATAGAAAATTTGGCAACAGTTCTGGACTGTTTCTTGAAGATGAATTGGATATTCTAGGACGTAATACGGAGTGCGGCAAAGAAGCAGAAAAACGCTTTGAAGCTCTCAGAGCTACTTCTGTTGAACATGGCAGTGGAGGACTGAAAGAACCTGAGAAACTGCCTGATGAGTTAATACTGTTGCTGCAGGATCAGTGCACCAACTTGTTCTCACCCTTTGGAGCAGCAGATCAAGATTCCATTCCCAAAGTTGGTGCAGTTAGCAACCTGGTACGTGTAGAAGAAAGGGATTGTTGCAATGACTGCTACTTAGCCTTGGAACATGGACGGCAGTTCATGGACAATATGTCAGGAGGGAAAGTTGATGAAGCACTTGTGAAAACTACTTGCTTGCACCACTGGTCAAAAAGAAATGGTAAATATTGAAAACAGCTTATTTTCTACTTGTCCGCCTATGAATTTATTTTAAGGGTGTGTTTTTTGTGTTCTTCCTGTGTGAGTATTGGATGCATAAGACTGTTTTTCCACCTGCATGCTTGCATAAACTTCTATTTTAACGGTGTTCAGAATAAACGTTCCTTTTATGTTCTGTGCTGGTACCATACACCAAGGAGAGTGTAGATCTTGGCTACCATCAGCTGTAAATTCCTAACATAAATTTGAAGTGTAACGTAAGACCACAGTAACTGTCCACAACGTTTCACTAGGCTTATTCTTTTAAAGCAGCTTTTGGTGATTGCATCTGCAGAGGCTCTGTGGAATGAGTGTACATAGGAAGTGTAGGTGGTTCAAATGGTGACTGTATTCTCAAGGCTACTGTGGCAGAATTAAACACGATTTATGATTCAGTTGGCTTCCCCCCATTCTTTAAGGGGGGGGGGGGGGCAGTAGTATAATGGCGTGTATGGCAAATAAAGCGTTATTGTAGCCTTCGCTCTGTTGGATCTGCCAGAGATCCTTGCATTTTTCCTTCTAGGGCTGACTAACAATATAGTGTCTTATGGAATACCCTTTATTGTGTGTATTTCTCTCAATAATAGTCTTTTCAAGTAGCAACTCTAGCAGGGTGAACAGTGAAATACGAAACTTTGATAGCAGTTAGCTGCGATTCATAGTTGTTAATGAGGATGAGGAGGACTAACAGTAAAACACAGCTAGGATTCTGTGTATCGGTGGGGGATTAAGTTTAAAAGCCCGGGCTATAGATAAGTCAATGTTTTCAGGCACCCAGGAGAAGACTCGGTGTTATTGTGACCTTGGTATTTAGGATAAAAAGATGTAAAGATACTTTTAAATAGAAGGCTATGAAATTATAGCCATACCAAATTTTGTGTCAGCTTTTTATTCTTAAACACTGTGCATTAAATGGCATAGTGGTGGCAAGCTGATGAAACGGGCTGGGACTGTTTGAGGCTTCCCTCAACTTCTATGAAGTGAGCACTGGGTGGCAGTCTGCCTAACCCTCCTTTATTTGGAGGGAAAATCCTGTAGTTTAATGGTTGTACAACTTGTTTATATTTTTTCTTTTATTTTAGGGATTTTTCCCTTAGTTTAAATCATAAGATGGTAAGGCTTTCAAGGGAAAAAAAACTACAGAAAAAAAATTTTTAAAAAATCCATCTGTGTTTTTTGTAAGTGGCTGAGAGGGTAAGAAGGAGAACTCTAAATCTGTGTGCTTAACTTTATGTCATGGCCTTTGGGTGGCCTGCATGTACATTTCAGAAGAGAGTGACCTTGTTTAAAATCAAGGTGGCTTAGGATTCTGGGTTATTTGTGGAGGGCTTTATTTTATCCTGTCGTTGCAGTAGGCCTTGACAATTTTTTGTCCTTTCAGTTGTGGATGTGAGCATGCAGTGTTCCCAGGACATCCTTCGTATGCTCCTCTCGCTCCAGCCAGTTCTTCAGGATGCAATTCAGAAAAAGCGAACAGTCCGGTCTTGGGGCGTGCAAGGCCCCCTCACATGGCAACAGTTTCACAAAATGGCTGGCAGAGGCTCTTACGGTAAACTGCTGTGTAGACTCCTGTCTGTTAATCTCGATTGGATCCGGCCACCAAACCTCAGTGTCTGAATGCTGTTCAGCCTATGGGAATTCTAAACAGCATTTGACCTTTCTTTAAACTAACAAGAGTTATTAGACAGGGGAGAATTCTTCTCTTTAGAAAAACAGAAAATATTTATATTCCTTTAAACAGTAAATGAATTAAAGATGTGTATTTAAAAATAACAGCTTCAATTGCACTGTTTATATACACCTGACACTTCTCCAAGTGAGGGACTGAAATTGCAAAGTTGAATTTAACGTTAAAACCAGTAATTGCTCTGTTGTTTTTTTTTACTCAAAAGAATTACTCCACTTTAATTACTCTAAAAATAGCCTAGTGAAAATACTAGCTTTGAAATGCTTGAAAAAGTGTGCTTTATTGCTCAGTAGTTTCAGAACTATGTTGAAGATCTGAGGTTATCCAGTGTGTTGTCTATGATAAATATTTGGAGTGGCCAACACGTGATGCACACTTACAGACACAAGGTAAATTTTGTGCACTCAAGATTTAAACTGACTTCATTAGCATATGAGATTGATTTACCACTATGTAGAAGAGTGACCTTTCCCCAGCAGATCTTTGGCAGCTATATTTAGAACATGGTAATTACACATTTAGGGTACATGTAAATGCATGTTTTAAATTTTTTTTGCTTCTGGGGTCCTTTACATATCTGCTTAGACTATTTACATGTCCTCCCCCTCTTTTTGATTGCTCTGTGGGGAAGGCTTCCTGGACAGTAAAGATCTGTTCATGATTGTCTATATACTGATAGAAATATTGAACAACTGTGGAACTTCTTCTTCTTTTATTTGAGAGATTTCAAATAAAAATAATTAGCTGGTGCTTTTTTGCAGAGGGTTGGATCATACATGCAGGTTTTTCATTTGTATCTGTTCAAATGAGAACTATTCCATTTATAATCAGTGCTACTTCCTGTTCGATGCTGGGAACACTAGTGTTTTTTCTATTCATGTTTCCTAGAAGCAGGGTGTTAATTTTAAGCTTTCCGCTTAATATATTGGAAAACGTGTCTTGCTTTTCCAGGAACTGATGAGTCCCCGGAACCACTGCCAATCCCAACATTTTTGTTGGGATATGATTACGATTTTCTGGTGCTGTCTCCATTTGCTTTGCCGTATTGGGAGAGGCTGATGTTGGAACCTTATGGATCTCAAAGAGATGTTGCTTATGTTGTGGTGTGCCCTGAGAATGAGGCTCTGCTGAATGGAGCAAAAAGCTTCTTTAGGGATCTGACTGCAATATACGAGGTACATTATTTATGGCAGTTAGCAGTGAAATGGATTTTTGAAAGACTGTTTCTAAAACATACTTGTAACTACTTATCAGGCTTGTCTCAGATGATATAAATGCTTGCACAGAATGCTGTCTCGGAAAGCTGCTAGAAAGGATTTTAGGAATGGGCACTTGGAAGATAAGGGTTGTTCATGCCGCTCGCCATTCCTTTTAGTAATAGCTGTTTTGAGAGTCTTTATCTGATAAACGCCACTCAGTGGTAAAACTCTGTATTACCACTTTAATTGTTTTAGCTACACTTAATTAATTAATTAAATGCATGTATTACTTGGATTGTGATTAAGATTAGAGTAGATGATGCATCAACCTTTTTGTGTTTAGGAAAACCTGAAAATAAACCATAAAATCACTATTAAATATTTCATACTGGTGTAGTATGATATTCCAAAACAACATTTAATTCTAGAATAACTAAACTGTGAGTTCTCTGTCGTTATGTGCTCCTTTGTGTGATATTTAACAGCTTTTAAGGCTTACAAATTCTTTTTCTTGCATCTTCTATTTTACCTTCTTTGCAGTCATGCAGGCTTGGTCAGCACAGACCTATCTGTAAGTTATTGCCTGATGGGATCATGAGAGTTGGACCTACTGCTTCAAAGAAACTTTCTGAGAAGTTGGTCACAGAATGGTTCTCACAGACAGCTAATGCCAACAATGAAGCATTTTCCAAACTCAAACTATATGCCCAAGTTTGCAGATACGAGCTGGGTATGAAATTTTTTTGTAGTGTTTCTTATTTCATACAATTGCCGCTTTCTCCATTCCAGTAGAGGAGAAGAAATCATTGCATTTATTCTTGTTTGTTGCAGTTTTCTGGTTTTAAGCTTGAGGGGGAAAAAACCCCAACCCCCCCACATATTTAGATATGTGCTAAAATGGCTTCTTATCATCTAGCAGTATCTTTAGGGAACGGCAGTGTTGCTGCCTGACAGGGACTTTCATTGGCTTTTTGTATTGGTGACTTGAATTCTGAAGCAGTGATTTCTAGCAATTGAACGTGGCTGAAAAAAATATCTTTAAAATAGATTTCTGGATATTTCTGAAAGAGTCTTATGAGAATACTAGAATTTGAAATTGTAATACAAGTATTTTAATTTGAGAGGTAAAATGTATGCTGAGTGTTTGCTTTCTGTTTTGTTAAAACTATAGACTTATATAGATGAAGTATGCTTAAAAACAGCTGCAATATAAAATTTACGCTTTTTTTTTTTCTGGTTTTAGGTCCTTATCTTGCTTCTCAGCCTTTGGACAATTCTTTACTTTCCCAAACAAATCTGGTCCCTCCCTCCAGCCAGCTGGCTTCTGCTCTGCCCCCAGTGACAGCTAATGCTGGAAATCCTAACACTCCATCGTCTGCTCCTGCAGCTCCCACCAGTAGTACTATGACAGCAACGTCAAACAGTGCCATGTCTTCTGCAGCTACTACAGCTAATTCAACGTTGACTACCACTGCCCCGTCATCCTCTTCTGCCAATATAGGCAGTGGGATACCAACAAGCAAGCCTTCTTCATTTCCGCCTTTTAGCAGTATGAACAATACCACTTCTGCCTCCCTGCCCGCTCAGGCTGCAACAGTCCAAAATGGGCAAACTGGAGGGCAGCAGCAACAGCCAACACTGCAAACAGCAGGGATGTCTGGAGATACTACTTCAGCGCCTGCACAGCCCCATCCAGAGGTTTCTGAAAGGTATTGAACTGCAGAGTCAAACCTGCTTCAGCTAAAAAAACCCACCTCAATTCAACTAATGTGAACCTATTAATGCTGCTCTCATCCCCTCAGTAAAAATCTTACATTTCTTTTCTAGTCACCAGGCTGCTTTTTAGGGAGAATGAGAGTTCATTCATGGTGGAGTTGAACTTTTTGGTTCCAGTCTTAGCTACAGTTCTAATTGCATCTCAGTGTCTGCTGTGGTACAAAAATAAACTTTCTCTTTTTTTCTCTCTCTAAAGAAAAAAATTCACCAAACTACTCACTTCTATATTTTTTGGGGGGGGGCGGGGGGCGACAGGTAACTGGCACCATCTTAAAGTTTTACTTTCTGTTGTCAAAGTTATAGTAGTAAAGACAGCTCTTACTGAGAGACTGATCTTGTAGGTGTTTTTTCCCCAGTTGAAGCAATAGAACTATATGCTGTTGAGCTTCTGTATTAACGAAGGCTAAAGAAAAGACAAGTGATACTGTGTTGCTGATAAGCTCACATACCAAAATGAAATAAAAAGACTGTTTTTTACACCACAGTTGACTCAAAGGTCTTTCAGATTAATATTCGACAACTTGATCTTAGTTTTAAGGTAAAAATAAATAATTATAAGCCTCAGCTTTTTGTAACTGGTTTCAAAATTTCATTTCCAGCACTATGGATCGTGATAAAGTTGGAGTCCCTACAGATGGAGATTCACATGCTATCACCTATCCACCTGCAATTGTAGTTTACATAATTGATCCTTTTACATATGAAAAAAAGGATGAGAACAGTAGCTCATCTAGTTTGTGGACACTTGGACTTCTGCGCTGCTTTTTAGAGATGGTTCAGGTTCTTCCTCCTAACATCAAGAATATAATTTCTGTGCAGGTGAGCCAACATTTATAGAAGCATGCTGAACAAAGTATCTTTTGGCTTTGGCTGTGTTTTGGAGGCCATAACACCCTCAGGGTGAAAGTTTCATTTGCTTTGTAAACATTACTTACAGTTCTACAGCTGTTAAATCATTAAGATTATAGTTTTTAGAGCAGTTTGGGTGGTATTAACTGAAGCCAAATCCTGTAGTAGATTCCAAACTCATCAGTCTTCTCTCCGAGGAAATGTAGTGGCCCACTCCAATGAGATAAGTATGGGAAAGCTGCTTGTCCCGTCACTGGAATCTGTGCTGCCAGCCTGAACCTGCTGGGCTTTAGACAGTGCTCCTTCCTAATAGACATCCAACTGTAATGCTGTCAGCAGCTGCAAAACTAGTTAACAGAGGGCATATTTTTGGCGGAATCGTTAAGATTCTCTTCTAAACAAATTCTTTTTTTTCTCTGAAGAAAATTTCAATGAGAGTAATTGCTTGAAGGCCCACATAGCTTTGGAAGAAGTGACAGGAGATACCCAAGAACCAGAGAAATTTGATTGCAAAGTGAAATTCTAAAAGCAGCGTACCTGAATACTGTCTCAAAAGTCTTTTAATCTAATGATGAAACAGTAATTTTTTTTTCCCCTCTGTAATCTGTTCTAGATTGTCCCATGTCAGTATCTTCTACAACCTGTGAAACATGAAGACCGGCAGATTTACACTCAGCATTTAAAATCTTTGGCATTTTCAGCTTTTACTCAGTGTCGGAGACCTCTTCCAACTTCCACCAATGTGAAGACATTAACTGGCTTTGGCCCAGGTTTAGCCATGGAAACCGCTCTTAAGAGCCCTGATGTGAGTGTTGTTAATGTGGTTGGGTAAATATGAAGATCAGAGAAATGTCCCTGTTTATTAAATCACTGGCATCTTTCATGTTAACTAAGTAGAGTTCTTAGGAATAATTGCTTCCCGAAACTTCATTGTCTGTTCTGTCATCTTTATAGAGACCTGAGTGTGTTCGACTATACACCCCTCCTTTTATACTGGCTCCTGTAAAGGACAAGCAAACAGAACTAGGAGAAACTTTTGGAGAAGCTGGCCAGAAGTATAACGTACTTTTTGTAGGCTACTGTTTGTCTCATGATCAGAGATGGCTTCTTGCATCCTGTACAGATCTCTATGGAGAACAGTTAGAAACTTGCATAATTAATATTGATGTACCAAACAGGTAAGAACGAAACTGTTAAATTAATTTTTAGCATGTACGTCTTCATTCCCCCAAAGAATTATTTTGTTTATGATGCTGTAAGAATAGCTCTGACTTTTGTAGACTCACTATATTGCAAAACTAGCTAAAGCAAATGGGTATTTTCTGTATTAAGTGCATATTGTTTTGAGTAAAACTTCCAGAAGAACATTATTTGGTTTCATGTGATTCTTGAGTGTTTCTGTATGTGTGTTCATACTCTCACATACACACTTAGTGGCTTTTGACGTCAGTGTTAGGATGTGATTAATTAAAAAACCCCAAACAAACTGGAGTTGCAATCCATATACTACAATACTAACATTCTTGAGTCCTGTGAATGTTCAGGTTAATACAAATAAGAAGTTCCAAACGTGGCAATAAAAACTTGTTGCGGATGGGTTCTAGCTTTGTTTTCCTTTCTTTCTTAATTCTAGAGCTCGCAGGAAAAAGGGATCTGCCCGCAGACTTGGTCTTCAGAAACTCTGGGAATGGTGCCTGGGACTTGTGCAGATGAGCTCTTTGCCATGGAGAGTTGTAATAGGTCGTTTAGGAAGAATAGGACATGGGGAATTAAAAGGTAACATTAGCATTTTTAGAGTCTAAGACTTGATTTGAAGCTTTCATTTTTCAATAATATAAAGTGTCTGCCCTGTTTCTGGAAGAAAACCTAATAATTTTAGAGTTCCTTTGTGTATTTGAGACTTAACAGACATGAAGTTTGCACCACATACTACTATATGTAAAATATGTATTCTGCAGCAAGCACTGTTCTTCTAGACAAACGTATATCCTTTATATCCTCAGACTGGAGTTGTTTGCTGAGTCGCCGAAACCTTCAATCCCTTAGTAAGAGACTAAAAGACATGTGCAGAATGTGCGGTATCTCTGCTGCAGACTCTCCCAGCATTCTCAGTGCTTGTTTGGTGGCAATGGAACCACAGGGGTCCTTCATTATTATGCCAGGTATTTGAGCAACTGTGTGTCTCTCTTTTTTGGCAAGGGACCTGATAGTTTGGGTTTAGCAAAACTAAGGAAATACTTGATTTCTCTTCCAAAGATTCTGTATCGACCGGCTCTGTATTTGGACGCAGCACCACTTTAAATATGCAGACGTCTCAGCTGAATACCCCACAGGACACATCATGCACTCATATACTTGTGTTTCCCACATCTGCATCTGTGCAAGTAGCATCGTCAACTTATACCACTGAAAACTTGGATCTGGCCTTTAACACAAACAATGGTTAGTAGATTGGATTTATTCTTGTTTTAAAGACAAACCAACCAAAAAACCCCTCGTCACTCCCCCTATAATAAGACTGTTTATTCTAATGAACCATGGGATTTGTATGGAAAATCACTTGATTTCAGAATGTGTTGTCATATCCTGTATGTAGGGAAACTATAGAAATTCACTGGTCTTGTTCTTTTTCAAGATGGAGCAGATGGAATGGGAATCTTTGACTTGTTAGACACTGGAGATGATCTTGATCCTGATATCATAAATATTCTTCCTGCATCCCCTACTGGATCCCCTGTACATTCTCCAGGGTCCCACTACCCCCATGGAGGTGATATGGGCAAGGTAACTATTCGAGTAGAGAGAGAGTTGTGCATGTGTTTTGTTTGGTTTTCTCCATCTGCTAATTTACTTTTGTGCAATGAAAGGTTCCTGTGAAATGTGTTGAGTCAATTGGATATTGGATTGTCTTTGCAAGATTCATGTAATGCTTGGATATTTCAAAATGCTTTGTCTTTTGAAAGCTACAGATGATTTCTATTAAGTCTGTGCTCTCCTAATATTAAACCATTGCCTGTTGTTTTATAGGGTCAAGGTACAGATCGATTGCTTTCAACGGAATCTCATGATGAAGTAACGAATATACTGCAACAGCCATTGGCCCTTGGTTATTTTGTGTCAACTGCCAAAGCAGGTCCATTGCCTGACTGGTTTTGGTCAGCGTGTCCTCAAGCACAAAATCAGTGTCCCTTGTTTCTTAAGGTACGGTTAACTTCAGCAGGCTGTACAGCCATCTTCCTGCACAGGCTGTTGTAGAAAATTGTGTGGTGTGGAGGGATTTGAATTATGAGAACCACTACGTTTAAAACAAAGTTGGTGCATGTCTCTTGGAATATGTCTGCTTTTGCTTCAAGAGGTGGGGTTTTACATTTTTGAGCTTTGGCTTTTTATGTTCGCTGTTTTTAAGGGAAGAAAAATGATTAATGGAAGTAGCAAATGTTCTGAAGGGTTCTGCTCTTCTGATGGTTTCTTTGCAGCAGTCTGGACTCCTTTCTGTTTCTGGCTTTGTGCTACAGTATTCTGTAAGAATAGGTTGAGTTTCTAGACAGATCTCTGGTTAATGTTTGACTCCCATAGGGACTGGTGGTAGAGAGGGAAGTACGCAGGTGTAATGTAATATCTCATTTACGTTGGGTAAAAGAATAATAAATAAATCTCTTTATTGCACAAAGCATAAAAGCTAGGTTTTCCATGTTGGCTGTTGCCAAGTGGTAGTCCTTGTATCATCTGTCTGGATATTGTCTGATCTCCTTATCTTTTTATGGCTCAATCGAGACATCCTTGGCACATTTAAGGCTATGCATTAGTATACAGAGAAACTTTCTGTATTAACATTATTCATTTTTTACTTAAATTAGCATCTCTAATACTGTGCTTAACTTTCTAATGATACAGATGTATCGTCTTCAGCCTTATTTGTGTCTGGATTAGTGGTTCCTCTTGGCCTAAGCTCAGCTGTGGCTCTGGTATAAGACATTTTTTTTTAATAGAGGATTTATTATTTACCCTAAGCAGCTCTATATATGGAATATAAATAGACCAGTCTTATGGAAAGCAACTGAATTTCCAAGTCTGTATATTACTAGACATCTTGGGCCACATGAGTTGCTTTTTTAATAATCACTTAATGTAGGCAAAAAGATAAAAAAAAAAAATTCCTAAGATGTATTACACTATTAGCACTATGCTTTTAGGAGAGATCTGAGTGCCTTTCCTTCATATTCTGATAATTCCTCAATTTGTTGATGGCCTTAAGGATAAGATCTGTTTTGTTTTGTGTGTCGGGGAGTAGAAGGTGACTGCAAGGTACAGGTCAACAATACAGAGGGAAGAAAGCAACAATACAGAGGGAAGAAAGCAACAATACAGAGGGAAGAAAACATGCTGTAGTTGAGTCAGGCAGTAACTGCTGGCATCTCTCTTCCTTTCCTAGGCCTCTTTGCACCTCCACGTGCCTTCAGTGCAATCAGACGAGCTACTCCACAGTAAACACTCCCATCCACTTGATTCTAATCAAACTTCTGATGTGCTCAGGTATTTATGATTGATCACTTGCAAAAGCACTGTGCATTTCATTTTTAGTACTGCTGCAGTGAAGCTACGTATTTGTTTGGGTTTTGTGCTGTTAGTTTTTTCTTTGTGCTGCTGATATCCTTAGTACATCACAGATACAATATAAATTGCTGTGCTTTGAGTAATTAAAAGACGGCTTTATCACAGAACAGTGCAATTAAAAACAAACGTCTCCAAGGCCTTCTTTAACTAATCAATGTTGATTACAACTGAAAATATTTGGAAGACAATGAATTCCTCAAGCTAGAAGATAGTTAGAGGTGTAACACAGAAGATGGTGTGTAAATGAGTGGAAGATAGTTATAGTTAAGCCAGAATCTTGCTTGGCAGTCTTGTGGGAATACTGAAATGCTGAAGTACAAGAGTATAGAGAGATTCCTGTAAACATAGGACACTTGTTGAGAAAATGTCAGATTTTTTTCCTTTGTGTGTTTTTTCAATATGTGAACCTCTTGACATTAAGCATAGACAATTACAATGACAGTTTTCCACTGAAAGAAAGTTTAGCTTTGAACTGCTTGTAATAATTGTGAAGACATGCTGTTTCAGAATGTTAGCAAACGTATTTTATGTTTTTAATACCAAAGAAACTGGATTATATTAAATCAGGGCTGTAAAATACTGGTGAGAAAACCTGTTGGCTTGATGGAAGCTTGTTTGCTTTTCAGGTTTGTTCTGGAACAGTACAATGCACTCTCCTGGCTAACCTGTGATCCTGCAACCCAGGACAGACGGTCATGTCTCCCAATTCATTTTGTGGTGCTGAATCAGTTGTATAACTTTATCATGAATATGCTGTGATCTTCATCTGAATTTTGCAAGACAAAAATGAGGAAAAGGGATATTTCACTGCAGGACTAAGTTATAATTCTTCTCAGTGCAAGTTGTTTGTGATGGGGTATGAATCTTGTTACTTCCAGCAAATATTGTTTTGACTTGCGAGAGGGGCACCTGTCGCCCTACTGTCTTTGAGTCATTGACTATGGGGGACGCTTTAGAATGATGATGAGAAAGTGTATTATAACATTTTTGGTAGCAAAATTAACCATTTTTCCCCAACCACAGTATTTGTGAAGAGTAATGAGCCATAGTACCCAGTCATGGTTAATGAATATTAAAAGCATGGAGATGAGAAGAAACATGAGGAACAATAAGTTTCAACCTATGGCTTTGGAACATCAAGATGTTCTTGTATTGGATTATAGTACCTAGTATTCAAAAATGCCTGCATCTCTTATTTATTGTAAGTTTTTAAATGTATAAATTGTCTTATATTTCTTAACCTCTTTTATAAAAATTTTCCTAGAAGGTTTATACTGCCTTCTTGCTTTAAAGCAATTGGTCTAAAATATATGTAATCGTCTTAATTAAAAGTTGCAGTAGGTTGCTTTTAGAGTATTATTTTTTTGTAAGGGGTGGGTGGGGACAGTAAATTTGTATTGTCTTGATGTACAGTTTAATGGGGATAGAGGGGTTAATGTCCATACCATTGTGTGTGGGGGATTTACAGCTAAGCTGTAGTTGCAGAGTACATGTACAGTAATGAAGTTCACTGTGTTTATATAAATCGAAAAGGTACCGGGTCTTACAGCATTTTATATCACACCTTTACAGAGTAACAATGGCAATATATAAGTGATATTGTAGGTGGTTTAACTTGTAGTGAGAATAAAATGAATAAACTCTTCAACTGAAGTTTGTGTTATGGTTCAGGGCTGTGGCTAGATTCTCAGATCTATTTCCAGTATACAAGTTTTAATATTACAAGAATATCTGTTGTGCATTGTTGTTACCTAGATATTCTTGGCACTGTGGTGACTGTGTTATTTCCTTCCACATCTGCGATAAAACGTGAATCTGATGCGGAACACACAGAAAACTCTGATCTAATCCAAAGTCTCCTGTAAGGCTGAAATTTAGCCCAGCTCTAGCCATTTTACAAATGCAAAAATAGTCAATCTTGACTTTAAGATTGGTGTGTGTTTAACTAAAATGTGGTGTATATAGATTCTCAGTGAATTCTGGTATTCAGATTTTATTCCACTAGTAAAAAAACAGCACGAAACCCTGAACATTTTCCTTTTTAATGTATTTTTGGCACTGTGGTGAAGGTCCCAAGTATCAGTGTATGGCCTTCCCCGTATCCCCTTTTCAGGCTCTGGCTGGGGCATGTGCACGGAGGCTTAGCCCTCCCTAAGGAAGGACTGACAGATCACAAGGCTTTCATAAACGTCTCCCTCTATCTACAGTCACCATTTTTTTTTTTCTCAGTAGTTTCCTTCCTTTCTCCTAGCACATGCCAAACGTCTGATGCTGCTCTAAAATAGCCCCTACGGGTGCTGAAGAGCAACTGCATATGCTTTGTCTGGGTTCCTCATCTGACTGCCAGATTAAAAACTGAACTCCTGCAGTGCTCGCATGAGCCTGTTGTGATAACCCGTGTCCTGGGTCTTAATACTGTCCGTCTTGCTGGTTTAAACCTTTAAAGGAGCAAGTTTTAAGATCCATTTGTGCACCCGCTGTTAATCCCCTACAAGGAAGAATTCGCTTGCATTTACAAAACTTACTGTGTTAATGGAAATCATGTTTCGTAAATGCAAAATACCTGCCTGAGGTCATTTTTCATGTAAACAGTCTCACTGAATCATGTATATACAATATTAGCAACTTTTTTGGTTTTGTATAAAGAAGTTGTACAATTGGTGATGAAAATTTTCAGTCATTTCTTCAAAATAACATGAGTGCAATCAGAAGCTAGCATATTTTGATAAATAGAGTTAAAAACTGGGTCTGTCCATTACTTTATCTTGATAATGGTAGCGCACTGCAGATTAAACAGCACATTTTTGTCTTACAGAAGGTTTTTTTTCTCATTTGGCTGAGATTTTTTGGAGTGGAAAAGTGCTTCTAAAACTGGAATTTTCAAAGCATATGTCCTTTGTTTTGTTTTGTTTTTAAGCTTTGTTGCTAAGAGGTCATTTTTAGCCCTGGCTCAGTTAGCCAAGTTCCAAGGGCTGGGTTTTGGTGTGGCTGTCTTTTGTGTTAAACCTGACTTGTATTCATAAAGGTAAGTGAATCGGCTGCCTGAACATTGGTGTAACTGTATTCTGTTACCTGGCCCACAGCCTTCCCTGTGAAACTCTCCAACTGTGAAAGCTGCCAGTTCCTGTCGTTCCCCCTCCCCCCCCCCCCCCCCCCCCCCCCCCTTCAATTAAAGTAAATTTTAATATTGTAACCACTAGAAAAGGTGAGGAGGGCCATTTCTGGAGTGATAGTCACAGCCGGCAATGTACATATCAAACCTGCCAGCACCATGGAGCCAACTACTACATCGGGCATACTTTTTTGTTAGCTACTTGCATTTAACTATTTTAAGTGCACATAACAGCTGGTTTATACATAAAATGGTCACAATCCAATAACTTGGGTTCTCTAGCAAGTACAAGCTTAAATATTTGAAAATTTCAGCTCTAGCTTCTCAGAATGGTCTTGCAAGAAAATACTGTTCCTGGCAGTGCTGTTAAGTAACTGTGGAGGTTTACCTCCTCTTAAGTATCCAATGAAAGAAGAGTCTGAGCTCCTTCCATTCCGATTAAAAATATGTATTTTAACCTAGCTATTACTGTATTTAAGCCATTTAGTCTCCTTTGACTCACTACTATTTGAATTAGACTTCTGAAAACCCTGTTGCTAGACCAGCAGGCCGCCAATTGTACTTGCAAACAACCCTCGCATTTTAAAGTAGCTGTAACATTTAGATCTTTCTAACATTTCCTGAAATAATTAAAGATAAATGAATTTATATTTAAATCCTCAGCTACGTTCTTACTTAGCTGTCAGTTATGGCGCAGATTATTGTATTTCTATATTTACCTCCGTTGGTAATTTTAACTTCATGTGTTGCTATGAAGACTTGCAGATGTCTTTAATCAAGCACTATTTGTTAATACTGTAATATCAAAATATTATGTCGCATTATTTTAAAGCTTTCAAAAATAAGAGTAAAATGTTTTAAAAAAAAATGCTATTGCACCATATAATTTGCTACACAACAGTATGGCACAGCATATCAGTCTGTTTTGATAGGAATGCTGCATAAACAATGTTTTGATCTGGGTTTCTTTTGAGAAGTCATTAATTAGGTGACATTGTACGACATTACTGTCTCGACAACCTCCAGCTGGGAAGGTTTGATTTTTTTGTTTGTTTTGGTTTTTTTTTTTTTTTAGTAAAGGACCCAGGACTATGCTTCATACTTAAAGATTTTTTTTTTATTATTATTATTATTATTGTTTGTGGGTGTACGTTTTATTTTCAGTGGAGTAAAGCTTAATTTACAGTAGAACTGGATTTGGGACCTACCACAATCCTCAGGGTCACTTTTTCAGGATGTTACTAATCTAGCTTTAGGTTTTTCCGAGTAAACTGGACGTGAGGACCTTGCAGGGCCATCGGGCTGGGATGAGGCAGCCTGCGCCCTCCTGACTGGACATGGCACCTTCCCGCCCCAGCACGGCCGGGTCCCTCCGAGGGAGCTGTCCTACCGCCTCACACCGCCGCCACACGCCGTGGGCCAAGTCGTCGTTATTTATCGTGACAGGAAAAAAAAAAAAAAAAAAATAGAAGCGATTAAAGGAACAAACACTATTGCTGCCGAATGCCATAAACACAGAGTTGTACAAATTGTGATTGAGGAAATGAAAAAGGTTTATACTTTTTAAAAAAATTTCAAATGGAATAAATTATTCATGAAGCCTTGATTGTGGTGTCTCGTTATTTACAGCGGGGGGGGGGGGGGAAGGGGCGGGGCTGCGGCCTCCCGGCGCCCTTCAGCCTTCCCGCCGCGCGGGGATGACCTCACCTCGCGCGCCCTTCCCGCCGTGACGCGCTCAGCCTGCGCCGGAAGAGGGGGCGGCGACGGTTAGGCGCGGGGAGCCGCGGCCGCCATGGCGGAGTGCTCCGGCCTCCAGTTCGTCAGCCCCTACGCCTTCGAGGCGATGCAGAAGGTGGACGTGGTGCGCCTGGCCGCGCTGAGCGACCCCGAGCTGCGGCTGCTGCTGCCCTGCCTGGTGCGCATGGCGCTCTGCGCCCCCGCCGACCAGAGCCAGAGCTGGGCGCAGGACAAGAAGCTCATCCTGCGGCTCCTCTCGGGGGTGGAGGCGGTCAACTCCATCGTGGCCTTGCTGTCCGTGGACTTCCACGCCCTGGAGCAGGACGCCAGCAAAGAGCAGCAGCTCCGGTAAGGCAGAGAACGGCGTCTTCTGTGGCGAGAGCCGCGGGGCGGCTTTTCCCGCTGTTTATTTGCTGCTGCTGAAGCGCCGGCCTGACCTGGCCGCTCGTGTGCTGCTGCTTGTTCGTGTCCCTTCGTGGTCTCTTGGGAAAACCCCGATTCGTGCCAGGGCAACGAGCAGGGAGCGGGGTTTAATTGCCTGGCTCGGGGATCTTTTTCTCCCGCTCCATCCCCCGGGTGCGAGGTGCCCTTGGAGGGAGCTGCCCGGCCGGAGAGGGGGCGGGAAGGTGGCGGACGCGCCTTTGTGAGGCGAAGGGGCAGGGGAGGTGGATGTGCTTTCGTGACTGTTGTCTCTGCTACTGGGGCACAGGGGCCCTTGAAATTTTGATAATCTACTGAATTAGATTTCATGACGCACTACAGTTACGACAGTCTTTTCTGATCATTGGCGTGATAGAGAAATTCCCTACGGAATTCCTTGGATAAAATCTCTGTGTTTGCAGAAACATTTAATAGTTGTTTTTAATTGTCTGTTAGGCACAAGCTAGGAGGAGGTAGTGGAGAAAGCATCTTGGTGTCGCAGCTTCAGCATGGGCTGACGCTGGAATTTGAACACAGCGATTCACCTCGTCGGCTTCGTCTTGTACTTAGCGAATTACTAGCAATTATGAATAAGGTAAATTTTTCCGTATCTGGGCACTTGTGAATTTTGTGTCAGTGAAAACGCACTCTGGATAGGTTGATACGTTGTCTGGTTCTGGTGCTGCTGGTGTGTGTGAGTACACTTCTCCAGTTCTCACCTGCTTCGCCAAGACTTCAGGTCTCAGTTGGATTGAACGGTGGCTTGTGATTAAACTCCTTATGACCCCAGCTTCCTAGAGGAACTCTTTCTTCCTCAGAACAGATGAGGGTAATCTTTTCTAATAGGCTCTGTATATTCTGTAATGTGCTGTACTCAAATATGTCATTTTGTGATGCATCAGTGCAGAAATCGTATTTGAAAACGAAATTAGGACTTCTCTGCAATAGGAGTTCTTTACTCCTATTGCAGTGTGATATTAGCCACCATATTTCTCATACCCTCCCCTCCTCCCCCCCCCCCCAGCATTTTATTTTCTTTCTGTAAACTTCCCATGTTTTTAGAATTGTCAGTGAGCTATTTCTCTTTCTTCTGGAAACAAGCAATGATACCAGCTGTATTGAATTATTTCCACTAGTAAATATTTCTTATACTAAACACTTTTCTTGCCTGTTCTGTGTTTATAGCAGTACATTTTTGACAGTTTTAAATGTATTCAAACTGCTGAATTTAGAGCTATAAAAGACTGATTAGACAAATTGCTTTATAAAACCTGTTCAGTGATGATGAATGATATCTTGTAGGTGTCAGAATCAAATGGTGAGTTTTTTCTCAAATCTTCTGAGCTCTTCGAGAGTCCTGTTTATCTGGAGGAGGCAGCAGATGTTCTCTGCATTTTGCAAGCAGGTGTGGTATTCTGTATTTGTAGTGTTTTCTAACTTCTTACAAATGTAAAAAAATAACTTTTAGAGCCGTTGTGACTGATTTAAGGTTAATCTAGGCTGTCTGGCTCTTTGAAGGAGGAATAGATCACAGATTGATTTTCCATTTATTGATTTGAGCCTCTTACTGAAATGCGTATTAAAAGCAAGGTTTTACTTGTTTCACAGTACAACACTGTGACTTTTAAAACTCTCTTTTTATCCAGAGCTGCCATCACTGTTGCCAATAGTTGATGTGGCTGAAGCTCTGTTGCACGTTAAAAATGGAGCCTGGTTCCTCTGCCTTCTGGTGGCCAATGTTCCTGATAGCTTTAATGAGGGTGAGTTACAGTTTCTTCTTGCCTAGCTTACATCTAAAGGTTTGAAATGATTTCTAGCAATATAGTTAATTCTAGGCTAAACCACGTGTCATAAATATTTGAACAGGAGAGCGTTTGGCTTATCAAATATAATTTGAATGCATTTATAACTAGAGATTCTGATAGGCTCCTATTCTCAACATGTTGATTCCCCTTTTTTGCAGCCTACTTGTAGACTCGTTGCATGCATGTTGCGGCTTTTCAGCTGTAGGTCACTGTTACAAAGGCTGACTCGGGCAGTGAATGACTGGGACTACGAATCTGATCTAACCTTGCTAATAGTTCTTGTCCCTTAGACTGAGCCGTATTATGAGGTGAAAAATTTGTATTGACGTTGCCTGTTTAGCGCCCCTTACCTCGCAATAAGTTTTCAGTCTCCAGGGCTGCCAGATGCACAGGTTACATTGGATAGAGTATGAGTAGTAATTGGATGATGCATAAATCTGTAATGACCCTGTAATTTCTCTGAGGAGAAAGACCATTTCCTTGTTCTGCTTTTATAGTGTAGGTCATGAGTTCTTGCCCAGACAAGATTTGTGTGGCCCAGCTAATAAATAGTAGTGAGCTAAACAGAACGGCTTGGCTTTGTGTGTTTATGTGGCTTTCTGTTGGAAAAGCCTGATTTACTTACGCCTCCTGTTGGATATTTAGTCTGTAGAGGTTTGATTAAGAATGGTGAACGGCAGGATGAGGAAAGTGTTGGAGGCCGTCGTAGAACAGAAGCGCTTCGCCACCTGTGTAAAATGAACCCTTCCCAAGCTCTAAGGGTCCGAGGCATGGTGGTAAGTCTCCCATTAGTCTGTCATGAGAATCATAATTATGATCCTTATTGGAGCTTTAAAAACAAAAAAGATGATTGAGCCTGAGCATTTTATCTAGGTGGAAGAGTGTCATCTACCAGGTCTTGGTGTGGCTTTGACCTTGGATCACACCAAAAATGAAGCTTCAGATGATGGAGTGAGTGACCTGGTGTGTTTTGTGAGCGGTTTGCTACTTGGAACAAACGCCAAGGTTCGAACTTGGTTTGGAACTTTTATCCGAAATGGCCAACAGGTATGAAAATCTTCGAATATTCTGCTTTTTAAAAAATATTCTTATAGCTTGCTGTAACTCTTCTGAATGTGGGCACCTGTATTTGTCTGAATGCACATAAATCCTGTCACGTGTCTTGGAGCAACCTTTACAAGGCAATGTGTTCTTATGGGACCATTGGGTCTATACGTAGTGTCCCTGAAGGCAGCTTTTGGGTTGTTGCTCTGAGAGATTTTTAGGTAGGTGATTCAATAGGCATGGAAACCAGGGAATTGAACACTCGTATTGTTTACCTGATACATATGTTCATCCTCAGTGTTCACAATAGGAAGTCGCGTCTTGACTCGCTTAGTTTGTTGAGTTAGTTAAAGCGTGTGTTTTGATGTAATAAGCTGTTGTAATATGATCACGTGTTGCCTGTTGCCCTGGTACTGAAAACTATTTTAAAAAAATTTCTCTCCCCCCGCCCCCCCCCCCTTTTTTTTTCCCCTTGACTTCATCATTATGGAAGCTCTTATGTAATGCATTGTTTGATGGGATGAATTTTACATTGTTGTTCTCATCTTTTAACCTCTTACACAGAGAAAAAGAGATAATATCAGTTCTGTGCTTTGGCAAATGAGGAGGCAGCTGCTCCTGGAGCTCATGGGAATCCTTCCCACGGTTCGCAGCACACACATTGTTGAAGAAGCAGATGTTGATATGGAGCCAAATGTGTCTGTGTATTCAGGACTGAAGGAAGAGCATGTCGTGAAAGCCAGTGCATTGTTACGTCTCTATTGCGCTTTGATGGGAATTGCTGGGCTGAAGTAATGACTGTTTTGGTGCTCTGTGTTTTTTATTCACTGTCCATTTAAACAGAGGTTGAGAGCTTTGGGCGCTTTTAACATGAGCTGTCTCTTAATGCCGTTGTGTCCTTCAAATGGTCTTGGCAGGACTCGCCAATTTTAGTACTAGGGGAGGCCCTCTCACGTGCTGAGGGCTGGAGTTGCCCGTTGATGGAAGTTTCTTTGTAGTGCAGAGAGCAAATATGATGTAATGCTAAGGTCTGTGGAGACAGATATGTTTTCTACTTCCTGGTACTATTCTCAGCAGAAAAGTTTTTTTTATCCTAATGGTAAAGATCCATTTATCAACCTTGCTAATTTTTAAAATCTAAAATAATGCAAGAAATGTGGTGCTGTCTTTAATGCTGCAACATCAATTCTACTGACTTTGCAGTCAGTAAAGAAGTCTAGGCTTAAGTGGTTGGAGCAGTGCGTAAAAGAGAAAGCAGCCAAAAACTCTAGCAACATACCCTACGTGAATTTAGAATTTCTATTCCTTTGCTTTTACTTTTTAGAGAGTGCTAATGTAGCATCGTCATGCATTGTTAGTTTTAATTTAGGTATTTTGTACTAATAGGCAAGATTATATCCTGGGGAATTTTTCTCACTCTTGTTATCTCTTAACAGAGATTTTTATGTCTTGAAGTTCAAAGAGAATTGCCAGTTAATCTTGATACTCATTTATTGATGGCAACTTGACAAACAGATTAAGTAACGGAGAAAATTTAATTTTTAACCATCGTGATGAGATTGGAAATCTCTTCACTTTTAAATTAGCCTGGGTTTTGTTCTTTTTCTGTCCTATTCAGGCCAACTGATGAAGAAGCAGAGCAGCTACTGCAGCTGATGACCAGCCGGCCTCCCGCAACTCCAGCTGGTGTTCGTTTTGTATCTCTTTCCTTTTGTATGCTTCTGGCCTTCTCCACTCTTGTCAGGTACCTCTCAATAAAGGAGGAGCTTTGTAAAGATGTCACTGTTTTAGCACCGTTAAGGCAATGACCTCCCCAGAGCTGCACAGTTTTTCTCTCCTAATTCTTTATACAAATTTCCATATGTTGGTTGAAGGGATTTGTCTCACACTATGGTGAGTAAATTGATATTCCACTCTGCTCTCCCTCTTGTTTATAGCAAATCTTTTGAGAGGGGAGCATCGGCATTAGCTTAGTTTGGAATGGTTTTTGAAGGCTAAAGTAGGCCTTACTGGTTCAGTTTTCCATTGAACAAGTTTATGGCTAAATTCTTTAGAGACCCTGTTCAAAAGAGTAGCAGTGTGGGTATTTAATGGATGTGGCTTTCTGCTGTGTGCATTCAAGACAAGAAATTGCCTGACAATTGGACTGACGTTTGTGCTAAATATCAGTGCTTATCAACTGATCGATGCTAAAGGGAAAGTGACAAAAAGTCTCCTGGCCTAAGATTCCTCAACTACTGGCTTTTCTGCTAGTAATTGTTAGTAAAACTAGCGGTAGTTCCTGGGAAAAGGATCTTTAATGGATTTTCTTTGTGCAGCACACCAGAACAGGAGCAACTCATGGTCATGTGGCTTAGTTGGATGATAAAGGAAGAAGCTTACTTTGAAAGGTGAGCTTACTTTGTTTTTAATGATTCCAGTAATCTCACATTTACTTATGTCCCATTAGAAATTAACTCTTCCTCTTTGTTATCATTAGCATTTCTGGTGTGTCTGCTTCTTTTGGAGAGATGCTTCTCTTGGTAGCCATGTATTTCCATAGTAATCAGCTCAGCGCTATCATTGATTTGGTCTGCTCCACCTTGGGAATGAAGGTAAATCCTAAACTGTTTCTAGCACGTACATTTCTCTGTTAAAATTAACTTTTTACTATGTATTTATACTCTTGTATTTACTTCAGTTTTCATATAAAGAACTTTGGTTTTGCTAATATACTTAAAGCAAATGTAAAGTAAAAAAATGGGTAACTAACTAAATTAGTTCCTCTAGAACAACATTCAGCTATGCATACCTCTGGATACAGAGGAATGTTATGATAAAAGTATCTTCAAAAGCTGCTGACTTGTTGAAATCCTTATTCGCAAGAAATGAACTTTTTTAGAAGATGAATTGAAGTAGATTCCAAACTGAGCTTCAAACTTCTTATTTTAAGTAGTTTAAAGAAATATCTATGTATGTAATAATTAATTTCTGAAAATTACCAAGGGAGGCTTGCCTTCAATTTATTATTGTGAAACAGTGTCTCATCAAATGTAAAAGCTAGGTAGGTAGTTTTCAGGATAAGGAAGACGTGGGGTGATGAACTTGTGACATTTGAAAATATTTTTGTTTTACATTTGAAGTAGAGATGTGAATGTTTTCCTGGTATCCCAGTGAAGACAAGTTTAAAAAGGTTAAAAGTTAACAGTTTATAAAATAAACTTGCAGTACTTATAAATAAGCAAGCTAGAACTTACAATTACAAGTACTTTTGTTCTTTTATGTCAGATTGTTATTAAGCCCAGCTCACTCAGCAGAATGAAGACAATCTTCACACAGGAGATTTTCACTGAACAGGTATTTTAAGCCTATGTTTGGGTTTGGGTTTTTTTTTCCCTTTCTTTCTTTTTTTCTTTCTTCTGTAATCGCTTTAGTTTGACCTACAAGAAGAATCCAAGCCCTGCCGGTACTGAAGAGCCTTGGCTTTTTCTTTTTGTACTCTGATCTGATTATATGTTTTCAACACTTGGCTTTTTTAAATAATGGGGAAGCAAAGAAGAAAATTTGTCCGCTATGGCATTTTTTGCAGTAGCAGGAAATCGTTCACAAATGTAGTATGCGTGCTACAGTTTTATACATACTGTATTAAACTACATTAAAAAGCTCTTCAGCTTCCAAACAACCAAAAATAAGTAAATGCCAGAAAGAATGTAGCTGTGTGACTTTGTCACCTTGTGCTTATGCATTGTGACAAGGTGAATATTTGTGGTATTTTTCTTGTTAATTTTAACTTTCCTTTAGGTTGTTACGGCCCATGCAGTTCGCGTGCCTGTTACAGGCAATCTCAGTGCCAACATTACCGGGTTTTTACCTATTCACTGCATTTACCAGCTTTTAAAAAGTCGATCATTCACCAAGCACAAAGTATCCATTAAGGTATGACCTTCATTTTATTTCTGTTCATAATTTTGAATGTTGACTAGGTTTTGCAAGCTGTTTTTTTGGTTGTATTATAGGAACAGAATTCTTGATGAATCTTATAGCCTATTACCATGTAATTTAAGAAGGAACTGTGTATTAAGTTAGGGTACCCAGTTTCAGCTCTGTAATCCAGAGACCACAATTTAGTGAAGTTTAAAATAGTAAGAAAGTTATCTCTTTCTCCCTGCCTGTGCTTAATAAAATTGTAGTCAGAATGGTATTTCCATCCAGGACAAGTTTTATTGGTAGGGCTGTACAGAGCAGGGTCCAGGATACACAGTTTATGACCAGGCCCAACTCAGGATGGATATGACACTTTCCAAAATCAAAGCCTCATTCAGTTACATTTTTTGTAACTAGTTAAAAGGGAATGTACTTGCAGACAAAACAAACTGCCCTCCAGCTTTGAAACGGAACATGTAATGGCGTGTTTTCTTCTAGGACTGGATCTATCGGCAGCTCTGTGAAACCACCACTCCGCTCCATCCTCAGTTGCTTCCTCTTATTGATGTCTACATTAACTCTATTCTTACTCCTGCATCTAAATCCAACCCGGAGGCCACAAATCAGCCTGTCACGGAACAGGAGATACTGAATGTTTTTCAAGGACTCTCTGGGGTAAGCGATTTGTTTGCTCCTTTCATGTACTTTAATGTGAACATGTGGTTCAGTATTTTGTATGTATGCTTGACGCAGATTCTGGAAGTTGCCTCGCTTGTTGTCTTTAGTGCCTGTATAGTAAACTGCCTCCTACTACAGTGATGGTCATGTGTTTTGAAGTGAATCTTGTTTGTGCTACTCAGATTTTTAGGATGACTGCTATTTGTCCCTGTGTGCCCTGTTCCTTGGGAACTCACCAACTCATGCTGTTAAAAATGCAAAGAAAAGCACTTCATGGATTGAAAAGTGAAGGTGTTTACGTAGGATTTTTATATTTTTTGATCTTGTTGGATAAAAATACTGTTTAACTGAAGCATTCTAGCTGTTTTTGAAAGAAGCATTTTCATTTTGATAGAAGTATGAGAATGGTCACTTGGACCCATGTAGAATGAGTGGCATTGACTTGCGTTGGAACCCTGGGATTACTTCTTATTAGTGCCCCAAGATATTAAAAATACATTTTATGTTTGAAGCTCATTTAAAAAAAAAAAGAGAAGGAAAAAAAAAAAAAAAGAAAAGTTCCCTGCAACTTTCAGCTTGGACCTCATATGGCTTGATATTTTTACACAAGGCTTACTGCCTTATCTTTCTTCATATTTGCAGGTAAATCCAAATTTTTGTTCTCAAGCATCAGAGATGCAATATGACCTTTGTATGTGGTTTTATGTACAGGGAGAAAATACTCGTCTTACTCAACGATACAGCATCACAACACAGTTGCTTGTCCTCTACTATGTCCTGTCGTACGAAGAAGCACTTCTGGCAAACACAAAGATACTAGGTATATGTGAGTGCATCAGTGGAAAACAGATTAACTGAAAATTAGATGCAAAGAGAGGAATTCTTACAATAACCAAAATTCATGTTGCTGTCAGATTCAAGCACAGCATAAAAAGTTTAGATTCTTGTAGTACATACAGCATTGCTGTAGGAATCCGAGAGATAAAGTTACTGCTAAAACTCTGTAGTTGAGTAATTTGTTTTCCAGATTAAAAAAGGTCCAAGCTGGCCAAAAAGTTACCAGAAATGTTTATGACCATCTAATAAATACAGCAGCAGTTAACAAAGACTTCTTAATTACTTCAGATCTTCATTTATTCATGCGTCATCAGACCTGCACACATGTTTCTTTGGGTTGGCAATTTTATAGTTGACAATACTGAATGATCCCTTTTTAACTTTGAAATTGAGACTTTAAACCAATTCTAAAAGAATGTTGTGTAGTTTATTGATGGAGTTTAATTTCAGTGAAAGCGTAGTGTTTGTATCTGGTGGGTGTTTTTACCTGCCCTTTTTCGGGTGCAAAACTTCCAGCATTCGTCAGTGCTGTTTTCTTCATGCTATTCAAGAAAGACTGAAATACTATAAAATCAATTACAGTTCTTCCTGCATTTATAACTTCCACCTCACTACGGGGTGTTGTGTGTGCCAACAGTTTGAATTCCATGTACCAACTGATAACCGTTCTTTTTAAGAATAAAAACCTTGAATAAAGAAAGTGCAGATTTGAGCTATGATCTCAAAATCAGTTGGACGTGGTGAAAGATAGCATGGAGATCTTGTGAACAAATCTAAATGCCAGGAAAATCTTTAAATAGAAATGTTCACAGAAATGGTTTTCTGAAGAGCTTAATTTAATACTTTTACAGGAGTTAGGTGTGTTATTTGGGATTTTCTTTATTTTACCTGGATAATATAGAGCCAAGTGCTTTACATTTTCTTTATTGATTCAGTTTGCGAAATAATTTTTTCCAACTGTAACTGTTACGCGTGGTTTCTTGTTCTGTTCTCCATAGCTGCCATGCAGAAAAAACCCAAGTCTTACTCTTCGGCATTAATGGATCAGATTCCAATCAAGTACCTCATCCGGCAGGCACAAGGACTGCAGCAGGAACTGGGAGGTATATCTGCGTGTGGAAGTCTAACGTGCATGAAGAAGGAAGGCTAAGCGTGTTTCCAGCTCTGTGGCTGGTGTCTGTTTAATAGTTTGCCTTCCTTTCTCTTTCTTTTAAAATCTGTCAGTAATAACTAGTGAGATCGCATATATGTTTGAAGAGTAATAGTGAAAGTTTGAGGAAGGCAGTTCTTTTTAGAGTAGGTCTTACCTACCTAGGATAGGTTTTAAAGTAGGAATTGCCTGAGAATTTAGAATTATTCCAGACTGACTTTAAGAGTTACTATAGGGTCCTCCCACCTTTCCAAAAGGTAACTTTTCCTTTCTGTTGGAGTTAGAGTGTCAGGCTATAAACATGCAAGTTCACTGAACTTCTTGGCAGTGATTCAGTTAAGGTCTGTTGTGGAAATGATAGGCACAGATATGTTCAGGTGAAAGATGTAGCTACTTCAATCTAAGATGTATACGTTCTTAATACCCCTAAAGGCTTGCATTCTGCACTGTTACGTCTTCTTGCAACTAACTATCCGCACCTCTGCATTGTGGAAGACTGGATCTGTGAGGAACAGATCACGGGCACCGATGCCTTACTGAGGAGGATGCTTCTTACGAACACTGCGAAGAATCACTCTCCCAAACAGCTCCAAGAAGGTAAATAACTTCATTTGAAGTAAGCAGTGTTCTTTCCAAATTGGTTGGCATATAGTGGGTTTGGAAGCATGTAGCCATTTAATTCATTTGATCATACTGCATTGGTATAATGAAAAAGTTCTGCTGCCAAGTCAGAAAAAATGTCAGAAGTCCCCTTTTACCAAGATCCCATTGTCTTTATTTTACAGCATTTTCCATGCTGCCTGGAAATCACACCCAGCTGATGCAGATCTTAGAACATTTAACACTTCTCTCAGCTGGTGAATTGATCCCGTATGCAGAAGTATTGACATCAAATATGAATCGCTTGCTGAATGCTGGAGTCCCTCGGAGGATTCTTCAGACTGTCAATAAACTTTGGATGGTTCTTAACACTGTGATGCCAAGAAGGTAGGTTCAAAATACTGTTTAGTTTGTTGTTGCAGGTAGATGGAATGCCACTTTCTGTTTCAAAAATAATGACACAGTGCCTTTGTCTGGGAAATTGGAGGTTGTGACTGAATAGAATGTGTTGGAGTTGCATTCCTTTTTGCTTTGTTGAAATCTTTAACCTTTGCATTTAAAAGGAAGGTACTTCTTGTTCTCGGGGAAAGGAAGTCACCAGTTTTCTTAAAATATAGCAGTATGGTTTTATAGTGTACATTGTTCATGATGAATTACTGATGAAACACGAACTCACTCCGGTGGGAACGTGCCTTTTCTGAGGAACTGGATGCTCTATTGCAGTGAAAACAGTTTGATTGCTGTAATTCCAGTGAATGTAAGTTAACTATATCTTGGTTAACCTCAAGGGCTGCAAATGAAGTATGGGGGTTTTGCTCCTTGATAGGCCTAGAAAAATAGAGCTAACTGAGGTAAGTGAGTGTCCAGATGCTTATGTGATCCCTTTTCTCATACGGATTATCTGTTAAAAAGTTGTAAAAGTAATCTCATTTTAGGTTGTGGGTGATGACTGTTAATGCTCTGCAGCCTTCAGTAAAAATAGTCCGACAGCAGAAATACACTCAGAATGATCTGATGATTGATCCTTTGATTGTACTAAGATGCGATCAGAGAGTTCATAGGTAAGCATCTCCCTCCTTTAGCTTTTTATGTTCTGTGGTACTTACATTGATACATAATAAGTGCTAAACATAAAGGTTTCTCGTAGAAAACTTCTAGAAGCTTTCAGTACTTCAAAACATATTTTCAAACTAATCGTACGAGCTCATGAGTTCCATCTTTTTTGTATTAAGCTTGTTGGTCTGAGGACCGAGTAAGCTCTGCCTGCTGTTTCAGCCTGTCATACTGTCCAGCTGAGGGTCTTGTTGGACAACCTTACATTTGGTTCTATTTTGGAAACTTTGGCATTTCTACATAGGTCATCCATTTTAGATCTGTGTGTGTGAATTTGTTCTAAATAGATATTGCAGCATGCTTAAAATGGCTGCTGCCACAGGGTGGTGGTGGTGGTTGAGGTTGTAGCTGTAACGTCCTTCCACTTCACACTGTCTTTTGCCATCCCTCATGGGCCTGTAGGTATTCTATCTTTTTGGGTAACAGTTTCTTCCAGTGGGTGCTTGATGGATATGACAAAGGTAGATTTGCTTAATTTCCCAAGAAAGTCTTTTAGGAGTACTTAGAAATTAGTTCCTCTAGATGTCAGTGATGATAGAGGAGGATGTGTAATGCTGCTTTATGGCTCTGATGCAGAAGAATAAGCCGAGAATTTAAGTAGTGAAAATGACCATAATCAATAGCAATGGACCAGCTTTTAAGGAGAATATGAAATAATGCAAACAATAAGTCAGAATTTGTAAATTATAAATTTGCTTTTTCATAGTAATGAAGAAAATTGTATCTGTTACTCTAAAAAGATACGGTTAATTGTTTTAAATGTACTTTAGTCCCTAGCTTATTCCTTGTGTTGTCTTTTTCACGTTTTCTGTCAATTGTGGTTTATATTTCCCCTTTTTTATTATCCTTTTGTTCATATTAAATGGCTAATAGTCAACTTGATTTGTTCATGTTCTTGTTTGTATCCATCTGTCCCACCTTGCCTTTTAGCAATTGAGCTGTGAATCCAATTTAATTTGAGTTGCTACAACTCTGCTAGACTTCAAGTTTCTGTTGATGACACCTTTAATCCCCAACCTGTAGGTGAAATAGTTAAATGTATGTCCCTTCAGCCCTGGATGCAAATTGAAAATCCTACATTTCTAAAACTGTTAGGGAGATTTATAATGCAATGTGATTTGAAAACTATCATCTTAGTATCGTGGAAGCAGTTCAGAGCTTGTCTGCATTATTTTTCCCCGTCATTCAGGTAATTATTTTTCCTTATTTCACATACAGCTGACCCCTCTTGGGTTTCCTTGTTCATTAGAAATTAGTCTCTTTGGCAGTTCCTTGTTTTTGTAGAGTGCATGCATGCATGTGTGTGCACGAGAGAAGTAGGACTGAATGGCAGGGCAGCAGAAAGGATTGTGACCTTTAGTATTTTGCTGTGTTAGAGAAGACAGCTTTAGTATGAACCAGACTGCAATCAAAGGAGCCTTTGAGGTGGAGTGCTTCTAGTTTGTTCACATTATTACTGTCTTACTGAAACACCTTTATTTTATCATGTGTTCCCATATCAGGAGTCCTCCTCTGATGGATATAACTTTGCACATGTTGAACGGATATCTTCTTGCTTCAAAAGCTTACCTCAATTCTCACCTAAAAGAAACAGCAGAGCAGGACATTAGGCCATCCCAAAACAATGCAATGGGTCCAGAGGCCCCAGAAGTTACAAGGGAAGAATTAAAGAATGCATTGCTTGCTGCTCAGGTAAGGGGGGAGAAATGGATATTAAATGTTGTGAGGAAAGACAGTGATAGAACAGAAATACAGAAACAGGAAATTAAAAAAGGAGACCTTTTAACTTCTTTTTTACCGACTTCTGTTACCACGAAAAAGAAAACTGCCTCTGTATTCAGATTGTTAAATGTTTTCGGTCTTCTGTTTGCTAATCTGAAGCATTGTGTTGGTTAACTGCTTTGGTCCTGTTCTTTTCTGTTAGAACAGAAGAGTTCTGCTTACTAGTCCTTTTGCCTTGTTGATTGTGCTATCCAGAGGCTCTTTCTGTGCTTAGATTTGGAGCAGTAAAACATGAATAAATGTGACAGACCTACGTGTGATCATTTGAACAATGTTATTTAAGAGAAGCAGCCAGCATTGTAAAGTGTGAGGCTGAAGAATGGTTAACTCTAGTTAGCCTGACATGATGGGAACTCTTGAGTAATCCTGTTTCACAGATAGTCTCTTCTCACCTCTGTCTGGAAGAATGTCACATATATAGTCCCTATTAGAAGGTGATTTTTGAGTTAATAGGAAGTTATATATTTAAATGAGTAGTGTAGTCTCCCCTGAATACTGTGAATTACATGGCCATGGGCATATTTGTCTCATCTGGATGCTTTAAGGGACTGTTGGATATTTATTTTGAAACAATATGAGATTCCTTTGAATTTTCTCTTTTGAGCTGTGATTACGATGATCTGTTAGATTTAAGCTTTTGTTCTTTGAGTCTTGATTCAGATAGTGTTGAGATTTTTTAAATGTTCTACAGGATTTGTGATTCTTGAAGTGAGTTTTTATTCTATATAAAAAAAAGCTATAGCTAGAAATTCTAGCCACCTGACAGTCTTCCATTTCTTAAATTGTCATTACTTTTTATGTGATTTCTTTGATTTCATTGAGGTTTTTATGCATGTTCTGTTGCTTTTCTTCTTCACAGGACAGTGCTGCTGTGCAGATTCTTCTAGAGATCTGCTTACCTACAGAGGAAGAGAAAGCCCAGAGCAGTAATACCCGCAGTCTGCTAAAGAGCGTTCATAGTACCACAGGCCCTAAGAGTCCTGAGCTAGAAGAAGAAGATGATAGCTTGCTGTGTAACCTCCGAGAGGTCCAGTGTCTAATCTGCTGTCTCCTGCATCAGATGTATATTGCTGATCCCAACATAGTCAAACTAGTTCATTTCCAGGTCTGTTTTGCACTATTTTAGTTCTTCCATGGTTTCTCTGGTTAAGGGAGAGCCAGATAAAGTGGTCAAAGGATGTTGAATGCTTTTGTTGTGTTCCTCAGAAAGTATAACGGCCCACTTCTCTGCTTCTCGTCTCGCCAAATTTGTAGTACCTACCTTTCCTCCAGATTTCAGTGCTTGGACTCTCTGTTGCGGCCAAGAAGGGAACAGCTAAACCATGCCTGTTCCTCATCATTAAACACATGCTTTGTTTGTGCCTCTACCTTCTCTTATACTAAAATAGTTTGTCCATTCTAGGCCAAGGAAGGCTGGCCTAATCATCTTCTAATTACTTGTTCCACATCTTTGGGTTACTTTTTTCTGGCCATGTTTTTAAATTAGTATACCCATTATTCAAAACTATAATTTGGCGTCAAATGTAAAGGTCTTCTTATCTTTCTTTTTTGTTAGCGCACAGTTTATCTCTTTAGAGTGGAAGGAGAAAGGTTGCCCCTGCCTAAGCAGCTGTATGTCTTCAAAAAAAGAAGGGGGGAAAGATTAGCAAATTTTTTTAATATAAATGTGGTTTTAGTCTGTGTTAAATGGGTCGTTGCCAGATGGCAGTCTCTTTAAAAGGAGTTTATTTGCCTTGACCTGGAACTGATGAAGTGACTAAAAAAGTCATAATGGTGTGGTTGTGAAATAAGCAAGTTGGGGCCTATGGTGAAGTTTGGAATACAGGGGAAAGACACAGAAGGAAAGGGTCACTGCAGCCTGGTTTAGTTTGGGGAGTGGAGGGAGAGTTTCTATGCAAATAACGTGTTGAGTATTGAGGATCAAGAACTGATTCAGACCCTGGGTTTGTCACCCAGCCTGCCTCTTGTTGCCTTGGGATACAGGCCTGTTGCTTGTAATTCTGAACAAAAGAGATTTACAAGTATATTAGGTTTGAAAAAAGCATTAACGCAGATCTAATTTAAAATTTTAATTGAAGCAGAATTTTTGAAACACCTTTGACATATCTGTTTTCTTAATCGCACAGGGTTATCCGTGTGAACTTCTGGCACTGACAGTGGCGGGGATTCCGTCGATGCACATCTGTCTGGATTTCATACCGGAGCTCATTGCCCAGCCTGAACTTGAAAAACAGGTACTGTACAGTCATCTAGTTTGAGAATCACTGTAAGTAGTTAACCCTGATGAAGTATTGGTTAAGGGGAGAAAATAAAAGGATCACTAAAAAAAGTCTTGTTCTAACTTGCCTAGGATATTAAGGTAATATCTGTAGCACTTTTACCTTAAATTAAAGGCCTGGCCCTCGCCCCCAAATTGGGGATTGTGAGTGACAACTCCACTAACATATCTCTGTACACTTGTTTAGGAAATACTCATGAATTTCAATATTACTTTCAAGAACATGAATAAAAGCAGTTTTGAGTAATGAATTTAATTCATTCTTTATACTGAGTATAAATCAGTTGGCAAAGACTTTGTCTACTTAGTTTTTATCTGATACTTTACAGCTACAGGAAATTCTACGAAGATTTAAATTTTTAAATCTTTTTTGCAAAGATGTTCCGTAGAACACATGAAGCAGCCTTAAGATCAAAATTTTATTCATTCTCATGAAAAGTTTGACTACTAAGTCTTTTTCCAGGGAATATTACTACTGTTTCTTGAAGCAAGCTTGGGACAAGACTGTAAGGTGTAAATTTGTAAATCAGTTTAAATTTCTCCTTTGCCAGTTGTCTTACCAGTTCTTTCCCTGGTCTGACTGCAAGAACAAAGCCTGCTAGAATGACACGCGCGGCTTTCCTCAAAGTTATGCTGTTTGAATCTGAAGAGTGGTTGTTTCTTCTCACTACAAGCTCAGCAAAGGGGGAATCGGGAGTTTCATTTTGAAATGTTTCACTGATATTTTTGAAGGTCTTCTCATGATGATTATGAAAAACAGTGGCAAATAATTGTTCATTATTACTTTCTAAAGCAATTTGTAGTTTGATTTGTTATAGTGTGACAAGGGGAGATTACCTATTTGGCTAGTTGTAGGTAACTGGAATTTGTTGGGCTAAAGATTCCTCTGTTTTCTAGATCAAGCCAACTTTGTAGTTGTTCTTATTTAATCCTTTCTCAAATATAAAGTTACTGCTGGTGAGAAGACACTCAACTAAAGTTAAAACTAGAACACATTGGACCTTAAACAGCTTTTACAAGGATTATATTGTAATTGAGTGTTGCTTTGCTGCTCATTGGTAATGTTGGAACAAATTGTGTCTGTGGGGGAGATTCTGAAACACTAACGCTAGTGCTTTGATTGATGTTAAATATGTGGGTTTGTTTTTTCTTAGTGTCAGCAGAAAATTTCACAATAACTGTTATTAAGGCTTCTCTGACTTTCGTTTCCTCATTGGTAAAATAGGGAAAATTTAGTAACTCGTAAGTTACATGAAGAGCTTTGGATAGAAAGTGCAAAGCGATCTGTAACTTTATTGCTTTTTTTCTCTTTTGCCTGTCATCTCCTTAACAGATATTTGCCATCCAGTTACTTTCATTTTTGTGTATCCAGTACGCACTACCTAAATCTCTCAGCGTGGCTCGTTTAGCTATCAATGTGATGGGAACCCTACTCACAGGTAAGCACTCCAGCAACGCCTAAATACATTGTTGTGTAAATTAGAGTTACTTGTCTAGGTTGAATGCAGTTTTGTCTAAATGCCACCGTATCAATTATGATTGGAAACGTAACAACAATTCTTGACTGGATTTTTATAATAATTCCTTTTTACTTAACCATTTCCTTTTCCTTGATAGTTTTAACCCAGTCGAAGCGCTACGTTTTTTTTATGCCGACCCTGCCTTGTTTGGTGTCATTCTGTCAAGCCTTTCCTCCTTTGTATGAGGATATTATGTCTCTGCTGATACAAATAGGACAAGTTTGTGCCTCCGATGTTGCTACACAGACAAGAGACTTCGACCCAATTATTACACGTAAGTAACATTTCAAAAGTAATGTCATGGTTCCAGGGAGAAAATTATGTTAATGTTTCAAAAGTTTGAGTGTAGTTGGAATGCAGTATGAAATTTACTGCTGTTGTCTTGTAAATACAGAAGGGATAGGGATAGGTGGATTTACTGGATTGGAGGAGAGAGTTTAGAGGCTAAGGGGCTGAAAGTACTACCTTCCGTTTTATTTCCCTGCTTGTATCGTTTCAAGATGTATCCCTGCATGCTAGTGTTGTGCATAGAATTTGCCATTGTAGTCTAAGGATGAAAGATGTGAGCAAAGGCCATTGGCTTTTGAGAACACAAGGACGTTTCAACCCCTCAGCTGAGGCATAATGGCCATATAAATCTTCCTAATCTGTTTGAAATGCAGAGTCAAATGAGCTACCTGAAGTCTTACACATGCCATAGCACGGTTGGATAAATATATAGTGATTGTGTGAACACGGATTAACCGTTTAAGTGTATCGGTTGATCTTGAGCATGTTTTTGTCTCTTTTTTTGTCTAAAGACAATTGCTCTGTTCATGTGATATCCAAGGTTCCCTGATGCTATCTATGCTAGGATATTTATGCTAAAAGAAGTAAGAGGGAATATAAAAAACCCCAAAGAAGTCAGACATGGGTAAATGAAAAAGAAATGTTGTAGTGTCTCTAGAAATAATCTGTGGAGTTAAGCCTGGTGCATGAAATAGTGATGGCTCAAATCTGCCATTTCATAGCATACATGTTTGTGTTATGGGTGTAATATAACCATTTTTAAAAATTACTTATTTACTTAGATGTTCTTTGCTTCGTCTACTTACTTTTCTAGGTCTCCAGCAGCTAAAGGAGAAACCACATGAAGCGTCAGGACTTTGTAAAGATTCATCTAACAAAAGTTGTTCAAGGGACATTGCAAGCATGGACCCTGATGTTCGGTTATGCCAGTGTGTTGAAAATACTATCATCGAAATAATTAACATGAGCGTAAGTGGAGTTTAGGAAGAACGCAAATGAAATTGTACTGTAGCTAGTCCCACGGTCTATGGTGCTTAAATTTGGAGAAAGCTGCAAAAGTGGACTGAGAAACTGGAGCACAAGAAGTCCGTGTTTTTCAATTCATGTTATGGCTGAAAAGAAAAGAATTGTTTAAAAAGGCTTACGTTGCTTCCAGTGAAAACTTTTGAGGCTGATGGGGTCGGTAAATCATTTCCAGTGAAACTGAGCGTGATTTTCAGGCTTGCTCGGTTTCTGAAGTGATAGAGCAACACACCTGCAACACACAGCTGTATAAATGTGATTTTTAAAGAATATGTATTTTTCATGCAGCTCAGATGGCTTAGTATTTTTTAACATCACTTAGTTTAAAAGAGATGAGAAAGACTTCAAGAACTAAGTGCAAAGGCTTCTTCAGTTGTCATCAGGATAAGATTAAAAAAAGAAATTAGTGTTGAGGGTGACTGTGACAGAAGCTAAATTTCCCTATAATGAAAGGAATGACAGATTTCAGCCATACCAAAGTGGTTACACGCAGCTCAGTGGACAAGAAGGCTGAAGCCTTTGTGCTTCATGCATGAAGTTGGTTGTTCTTTCATATACAAAAGCTGCAGGATTTAGGCTCGACAGCTGCGTTTTGTGGCATTGCAGAAGGGGGTGTGTGGTGCAATATTTGGGAGTTTCTTGAAGGTTGCACAAGCTCTTACGTGAGGCAGCATGTGCTTTTGCAGCAGAGAAAGAAAATTAAGGTTTAGCTGTTGTGCTAGAAGTGAACGTAGTACTTCAACACACTTGAATTGCTAAACTTGTCAATCCAGCACTTACTCTTTTCTTAAATGACAGCATCCAGGGTCCTTAAATTAGGTAAAATATTTTTCAGTTAAAGCCAGTTTACATTCCAGAAATTAATGGTCTGATTCTCTAGTGTGGCCTTGGGAAAATCTTGCAGAGCTTGTCTTCCGCCCGTGTTGGGCAGCGACTTAGGAAGGCGAATGCTGAATTGCCGAACGCACTTGGGCTTGCGTTCCAGGCTTACCAGCATGCTGTAGCCATCCCGTAACACCATCTGCCTACCAAGTGTATTTTTGTCATCTTGATGTAAAGTATGTAAATAATCTAAATGTATGTATTTTTTTTTTTTCCTCTGTTGTGTGATTTTATATGCTGTAGTGGTATTTAAATAAAAAAACCCTAGTGTATGATTTAGATCAAAGTCATCGCTGTTTATACTTTGAAATTAAAAGGGAGCTGCCTGTGTTGATTTTAAGGTTTCCAGATTTATACCCAGTTTAACCCGGGGCCCTGAAAACCCCTGCAGGAACGGAAGGAGCCGCCTGGGCCCGAGGCCTTCTCCTCCAGGGCCTTTTGGGCGTGGCGGTATTTAAAAGCCACTGACGTTACTAAAAAGTTATTCATTGTTTAGTTCCCAATACAATATTTTCTGTGCACTATGCTTAAAACAAGGGTAAATAATAATAATAAAAAGTATTGAAGTATTTTGCGATACGATTTCCCCACGTTAAACGCGTGGTTGCCCAGCAACGAGTGCAACCCGGAAGCCAACAAAGCCCTCCGCGATTGGTTCTAATAGCGTAGAGGTGGAAGGCGGGAGCGGCTCAGTCTGCGATTTGCTGATTGGCGGCTCAGGGCCCTTTCCTGTCAGCTGATTGGCGCCGGGGCGGAGGCGGGAAGGACGGACGCTGAAGGGGGCCGCCGTCGCCTGAGGTGAGCGGCCGCGCGGCGCCGCTCGTCGCCTTCCGCAGGACGGAGCGGAGCGCGGCTGTGAGGGGACCGGGCTCGCGCGGGGTGGGAGGGAGGGGAGGGAAGTGGCTTTCTGGAGCCCCTACCTCTTAAAGAAGATAAAGGAAACGCCCAGGTGCCTCTGTGTGGGCTGGGGCGGGGCGACGCGCACGGGAGCATGACAGCAGCTTCCTCAGCCCTCCCTGCCCTCGGCCGCGGCGAGGCAGAAAAATTCTCCCCAGGGCTGGAGCTAGAGTAGGGCCAAGGTGGCGTCGGGATTTCCCTGGGGAGCGGCCCCCGTCCTCCCCGAGGCGCTCCCGGGCGGAGCGGAGCAGACCGGGACGAAGCGGCCCTCCGTGTTCCCGGTGTCCCGGACCGTTGCCGCCTCCTGCCTCCTTTGGTGTTGAATCCTTCCCGCCGCCTCGACGGGGGCTTGTTTTTTTTCTTGGGCAAAGCTCAGTTCGAAGTAGTGCTCGTTTAGGCGAACCCCCCCCCCCCGAATGTGTTAGGGAAAAGCCTTTTAATGGGGTGCGGCTACATTTTTGGAAGGAGGGGTAGGGTGTAAACTCATGTGAGCAATCTCTTTTTGCTAGGATTTCTTTTTCCTGTTGAGAAAATTGATGATGAAGCTGAATCATGCCATACATTGGTGTTTTTTTGATGTATATGTTTACTGATTAAAAGTCAAATGAGGGCACAGGTTAGTGAGTTAATTTATCACAGGGAATCTGGCAATTTAAAATTGCTCTTTTATTTTGTAGATGCTGAAAACCTCTGTGTTGTTTAAAAAATGTAGTCCTCTTTTAAAGCTATCTATGCCTCTTCAGTATTTTTAATTCATTAATTTCAACAATTTAGCGTGATAGGAAAACTGACTCCTTTATTATCCAGAGTGAGAGAAATGCAAGATAATGCTCACAGGATAGTAAAGTGACTGATGCCTCATGTTCCCCTGAATAATTACTGTATTATTTGTGGAAGAGAAGTGTTAGTTTTTAAACATCTCATTTTTAAAGTCAGTGTCCAGTTTGGTTTTCTCATTGTTATAAAATGAACAGCACAAGCTACCATTGTCAACTGTATCTTTGTAGTTTGCAATGTCTTGGAGTTCAAGCTAATGGACCTGCAGAATTGAAAAACTGGCTATTTTTAGTTCTTAAATATGCTAAAATACTTTCCCCCCAAGGATTTGGGTTCTTACGCCAACAACGTTCAGTCTGATAAATAGAATCTGAAATTATGTGCGCAATTGATCATACTTTTATTTAAATTGCTGATGTTACTCATCAGATGGTGGCAACTTGCTCTCATTTGTAACAAGGACCGTGTCTGAACTGATGATGTGTAGTATAAATTCCTATATGCCACTTCTGTTAACATCCTGAACTGCTTAGCTCCCTTATCAGGTTAGCAGTTTCTGCTTGTTTTTGTTCGGTGCTGTATGTTGTTTCAGGCTTTGCATGGTTGTTAGTGTTGACTTCTTAATACTTTTTTTTTTTTTTTTAATTGCAGTTATAAACCTGAAGTAAACGGGAGGAAAAAGTGGCAATGTCTTCTGATGTGTCAGAATATACTATTGGGGGAGTGAAGATCATATTCCCTTGTAAGGCTTACCCTTCACAACTTGCTATGATGAATGCTGTAAGTAGAACTTATATTAACATTTGCTAAGCTAATAGCTTATGTTTTGCAGTACCTATCAGCATTTAGAAAACTGACACGCTCAATTCAGAGCCTCCAATATCTTGCGAATGTCAGTTGTAACATAACTTACTGTCCTCTGTGCTGTACAATGATATCTGGCCCATGACTAGGGAACGCTGAAGTACATTTTGGATTTGTGAACGTTTATGCTAAGAAACAAGTTACGTGTTTTGTAATATATATGATTATTTAACTAGATATACTGTAATAGAAATTTTATATAATTTTGAAAGTATATAAGGAGGGAAGGATTTAGTAAAACATCTGTATTTTAAACAGAACATAATATTTCAATAAGTTTTCACTTTTTGGAGAGTTTTTTAAAATTAATTATTACACTTTACATTTAAACATTTTTAAATAGTTTTAACCATTTTTAAACACTCTTTCTCTGTGGGACAAATGGTTTGGTTGCCTGACAGATGTTTTCAATGTTTTGTAAGACTAAAGCAAGCAAGCTGGCCCCATCAGGTACTGCTGTTAGCAGGTAAGTATTTCACAGCCCCCTATAAGTGAACCTCTGAGCATTGCTAATGAGGCAGGTTCCTCTTGAGAGAAATACAGCTGAGGCTTGTTCACCTGTTGTTGTTATTAAAGGTGGTGGTGGGGGTGTGTGGTTTGTTTGGTTTATTTTTCTTTGGTTTTTTAATGAGAAAGCAGGTGTCCTGATCTATTTTTAGAAGTTTCTTATAGCTTTGCTAAAGGCATCCTCTTTGGGTTTTTTTTTCTATTAATTCTGGTTTTGTTCTTGTTATTCTCCTTAAAGATTGTTAAGGGCTTAAATAACAGGCAACACTGTTTGTTGGAGAGCCCTACAGGAAGTGGCAAAAGCTTGGCATTACTTTGTTCTGCATTGTCATGGCAGCAGTCTCTGTATGGTAAGTTGTCTTGGTGTCTGTTTGCCTAGTTCTTAATTACCAAAATATATTATAATGAATTACTGTTGCTGAAACATTTGGTTTCAGGAATCTAACCAGGTCTTTGTCCGCCATTATACGTGCTGCCTTATTGGCAACATAAAACAGTAATAGTCAGTAATACTAAGCTGGATTTAGCTATCTGTTACCATAAGGGAATTATATGGCTGTTGGAACTTTGAAAGAAAATACTTGTGGATTGTAGTTATACAGACTGAATTGAAAAAGAGGGATATTTTTCACTTCTGCAAGTTGTTACAGTTCTTTGCACCCTTCTTCTAAGGGTGATGATAGCTTGTTCAGACTTTGTAGAGACACAAGGTTTATAACTGGTACCTAAACAAAAGCTTTCATCTTAACTGTTTTGACAGTCTAGTTCTCATGTATAGTCCTGAGTAGTTTTTAATGGAAGACAAATGGCTGTGTCCTTTAGAGAAATCACTGCTTACATCGTCATGTGAAAAGGAAGACAGAAAGCCAGAGACCTCACCGCCATGTCGCTGTACGTGTCATTCCCAATCTAAGAGCAACGAGGATGCAACAAGCGTGAATCATATTGCTTCTTGTTCTTTTAATAATTATGAAACAGAAAGTTCCGTAAAACCGGGAAGCCCGCTGACAAACACAGGTAACTTCATACACAGGCAGCTAAAAACCTGTTCTGGAAGTAAAATACATAGCCAGTGATGTCAATTTTTTTGCTTTCAAGTCAGGGGCTTTTTTTACCGTCATAATAGCAGAGTACTACATGATTCTGCCCTGCATGGAAAGCTGTGTGGAAATGGTGGTTAATGGGTCTAGAAATGTCTAATACTATTTCCTACATCATGTGTGTTTATAGATAATTCTGTTGTTAAAATGTTGCCCTTATTTAATGCATTCCTAGTAGTGGACATACCTTTTATTTTATTTTTAATTACAGAACGTAAGGAAAATGAAACGCTGGCTTCGAAATTGTCTGCCAAAAAAAGGTTATCTCTATGTGACAAGGAGAATGATGATTTTCAAGTAGACAGGAAAAGGATTCGTCCTTTAGAAACTCAGCAGCAGGTGAGCAAAGTTTTTTGGCAGTAAAATAATCCAGGCATAGCTCAACAAAGCTGTCAAATACCAATCAACATTTCGGAGAAGGGCATAGGGAATAGTTGAGTCATGTCACAGTCATAGTTTAGATTGACAGCTTTTTGTTCATTTCTATTGTTACTTGTTACAAAGGAGTCCATTGTTGCACTAAATTGTTTGTAATACCATGTCCTAATTTACATCTTGCATATTTAAACACCCAATATCCCCAAAATATGTATTTATTCCCAGCTGATCTGTAATATTAAGTCAAAGCATGAGATTCCAGAGTTGAAAGTGCTCTTGCAAATATGTATTAGAAATACAAATAACACTGTGAATGTAGTAGAGTTCTGTTTCATATCCTGTCAAATGTAGTTATCTCTGGCCTATTATGTAGAGTGCAATTATTTCTGTAATGTTTTCATCTGTGTCAGTATTGGTATCACATGACTTGGGACTTGTAAAAGCTATTTACAGTGCACATCTGAATACATTGCTTTAGAGTATTGCTCAGATGGTTACTTTTAACTTTTTAGATCAATATGGCTTGAATTTATTTCTTGTTTTAGTTATGGAAGTTTTCTGCTTATATTTATATAGTATTATAATTTCTATCAGTTTTGTAACAGTGGGAAATTAAAGAAGAAAAGCTCAGCAATAATTACAGACTTTTTAAATTGCTGTTGTTACTGAATTTTGTAATTAAAATGCTATAGCTTTTCCTAAATGACTTTTGAGTGGCTTAGATTTGGTTAAACTGTTAATGAATATTAGTGATGCACTGTGTTACTGAAACAGACTCAGTGGAAAACGGTTGATACAAAATCACTGACTGCCAGTGTAAGCACATACATTCTGTCCGGTGTATTTGAAGACAGTACTTTTTTTTTCCCCAGCAGGTTAGAAAACGTCATTGTTTTGCAAAAGGAGTGCAGCTAGTTGATGCTTTAGAAGTTTATCATCAAAGAAAAAACGGAGAGCTGATTGTTCACTCTGAAAAAAGTGTGAAAACCACTACTTTCTCTCCCAAAACAGTAAGTAATACAGTAGTATCTTTTACATCAGGACTGTTAGTTCAAGAGCAATTTGAAAAAAAAATTTACTGTAAAGAGATTATGTGTGAAATGCAGCTTGTTAATACAGTTTCAGAAAACACTGTACCTCCGGCTGCATTACAGCCTAGTGTAAAGGTTCCCAAGTATGTAAGTTGCTTTGAAGTAATATGTTGTCACCATCAATAGCGAGAACTGCAGTGGCTTTTGCTCCTAATGGTGCTGTCTAACCAACGTGGTTTGCAAAGTGTAAGTTATTTCTGTGAAAGTTGTTCTTCTCAACAGTGGGTTGAACTCTTTTACACCGTGGCTCCCCAATGGTACAGAATCTAGCCCAGCACTTCAGCCTGTAAACTTTCCAGATGTGACAGCAATTGTACAGCAGATACAAATCTGTGTGTTATATTCCAATTTATAGTAGACTTATGACATTATGGAAGAACTTCAAACTAGGACCGAGGAAATTAAGTGACATCAGAATTTGTAGATTTTGTTCAACTTGCCAGCCAGTGTTTTGTGGCATACGTAGTAAAGGAAAGAGCATTTAACATTCACGTGTGCCTTTTAGACCTTAAAAGTAGTATGGAGAAAGTTGGAGCTGATCATTACAATATAACGAAAAAATGAGTAATAAGTATTGCACATGATTAAGAAGAAAATCCTGTGTGTTACTGTGATAGATTGATGTTTTGGGTTTGTTTTTTGGGGTTGGTTTGTTTGTGTTTTAAATTACCGCTTTCCATAGCAGAAGTATCACATAAGAAGTTGAGATACAAATATGCAGCTGTTTCCGCAGCTTTCTGCTAGGCATTTTCTGCATTTCTTGGTGTTTGAATCTTACTGATTTTACATAAAACTTTGTTGAAGCAAAACCAGTAGAAGAAATCTGAGGCAGTAGAGATGACTGTCAGATCCCAAATTATGTTAGTGATATAGTTCCCATGAATGATTATCAAAGGCTGTGACAGAATAGTTCTTGTCAATATTAAAATATAGGAGCACACCATGAAATTGTATGAGTTTGAGATAAATATAAGAAAGGAATAAGGTCTGACCTTTGTTTCTTTCTTCAGTACAGAAATCTACTTTCTTCTTTCAAAAGGCAAAGAACACTTTCCCTTTTCGATTTTTTTTTTTTTTTTTTTTTAATGTGGTTTTATGGTAGTACCCGTCTGTAGGTAACTCGGCTTCTAAGTACAGGGTTTTATATGCATGTTTGGAAACACGCTTGGTTTCAACAAGCATTTCAATTCTCTTTCCACCTCTTCCAACAGCACTTGGCTCTTTTTATGTCCTAAATTAGCTTCTATTTTACTCAGTGTATGTTTTAACTTCAAGAGCTGTTTTCCAGTGTACTATGCTTTTGTAAACACAAAAGAAGCCAAAAGCTTTGCTGTTACTTTAAGACACTGGGAGCTGAATCTTTTCTTGACAAAAGTGAATCTGTGTTCTAGGTCATTTGATGGGAAGTAATTTTTATTAGTTTTGGAAAACTCCGTAGATTTTTTGAGTAGGATTTGAAATGCTTTGTGCCACTGAGCTTCAGTTGGTAGTTTGAAATACAAAGGCCAGCAGAGTGTGCTGTTGATTTTCAAATAAAAAGACCTTTCTTCCTTCCTTGATTGTAAAATTTGCTTTGGTACGTCGGTTTGGGTATCTGAAGAACTTGATTTACAGCTTCTAGAAACTTCATGTAGTAAAGAAAACTGAAAACTTTTAGTATAGGTAAACTAACTGTTAAATAATACTGAATCATAATCTGATTTTCTAAGAAAGCTCTTCAGTTTTGTAACAGTAGTTTAGCTGTACATGTGTGTTATAATGTGCTATGCATGGGTCTGACAGTACAGTATACCATTCAACTATACTGTTTACTAATTCTTTCTAAAGAAGTAACCTAAGAAGAAATGAAAGTGTTTATTTTGGTTCAAGTGTCTTTTTAAGAATGAAAGGAGTGTTTATTTCTTTGTAAAAACAGTTTCTTTTTAAGAATGAAAGAATAAGGTATTATTTTCCAGCGATGAACTTTTACTTTAGCAGACTGAGAACTTGCCTGGTATCAAGAAACAATTGCAGAAAGTAAGGCCTTATTTATCGTTAGTAGTTCTGCGGCTTAACTACATTAAGTTTAAGACATGGAGAGCATCACAGCATAGGGTGTTGGGTATAAAAATGCTTTTCTAGTGTAGCTTATGAAATAAAGTCAACTGAGGTTATGTTCAACACTTATCATAATGGACTGCATGTTTAGGATGATACAATAGTGCAATAAAAATATTTTTTTAATCAATGAGATAACCCTCCCTTTGTATATCTTGTGTTTTACTGTAGTCAATCTGGTGCTTAAAGCAAAGTTAGTTCCTTGTCAAGGATTCCTTTTTATAGCCCAGCAGAGAGGGAATGGGTTGGTTGTTGTAAGAGCATGAGAGGCGCTGCGTGGTGTTGCTGCATCAGAGCCACACCTGTAGATCCCGTGGGTGAGGATCTTCTGCCCAGGGTGACTGCCTGTTCTTAGCTGCTTTCAGTCCAGAGCCTGGGAATCCATTTCTGTCCTTCTGCTGTTAATTCTTGCAAGAGAGGGCAGTTCTAGTCTGAGTTTAAATGAGAAATTATACCTGTACGGTACTCTCTTGATTACTTCTGTCAAAGCATACGGTCTGAGAAACTGGGGCACCTGGGTTAAGGAATCCCCATTTATACTTGGTAAAAAAAGTAAACAGTAAATGGAGAGCGGTGTAACAAACACTTGGGGTATCAAAAAACAACTGTGAAAAGAATCTGTCTTAATGTGCTAGCCCATTGCAGTTTAACATATTGCTTACAACCTTCACAATGGAGTTTGAGTGACTTCTGTTACACATTCCAGGAGACTGGCAGCCTGTTACAATCAGGGTCTGGACTCCAGAATAGGCTAATTTACCACGATGGGATGAAGAAAGTTGTGGATTTGTATTACACGCTCTCACCTGACACCGTATCTGATCCTTTTGCTGCTGATTGACATTTTGAATGAGCTCTTTGAAGCAAGTTCCAGCTTAATTAAAACGTTTGCTTGGTTAGCAGTGATCTGTGAAAGCCTGTGATAAATATTGAACTGGGTTCACCTGCTGGTTACTGTGAGAGGATAAACAGCTGCTTTGTGTACTTTAATCAAGAGGCTGCAGCAGCAGCAGAATACTGTGCTTTTTGAGAGCTTATAAAGGAATAGTTGAAAAGCTCTGGTAATGTCACTGCTGATATCTTACTAGATTGTGCTTGTGTGATATTTCACACAAGAGGTATTCACTGCTGTATCATTTAGATGGCTTTGTAACCGGGAAATGTAGATGAAGATATGAAGAACTCCTCTTACCTCTTTGTGTTTCAAAGATCATAAGCCTCAGTGTTTGTTTAGCTCTAGTTTACACGTAGGACAGGTTGGTGGACTTCATTATTCTTCTTTTAATCTGACTTCCACGTTTTTGCCATATAAATATTGATGTGATAGGCTGTTTTATCTACTCCCGACAGAAGTAAAAACAAGCTGGATTAGCCTTAGGTCCATATAGTCTGGTGTCTGATCTGTAACAGCATCTGTTACTGGATGTTTCTGATTAAATACTGCCGAAAGTAGAGGAGTATCTTTTTTCCTCCCCTCTCAAATGAAAATCTCTATCCCAGATTCAAACAGCTGAAAACAGGTTTAGCTCTGAAGCCAGAGGGTATTATGAAATAGTTTTCTACTGTCTTAATTGTTTCTACTCAGCCCCTGCTCCGATCCTTTCATAAATAAATCAAAACATTTGCTAATTTTATTATAGTGTAACCAGTATCTCTGTGTTATGAGTCTAAAAACGTGTACTTTGAGGCAACGCTGCTGTGGGAACTGCCGTATTGGAGTTATCACTTTGTTCAGCTGGAGAGTATTCTCTTTCCTTTTGCTGTAGTAATGGGAGATTAACACCACGTTAGATTTTTGCTATGTGATATCGATAGTAAATTCTTTTTATAGAAATACAGAATTAAAATAGTTTGGTTTTATTAAAATTTAAAGATGACCAAACCATTTTCTAAAGGATAACAAAGAATTCCAGTGCAAATTGACACACTTGAATAATGTGCAAAGAACATGAAGAACTCAACTTTTAAGCTATGTTTTAACCATTTTCTTAAAGTTTCTCTTAATTATAAGTACCTTCTAAAAAGGTTTTATTTATTTATGTATTTTAGGCTAATGGTGTCTGTGGCTTTCAGAAGTGTTATGACTACTGCAGGCAGTTTTATACTCATACTAGTTATTCTAAAATCAGTCTGAGTTTACAACTCTCAATGTTGATTTTTTAAAAAAAAATTTTTTCAAAGTTAAAGGTAACATTTTAAAACTGGAATACTGGGTAAAGTGCTTCTTAAAGCCAGTATTATACCAATTTCAAACCTTTTAAGAAAAACTTTTAAGGCCACCTGTAAAATACTGTAATTGATAAGCCTTACACATAAGAACACTCTTTTAATTATTTTTATGAAAAGAAACCTATCTGTGTTTCTAAACCCATCATCGAAGAGCCTTCTGTTCGTGTTTATGTGTATATTCATTTGAACTGCATTTTCCTGTTAGAACAACTTTTGCAAAATAGCTGCCTGATTGGTCCTAATATTTTTCTATTACTTTTATTTGGAAAACTAAATGTGAAGCTTAGCATTAGCAGTGAAGTATTAGTGATATGGTATCATCTTTGAATTCTGTGTATTCTTTTTACCTCTGAAAACACAATCTGACTTGAATTAGAGCTAAAAGGTAAATGTGTTCTTAAAGGCCCCACCACAGTAAGTAAACTGCTTCTGTTATATTAATTGTTAGCATGATAATGTGGTTTTCATTATTTCGAAGAGCAGAATAGAATATAGATGATAGAAATATCAAGGTACAATTTGCGTTGCAGTTTTCTGTGCGAGTACAAACCAAGTTGAGTATTGCCACCTATGTAACATATACCATATGTCAGCTGTTTCCTGCTTTGCTGTTGACAAGAGCCCCATTCATAACTCTTCTTTTTATCCTTTCAGTGAATAAGTAATTATTCAATATAGAAGGCAGGATATTTGGAACTGGCTATTTAATGTGGCAGCACACCGTAATGAAATCTGCTGTTACTGGCAACCCGAGAGGGGAATGTAACAATTCCAGCATGGGTGTAACTTTATCTGCTTTGAGGGCCTGTTTATTTGGCACATCAGTGAACCTTTTATCCCAGTGAGTGACAGCTCCAGAAGGGTTACATTTACATGCATTCTATCATGTATTGTAATATTTAATGGCAGATGAGGCTGAGTGTGGGACTAAGGGTAATCCAAACTTGGTTTTCCTCAGAATGGAGGCTAAAAGACAGCTTGATCCCCCGAATTGTGGTGTAACACACGGCATGACTTAGCATTTGTTTATAATGTATAACCTTACTGATTACAATTAAAAGTGGAAGGAGGAGTGTTTGAGCAGGCAACTACATGTTGTTACTTGCACTGTCACCTGAAAACCAAATACAAACTCTTTCACACTAGAAGAATTAATTGCTTTTTATGGGAGGTGTGTGTGGACATGGTTACTCATGAGTTATTTTGTTTTCCTTGTGTCTTTTCAGGCTAATTATTAGAATTTCATGACAGTTGTTCCAGTATTTTATATTGTGAAAGATGGTGCTTCTCAAGAAGAAAAAAAATTGGCTTTTAACAAATATTTTACAGGATTAGGTTCTGTTAAGAATTATTCCCTATTCTGTCTTTTAGTCTCAGTTACTAGCTGGCCTTTGACATAATGGCATGGCAAACCTGTTTCTAATGGAGAATATATGATGTAGTCTGTTTTATCTGCAAACAGATTTCTTTAAACTGTCCAGATTTCTTCTGCTTGCTTTAAGGAAAAACGTACTCAGTATTTTAATTTCAGTGGGTGGTCCCAAGGTTTCTTCATTTAAGGTGCTGGATACTTCTTATTCTGTACCAGGAGTGTCCTTATGCTGAAGCTTAAATGTGAGAAGTATATTTGCATTATTCACATATGTAAATACTCCACTGGAATAATAATTTTTTCTACGATTGTGTTATGATAAAGTTGTATCTAGAGAATGCTAGAAGTTTTTTAAGATTTTCAGGTATGAGGACATGGTGTGTATGCTTTAACATTTTTAAACTTTTTGCAGTTTGATAGGCCAACCTGGTGATTTAACAGGCTATCTTGAACTACCCTAGAGGGCATTTTCTAAACAGACCATTAGCAGATTTAGCATGTTCCTCTTACCATGGGGTTTTGTTAATCTTTTTTTTTGTTTTGGGTTGCAGTCTTCTGGTCCTTGCACTGAGTGTTCCTGTTCTTCTGGAAAAGCAACTGATAAAGATACTAGTAACACAAAGAAGAAAGAAAACAGAGATCGGTCGTTCATTCCCAAAATATTTTTTGGAACACGAACACACAAGCAAATATCCCAGATTACTAGAGAGTTGAAGAGAACAGCGTATTCCAGTGTCCCTATGACAATTCTTTCTAGCCGGGATTATACCTGTATTCATCCAATGGTGTCTAGTAGTGGTAGTAACAGGAATGAAATGTGTGTAGAATTGCTGGAAGGAAAACATGTGAGTAATTTTGTTTCAGAAAATGAGCATTCATTTAAACATATTAAAATGAAAGGTAGTTGAACAGTTGGAACAAGTAACACTTTTGACTTCTTTATACTATGTTGGTTAAAAGCAGCTGGTAATTTGGTTTAAATATCATTAGAAAATGTTGATATACGGTATCAATACTGAAAAAATATATGACGATAGGAATAATATTTATGACTGCAAGGTTAATGTTCTCAGGAAGACTTAAATTGTCTTTGGCTTTACAGATGAAGAAGAAAGAAGTGTTCTTTATTGGTGTACATTTTAGGAAAGTGGATTTGCCTGTTTTCTTTCTGACACTATGTGTTTTTCACTATTGTCTGACATAAAAAGTAGCTGTTAGAAGTGCTCCCAGGAAATAAAGTCAAATGCACGTGTAAACTTGGAGGATTTAAGCTTACTTGTTTTTCATTATTTTTTGTAATCACTAACTATCTGCACTTATTTGCTTTTAGGGAAAGTCCTGTCTTTACTACCATGGTGTTCATAAACTCAGTGAACACCATGCCCTGCAGTCTGCACATAGGATGTATCAGGCTTGGGACATTGAAGATCTAGTGAGCCTGGGAAAGAAGCTTCATGCCTGTGCATATTTTGCAGCCAGAGAACTCATGGTGGGCGCAGATATTGTATTTTGTCCTTATAATTACCTCCTAGACCCACAGATACGGGAGAGCGTAAGTATATTTCTAAGAAGATTGCTGTAACTTAAGTTAAAGGGAAGTTAGAAACATAATGTTCAGTGGCTACGATCAACTGAAATCCAATTTATATCCAAAATATTATCTACAAAGTAACTCCTGGCTTAAAGATTTTTTTTTCCTCCCCCCACCTGCCCCCTGCCCCCCACCCAAGAGCATTTCTGTGTTACAAGTAATGCTTCCACTGGTCTCTTACTCTAGCTGATCAGTCACATTTGTTTGTGGTGTTTTGTTTTGTTTTTTCAATCAGTGGAAAAGAAACCCTTGCAAACTTTACAATTGTTTAGTTTATGGAGAGTGTAGTAGGTTCAGATTATATTAATCCAGGCTGAGATAAGGCTCCCCCCCCCCAGTTATTTTCTAGGTTACAGAAATTGGATCAAAAAGCTGAAAACTTTCTGTTGCTTACACCTTGATGCAGAATATGCACTTTTTTAACAGGATCCTGTTAGCTGCTGTTTCTCGTTAATGTCTTTCACTCTGTTTTACTAGATAATAATTTTCTTTTTTAGATGGAAATTAACCTAAAAGGCCAAGTAGTCATTTTAGATGAAGCCCATAATATTGAGGACTGTGCTCGGGAGTCAGTGAGCTACAGTGTTACAGAAAGTCAACTAAGAGCTGCTCGGGAAGAGCTAGATTTCATGGTCAATAACAACATCAGGCAGAAGAATCATGAGCCCCTACGGGCTGTGTGCTACTCTTTGACAAAGTAAGGCAACTCTTTCTAATTCCATTATTTCAGTTAATATTTTAAAAAATTATATTTAGATTCCTTTTGCTGATGCAATTTACTGGTTACTATGTTGCATCAGATAAAATGCAACAGAGGTGTACTTCAAACTGTGCAGTCACCTGATTTTTGTTCATTTGAGGAATCCAGAGGGGTTTGATCTATTTAAAAAAATACACTTGTCTTAAAGGGAGGCCTTGAAATTCTGTTTTGAAAAGTATGTTATGCTCTTGAACGATGTGTTGATCTTTATGGGGCTCACTGTCCTAGTTTGTGAAGTTCTGTATGAAAATTTTACCTAAGATAAATAATTTTTATCTTTCACATGCTTCTGTTTGCTTATTTGACAAATAGTAATAGCATTATTTTGTGAAGGCATTAATTAGTTCACATTTATAAAATGCTTTCAGAACCTTGGACAGGAAGCGTTTGGAACAGGTTGGAATCTGTTCTTGGAATCAGACTGGAATCTGATTGGAATCTATTTGGAACCGATTCTTCGTAGTTGAAAGTGAATTTATCAGTCATGCCCTTTGTTTTCCCTGCAAAACTTGAACTTGAGCAAAGAGATATAAGGGTCTGAAAAATTGGGGTACATGCAAATTCTCAGAAGAGACTTGTTGAAATCTTTAGAGAATTCAGGTAGCAAACTCTTTGAACAGAGCATGCACTATCCTCTTTGAGTTTCTGATTATTCTCAGGCAAAAGTTGTCCAGACAGAATTACTGATCATTCTTTCTCCCTGGGCTATGTCAGTAGAATGTGGTTTTAATGATTTGCTTTTGTACTGAAATTGAAATCAAGGATGTGCTGAATCTGTTAGTACTTGCCTTGTTGGAACACAAGGATCGTGGAGTTCAGTGGTAGAGAAATATGGATGATTGAGGGAGTGGTTTTGAAAGCAAGAGTTGATCAGTAAGGCAGAAAGAAGCTGAAAAAACCAGAAAATGTTCTCCTCTTCTCTGCTTCTTTCTGTACCCATAGAGGAAAAGGTAGTAAGAGCAAAAAAGAAGGTAAAACCCAGAAACTATGGAGACAGAATTGGAAGGGGAAGACCTGAGCAGAAGCTGAAAATCATGAGAGGGGATACAACAAAAGCAAATGGACCAGGGGCAGAAGCTCAGGAAGGAGGGAAAGAAACAAGGGGTCAAGGGCTCAAGTCTTTTCGTTGGAGTGGGAACATGAGAAAGTTGAAACAGTGTCAGAAGAGTGTCACCACTAGAGAATTTGGAATTCAGCTCTGTAGCCCTTAATTTTTGAACCTTTCTTTTGAGGGATCCAGGGACTGAAAGAGTTCAGAAATGCACTGCTAATGAAACCTTGAACAACAAAGTCAGCAGAATAAAAGTGAATAATGGTACAAGTGGCTCTGAAGTTAACTGAACTCTGATTCAGTGCATGTCAAATCGTCATTTTGTTGCATTAGTGGTTGGTGAAGTAGACTTCGGAGTACGCTACAGCACGTAGTTCACCATTTTTCCGATCCTTTCTCTATTCTGAGAGTTAATGTTTATGTGTCACAGAGACAAGTGACTTCTGTTTTTCTTTTTTGCAGAAGCTAATTCTCCTACCTTAGATACTTCAAATGTTAAATTTTAGTAAAAGATGAGAACAGCATGGCTGGAGATTTGATTGCCTCAAGCTTTTTAACCTTATCAGAAAAACTAAGATTGATTGTCTTGGCAAATCTGCCAGCAGCATGAAAAGCAGTTGCTGGAAAGCAGAAGACTGGGTGTAAATAGCCAGTAATTGGTAAAATGCTGTTGTGTAGTGACATGGTTTAGTTGTAGGTTGTCCTGCGAGGAGCAGGGAGTTGGACTCGATGGTCCTTATAGGTCACTTCCAACTTGAGATATTCTATGAATCTATGGCTTTGCCAAATGCGTGGGTAATTAGAAAAAATCTTACTTCGGTTATAAACATCCTGGGCCCTCATTCCAGAAAGCACTTAAGCATGGGCTTAGTGCCACAGAGGTGCTAAAATGACCTTTCTGAAGAATTTGAAGATAGACCAGTAGAGGTATACTGGCAAGCTTTTCTGATGAGACGCAGATTTACCAGGCCAAATTACTTTGTTCAGTGGAGTAAGCTGTATCAACAATGGGATTTTCTGGTAGGGAGGGAAGGAGCAAATATACCTTCTTGAATTGAAGGCATGTTTGTAACATTTGTTAAATCTTTTCCTGAAAATATTGCGTACACCAATTTTGACTTTAAAACCATAGATATCTTTGTTGGAATCAAGCTAATTTTATTTATGCTTATTGCTTTACTCTAAAAATAAATTAACAGGTATTTCAAGTAAATGCTTTAACATTAGATTTAATTGGATGGAATTTATTCTAGAACTTGGCTTTTTTGTGATATTTTAGTATTAGGAAGGTCGTTGTGTTAAGTTTGTATTTGCATTTATAGTGTGACCACTTCAAAAGTATATGTGATGGTGTTTGAAGTTCATAACAGGGAAACAGAAGTTTCACATTTCCTGAAATGTTTTATCTGTTGTAAATCTGTTTAATTTCTGTCATAGTGGCCCTTTCCTAATTTTAGTTCCAAGTCTTTTTGATGTTACATTTGAGGAAATGGGGCGGAGTACTACACTGGAGAAGTTCTGCCTGTGTTAGTGATCATCATTCCTTAATAAGATAAAGCAAATTTATAGCCAAAGAAGTGATTGTTATGGTAGTATTTATGGGGTTTTGTTTGCATTTAACCTGGCAAAAGGAAAGGTTTTTTTTTAATTGTTCCATTGATCAGGTTATTTGCAGTGACAGGACAGGAAATCTGGAATGGAAAAAGTCACTAAGCCTTGTTGCTTTAGTTGATAATGATTAGCTGATTTTACAGGTAAATATTTTGAACCGTTGTAGAAATGACAGCTGTCTTTCTGATGCCTCCTGCTGGTTGATGAAACGGACAGCTTCGGCATTTCCTGGGAGGCAGGAAGCCTGCCTGCTTTTCTAGATGGAGGGAAGGTCTTGTAATACTACCGGGATGATGGAGGACACATTCAGTTAGAGAAAACTTTAGCTCTGCCACAGATGAGATGATCTGCACGTGTAGATCATGTTTTTAGAAAGTCCTATCACATTTTGCATTGTACATACAATTAGAATTCTGCTTAATTTTCAAATTGTAGCAGAGTTAAAAATACCTGTAGGTAGGTTAAAATAGGCACTTTTTATTGCCTCACTTTCCCTTACTGTGTATAAATATTAAAAGTACTCATTTCATGTCTCAAGATTCGTTCTTAATAGGAAAGCCTGCAACTGACAGGGATGATAAACCATCTTGCATCAGTTAGAGTAATAATTAGTGGCTTTAGAAGTACAGCAGAGATCTTAAATGAGCCTGACATGTTATATCATAAGAGCAGATTAAAATATAATCCTTTTTCTTTATTGTAAAGATATTACATGATAATAAAATATAAACATACAGGGACAAATTTTCTTCTTGCTTGAGCTGCATCAAGAGCAGTTCCATAGAAGTTAGTTCAACAGTGAAAAACTGGCATAAGGAAAAGCAGAATCTCTGTACTTAGATGTAGTAAAATATTTATCATCATCATAGAAGTCTGGTGCAATTTTTGAGGTTTAGTTTGTACCTGCAAAGTATCTCTAAAATTAATGCAGAAGTTATTTCTGATTTTTCTCTTTTTACAGCTGGTTACAGGAGAGCTCTAGCCAATTAGTAGAAAGAGGGTATGAAACTTCCTGTAAGGTTTGGAATGGAAAAGAAATGCTCACCATATTGCACAAAATGGGAATAACGGGTATTACTTTTCCCATTTTACAGGTAATGTTGTATGCTATATAAATGAGTACCAGAGTGCATAATATCGATGTTGTTAAACATCTTAAAATGTACATAAGTTAAATGCTAACACATCTTTTTAATTTACTGCAATATTGAAAAGCTACCTGAAAATGATACCTGATGAAAACCAGGAGTAATCCACTTGAGCTACTGGAATTTGTGGTGAATCAATGTTTTAAAGGGTGTAATTGATCATGTACAGTTATTTAAGTGGAACCATTGAGTCAGTGATAGTTTTGCCTGTTCTATCCATCTGCATTTTTATTGACTGTTGAAATGTATTTACCCTATTTTCAAGTTTATCCCTCCTTTCTGTGTAAGCCAAATATGTTAAAAGCGTTGTTACTTTTCCTGTCCAGTTCTGTCTTCAGTTTAACTTCGTAGGTATCTTAGGTGAACTTTTAAAACAGTGTGGTGATAGTCTTGTATCTGTATTAGCTTTGGTTTTGAGAAGATACTTAGAATGTTGTTAATGTGGAATTTGTTTGCCTCTTATAGAAACATCTTGCTACTGTCCTGGAAAAAGAAGAAAAAATATCAGTGCTCGGTAGAGAGGAACTTACTGAGATACCGATTGTGAGCCCTGCCACTCAGATTGTGCTGAAGGGGTTATTCATGGTTCTTTTATGTCTTTTTAAAGATAATAGCAGGTCAGTGCAAATACATAGCCTGAGCTGTGTGGTTGTGTTTAATTCAGCTGCTTTGCCAAAATGCCTCTTCCATTTGTGCAACATCTCAGTTATGGTGTCTGGCTTTTAAGCAAAAATAACATTTCAGAAAGCTTTGGAAAATCTATTTATGTGGAAAGAATTTAAATACTACCAAATTATTTTTTTTTTATTCATAAATGAATTCCAATATTGAAGAAATTTATTTTGAAGGTTAGGTGTAAATTTTATTGATGTGTTGCCAAGTTAAATATGTATGGGTTTTGTTTTTCTACATAGCACTTATCATTTGACTGTCTTGTTATCTTGACTACTAATGCTAGCAGTTACTAAAAATTTCTGATTGGAACCTAATTTTTAAATATTCATTATTATGAAGTTTCACTGTGTTTTCTAAAAGTATAGTATTTTTATACTTAAATTGTAAATTCATTGTAGCCACACTGTCTTTGCTTTGTATGAGCTTAATGCTTACAGTTTGATTGCTTAATTGTAGTTTTTATTAATATTAATATATCCCTATATAGGTATGCAGATGACTACAGAGTTGCTCTACAACAAACTTATGCTTGGATGAATGAGGACCAACTTGATGTTTCAGATACAAGTGCCTTCTTTACACGGCCCAAGCATAAAAGGGGTTTGCGGCAGAAAACTGTAGTCCACATGCTTAATTTTTGGTGCTTGAATCCTGCCGTGGTAAGCTGAGTGTGAAGTTGAAGGCCTTAAGTAATTTGAGCGATAACAAATACATATAAGACCTTAAAGTGATTCTATTAACTTTCTAAGTTCCTTCTTTTCTTTCTCCAACGTAGGCCTTTTCAGACTTAAGTGATGTTAGAACAATTGTTCTGACATCTGGTACACTCTCTCCAATGGATTCATTTTCTTCGGAGCTTGGTGTGAAGTTCTCTATTCAGTTGGAGGCAAATCATGTTATTCGGAACTCACAGGTAAACTTTTGCATCGTTGTACCCTCTCCTGAGGTGTAATGCTGGCCACTGTAAAAGAAACAATAACCTGCAAAGAAAAATGATGACAAACCCATTCCGTAAGTAAAAAGAAATGTACAGAACAGACTACTGCTTGGACTAATGCAATTGTAAAGTACACTTTCAAATGAAAAAAGGGGCAATTTTTAGACACATACTCCCCTGGAAAAGTTGAAGTCATGCTGTTTTGGTAATAATCTTATACCAGTTATTGCACTTTCTCTTCTGTTTTTAAGTACTGGAATTAACTTGTTTAGAAATAGCTCAATATTTTCCTTCACGCTTAAAATTTCATTATTTAACCTAATGTAATTTAATACAGTTTGTGTCACATATTTTAGAATTAACTCTTTTAATATGAAATACACCAGGTTTGGGTTGGCACCATTGGAGCAGGCCCTAATGGTCGGAAGTTGTGCGCCACATTCCAGCATACGGAGACCTTTGAGTTCCAAGATGAGGTGGGAGCACTTCTGCTTTCAGTGTGTCAAACAGTTGGCAAAGGAATTTTGTGCTTTTTGCCATCCTATAAGGTAAGGAAATCTTAATTCATATTCTTCCTCTAAAAACAGACACGCTCTACTTGAAAATGTACTGTGTAATCTTTTGCTTTATGCATCCACATATACAAATGTTGATAAAATAAATGTATTGTAATAACATATTGTGATTATATTCTGTTGTAATTTCTTGGATGTTATATTGGCTGGCGTACAAGTTTGTTTTCATGAAAAAACATGTTCAAATTTGTTTTCAACAGATGTCTGTATCTTAGAGTACAATTGTTTTGATTAGTTTTACCAAAAAATAAAGCCAGACTGATCTGCAGTTTTTTCTGAAATTTTCCCTGAATGTTTTGAAATTATTTAAAGAAAAAAAAAAGTCTCCTCCATGTAAGCACACATCATGAAAGGAAACTTTGTGTATCACTCAGCAGGAAGAATGCTTTTGCATGTTCTTTGTATGCTATTTGAATGCAGTATTCATCCAGTTAATTTCTTCTTTCCTTGTTTCTTGTTCCATTTCACCGTGTTGGAGATTCTAGTATATTTTTCTTGAGTTGGGGGGGGGGGAATTGCTCACTGGCATTGGCTGAAAGGAATCAAATTTCTCATTTTCAAACTATGTAATATTTAATTTCACTGACAACAAATATCTGATTATGGTTAATCTGTACCTCACAGTAGTTCTGCTTTCTTCTCTATTAGTTCTTACTGTTATTTATGGTCAGCTCTGAGGAATAGGAATATAAACCTGCAATATAATTCTGTAATTCATGCCCATTTTTCTTGTAATGCTTGCAAGAGTGTGACTTTTTTCATTTTAAGCCATCATTTATGACATTTAAAAAATGCTCTCAACAAACAAAACAAAAACCTCTCTCTCAAAAAAAAAAAAAAAACCAAACTGAAAAACCTGCCAAATGAACAAAAACCCCAGCATAATGGAAAGAAAGGTTTCAGACCATTTCCCTCATCTCTAAGGTTCCTTAACAGAGAATATTTTAAAAAATGAAATAAAACCAATTTCTTCTTTTTTACAAAACCTTCATGTTAGTTTTGCTATTTAACTGAAGAGGCTGCAAAGTGAGGGTATTTTCTTCACTGAGTGTCTATAAAGAATTGCAGTCATCAGTGCAATTACTGACAGTAACCATTAGGTGACCACATGAGACCAGGTAATGTACAGCATTGAAAAAAGCAGATTACTGACTATAAAGTTATTTAGCCTAGCTCAGAAAACTCTGCACTTATATGCAAAGTTAACGATCTGAAAATAAATTTTGCATTCAATTTATTTAAGAATTGAAATGGGAGAGTATTTCAGTTTTCACTGTCATCATTATTCTTTTACTAATGTATAATGTTGAACAGTATGTGATAGTTGATCTTATGTATGCAGACCTGACAAATATTTATGAAAGTTTTTATGAGAATAGTAATCTGAACTGAAAGTATAGAGAGACTTTATAATGACATTTAATAAAGAAGGAAAGAGATTGCTGGACAGCTCTGGGACCCTTCCCCCTCTCACTGCCCTTATGTTTTACTGAAAGGTCACCTAGCTAAACATGTTGAGTGGGGTTTTGGTTTTTTTTTTTTTTTTTTTTTTTCCTTTGTGGGAACCCTTCCATGATCCTAGCGAAAGTATTGATAAATATAAATTGCAGAGAATTGAAGGATGGTATTTTAAAATCACATTGCCAATATTTTTCTATGGATGCCCTTTTTCATTCTACTTCTTTTATTCTGGATTGGGTTGCCTTTAAGTCTGAGATTAATATCTTGAAAACACAGAATAATGTAAGCATAAGCATATTAGTAGAGGGAAAACAAGGTATTTTTCTTTCATCATCATACCAGATATTGCTTATCTGCACATTTGCATTTCAAAACTGATTTTCAGAGATTTTCATGGGGAAATTGCTACATCTCTTTAAAAAAAACTGCAGCTTTTAAAGAAATTGTTCAAGGCTATCAAGATCTGATTATTATACATGGTCATGTACCTCACAAAATTAACTATTATCAGTTAAGCAGATTTTTTGAGGGCTCAACCTGCTTTATGAAATGGAGTTTCAACTTTGGAATAGTGAAAAAGAAAGTCTTTTTAAATGTCTGGAAGGCTGAGGGCAATGCTGTGGATTTTGAGTACCATCTATCCACGTAATTTGATGGAGCTTGAATTTAGGCATGTACGTTGGATTTCAGTTTGGTTATGCTTATGGATGCATTTTTCAGTTCAACATTCTCTTTTAGTTTTAAGAATTTGTGGCTCAGGCATGATGGCCTTTGCTTTGCACCTCCAGCAGAAGCCCTGCTTCTTGGATGGCTCTGTTTCAGTACCTCGCTTTCAGCATTCACACTGCACATTTTTACCTGTTTGCCTGAAAACCTCTTTGACAATTATCCGTAATTATTTTGCTTTGTAAATGAAGTTAATTTTATTTTTCTGGAAAGCCCATTATTAATTTAATTCAGGTAGTAAATTGTATGTTACTTCCCTTGTTTGTATATAAGGAGAGTGCTAGAGACAGAAGTAACATCTTACCTCACTTTCATTCACTTCTGTTCACTTTGAATTTCATAGACTTTCATTCACTTTAATAAAATACAGGTATATGTTCTTTTTTGTTGTAAGAATGATAAATCAACACTTTTTGGCCTCAGTCTATGGGAGTAGAAAGAATGAAAGGTGTAACACCTGCCACAGGAAGCAGAAGTTGAGAACCCTGCCTGACACAGTTTGTGATGAACGATGTTGGGACCCTAGAGCTAGTGCCCAAGCAGTGTTCCCTTGCTGCTTGTCCTGTTATTCAGAACTTCATTACACTATCTCTGAAATAAAATAAACTTATGGCAGAAACGGAATGAATGTTACCATTTGAACTTCCCAGTCTGGAAGGAATTTAAGGGGCTTTTATGAGTAATATTTATTTCTCTATATGTTGTCTGGAATTTCAGGTTGCTTTGTATACATTAAAGAAGTAATCTACCAATAGTTGATGAAAGCGATGACCCCTGTATTCATGTTAGAGCTGGAGAAACAAACTCTGGCAGAAATTTAATGGTTTTTTTCAGACTTCTGAAGTGTATAATAGAGAGAAAAAATATCTCATACTCACCTAGAAGAGATATCAACCTACTAGAAAGTTTCCAATGTGCAAATAAATAGAGGGCAAGTAAAATTTCTAAATGTCACCACCACATTAACCTAATCATAAAATGAGAAAACTGGATGCTGCTTGTAGAACATCTGAGATGAACATTATAAATGTCAGTAGAGTACCTTGCTGCAGGAGCTAGAATTTTAGTCAAATACTCCTTCCAGTGCTAATGCGTGCAAAAAGCATCCATTAATGGCTTGCATTTTTCTCTATTAGCGTTTCTTCAGGCAGATTATTTTCTGGGAGATTCTAGATTTCTTTGAAGAAGCTGTCTACTGCCAGGAAGAGGTAGTGGTCACTTGTCTATATTTTGCTCTGGAGTGCCCATTACAACAAGATATTTATAATCCGTAGAATGTTATTCAACTGTTTTGTAAAGAATTTAAAGTCCACAACATTGTAAGCCTGCATCCTCTCCTGATCATCATTCTAAGAAAATGCTTTGTCAGGCTGAGAAGGTACTTTCCAAAGACCTTTTTACCTAGTGTATGAACTGCTATTACTGCAAAAAAATCTGAATTAAAAATAATTCAGCTGGCATCTTTCTCTGTGCCCCTTCATCCCCTGGTTGTTTGTTGGTTTTTTGTTTGTTTGTTTGTTTTTAATCAAAGCATCTGTAGCAGAAAGAGCTCAGTGCAATTTTGTGGGAAAAGTCTGCCACCTCGTTACCTCTGTGTAATTTGGAATTACTAGATGTGAATACGAAAAAAGCAATAGAGAAACTTGCCTTTATCTTAATCAGGTATTTGAAGAAACATTTTCATTGAAGAGTGACTGTTTAAAATATATGTATGGCAAATATCCGAGGTTAATAATGCAATGGAGGAAAATATATGGATGAGAAGAAAACAATGCGTACCTCAGCATTCGATAGGTGTCTGTTTATGTGATGACCAGCTGTGATGCTGTGTTTCATGAACGGGATCACCTACAATAACATAAAAATTTTTATTGTCATTATCAGAGTTCTGGCACATTAACTTTTTAAAAAATAAGCTTAATCTTAACATTTAGTAAATTGCAAACCTAGATCGTTTTTAGGGCTACTAAAACTGGTGATACTATGCAACAAAAATGCATTTTATGTGAAAATCAGTAGCAACTCCAGCAAAAACACTCTATAAAAGAGAATATCAGAAGGTGAAAAGATTACTCAGAAATCTAAGATGCTTTTAAACAAGATTAAGATAAGGACCATTAGGGTTCATGTCGCCGACCTGTCTGCATTAAGATATATCTTGCCTGGTGCCTGCATCTTAGATGATTCATTCAATATGTGTCATATCAAAGTCAAGGTATCCAGCAAGGAGAAAAATGCTAATGCTTATAAATTTTAGTGATAATCCATCATGATGAATTAACTGACCTTTCTCTAGTAGCTTTTTTACAAAATAAGCTTTGGACAATAATATTAATGTTAGTGTTTTGGTTTTTTTGTTGTTTATTTTTTCTTTTTTTTTCTGTGAGGCATTGTTGGTTAATTTGTATCTGCTAATTGTTGAGCAATTGTTTACTTGGAACTCAAATTTTTAAAATAAGATAGTTGCTCAAAAGGCTTTGAATGCCTGTTTTCCTCAGGAAACTTATGAACTGATAAGTATTCTTCAGTTGAGAATCCAAGATTTGTTTACTACTTTTTTTCTCCTACACCTTTAAGATGTAGTGTTCTCCATTGATTCAGATTAATCATATTTCTTTTGTATCTGCTTTCCTCTACAAAGCTTTAACTTTTGAGGTCAAATAGCAGTTTTACTCAGTAGCTGCACAGTGTTCTGTGTATTTTGCATTGTACTGTATCGAATAGTTTTGTAGAGGGAGATATCTTGGAAAAATGAAGAAAACTTCAAGAAATACTAGCCTACAAAGGTAGAAATAGTAACTGCCTTGTTGTCTGTCTCGTGAAACTCTTAAAGTGGCTGAATGATCTAAATTGCACATTTAAAAAATTATTTGCTGTACTTTCTATGAAGTATTTGTATCCAAATGTCTGTAAAATAGATACGTGGGTTTTTTTCCATACCAGTTGTGTTACTGTTTTAAAATGCAGGTGACAGTGTTTGAGGTTTCCAGCTATGGTGCTATGTGAATTTTACCTCTAATGGGTAGTTAATTACAAAAGTAATGCAGATAATAGAATCAGAAAAGAAAATGAATGCAGAATTTTTAAGTCTTTCTTACGTTGCATTAACATTTATTCTTTTTGTATGTATAACTTCCAGCAAATTAATGTTTTTAGAGTTTAGTGGAGAATAATGGAAAAGTAGCAAGACTTTCTTACAACTAAACAATATCTGCTGGAAAATTGTTGGAGTGTCTAGAGCTTCTGCTGTGTACTGCAGTGATTCCAAGGGTTGTTGAAGAGTAACTTTAACAAATACTATGTTGGAACAGAGTGGTCTAAGGCATTTGTTTCCTAGAGCACTTTTCTTGTGAGTGACCTCTTTTTCAGATGGACTTACAAAGTAAAGGTTAGTTGGTATATCCTAAACAAGGTTCTCGTACATCCTATACTAAGGGGTGTTTTTGAGTTTTGCTCCTGTTCACCAGCCCTTTGTTGGGAGCTGGAATTGAGGAAAAGAAGAACAGAACAGACAAAGTAAAACAGGAAACAGGAATTACCAGGCTAATTGAAAGCACTTCTCCGTTATTGAAGTAGCACTTTCGTAACTAAGGGTATAACTTAAAAGCAACCAAAACCACGAGATAATAATTTTTAGGTCACTTTATCACAGATGCTGTTGAACTTGAGGTTTAAATATAAGGGTAAATATTTGCAATACAGTCAGCTCTAACAACAGTTAGTTGTTACTTTTCCATGCAAGCGAGCATGTCACAAGTTTTGTGTACGATAAATCTGAGACCAAACTATTCAATATCCACTCTTGAATACATCTGGCTGTCTCAATCCTAATACTAATGAACAAATATCCTTCATCAAATTGGCATTGCCATGCACTATGTTAGTTAGGAAGGTAGAACTATTAACATGTAGGTACAGACCAATTAATGCTGCATTGCATTTGCTGTTTTCCTTGAGAATTTTGGGATAAGGTTGTAAAGATACATATATAGTAACTTTTGTCACTTGCAAAAAGTGAATGCTGAATTTCACATTTGCGTTTCTATGTATCTCATGATTTTAAGAGCTGCTAGTTCAGAGTTTAAGTTCTGTCAATCTCATCCCCTTTTCCTGTTCTCTTGGTTGATGGCGTTTTCTTCAGTGAGAACAGACAGGATTGGGTGACAGCAAATCCATTTGGCTGGAACATCTCTGTTTATTGTCTTGGCCCTCTTTCCATGTTCAAGGTATCAACCAAAGCTGTAGTGAAGTTGCAGACAAGTGCTGTTTACCATTCTGTTGACGTACCATTCTTGGCAGTATTACACAACTTCAGGCAAGCAGGCCTTAACGGTATTAATTAACTCCGTGAGCAGCATAGAGCGTGGCAGTAGATCTAACTTGTGCTGTTTTCAAACAGGCCGAGAATCTTCAGGTTCAGTCTAGGTAGTTATTTGGAATAAACAGGAGGGACCTCAGTTTAACCTGTGACTATTGCACTCTTCTGCCATTGCGCAGGAGTGTGTCTGCATTGGGTGTGATACCAAGTCCTTGAATATACTGTCTCCTGGCCTGGACATAAATGTGCCACCCCTATGTATGATAGGCTGAGGGAGGGATACAGTTTCAGTATTAATTCTGAATGTCTGGCTCTTCTTCGTTTAAGACAGACCCCTTTTCTTACTGAGATTTGTATGAGGTTGGTAGAAATTATTTTTTTAAAGAAGTCTGTGTCAGGGTGGCAGAAAATGAATTGGTCGTAACACTGAAAAAAGAACAAAATATTTTCATTTCTAAAACTTTTTCCTGAAACACAGTTTTGTAAATAAATTATAAGAAGCCCATTTTTTTCTGCCATCAATTAAAAAAAAATGCTGCTTTTAGACAACTTTTACTTATTTAATAAATTACTTCAATAAATTTACAAAAGATGGTAGTCTGTTTAGCCAGGCCTATTAAAAGCATTAAGATTTGAGCACTGGCTGTTAAAATGAGTAAATGGCAATATCACAAAGTTAAACAAATGCCAAAAAACATTTTCCAGAGTACTGGGATTGTAACAATACCATTAATGAGGGCAAAGAGGTTTTAATGCAATTTGCACATTCTAAAGTTTCAAAAAGAGGTTTTGAGTTAGTGCATTATTAATGTTCTGAACATCTGGAACTATGTAAGAGCCGTAGACATTGAGCAAGTGCAGGGTTTCCCCACTAGGTCTGATGCTGACTGATTTCCTCCCTAGCGAAAAGCTTGTTTTAAGAAGTTTGAGACAGTAAAATGACAATATCCAGATAAGAGATAAACATTCCACAGTGTCTTTTTGCTTGTAATGTGTATGGAGGAAAAATTGGAAACCATTAGGTTTGTGCAGTTAAAAGGTGAATTTGAAATTAAATAGGAAAATAGTTATTTGCACCACAGATGGTTGCTCCGTGGTGCAGTTGCACTGATTGCAGAGTGCTTATGTGAGCAATTATCTAGTAATGTCGGGTGGGTTCCATAAGATTGCTTAAATTTTTCTGTTAGGTGTATTTAGGTATAATATGCAGGGACAAATGCTTTATCAAGAGTAATATTCTCCTTGATATTCCTGTTGACAGCTGCAGGAGTACTTTGAGGAAGAGATTTACTCCTGTGTGTAAATATTTGCAGGATGTTCACACCAAGTGTGTGTTATGACAGAAATTTGTTCTTTGTAGTTACATAAATATCAACTTTCTGCATACTTTTTATGTTATAAAATGTAATTTACACTGTTACAGCTTTAAAATGATACAGGAAAGAGACTGTTTCAATGTGTCATCTAGTTTTAGATTTTGTAACTGTAGCTAATATCCAACATCACATTCACTGGGATGAAAGGAAAGGAGACCTTTAAACAGGCTGGCATATCAGGGGTAAGTTACAAAATAATTGTAAATTAATAATGATACTCACTTTCTGCACAGCATTTGCTTGCTGCTCTCAAGGGAAAGGCATTCTCTTACTCCAGAAGCCTTATTTGTTTGAGCCAAACAGCTGCAACGGTGCTATTACAGTATGTAAGAAACCCTAAAACCAAGAAAATACTTGAGGGAATAGAATTCTGTCCTCCTTGCTATCTCAAATTATGTGCAAGTACCTAACAATAAAAGTAGAGCAAAATGATGGAAGAGTAGTTAAACAACATGCGAGAAGCACTCTGTGTCTCTTTCCTGGCACTAACGACTCTGTGCAATGCCCCCTGGAAGTCACTGGAGGTTTTTTGGTGACTGCAGAGGGCTGAGGTAGGGCTCATGACAGTGAAGTGACCCTATGGCTGTGGTTTTTTCTTCTTTGAGAAGAAAGGCTTATTGCCAGATTCTAAAGCTGTGTCTTTTGCCTTACTCTGATGAAAATCTTAGTAAAATGATTTCTGTCTGATGGGGCATAATTTTGGGAAAATGTGATCTAAAAAAGCCGAATTCTAATGACTCAAAAACTATGCATTTCAACATTTGTACCTAATAAATGTAGATGGAATTTTGTTTTACTTGTTGTCCACTGTTGTTTCTTCATTGCTTGTTTTTTCACTCTTACTCTGCACTGGTAGTTTTCTTTCTGATCTTTATCTCAGCTTCTTCATGTTTTATGGGGTTTTTTGCTCCCATTAATCATATACAATATCTACTTTCAGTTTTATTCTCTATTTTTCCATCATTTAAACATTTAAATGTCTGTAATATAAACTGTCTAGCTATTGGGGGCCCTCACATTCATCCAAAAGAACAATTTTCAGGCTTGGTGTGCATTATCTGAGGTGTCTTCTGAGACCTCCAATAGCTCCTGTAAATCTTAATGTGATTTCTGAAGTCTACAGTTTCCGTTTTTTCCCATTGACTTGGGCATAGTGAAGACACATATGTAAAAATCACTCTGTGTGATGGAAGATTTCAACCCTTGCATCAGAACGCTCTTTTCTCTGCCTCGGACACTGAAGACTATTGTGGTGGTATCGGTTCAAATAGAGAACAGTAGCAGAAGGAATAGTGAAGCTTGTGCAAAAAGAATTGGAGTTTTTCTGTAACCAGGTATATAATCTTTATCCTCAAATTCTGTTGGCAGGCCTCCTTCTTTCATGTCATCAGTGCAATCAAGTTACTCTGCCAAACTAAATTTGAAGATGGAGCTGGCAGGCTCCACACCCTGGCAAGATCATTTCTTGTGTAATTATAGAGGCTACAGCAAACATATCTCCTAGAAATAAGCAAGCCAGAATAGTGCTGAATTATGCTCCAAAGGAATAATGGAAGTTCTCCTAAACTTTTAAAGCTGATGCGTGTTTTATTATAACGATTTATTAGAATGTTTTCACTTAGAATTTTTTAACCTCTTGAGTTGTGTGGGTTTTGGTTTTGTGGTGGGTTTTTTTCCCCACTGCTTGGTTACTGATGGCTAATTTCAGTTTTGACCATCCAGATGTGTTACTCACAAAGCAGGCCAAGAAAAATGTTGGGCTACATCAACGATAAAATTTCATCTTTGGGGGATGATAACTGGCAATCTGAATAGTTGCACAATATTTGTTTTCTTTCTTAAATAGTATGACAGGATCCTGGATTACTGGTTATGGAGTAATTTTCCTGGTTTCTGGGAAATGAGAGACAATCCAAACATTAGATGTGCTTAGAGAAGTTAGAGGAGATGATCCAGCAGCTTGCTGCTGAACGGTGAGGTTCTCCCCCCTTTCCTTGTGATGGTTCTTGTGCTACTCTGAATTTTGTGTCAACTGATTCAGATCTCTAGAACAAGGGAAAAGTTTTTATCTTTTTTTTTTTTCCTGGTTACTTTTCTGCTGGCCTCGTGAACTGAGTTGGCTCATCAGGAGGTCAGAGAAGTGTCAGAGACAGCTCAAGGGAAGAGATGATATTGTACACTCAAGGAAGGGAGCATGACCATCCCTTTTACTGCTAGAGCTCAGTCTCGGAGATGAAACGTTACTGTACTTTTTTAAAACACATTTTTCAGTGATTGACCTTAATATGAGAATCTATAAAGATACTCATTTGGAAATTCTGATCTTTTTATGAAATATGGTTTAAATCATAAAGTTGTTAGTATGAAATTGCAGTGGTGTTAACTGAGTCTGCCTTTACCACGTATTAACCAAATAAACTGGAGAGTTACTCAGGTGAATATTCTGGGTGAACGGAAATTTGGGTGAAGTGATATGAAAGGAATGAACTGTTCTGACTTCTCGTTCTGTGGAAACCCGCAGAAACTGTGGGAACGGTGGAGCCGTTTGCTGTTCGTATGTACTACTTACTGCAATCAGACATTTTACACACGGCCACTCCTCGAGTACACAATGGCTGTTGTGACTGAGTGTTGTAGCTGTTCGGTGCTGTTGGCTCAGGGGAAATTTCTAGGTGTGATTTGGGTCCCACCTTATCTATTTGAATTACTGGCTGCAAAGAATGAACAAATATACTTTCTGTGGCTTACTGAACTGCTACGGTGACCAGCAAGGGACTTGCAATTATTCAAGTGCCCTGTGGCACTTGCTTTTTACATAGAGCACATATACTTTCTGGTAGCATCTGCACGTCATATAAAGTAGAATCTGTAGCGACAGTCTGTGGCAGATTATTGGGTATTATGTCTAAAAAAATTATATGCCGTACTGGTAGATGAGTGTTTTGCTTGTGAATTTCACACCCTGGGAGCTGTGCAGTTTAATATTTTATTACACTGTTAGTTTAAATACCCTGAGCATACAGCATCAGGAAAATAAACTAAAAATCTACTATTGTTTCTCACTTCTGGGCTCTGACTTGTCAAAGTGCTGCAAGCTGAATTGTTGTATCTAGTTAACACATGCTCCAATCTCCGTTGTAATTAACACTTTCTGCTTGCATATTTTTCCTACCATGTCAGTAGTAACTGCATTGAAAATGGGTTTTCACAGACACGAAGTTTGCACTCTGTGAATGATAGAGTCCAAATAGTAAATTAACAGTTACAGTTAACATGTGTTTTTCCTCAAGAGCTTTTAATGAAGGGGAGAGAAAGCGGGATGGAAAACAGTAGTTGTTAATAAGGAACAATATACGTAAGCAATATTATTTTTAAGAAGGTGTTTTGCGCAGGTTACTCTGATGTTACTGTTGTTCTGTACCACTGCAACCTGCAGGGTTCCTGGTCCCTTTGGCATTTCTTAGAGGTTCACTGCCTGATGTGGTAGAGATGTGAGTTCTTCATGTGTGAAAACCACTATATATGAGATAAAATACACTTGAAAGCATATATTTAGGTAGCATGTTCTGTATCAGCAATGCAACAGCATATACAAGAAATTGAATATTAAATGTATTGAAAGGGACACTTGGGCTATTTTAACTTCAGAAAAAAATCTGCTTCATTGGAAAGCCAGGAAGCCTATGAAATTGTGTCTTAGAAAATCATGCCTTAGACTTAGTTGCTAATTGAGTAAGCAAGCATCTTTGTGAGAAAATGTAATTGGTGAGATGGTGTATTCTAAAGAGTATTCATTGCATTTTGATTCAGTTCACAGTGCATTAATGGATGGTGTTTTGCAAAAATGTTTTGAAACAAATAACTTGCACAAAACATAAAAATTCTGTTTTATTCTGGCTTACAAATGAGCCAGTTGGCTTGTTGGTAGCCAAATTGCAGCGTGTTACAGCTGAAACTTTGTTTTCAGCTTTTTCTTCCTATTTTTGATCATGAGGCGAGACCTTCTTTCTTAAGACTCAGATACTCTGAAAGGTCTGTTGTTCCTCCTTCTTCCTACATTTTTTGTTGGGGAGAAGGGAAGGAGGGAGAGGGGATAGAGTTGTCTACTTCGAAGAAATACGCTGGCTTTTTTTTTTCCCTTTTTTTTTTAAACTGTGTAGTATATGTGGTGAAGGTATATCAAGCATTTACTGTTGGGGAAAAAAGATGGTCCAAGTTTCATAAGGTCGGATAAGTCTTTTTCATTTGGGAAGGAAGGATACTTAATTAAAAAAAAAGCCAAACAATACCCCAAACCAGAAAACCAGCTCCTTATGTAGCGTCACGTAGCACAGTTCCAGTGAGGTCACTGGATTTAAGGTAAAGTTTGTGTTTAAGGATCCTGCTTTCACGTTTTCTTCTCCAGTATCAGATTCTTTTTGTGGGATAGATAACTGTTCCTGATTCATTCCTATTATTCATGCTCTTTTATCTACAGAACCCTATCTTACCTCTCGTTTGTTGTAGAAATGTTATACACTTAGTTAAGTTTGGCAGATTGCTTTCAAGTTTTCTTTTACTAAAAGTCATGGAATAGCTTCTTACTGTGTAAGCTTAATTGCTTATTGTTCCCTCCTTAATTGCTGCTGACTGAAGTGCATGTTTCTAATACTGGTGACATTGGTGAGGGTCATCATTTGCGTTGTCATGACTGCAGAAAGTTTTATCACTTTGTTTCTGTATTTTAACATTTGCTTCATTCTTTGACTTAGGTCTGGAATTGTACTGGATTTTCTGTTTAGTGGTCCTGCTTCCCAAATGAGAGGTTTTAGATGTCTCCAAGAATCAGAGCTGATATTGTTCCCTGTTATCATAATGTATCATTATGTGATTACCTATTCAGAGCTAAACATCGTGTGTAAAATACATGGTTGTTGCTGAGAAACTGTCTTAGTTCTTTTACGCACACTGATTTGCTATATAACAAAGGAAAAATGACTAACCTTTCCGAGAAAGTAAAGAGAATATTAATCTTTCTTAAAGTTATTTAATAAGTACAGGTGTAAAATGCCTAAAAGCTAAAACCTGTTACTCTCCCACTCTTGCAGTCTGTTCCCCATGACAGGCATCTGCCTGCCCCCATTTACTGTGCAAGCATTCGTGGACTTGGTCGGCCTCGTGCCTAGGACTACATTGCACGGCTGTTTGAATCAGTTTTCCCAGATGGTACTGTGCTTCACTGCTGAAGTGGGCCACTAAGACAACCTTGTCTTTTTTTTTTTTTTTCTTCCCTCTTTATTCTGGAAAAAAAAGAGGTCAAAGATGACTGAGCTTGGGTTTTGACTGGTGGAGGAGGACAGCAGTGTAGAATGCTGACTTCATTCATGAACAGTTAATAATTTGGTATTTGATTCTGGACCAGGATCTAAACAATCCTTTTAAAAATAAATATTTCTGGAGAGCTTTCTTTGCGTGAAGGATTGGTCTCTCACTGGAACATGAAAGTGTAATGATAGCCTAGGGTGAATGTACAAGCAGTTCTTGTAACACAGAAAGCTGTTGTCTTCGTTAATTTTAAAACCACAAAAGAAACCCTGTTTTGAACCAGGTTGTTTAGAAACAGCTGCAGTGGAGCTCAAGGCTGAATACTTCAAAGGCCATCCAGATTGTTTTGTGGTAAAACATGTTGGGTTTTTTGGGAAGAGATTTTATATTAAAAAGCTTCTTTAACTGTAGAAGCAACATATTAACCATGTTATTCTAGAGTCTTTGGTGTGCAAAACATTTCATTTTTCATTACTGTTGTCGCCGTTCACATATTCTATTATTTAAGGAGGTTATTGAAAAATTGATGGTATGTTGGTACCAGAGAGACATCCTGTAGGCTGCAGTGTTGATTTATGGCACAAGGAACACAGTTCAGTGCTTCAGTTTCCTGCTGGTGAGCGGCACTTTGTCATTGTCCCTAAAGAAAAATCATACCAGTGAAATCCCCTGTGTTTCCCCTAAGTTGAGTGATGCATACTTTTTCTTCAAAAATGATTATGAATTATTCACCTTTTATTGTGCTGGAGTGTGCACATGGTGATCAGAATCTTGTTCATAATACAGAGTTTTTCACCATGTTCAGGGTTTAGTTTAATTATGTAGCTGCATGGTAGCTTTTATCTATTCCCCCCCCCCCCCAGTGTGTCTGCCAAGCCTGTGTGGGCTAGCACAGATTTTGCCCCGCATTTCCTAGCATATGTAGGTATCTAAACACATGAGTCTTGGTGCGAAATGTTTGTTTTTCTTTCATGTTTGTTTAAAATTTTCCTTGAGAAATAAGTACAGTGCTTCTAAACTTAAAAAGGCACTTTTTCCACACAAGTTCTTGAAACTCACAGACACTTGCATGGTTTTAAAGTTTTATTCTTCAAGCTGATTTTTCTGTTGTGAAGAACTGATGAGAGAGGTCTAAGTGAAAAATCTCTTGAAATAGCACATGTTGTAGTGATATAGATTTCCAATTGAGGGCAACTTTCTCCTGGGAGATGTGTTGAGGAAAAACTCCATGATATAGACCACCTGTTAGGAAAATTAAAAGGCTGTAAGATCTTTCTTCATAACTCTGGAAGAAATGTAAAATGTCAGAATAAATGTGTGACTTGGGTCGAGGTCCCTTCGCAGCCTCCTGGATTCCATCTCTGGACTGTTGAAGGCTTTCCAATAAAATGTAACTTTCCTTAGAGAAGACAATAACCTGCTGAGCATTGATCAACTTAAGCAATTTTGTTTTAATTTTGAAATGATGGCTATCTGTGCAAGCTTAAGTTTTAAAAATCACTTTCCTTTTAACTACTTTTGCTTTAAATATATGCGCTCTTATTTTATGCACTTGATTTGATTTTTGCTGTAACAGATGGTAAGGGTTAGCAGTTAAATACACATTAGAAAATCTTCCTCATCAGCTGAAAAGGAGAGGTTCTGAAAAAAGTCAGGAATGTGTGTTTTCCTCTGGAAGTTGTACTTAGATGAGCATATGTTCTGGTCTCATTCCTTCACAATGTCTACTTTTATTTCGGGACTTTTCTAAGGTCTTTCCAGATTAAAATTCCTCTCTGTGGTGCCTAGTCTTCGTATTCCTTAAAACAAAGAAATCAGTCTGAACATATTATGTTCCCTGTATTCTTTAATTATTGGTTTTACAATAGAATGCTTTCTTTGTCCTGACGGCAGAAAAAATGTTTAATAATTTTTTAATATATTTTCTGTTTTGCAATTATGGAGCATTTCATTACAGAGGCTCTGTAACACTTTGGGAAAGGAAATCAAACAGAAATTGATCTGGAGTTAGTACTCTGTAAACCAAGTCTGGTTCAAAAGAACACTTCTTTGCACTGCTGATCGTAGCCCCATGATGATAATAAATAGTTGGGGAAATGTGCAGTAGAAAGGAGGCGTAGCCTCTCCTCGATAAGAATAGCATCTTTCTGTGGCTTGTTTGCATTAAAATGCAGCATTAAAGCAGTTTATTTTTGGCACATAAAGAAAAGTGCCAAAAGTTACCTGTGCGTATGTATTTATATGGGCATTTGGTATTTTTCTCCAGTTTCCCATTAACAGTGGGAAATTCACATTCTATTTTGAAAGTAGATTTTACTGCCCAAATGAAGTATTTTGGGCATGGATGTTTTAATGTTCTCTTTAAATGAAAAGTATTATAATTAGAAATGCAGAGAATGGAATTTGAAGCTTTAAATACTTAGTTTTTGAGAATAGTTACATTAGTATCTTGTATCAGCTTAGTCATTCAAAAGAATGTTAAATACCTCCTTGTATTATGTTAGATACCTCCTATAAACATGACGAGGTTTCTGTGAATCAGTCTATTGCTTAACCTTTCATGAAAATCAAATTGAGTGCGAACAACTGCTTCAATAATTCAATGGACTAAGGTATTCTTGGCTGGTATAGTCCCAGCCTAGTACAGTGCAAATGTCTGGGTGTCAAGCAAAATTGAGGTGGTTTTCTTTTTTGGTGAGGAATGTGATTAAGAATAAAATCACAGTTGAAAAAGCGTACAGGTTGATTAAGAAGGAAAAAAGGAAAAAAGATGAAATGTAAATTAGCTCTGCCAATTTGGTAAATGACTTGTGGCTAAAAGGTGCATATTCTTTCAGTCCTTTTGAAAGCATGTAATATTTTTTGTGATATTGATAAATGTTATGGGGTTCCATTGCTTTCTTTTCATACATGTGACCTTTTAGTCTAATTAAGGGACATTGTGCTTTTTATAGTACTGTTTTTAATAGTTCTAGAGTGCGATTTCCAAATTTATTTTAAAGATTTGGAATCTTTGAGGGAATTTAAAGATTCCCTCCTGTTTTTGGAAGGAAACTCGGCTTTTTCCTTTCACCTGAATCCTTCCAGGCAGTTATCTCTTGTCCCTTCAATCTTTTAGTCCCATTTCATTACTCTGTTTACCTTCTTCCTTCTGCTGTTTCCTTTGTGTTCACTTTTAACCTCGAAGGACTCTTTTTGTTGAGGTGGGGTTTTTTGTTGTTTGGTTGGGGTTTTTTTGTTTTTACACTAAAGGTGGAAATGGAATTAATCACTGATCCCATGCCACCACATTGGCTTTGTTAGCTGTTGTTTCCCCCAAATGGAAGAGTTCCAATAGTCCTGGAGGTCAGTTACCTATGGGATTCTGGGTCATTTAGTACAGAGACTTGGCAACCCTTTTAGTTCAGAGAACTGTCAAATAACTTTTGTTAATTCTGTACTTTTCCAAAACATCTTAGTTCTTGAAGAAGTTAGTTTAATATGAGCCTGTAATAACAGTATGTAAGTGATGTGAAAAAAAGTGGGTGGAGTCTGGCTAGATACACTCTTCAGGGTGACTTTGAAATAACATGAATTTAAGGCCACTAGTGTTTAAGTGACGTACTAAATGCATTTATTTAATGACTGAATATATTTTGGGATTATCACTAATATAGAGACAGTTTCATTCTTTCATAATAGAAGTAGAACATTCAACCAGGTAATTAACCATCATGCTGAACAGACTAGAGCTTTGAGACCAGTGGGAGAGTGGTTTGAACAAAAAGTTACAGCTGTAGCTAACCAGCTGACTCAGCAAACTGCATCATCCTGGAAGCTTATTAAAGGTAATGCAATACCTATGGAATTAGACACATTATAAAAACATCTGTGCCTTGAGATCATCGGAGATTACTTTAGTGGAAAATATGATGTCCTCCATCCTAATAGCTTAAATTTGCAGAAGGATCTGTCAGAGTGTATAGGGGGTTTTGGTTGGGTTTTTTTGGGGGGTGGGGTTTTGGTTAGTTTTGGGGTTTTTGGTTGGTTTTGGTTTTTTTGTTTTTGTGTTTTTTGTTTTTGTTGGTTTTTTTTTTTTTTTTTTTTAACTGACAGGAAGAGAGGAGGCAGCTGATGCAGATGCAGGTTGAATTGTCCTGTGATATATAAAGAAACCTATACTTTTTTTTTTTGCAGACAGTCCAAATGGTGGGAAACATTTTGTAGTAAGACAAGAAAACTGCATTTCTTGACATTCTCTCTGAATGTAAGGGTTTTCAGTAGATGCAGAGGGAAAAAAAGCCTCTTTGGTTTTGACACCTGTTATTTTTCTGTCAAAATACAAGCACTCCATTGAAGCAAAAACATTTGATAAAACTCAATGTATAAATTTGGTATCTGCACTCCTCTGCCTCCTCCACTCCACTGCTGCCTCCTGTTGCTCAGCTAAGATAAAAGCAGGACTGAGGGACTGAGTTCCTAAATGTCTTGAAGCACAACAGGGTTTATGAGATCAGTAGAAAAAGAGGAGAGGAAAGATACAGAAATTAGTGTCTTCTGTTACTGAAGAAGGTATACATTTATATTTACATCTAGTATAAAATTTAAAGAAAAGCTATTTAAAATGTTAGGCACACTGCTGGTGAGTTCTGTCTTAAATTCTGTTTTTAAAAGATTTTGGTTCATGCACATTCTTAATGATAGACAAAACCTGTTTCATTAAAAAATTTTGCAAAGAGCAAAAATTATTTAATACTATTAAGTTTTATTGTTAGATGTTTGGAGTACTGTCTCTAAGTTACTTAGCTTTTTTTGGTTACTGAATCACTTACAATATCCATCAGTTGCAGATTTGCGCCTCCCATGGTCTATTTTATGATGTATTTGTTCTCTTTTATAATGTGTTATTGAAATTGAAATGCAGGTAAGACATTAAGTGTTGCATACTTTGGAAGCGTGTAAGACCTTATTAACGTATGTTTAAAATATGCAGGAATACCTGTTTCATTTTCATAAGTTTAAGTATGACTCAGATGAGAGTGGAAGAAGCACTAGTTTTAAAATTAGAGTACTATGTGTTGCAAAAAGTTTTATTGTTTTATTTAAATGAGTAGGTTTTAGTTTTGTTCCCTCATCCTACCTAGATTTCTAGGTCGTTGGAATTGCCTTTGGATACGTTTTCCTTGCTTTCTGGTTGATTGGTACATGAGGAATGGTATATTCCTCTGGTACATGAGGAATTTATGGCCTTTTTCTCAATGCAAGATTGTGAAAGGACTAGAAGAGCACAGTTCAATTCGACAGGTTCTCTTGTCTCTCTCTCAATTTAGTTATGGTTGCTGAAACAGTTGTTCATCCTGTATGTGGGGAGAGGCACAGCTGGATGCAGGTACATACTTCTGCAGCTGCTTAAAATATTTTTGGCATTGCAAAGTTAAAAAAGAATAAATCTGTAAAACAGTTCCAAAGTTACATAGAAAAAGAAACTGTTTAATGAGATAATCTGCAATTTCCTTAGTCTGTATACTAGGAAAATAACATGATGTATTTCTGTTTTATAGATGTAAAAGTATATTCTTCTCCATCTGCTAGAGCTTTGGGGGATCCCTTTATTCCATGTTTGAAGTCCCTAATCTACGTGTCAGTAGCGTTCTAGTTTAGTCTAGATTCCCTTTGGAAATACTTTCTATAATCAGTTGTAGGTATTCAGCAGGGAATGGCCCAGGCCAGTCTTTTCCATTTGGTGTTTCTTGAGACACTTCAGGTTTTACAAACCATAGCTGGAAATGATCGTAAGGTGCATATGTCTATACTACATTTTTAAAAACCAAAACACACCACCATGTAACATAGCCTTGAAATTAGAGGGAAAATGTTTGTTATTATGAGATTTTTGCCTGCTTCTAAAACTGGCGCCGCCTCTTCCTTGCTCCACTTCATGTAAATGTAGAATTTTGGTGCCTATATGTAGAATGTGCATTAATGGACTGATACTTAAAAGATGATGTGAGAGTACAACATCATAGCAGCACTGTACGTCTGTGCGTGTTACTTCCACCTGTTGGTGGAGTGGATGATAACCCTGTTTTCTGCCAGTGACTGCCCTTTTAGTCCCAAGTGTAGCATAGCCCTCTTAGTTCTACCAAAACAGAGTCTAGTGGAGTAAGTCCTGTTGCTCAGCCTCTGGGTTGGCTGTAGATGTCTGTTTTCCATTTCTGAAGTTTTGTGCTGACTGTGTGTAGAACTTCTATTTGACCCTTCAAACACATTTCCAGCCCACTGGAGACACACTTTGATTTGAAGCAGTGCTTATTCAAAAAGAAAATTCTGGTAGCAAACACATGAAGAGCTCTGCATGGGAAAAGGCTTTTAGATCAATGTTAGTCCCTTGGGAATCTCTGACTTTTTGCACTAACAGTGGTGCCAATACTGTGATTTTTATTAAGGAAAACCTAATGGCTGTTTCCTTTCTCGCCCCAGCTATGCTTTGTATCTGAATAACAATGAGAAGTGGAACTTCATATCATTAAAAAGATATTACATAGAAACAAGATGAAAAAATATCGAAGTTTGGAGAAGTGGGTTTTTAGTATATAATGGCAGACTTTTATGAGGGTTACAAGATATTTGTGTAAATTTTGTGCACCTTGAAACACCTTTTGTTCAGTTATCATTATATAAATGTATGGGTAACAAGACAGCATATAGTTTTAAAGGTGCACAAGAATATACGATACAATTGTAACTGATATTTATTATTAAATAGTTAATAGTTGTTAAACTAGCTAATAAAGCCAGAGTTATTTTACTCTGCTGTCAGGTGCTTCTTAGGTCATTATCCTTTTTGTCCTGTACTGCACTTGAACATCCTTTCATATTTTTAAGCGTTCCATTGCTTCCCCAAGCACTTTTTGATGGCGGGATTATTTCTGTGATGCCTTTTTACTCTGCTGGCGAGGTACAATCCGTTCATTATGTGGATTAATGCTAAAATATTTAAGGAATATTCTATGTAAAGCAATTTAGTAGCAGGTGCTTGTAGCAGGACAAGAGCTAGGGAACTGTAAACCAGAATAAGCAACTCATCATGTTACAGTGTTTTCTGTTAGACCCTCCCTCATCTCGGGTATTTGCTACTGCAAAAATCACTGTCAGGAGCTAATGAATACTGCAGAAAAAGTGCATCCCCAGCAACTTGGTTGCCACAAGTTAACTTTTCAACTTTGTCAAGATGCTGGAAATTACAATGAACTTGCCTTAGGGTAAAATACATTAAACAAATCTTTGGTCTTGCTTTGTGACATGGGAAACCCCTAATGCAATTTTTGGCACTGTATAAAATGAAGTGGCAATGGAAAGGGGCAAAGCTTTCCTTCGTGGACACAGGGTGAGAGGATTTTGCCTAGGAGCGCAATATAATGGCAAGAGATGTAGAGAAAACAGTTTCCCCCATTCCCAAACTTCAAGGGCTTCAAAAGCTGCCTAAGAGGGGGCATGCTGATAAAGACGAATGGTGGATCTAAATACTCAGCTCATAGTTTCTGTGGATTGTAGTTTACAGGTGTCTTTAAATTGCAGAAAGGAAAAAAAAGAAAAAGCTATCAAAGTAAACATCCTTCATTGCATGGGAAGATGACAGATTCTTTCTAACAAGATTTTCTGCTCTCCTGGAGGAAGACCATTTGTTAATAAACCATTTGAGAATCCATTTTTAAGGGATTTAATAAAATATACACAGACTGCCTTCCACTGCAGAAACTATTATTCCCTTGGGTAGAAAAAGCAACTGACTGTGGGCATTAATGGTTGCTTCCTGTGATTCCTGGCATTATATCTTGCTCCCATTTGCACTTTTTCAACCCAAAGTGAAATAATTTTTTATGAGAAACCTGCACTTGATTCCTAGCTCTTATGAGGCATGTATCTGTTCTATATTTTATTTATTTGTATTCAGTCATGTCCATAATTCTCATCATTTTAGTGTCTGTGTCTATAGCATGGGTATTGTGTGTGTTTGTGCATACGTTCCTGTGTACAAGGAAGTTTCCATATCTAGCAAACTCCATTAAAGGGAAGAGGTAATAGCTTTTGTGTGAATTAAATGAATTGTTCTGTTCTTGCCAAAGATTTTTATGAATAGTTCACACATTTCCATCAAAAATGGTAGATTTTCTATTGTGGTGGTTGCTGTCAATTAAACAAGAAACCTGAACCTATTATGGTCTAATAGCTACTTACCTGGAGGCGTTGGGTAACCCACAAAAGAGAAAAGATGTTTTCTTAAGAGTTTGGAGGAACATTTTCTACTGTCATCTTTCTAACTGTAAATATAAGTTATACTTCTTTTAAATATGAGAGAAATACAGGGGAATTGAGGGATTAAGTAATTTTTGTAAGAAATCTTGCCCTTTCTGAGACTATCGAGAGACTTTGGTTCTCTTAAATTAAGAAACACTTTTTCTGCTTAGAATGCTTCATAAGGGTGTGTCTTTGAAAAATATGAGTTGATTTCAGTAGCTGAGATGATAGGAGGAGGAGAAAGTCAGGGGCAAATGACCCTAGAAGCCAAAGCATGGATAGTTTTATGTATGTAAATGTCTAATTTGGTTATACCCAAATATATCCTGTCTATATCATCTTACTGGCCTCCTTTTGTCATGCATGGTAAACAGCAGGCAGTGCTAGAACTGAATTTAGCATAGATTGCTAAGTGAATGCCCAGGCAGACGTTAGTTTCACAGAAGGAAGAATGAAATCTGGAAAGCTAATAATATTACAGTCACTGGCAGCTCTAACAGATCCCAAATGGATGTACTTAGAGGCATAATTTGTTTGATTCTTTTCTTTACCAGAATTATCTCCATATCGTATCCAAGAACTGAAGGCATAGTGGCAGGCTGTGGATGGCAAGATGGACAGTCATTGCTCGGTCATAGTATTACGACCTTTTATATAAAAAGAGATTACAGACAGGATGCTGCCAGGAAATGACAGAGCTGGTAGAGAAAGGGACAGCAGTAGGACAGACACGTTTAGAAGAGATGATTTATTCTACAGTAACATCTGTATGTATAGGAAACTGTTCCTACTGTTCATCACTTAGTCTTTCTGTGCTTTCTTGAGAATGGTGTCACATCAGTAGTAAGCAAGTGTAATTCCCTGAATAGAGGCTTGAACAAAGCTAGTGAAAATTCAAGAATAACATAGTATTTGTCCCCTCTGAACCACATGTACCTCAAAAGGAATCAATCCAAATACTTAATGTCAGAGAGTAAGTTCAGATCTTTGATGTTGAGAAGATGGAATACGCAAGGGATTCTTGTAAACAATTTCCTATAAATTTGCAAGTGTTCTTCCTGTAAACTCAAATGTGACAACAATTAATTACCATTAGTTCTGCTTCACAATAACACTTAAACTGTATATTTGGACATGGGAGAGATTAATTTTGTAACAATCTAAGCATTCAAGATCCGGAGATCTTGGCTGGAGTGCATCAGAAAGGCAAGTGGGTTGGAGTTAAGGGGTGCTGTGGCTTTTTGAGCAATGAACTGGGGCAAGTGCAGGTTCCAGATGGAGCGGTTTATATAGCATGAAGCAAAATACTGAGAAAGGCTTCAGTGAGCGGAATTGAGGGAAGTACAGACAAATTAAGAGCATAACCCGTATTACAGAATCTGTGAATTTAAAATCTCTGTGCATATGAAGCTCAGTAACTACTGCACAATAGTTAGTGACACACTAATGATCACAGAACAGTAAAAGGAGTGAAATAAAATATTTACTTCTGTCCTTTGGACCAGATCTCCTCAGTTCATTCTAAAATGTGTTGGTTGCCTTGCTCTTGTCTTGAGGGCAGTGCTGGGCACCATCAGACAAACAAGTCAGGTGAAGGAGTGACTTTTTTGCTCCCTGTCTTGGTAAAATTCAGTCTAGAAATTAATGAGAAAAGGGCATGTGATGACTGCTAACTGTGAAATGACCCCCACCTGTCTGACTTCGATTTCTGTGGTAATTTTAGACTTTGCTTTTTGTAATGCAATACATATTTTCATTACATTTGGACTAAATGTGGAACGAGCTTATTTGCTTGCAAGATTTGAACATGTACTGATTTGGAGTAAAATGTGCACAGTTCAGAATCTGGTAGGTATAACAAAGCTGACAGGCCCTTCAAGAAGTGGAGGAGGTTGTTGATAAATCCTACATCAATACCTCCTCCCGCAACTTATCTATGTAAATTTTAAAATACTGAAATATTGGGGAAATTTAAGGTATAAAGGCTCATTTCAAATTAATTTAGAATTTGTTTCCAGTCTTACTTATGGATCTCTTACTTGGTAATCAGAAAAAGAGGTAATTTCCATTTTTCTTTGAATGACATTCCTCTTGCTTTGAGGAATACCAGAAAAGGCTCTTTAGTGACCACTCTCATCGATTTAGAGAGTTTTGCTTTGATAACTCAAAAATCTGCACTGTTTCTAATTAGCCAAATCAGTGGCCATCATGTTTACCAAGTGTTGCATAGCTGTGGAACAGTGTATGGTAGGGAAACTTGTATTCATAAAAACAAAACCTGAATAATATAATTTCACTAAAATAAGTGTCTGTGTGTGCTTTATTTGAACAGTTCAAGTGATTGACCTTTCATTACAGCTATTCTGGATTTTTCTCTTTGTTTCAGCTGTTGGACAAATTAAAAGATCGCTGGATGCACACTGGCTTATGGAGAAACCTGGAGCTGGTTAAGACAGTCATTGCAGAGCCTCAAGGAGGGGCAAAGAGTGACTTTGATGAACTGCTGAAAATATACTATGATGCAATAAAATGTAAAGGCGAAAAAGGTACGTTCTTCAGACGTATGAAATAGTTGATACAGATTCTTCAAGTCTAAAAAAAAAAGATTCTTAAAGTGCTTAACAGTTAGACTAAGGTGTAAAGAAACAGTTAAATTAACCTCAGTTTAATAAGTTATTGTGATAAATGAGGAAGATTGACTGCTATTTTTATTGCTGCATATGAGCATATAGGGAAGTACAGGATGATGCATAATCCCAACAGTGATATTCTAGGAGTGGCTTCTCAAAGAATCCAACTTGTAGTACCTTGCATTACTGTGGTTTACCGTCTTTGTTACAGCCACTATAGGATTTCTTCTCAAAATACTTAAATATTAGTATAGAGAACAAAGAAGGATAGTATGTCAAAACATCAATAGCGAGATTTTTGGAGTGCAAAATTTAAGATTTAAAATTTTGTAGTAGATACAGATGGTTCTTGCATAATTAAGTACCACTATATTATATGGTGCAAAATTATTTTGCTAGTTGATATTCAAAATCACAATATCATTGATCAAAGCAGAGTTAATCTCATCCCTCTAACAAAGTAGTTTTATATCCACTCGCCTTTTCCAGACTGATACAGTGTGTTATGCTATATTATGTTTAGCCTTTTAAAAGATGTTGGTGAAGCTTTCTTCTGATACTCAGTTTATCCCTGGGAATGATTTGTATATTCCTCTCTGGCTTGTTCAAGATGGAGCACTCCTTATAGCTGTATGCAGAGGAAAAGTTAGTGAAGGCTTGGATTTCTGTGATGAGAATGCCCGTGCAGTTGTAACCATAGGTATTCCGTTTCCAAATGTGAAAGACCTTCAGGTAGGATATTAATTGAAGAGTTGTACTTTATTTTTGTCATGTGTAAAACACCAAATATGCACAATTATTTTTTCTAAATGTTTATACCCGTGGACTCCCCTCAATCCCATTTGAATTCTTTGAGTTACTTTCTACACAGGTAAGAGGAAGAACAGTGCAGCATGTCTTCTGGGCTCATTTATGTCATTCTAAATAAATTTATATCATGCTAGATGTAGTGTAAATTTTTGTCTGACATTGCTAGTGAAGGCTATAGTATTGTTAAAATGCTCATTAACTTCATACCCTGCCGAGTAACAGCATATATTTCCATCTTCACTTGCCTGTTTTCAGATACCAAAACTTAGGTCATTTGTATAGAAATGAAGTAACTTTCTGACTTACTGTGGTGGGGTATTTGGTTGTGAAGGTCTAGGATAAACGCTAGGAAAATACTATTTTAAAGAAGGCATGCAAGATTGATCAAAAGATTATTTCAGAAAATAGGTGGAAAGATAAAGATAGTTATAGTGTAAAATAGTAATATAAGGAAGGAATGTGTTTCACACTCTAGATCCTTGACTGTAGTATGTCACCTTTCTAATCCGTATTGCCTCCTTTAGTGTAACTATGTGTATGACACTTCCCACTTAAACCGAGAGTGGAATTGTAAACCTTTTCCAAGCTAATGCTGCTTTATTAGCTTGAAATTTTGAGGTATGAAATTATGACATAACATAACCTCTTCCTGGATACTGAGGACATTACTTTTTTGATAATTCAAGCTTCATCTAACTTTAGGCAAAAACTTCTATGTGCCTTCTAAAGATAGTATTCTGAAGTGCCTTCAATTAAAGAAATTTGAGACTATTTGTATTTTTCAGCAGGCGGCCAAAGTAGCATCCTGTTGCTTGCACTGCTGTGTAATTACCCACATCAATAGTTCCTTCCTTTTGACTTCAGCAGGACTTGTCTTATGGATAGATGATGTTCCGTTAGAATAGGCACTTCATAGTTGAAGCCAAGGCATTCATAAAGGAAAAGAAAGCCAATGAATATGGAAAAGTGTTTTTCTAGACTTTCTTTCTACTTACTGAAAAAGAACATTTATTATTGACTAGTTTGTAAGACCACTAATTTTTTAGTGGTCTGTGCGTGCCACTTAAGAGGTCACCCAGTTGCTGGCACACTTCTTCCAGTGATAATAGCCACCGTCACCGCTTTATCTTACGTGTAACTTTTAGAGCTTTTTGGGACTACTTTGTGAAGCTAAGAAACAAAGTGAAGTATCACAGAATAATTAAATACCGGGAACAGCTGGATTCTGGTTAATAGTAATGCCAAATCAAACAAGAAAATCATAGGTTTGCACTTGAAAGCCCAAACTGACTCAGCTTTGGTTTGGGAGATTTGTTCTGAGCTTAAGTGAACAACCAAAGACTTCTTTGTTGTCTAGAGTGTGTGCCTAATTACAGCCTTGGTGGAAAAAAACCCACATCCTATAAGGACTAGTAAGGTTATATTAGTGGTGGCTGCCTAGTGCAATGTTCTTTCAATGTTTGCATAGCTTTCTTGAAGCATTTATTCAGCCATAACATTTTTTTGTCTTACTAAAATATACTACACTGTACTTTAGTATAAAAACATTTACATTCAAAGGATATTTAGCACTCTTTCTACAGTTAGAAATGCTTTGTTTTAGAAGCATACACTGAAATGATATTTTGGAAATACTTGGTCTGTAGTATGGCTGGAACTCTTACAATTTACTCCAAGTGATTTCCAGAAAGTCAGTATTTTTGTGTCCTAAGTGACACAAAATTAAATTGAAAAGAATGTGTCAAGGGTAAATTATGTTTGCAAGGGATTATGTTCCTTGAGATTAAAATAGTGCATTTGCTTTTACTTTGAGTTCAACCAAATATGTAATATAATAGAATCACAGGCAGTACACTCCATTACTGATAACTAAATTCAAAAAAAATCAGTGTTGTGCTGCACTATTTTTTCTAATTAGACTAAAGAAGAAAACCTCTAAATTTTTAAGTAGGGATAGAAACACTAGCTGCCAAATTGCAAGCAGCTAAAGGTTTGAGTGTGTATATTTAGATATGGTAATGCACAAAGCACTGCAGTGATCAATTCTAGATGAGAGAAGGGCATGCACCAGTCTCTCAGCATCAGATTTGAGGAGCTGTCTGGTGCATGGCAATGCTCCTAGAATAATGCTAGGGGAAACTGTTTTTGTTGTAAACGTGTCTTTTGCTCAAGAACTTGGATCCAAAGTGATATCCAGCTAGCAGTACTTCCCTTTAAATTGAACGATGTTTTGTTTTTGTCCAGGGCTTTAGGTTTATCAGATACCCCAAAAAGTTCTGGATTGATTGCACGTTTCGTTTACCAGTTGAGCTCAGATTGTCAACTGGGTGAAAAAGGATAGTGGGAAGGATAGTCACACTGTTCACTGAAGAAGATTAATTAGTGGCTTTGTGGAAATATATGCATAGTTACAAAAGAAATTTTGAAGATTTAAGGATCTCTTTCAGTGGCATGTCAGCTCAGGAAAGGAATTGGAATTATATTTTTGAGGAAAACTGGCTGTTGATAGTGAAGATTTGCGTGTAAAATTAAAAATTAAGAAAAAGGGAGGGGGGACACATGATGTGACGCCAGTTTTCACTTGAAACTATTCTTTTTGTATATTTCTGGGAGAGCTGATCCAATAGTATCGCTTCCCAGAATGGAATGAAACAGATGAAATACAAAAGGGTACAGAAAAATAAGTGCCACATTTTAAAAAATGTGTTACCTTTATATAAAACCACTGTGATATCCTATTTTTAATAGTCTGTGTGTATTAGCAAATGCAAATTGCTGTTTGTTACTTTAGTCCCCCTAGACTGGCAGACCTTACCTGAACATTAGACAGGAAAACAAAGTTTTATTCCTGTATAGTTTATTATAATTCTTCTAAATGCTTTGGAGTTATCTTCAGTTAGTAGAACTTTATAGAACTGAAGGAGTATTACTTTGTCAATAAGGACAAAAAAGGTGCATGAAACTTGCAGGGTTTGGAAGGGATGCTCTCATATAGCAGATAGTTATTAGTATTACCTGCAATGAAAAGAGATTCTTTATTAATTATAGACAATTGGTTGTCTGTAGTTAAGCCTTAACCTGTTGTCCTAACCAGTTGGAGTTTGGCTGGCTGTATTACTGTTTCATTAGCAGTTAGAATCCAAAAGTCACAAGCCCAATTGCCAGGGGGGTGAATGATACTTGCGCCGTCCTGCCTATGATGCAAACTCATCTTCTAACTGTCCTTTTATAATCAGATCTAAATCCTTTGGAATTGAGGTGGGAATAGAGTTGGGTTTTAAAGTGAAAGCTGATACTCAAATACTTGCATTAAACAGTAGAAATAATTTATGATAAGACTATCAGGAAGAATATGATTACAGTATTTCATTCAAATACATTTTCCTATTCAGGATTGTTTTCAAAGCATATCATTAGAGGCAGACCTGTACAGATAAACCTGTACAGTTTATCTTTTTTTGTAGGATTTTAGGATACATTAAGTTCCCAAATGAAACAGTTGAAGTTTATAGGATAGTTGAGACGTTTGCTTTTATGATATAGTCAGTTAGTGTTTCTTTAGATTTTGTAGGCTAACCAGAAGATTGAAACCTGGATATTTTAAACGTTCCAGCTTTGAAGTTTTGGGAGGAACTTGGGTTTTGAGCAGACAGAAGACAATGCAAAATGTAGTGACACAAGTCAAGTTAGACCTATATAGACATAAACTGTGAACACAGGTACATCTGTTGCTTTTACATAGCAATAGGTGCTTACCGAATGAAGAAACTGATAAGATGATTTGTAATGACATCCCTTTAAAAATAGGAAATGCAAGCGATGAACAATTCCCTTGGAATATCCATGAATGATATACTTCTGGGATTGGTTTAAATCACTAAAAAGTGATTCTACAGGAAAATACACTTGCATGCCTGCTTTTTGGGTTAATAAAAGTCCTCTTAAGACTCAGTTCTATAACCCCTTACTCCTGCACATAGCTTTTACTTGTGTGAGTAATCCCTTTAATACTTCTAGGACTGTGCACAATCATAAGGGTTTGTAGAATTGTAACTTTGGAGACCAATATTTTATGTTGGCAGTTTGATGTTGGCTCATCTCCACTAATATTACTTGTCTGTGATCAACCTGCTTTCTAAATATATTTTATGATTTGTAACTTGATGCTAATACCAGTGAACTGTAATATTAGAGAACATAAATAATGTGACAGAAAAAGATGTGTAATCCCATATACTTGTTATCTGATGCTAACATACTATTCATTAACTTCTGTTATATATTTTGAATTGTAGCATTTTGGATCCCGACATCAGTCTCTACTTGGGCAAGAAACTCATTGTCAAGTGTGACGTATAATAGCCAATTTTATTTTCTCCATATGTTTGTGCTAAATATATGCCACAACTTCTGGTATTAAATGGCAAGCATTTGGTTTCCTTAAGTAACTGTATGCTTTTATAAGTTACATTATTTTCTGTAGAACCTCTTAAAAAATATCATTTAGTTTCTTTTCCAGTTGCCTCACTTAAAAATTTTAGGCACGTAGTATCTTACGTTCACTCATTTTCACAAGGAGAAGAGTCTAAAGCACTTTGTCAGTGTTAGGGAGAAAGAAATGATTATGGCTCAGAAGTGTACTTGATAATAAACAATACTGATTTAAGAAAGAAAGGCCAAAACCCTAATTCTGAGTTATTGAAAACTGTTTCATATTGCTGAAGAATCAGGTTGCTAAAGCAAAATATATAAAAGAAACGTTAAAGTATTGCTTAAAGCTATGGTACTCTCAATGGTAGGGTTTGGCTCTAGTAAAGCGGGAAAATTTATTTCAGAGCCAAAAATGACTTCTTTGGCTGTGACCAGGATTTCCTCTGCCCACCTCTGGGACCTGAAACTGGAGGTAGGAAAATCTGATTTTGGAGCCAAGTGTGACTTGTTTAGTTCAAGTCATAATTTACTGTTCTTACCTTGGGGACCTGAAAATAAAGAAACTCACTATGAAATGTTGATAATGGGCGACTCTGAAGTGCAAGCATTAAGCTAACTTTCCCAGAGAGCATTTCTTCACTTCCACCTTTCCAGATGCTTTTGATCGTAGTACAGTAGAGTATACTTAATCATGTAACAGCTCCGAGAACTTTACCAAAATATAGAGGAAAATGCAGTCAAACCCTTTTACATCAATAGATGTGCAAGGAAAATAAACTTGATAAGGCCAGGATTTCTGTGCAATGACATTACTTGAGAACTGTAGCTGACTTTGCCATTAATAAGAAGTATTTCCCATAGCTGCTATAGGGTGAATATGAACTACGATGGCAAATACTTTCTTTATTGTTTCCAGCAACATAATTTGGGAAACACGATGGAACACATCATTTCAATTACAATTTTCTGGGTTATATGTAACTTAATGATACAAAGAGTTTGCAGCATCAGGCTGCAGTTTCTTTCTCCTTTCTTGAGAGCTCAACAAATTGAGGTGTTTGTATCATTTTGGAATAATGGCATTTTTCGGAATATTTAAGTTAATTTCTAGTTCTTGTGGCAATCTTTAAGCCTACATGCTTTTTCTTCATTGAAAGGAGAAAGAATCTTGTGCTAGATAAATGGTTGCTGAAATAATTCTTCTTGCATACTATATTCTAGGAAAAAAAAATTTTCTAAGAAAATTATTGTTATTTTAGATGCTTAACCTGAGTTGAGAAACATACCATGCACTCTATGAATTCCATCATAGCTTTGGATCACTTGAAAAATATTTCCACTTATCCAGAATAAATTATTGTTTTAAAATACGGGTGAACTGGTACAGAAAATGACATTTTATGGGAAGATCATTGTTGTGTTTATCTTTAGTAGAATTTGAAAATTCCCTGTGAAGTTAAGAATTTTTGTAAAAAGTGATCAATTTTTTTTTTGTTTGTCTATGTTAATGGCTGTCTAAACCTGAGCCGCTTTTACTTTGTTCTGCATTCCACTGGGAAAAAAATTACAAATATAAAGTGGGGAGCAGAAAAACATTTATGGAATTTTCACAAACATCATGGTATAGTATTTATTGAATGTTCTCCGAGAGGGAAATAATGAATAGGGTAAAAGTGCAATGTGTGTATATGTTTGCATATGTGCGCGCGCACCCACGCACACAGGCACGCTTGTCTTTCTTCCATGCCCTGCTTCATATTAAATTTTATTTTGTATTTTAATTGCAAAGTAGCTTTTTGAAACAATCAAGTCAAGGATATAAATAAGAAATATACTTACGTCATTGAAATGTACAATGTTATGCAGCAAGCCTCTAGATGTTAAATAACAATTATCTAGACAATATACTTCTAAATTTTGTAAAAGAGCATGCTTTCAGATTATTCAGCCAGCATTGTTCTTGTCTTGTAAATTATTGCAATCTGCTGTGATACTGCTTACTAAGGGGTAAGGCAGTGTGCAGAATCACATCATAACAAGATGACTGGCTGGATATTGCAGATCTCCATTGCTTTTTTTTTTTTCCCTTCTCCCTGAAGGAAAGTGTCAGGAGGCATAGCTACCTGTGTTACAAAAAAATACAAGCAATGCATTAAATATGTGGTGGTGTGGTAATTTCTTACATCAGTCTGAGGCAGTAATATATCTCAAAAGCCTCTCACTTCCCACTTTTCCAGAAATAAGAATGGTTGTGAAAAGTCAAAGCCATCCACACTCTTCTTACATCCAATAGAAATTCTGTTAATTAAGAAAAAAAAATATTGATGGCAGAGGCTTAATTTGTGGGAGTAGCTGTAAAATCCTATGGAATACAGCATTCCTGTAGCTAAGAAAGGTAACATTTAAGTTCAACTTAACATGTAAGACTAGTGGATGGCATTTCTCTGCTGCTGGTGCAAGGCTAATGTCAGTATGTTAGCATAGATCACAGAAATCATCCCTGAATATATCCAGAAGTTAAGCCTTTGGATAAATAATACAGCAAATCAAAACTTTTCCTTTACATTTAATAGTTTACTTTTCTGATCCATAAAAAATTCCAAAGTGATTTTCTTGTGTTTATCTTGTCCTTAGCAAGTAGTGTTGACCTTTAAGTTTTTACTTTACTGTCAAAGTATGTTGAAAGCTTTAAAAGTGAAGCTATCACCTTGGGGATTTGTAAGGATGACTGACACTTACCACTTCACCTTAGACGCAGCGGCACTGAGCGTATGCAGCAGCGTTGTACCTCAAGGGAAGCTGTTTGATTTTTTTTCACTTCTGCTTCACTGGAAATGGATTGAATTTTCTCTTCAGAGGAGAGTTTTGGTTGCATTAGATTTTAATCAAGTCACTTGTTCGCAGTCCCTCAAAGCTTACAAGACTGAGATGAGTAGATGGGCCTGGGGTGAATGTGCTACAAGATTTGTCAAACCGTAAAACTTCCAGATCTCTGAGATGCCACATGGTGTAGTTGACAATACTAAAAGTGTTCAGCAGTTACAACATTACATAAGCTTCCCATCTCTCTAACACTGGGATTAAGAGTGAGAAGACTGAGGAAGCATTTAGTCGTAAAATACCTTCTGAATTCAAAATAAGAGAAATACGGCTTTGCACAAAGTGGTAGTACTGTTTTTCTGCCCCAGAAGAGAGTACTGGCCAGTTAGTAGGGTCTAATAGACAGTAGTTTGCTGTTGGGTTGTTGGCTTTACTTTTTGAAGTCACGTTTAAGTGTTTGGGCTATGGGGAAAGAAGCTAGCGGTGTTTTTTGGTATATAGTTTCTTTCTTGCCACCTTTGTGGTTGGGTTTTTTTTCCAGTTTCAATAACTTTTCCTAGTTTTGACTATATCTTCATTCAGGCAACAAACGTTTAAATTCCATGGATGCCCAGTGTCTTTTCAGGTGCAACAGTCTGCAAGATACAGCTAGTCTGAGATCTAGGTCTGCAGAGATGTTACTTCCTTATTTTATTCAGTACTATCCGAGGAAGGCAAATTTTTAAGTGCGCATCGAAATTTTCAGGCAGAAAAGGTCACCTGAACTATTTTTAAGCTTATGTGGCTTTGATGCACAAACTATTGCTTTGAGTTGATAGCCTCTGTAAGGGGCAGCCGCTGGAGGGGTGGTAGGTGCAGAGTTCAGCCTCACGGTGATTCCTCTGCTAAAGAGGCTCTTGTAGGATGGAGCTGTGTAACAGAGCATCTTGAAGATAATTGAGCAGTGCAAAGCATTGATCATGTCTCTAGCCGATAATCTCTTATTCACGGTATATATGGTATTGCTGTGCTTACAGTTTTGGGGTTTTGTTGTTTTTTAAAGAAATGCAGCATTTGTGTGTGAAAGCAGAAGTGTGTTATATTTGTGTCTGGTGACCATCTGTAGGTATACGAGATGGTTAGAATGGCCTTAATAAATTATTGTCATATACAGAATCTAGTTTGATAAATTATAGGTAATAGGCATTTGCTTATTTCATACTGTTTTATATGTATTAACACTGCACTTGGAATGCTTGGAGCATTTAAAGATAACATCCTGCCATAATATCTTTTTCCTGTGGGCTAATAAATGGAGATATTGTGTTTAGATACAGGTTTTAGTAGGTCTACCAAGGAGTGAGGATGTTTGAAGCGTATTCTATGACTCACGCAGGTCTTTACACATGCATTATTTAGCTTTAAATCTCACAGACATCGTTACTGCTTTTGAAGTGAGGGGGGAAAGTTAAATGCTGCACTATTTAATGCTACTTCTATTTAAGGATTTTCAGATGTAAAAGAAAAGAAATGGGTTTTCATGCCTTTTACTTTACCGCACTTACAAACTTTTATGATTACTTGGCATTTGTCAGGAGGAAAGTAGATGGCAAGTATGTTCTTGAAGAATTCTAATTATTGCTATTTCAGGTGGAAGAGAGACTCTAACTGGACACATGAGATTTTTTAGGACGCTAGATTTGCTTAAAAACCATTTTTATGTCTTTTTTTGGGATGGAAGCAGGGAATGACCACCTGGTAATTTTTGCTTGTTTGTTTTTAGGAGGTGGGGAATTAGTAGATGTTAAACATGAATGTGTCTTGTAAAGTTTTTTGGAAGATATGAGCAACGGTCTTTATTTTCATTACTATTTTTCCTCTCGTAAAACCAGAGAAACAAGTCAGTGGAATGCCAGAAAACATTTATATCCATTTTCTGTTTTTTATTTCCATGGAGGATAGATGGAGGAGAGTGGTGGGGAGTGAAGGGCATGAGTTTACACGTGTGTGTACATGTACCTACCTACACATGTGTGCAGGAATTAACACAGTTCCAATCTTATTTGCCTTTTTCCTTTCAGCAGTTGTCTCTTTCTTTAACCTGGGCTGTCACAACACCGTGAAGTGTAAAGAGAAACGCAGGTTTAGATGAGTGCTCTGTTCAACTGCTCACAATAGTGCCGTCATATTAATGAATTTCTGTCCTGTCTTTAGATTTCTGGGTAATCTGGTTTTTAATCCCACAGGTTACAAACTGGAGGTCATTTCTAATCTACCAGAGAAAATAGGAGACAGTTGAAGATGTTTGTGAAGTGATGTCTTGCAAAGAACAGACCTGGCTTGTAAACTATTAGTAACAGCTTAGGATTTTTTTGTTTGTTTTTAGAAAGCAAAGTATAGCACTACACTTGGTTAAGTGAAGTAATGCATCTAAAAAAAAAAAAATCTCGAAACTTTGCCAGATGAAGTAAAACCAAATACAATTTATTTTGCTCATTGAAATCACACAAAATAAAAAATTGTATACTATGGCTTAGCCCATTCAACCTTTATATTGTGATACTGGCGCTGATAAATAGGTTTACGGTATTCTGATTATGAATGGCAACTGCCCCAAATGCGCATTCTCCAGTCCTGCTAGGCTTTGCTATTAGCTCTTTAGGTCTAAGGTCCTGTTCTTTGGCTGAGATAAAATTATTCTGGATGAGTGTCTGCTGGGCCATCTGCTTGTTTTTACCAAAGTAAAATTTTAAAAAAGTAATTAATTGTGTAGCACAGTAGTTTTTATTCTTTGTAGGATAAATACTTTCTCCTTAAAACTTCTTAACAGGTAAATTAGCATGTAGGATGCTGTGCAGACCTTTAGCTGAAGATATCTAAAATGTTCTGAAGTTGTTTTTCACATTTCCTTATCTCAGTTGTAATTATGGCTACAAAACAAGGAGAAGCTTTATAGTTACAGAACGGAAAGAACTCAATTTAAAGGAGAAAATGGTGCTTTAATTTTATTGTCTAAGCATTGATTTTTCTGTAGAAACAAATAGTTCATAATAGATTGATATTTGTATACCTTGCTGTTAAATACAGCCATGTTTTTGTTAATTTTGGATAAATCCGGTTCAGCCTGGCGTGTTGCTAAAAAGGGATGCTGCAAGGCTTCTGTATCTGAATTTGCAGGTTATTTTGGGGTTCAAAAACAAGCTCTAGTTTTTGAGCTAGTCTTCTGAGCTTTGTGCCATAAGCTAACTGATATAGTCCATGGTCATGACAGTATAAATCCACTTTTATGTACTTATATATCACTTGAATCCTGAATAAGTCTGAATTTCTTCATGTGAAGCAATGCTACCCCAGGTAACTTTTTTTTTGTGGTTTATCAAACACTTAACATTCATTATATTAGATTTTAATGTTGTTGTTGTCATCTAAGAAAAACTTGTGTTACTAATTTTGATTGAAAAGTATGCTTGAAAATGCTTTGGATTGTAGCAGAAACTGCCTCAAAGTATTTTTCCAAGTCATAAAAAAAAATTTGGTCACGGCATTTATTTTTTGTTGATATTTCTCAGTTAATATTCCATAGTGAAAGATGTTGAACTAATTAAGCATTAAAAGAACGAGCAGTTAGCAGGTATAATGTTGTTAGACTTCAGTTAATGTGAATGTGACCATGACCTCCCAGATAGATCAAAGACTAATCTGTCTGACAGCTACAAGATGGCAGAGCTTGCCACAGGCCTTCTGCTGCTGCTTGCTGAAGCTATTTTTCTGTAAAGCATGCCTCATAGCTAAGAGTATATTTTTAAGGATGAACAGGTAAAAGTAAAAGGCTGTCTTTTGACATTTTAACTAATCCCTTCTAGCCTGTGGTTTACTGCACATTTAGGATATTTGCTAGCAGGAGAGACTGGCTTTTTCACATATGTAACATGTCATTTTGAATTGGGCGTTGATTTGATGCTTGATAATGTAAGAGTTATACAATGAAATAGATTCTGATTGCATTAAAATGACATGCCCTGGCCTTTTACCTTTAGTAGACCCATAATGAAAACTGAACTCTCAGCAATGTAAGTTGTCATCTCATGCTGAGACATGATCGTTTAAGTGAGAAAACAGAATCTTTATTTTCTGTTAACCTTTTTTTTTAATTAAGTTAGAAAAGATAGGTTTTAAAGATACATTACACATTCAGACCAAGAGAGTATGGATTTTTATATAATTTGAGAAATGGAACGTTGTTGTTGATGCGCAGTACAAGCAGTATAGATTTGCATAATGCTAACATGTCTTAGAGGAATGTAAAAGTAATATATTTTATTCACAGGGTAATGCAATACAATGCAGACCATCTGACTGGTTTACGTTCTTCTGTTATTTCAGTGGTTTTATGCACATAGTTAAAAATGTTATAATTTTTACCAGTGTAAGACACATGACTTGTTACTCTAATCCTGTTTTGAACATCCTACTTGCTAGCGAAGTAGGAAACTGTGGTAAAGATACATTTGTTGCAATTGGCCAAAATCTTGCTCATAACAGAAATTCTTCAAAAGAAGAAACTGTTAGAAAACTTACCAGGACTAGAAGACAAATGCAAAGTATGTACAGGAGCATATTGTCATTGGTTACGTTTTAAAGACTTTGATAAAATTTTCCAACATCATACCTCATTTCAAATGGTTAGGAGTACCCTTTTGTTTCCTCAGGTAGTATTTTCATTTGTAGAAATGCACAGATATGCTTAAGTTCCTTTTTAAAGAATGGTTTTAATGTTCATAAAATGTTCAGAAGAAATCATCTTCTGTTTTGAAATACAGAGGAAACCTCACATGCCAGTCAATAAATTCTGAGTGACTGGAACAAATATTAAATCTGTGAAATCAAACTGAATTTACTTTCTGGCTGTAAAGACTGAATTTGTAAATTTGACAGGCAATTTAAAGGGCATAAGTACATAAAATAAAATTTCTTATCCAAATGCAACTTGAAAGTTACCTGTCAGAAGAGGTTAGAAGCCTGCTGTTTTCTCTCCTGAAGCGTGTCCTTTCACTTGTCAGTTTAGAAAGGTTAATATTGTACAAAAGAGCAATGGAAAGACCCTTTTTGGTGTAGTTTTATGTTTGTTTGTTTAAAAAAAATAAAATTAAGTCCTCCCAATAATACTAAATTCTTTTGATATATGTTGGAACTATGTATAATGTCCAAATACAAATTCTTGTTCAAATTCAGATTAGGCATTGTATATGTAGTTATCCATATGATTAGAAAGGGGAGGCAGGGCATTTCTTTTGCAGTTGATATCAGATCTGCTCTTGAAGCAGCTAGGAGAGAGTGTTGTTTTAAAGAGGAGCATGCTCTTTTCTGCCTCATGCTAGCCCATGGGCCTGCAAAACCTTAGCTGCCGCCTTTGCTTCACATTTAGCCAGTGAAACATTTGTTTCCAAATGGCAGGAGGTGATGCCAAGCTAGGAATTGGAGTTGGTGCTGCTGACTTCTGGTACTTTGGCAAGGCCACTCTGTCTCTAAAGTACTTTCTTAGCTTCTGAAAGAAGAAGGGGTTATATTTGCTTATTCCTCACTTGAGAAAAGTATGGTCTGGTCCCAGCAATAGATGAGGAGTCAGCACTTGTGATAAAGGAAAGGATAAAGATCTCCATTGTATCATTTACTTCTTCATTTACAGATGGGCAAATAAAACTGTGGTCTAGTTAGTCCATTGACTTGTATCTGGGCTTTTTTGCGTGTGTGAACATCTTATCCTTCTCTTGCTAGCACAGAGATTTGGATAAGTGTGTGGTTGTTGTGTTATTACATGTAAATTATTGGAATAGATCACAAAGATAGGAATAACTTTAGAAGGGTAAAAGCCATAATTGCTTAGTATGCAAAATACAAAGTTGAAACACTGAAGCACACTTTACATATTCACTTATTTAATCAATGTTTGCTTGTTTTCCCCTTTTAGAATATTTCCTTTTCGATTTCATTATTAAAAACAATATTTTATGATTTCTTTCTTAGGTTGAATTAAAGAGGAAGTACAATGACCAGCACAAAAATACAAGAGGCCTTTTACCAGGGAGTCAGTGGTATGAAATTCAAGCTTATAGGGCTCTGAACCAAGCCCTGGGAAGGTGAGATAAACTGAACGTAATTAAATACGTATATATTTGCAGAACTTTCTTTGTGACATATTTAAGGATTAATTCCTCACTGTCAACACAAAGGGGATAAATCAGGCCAAAAAACTCATATTGCAGAAATCAGGTCTTCAGCTGTTCTGTACTGGCAACTGTCTGGTTTTCAGTCTGTTGTGCACTTGAGTGTTGTTATAATTCAGAGTTTTTGTTTTACATTCAGAATCCACTTTAGTTTGGTTGCAGGTTTTATTGCTTGTAGTCCAGATATACAGAAAGGAAAGCATTTGCAGAGACAAATAGTTCTTGAGTTTATAAACCATGTAAAAATTCTTGGGTCTTTTCAAATATACTGATTTTTCACACTCTTGGTGGGCTCGGAATAATTGTTTGATGTTTAGCCTACAAGCGTTTTTGAAAGGGAGAAATAGCAGAGGTTTTTCTCAGACCTTTGCAAAAGGTCAATTCAATTATCATGCTCACTGATCTCTTTCCAGATTTAGAAGAAGTGGTATAGCTTAATTTCTCAAATGAAAAAATTCCCCCCAAATTTTATTAACAAGATAGAATTAATTCATCCTTCTCCAACAAAATTTATCATATAAATAGATATAGCTATTTGTCATCCATATCTATCATAGGCGCCATACATCTGTCATAGATATATAGAGGTACAGACACAGATTTATAGATAAGAAGAGACACATCAGCTGGAAGACTCTTGTTGTTTGAATTAGACCTAATACAAATGTGATGACATAAATGAAGGTTTAGAAAGAAAATTGAGAGAAAATAGTCTATATTAGTAAAATCTTATTGTAAATTCTTGTTGTTACAGGTCTGATTTCTTAGATTCCTCTTTGGAGAGTAAGAGCATTAGTTAAAATTTGTTAAAAATCTAAGAAAGTTGTGGAATGCTAATAGTAAAAAATGAATTTGAAGTTTTGTCACTGTGAAATAAGTTTTAACTTAAATCTAGTTTTAGTGAAAATTGCTTATTGTATAATTTATCATTTGAACAAAATTGTGCTAGTCTAAACTTAAATGGAGAAAACAGACTTCTGTTCTGACATAAATGTATAAATTGTGCATAATACCATTAGACTAAGCTCTTACTAAACTGAGATTTGGTGAAGGATGACAGCGTGTGATGACTATTTTTATAAAACCAGAACAGTCTACGAAGTTGGTACGAAGTTATATAGTAGATAGGCAAGCTTCTTGCTGCAAAGATGCCTGCAGGGATAGAAGTGAGCAGAAGCATGATAGTCTTCAGTCTGGCACTTTTCTCTTAATTTAGTGCTGTTACATTATATGAAGTAACACAAGTCCATGAAATGAAATAGCAGCCTTGGGGAATATAACAGATGGTGTGTATGGCCAGGTGACAATCATGCTTTGAAATCCTTGCAGTGCTACTTTTTCTAAAAGTGTGGGATATGTCTCCAGTGGGCATAATTCATGTAAATTATGAGTTAAAAGAACATTTATTAAAGCATTATTAAAAAAACATTTACTAAATGAAAAAATGAGAAGTTGGAAGAAATCTGTTTCTTAAAGATGTTTCGGTAGCTTCTCTTATCATGGAGAGACTTCAAATATAAATAAATAATATTTCTTTGGAGAGCCAGCCTTGTCGCTCCCATTTTAAGCCCTGACTCTGATACACTTGTGGTTTTATGTAGATTTGTAAACATCTTCTTCAAAAGTTGTCCTCTTCTTATACAATGGGGATAATAATCCTAAACTATTACTGACAGATTCTTTTCTGTATTTCATTTATCTTATCACTGTTCTTTAATAACTTTTTTCTGGCAGGCAGTATAGAAATCCAAATAATGTTTAAAATAATATCAACACATGTAAAGTGACTATTGTGTTATTTCTCTAGGCCTCTAACAACTGAATTATGAACTCAACAGTATCGCTCACAGCTTTGATCTGTAGCATTAGTCATCTTGTTACAAAAGAGAGTTAGGAATAACATGCGGTTTAGAAACAATAAAGTGCGTAGTTATTTAAAAAACTGCTTGCAATTGCATCAGTCCATTTTCTTTTCTTTTACACTTTTACATGTTCTCCTTTCAATATTTATGCTACCCAGTAAAGAGTGGAAAACAAATGACATGTGCTTGATTAGCTGCTGAATATTTGTGTGGGCTTTTGAATTTACCTGTTTTCATATAGTAAATTCAAGAACTGAAGGAAAGTTAAGCTTCCATGACACCCGTAACAATTTTCGGTGCAAGACAATAGGAAAGTACTTCCTGTATATTTTTGCATATTCTAGCTGACTTATTGCTATCCCTGTTGTCTGATCCCCACAGGTTTTTCACTATATGCACTCCAATTATACATACACTCTTTTTTGTTGCTCACTTATAGGTGTATAAGACATAGGAATGACTGGGGTGCTCTTATTTTAGTTGATGACCGCTTCCGGAATAACCCTAATAAGTACATAACTGGTAAGCTGTAAAAATCTTTCTGGGAAAGTGCCTAATATTAACAAATAGTGAGAAATCAAGATTACAGGAAATATGGTTATACAAATACAGGTGAATAGGAAAAGTCATAATGAAATACATCCAGTGAACTCAAATTGTGCAGTTGAAACTGAAAACTCTAAAACTGTACCCTGGTGTCTTGCTAGTTCATGAAATACACTGAAACACGTTGATACCAATGTTCAGTCAATTTAATTTCTTTCCCCTTTTGGATATACAGATAATGATATAGAAACTTCAGCGTGCAGAATTTGAGAATTCTTTCTTAAAATGGGACCGGTGAAAACTTAAGGACTCTTAATCTTCGCATATTAAATATACATATAAAGTATGTATACATATGTGTGTATACATGTATGTATTAAAAAAATAGTTACTAGATTTTTATTTGGACTTTGGATAGGTCTCTAGCAAATGTATATTTTCTGCCTATAGGGACCTTTAATGATTAGGGTTAGCAGTCTGAATTTAACATTCTGGCTTTTTAGGTAAGAACCGGTAAAGTTTGTGCCATTTGGAACCACCAAATGCTCAATACGCAAAAAGTATTTTCTGTTTGTAGTTTTATACTGGCTAGAAATAAATGCATATAAAATAAACCAGGTCATGCACACTACCTTAATAAATAAATAAGAAATTTTAAAAAATTAAAAAAGAAATTGCTTAGGAATGCATTACGTATCTTTGTTCCTGTCCTGTTTAGAAGAGATGGGCAAAAAGATGATGTAAACAGATAGTGTTGCAATCTAGTCAGCAGGTGGAGCTCAGCTGCTGTAGTACAAGTCAAACAGCTTTTCTGACATGTCTGTTTGTGCTAAAAGTACATTTAAATTATCTAAGTAAGCAGAAGTAATTCATATTGTAATACAAATAACCTATATGTTCAAGACCTGATAAGATTAGTACTTTTTCTAAAAAGTAAAACTTCACAGAAGAATCAAGTTCTCTGTTGGGGCTTTTTTAATTGATATTAAAAGAATATTTAAATGGGTTTAAAAACACTTTTTAAAAATCAAGAAAGTTAGTTTTTACTTCACTCGTGTGTGTTCCAACATCATCTAAACAGCCTTTATGCTCAAGACATCTGGTATTTGAGAATTTTAAAAATGATTGCTGTATAAGAGCATATTGTATTATATTTTAGCTATTGGGCAGTTGTGATTCTTTATGAATATCTGAGCTACTGTTACTTAATCTGAAATAAAATTGTAAAAGCTTCATTATATTCTAATTTTTGTCAGACCCTGTCAGTATGATAATAAATAGCTCTACTCTATGTAAGTTGCTTTTTAATAATTCAGGATAACAAGCAAAATGAACACCCAGGCATAAAAGTAGTATAATGATGTTTTTGCAACAGAGCAGTTTGAACTTAAAACGTATTCGTGAAAAAGGTAAAGGTCTTTTAATAAAAAAGAATGATATCGTTAGTATTATTCATCAAAATACTACTGTTGATTAAATCAAGTTCCTAGCCCTGGAAAGGAAGACATGCATTATCTTACTTTCATGAGCAACTTCTTGAAATCTTTATGAATCTGTCTATACATATGTAGAAGTATTTGCAATATTAGGGTACTATTTACTGATATGAAATACCTGGTATAGATGATGTAGTTTTGTAGTAACATTTTTTTTCTTTCTTTCTTCTCCCTTTTTCTTAGGATTATCTAAATGGATTCGTCAACAAATCCAGCACCATGAAAATTTTGGTAGTGCACTTGAATCCTTGTGTGCATTTGCTATGAGAAACCAGAAAAGCACTGATTGTTCATCAGAGTGCAGCAGTGAATTTCTCCATGTACCTTCAAATTCAAAAGACCTGTCACAAGCCTCTCAACGGGAGGCAACTATTCATCTGTCACCAGATGTTTCTGCTAAAAGTGAGGAGCAAAATGTGGTTTCAGAAATTAATTTTACTACAACCATCAGCTCAGTTAATTCTACAGCATCAAATCAGCCAAGTAACATCATGGCAACAATGAAACAAAGTATGTTCATTTCCTGTGGAAAAAACTTCGTTAACGATTTTAAATGTGAAGTTGCATCTTTTTTGGAAGAAACAAATGCTTTTTAAAATTACAGAAGTGCTATGGTGCAAAATGATAATTATTCACAAATGTGTATGAGCTGTGCTCAACAGACTGAAATTAACTGTCATTCCATCTGGTTGTCTTAAAACAATTGACAATGTTTGATAAGTTTATAGTACAATCAAAAGTGTTTTCACTTAAATTTCTTTTTCCATTGAAAACTATGAAGATAATTTAAAAAATATTTGAAACACATAAACAGCATTGTTGCAAGATGAGTGCCTTGGTTCAAAGCTACATCTGTTGTTTAGACATAGCTGTGAGACGCCTTTCCTATAATCTCTTCCGGTACCAGCTTTACAAGTAAATATCTATCCATCCTAAATTTTAGGAAAGCTTATGACTTCATTTCAGGCAAGAAAGATGTAAATAACATAAAAGCACAATAATAAAAAATTACAAATTTAAAATCCAGTCATACTTTACTCTAACTTTACATAAGCCAGTTAATCTATTGATTTAATTAAGACAATTCATGTGCAAAGATAGTTGTAACATCTGGGCTTTTGTTTGTATTGGATCTTAATGAGTATTATAAAATAACTGTAAACCTAATAAAACAGTGGTAATTTTGATGTGCTAAACATGCTGTAAATCAGCGGGGGGAAGGCATATACAATTAATTAATGTTTTGTGATTTTTCACAGGTGGCCAGAAAGTTGATGTAGGGAGTCATGCTCACCATGTAACACAAAGAAGAAAACATATGGACTCCACACCCAAAATGCCAGCAACTGAAATAGAAAGAGAAAAAAAGAATGGTCGGACTAATGCTGACATTATGGAAGAACATTGCTGCTTTAAACCACTGACTTCAACACCTTTGCCTGTAGCCAAGAACTGCATGTCCACAGCTAGCAGCAAACAAAAGAATGTGAATAGGGCTAGCGAACTTATTGATAGTGGAAATCAATGCCAGTCATCATTAATTTCAGAACATAAACCAAATGTACCAGAATCGTGTTTGGAAACAACTAATTTTTCAGTTAAAAATACTGAGGCTTCAGTTGCTGAAGAGCATCCTGATAAGCTACAGCTTCAAGTTGAGCCCTGCAGTGAGTTTCCTTCAGCAGGAGGGAAATCTGAACTTTCAACGTTAAACGTATCTGCAGAAGATGAAGATGAGGATGAGAGTATCTACTTCACACCAGAACTCTATGATGACGTAGAATCAGAGGAACAAAAAGTCGGACCACTGGTTCCAACCTGTAATACAAATGAGAATCGGATTGAACGTGGAAACTGCGCAGTCGCTGATGATCTTTTTGCAATCAACACCTCAGAAACACTAAGTGTGACTAAAAAAACGATTGATGATGATGGCAGAAGCACAAGTTTACATGGAATAATGCAAAATGAGGGGAGTAAGAATAGCGCAGTTAATAATGTGGAGATGACTACTGAAATAGAAGCAGAGCAGATAGCATCTCAAGAGATGGACACCAAAAAACGGAAAATCAATCTTTCCAGATCACGAAATAAAGGTGTCATCTTTTCTATTGAATAATACTAGTGCATAGTGACAGCTTCTATAGGAAACATAGTGAGCAGCCTTTACAACATAGCCTCACTATAGAGCAGTAATGGCTCTATTTTATATATGCTACTATCAGACTCAATTTTTCATTATACTTTTTCATTTTTCACTGTGAAAGTTACACAACATGCAGTTTTCTATAGATATAATTAAGATTCTTCATCCTAACTGTGTGGCGCAAGGACATCATGTGTGGAAATTCTAAATAGAAGCCCAAGTAGCATTTGACCTGTAATTGTAGGCTGAGGAGGTTTATCTATTACAGATTTAATTAATCTGCCATTAAATACAATCAAACTATTGGGTTTTTCTCAGAAAGCAAAACTCCCATATAATAAATTATGGGTTTCTGCATTTGTTAGGGCTTTTTTTTTTTCTTTTTTTTTTTTAATTAAATATCTAGAACAGCATCTTTGCAGATCGAGTAATATGATAGATTGAGCCTGGATACTGAAATAGGTGTATTCTTCAGTACTTTGTTTCCCTCAAATTTCTTTTGTCAAATGTCTATCAGAAGCTGTGTAGTAGTATAGTAGTATTTGAACATTTTGATACTTGATGATGATGATATGCTTCTTCAGAGGTCTTTATTTGTTTTTAATATTAAAGTTTCTTTAAAATTTCTTTAAAATTTTCTTTTGTGAGAGGATCTAATTTCTCTTGGTCAGATTCTGTATGTTTTCATATCAAAACATGTACTCATTTGTATGCCTTACAAACACATTTTCTATGCGATATATAACAATGTAAATTTGTACATAAAGGTCTTTAATCTTTCTCAGTCTACTTTTTTGAAGTATTTTAAACACTTCATTTATTGCAATCAAACCAGCCAGCATTTTGCTGTAATTAAACATACTATGCCTAATTTTTCAAGAAAAGATTGTTCATTTCCATAATATATTAATATGAAGATGCAGGATTTTTACAATCTTGAGATTGGTTCATAGGTATGTGTATATTTTTGACTGAGAGCAGAGATGGAATTGTTAACTGGTCATTTTCCATAGAAGTTCATCTAAATAACATTCTGATGTCCACCTGTACAGAGCTGTGAATGTGTTCATACTGATAGGATTTAAACTGTATCCTTTCTTTACACAATAAATGCATCATTATGAAATTAGATGCTCTCTTCACAAGAATGGCAAGAATACTGTTGAATTTCTTTAATAAGCGTTATCTTGCAGTGCTTAGTGTAAGGCATTTGGTTAAACTTTTTGTTATATCGATGCCATGTAAGGATCATGTTTTCTTGGTTTAGGTTTCCTGGTATTCCCTTAATCATTGGATGCTGATGGTTTTGAACTAGTTGATAGGGCAGAAGCAAGCTCTAATATTGACAGCAGCTTAAACATATGACGCATCTAAAGATAAAAATACTTAGTTTAGATTTAAGTAATTGAATATCAGGACTTAGTAGGGTAGGCATAGTTCTGTTTGTAACTGGCTTCTGGACTAGAACTGTCCCATATCCCGCAGCAAATGCTGAGGCGGCCTGTGGCAGGTGGCTTTGCAGCTATGCGCCCAAGAGTTGATAACTTGATCCTCATGAGTCTCTAATTGCGCAGTTTTCTTAAAACAAGCCTTCTGTACCAAACTGCTTTTTATGTTTATGTATATCTAAATAGGTAATAGAAATCACTTAAGCTTTGTGGCTTGTCTGCTCATCTCATAGACCACTATCCCTGATTTGTCTTTCAGAAGATTTGTCTATCTGTAAATCCGTAACATTAAAAAAAAAAAAAAAAAAAAAAAACAACAAAATCCATCTTCCTTTCCTTATCTGGAGCAGATTGTTCCTTTCTTGATCTTGTATTGCATCTTGCTTTAATTAGAAATCCTGTAAGACATGGCCTTCTTCATGTCAAATATTTTGCATTAATTTGCAATGTCTACATTTTGTATAAAATTACTCCTTAACCATTATTTTTTAAAATATGTACTGGAATATCAGCATTTGGCCTAGTAGATACTAGATTTTTCTTGAAAAGAGTCTGTCCACAAATTCACTAAACACAAATCCTGGACATGGCTGTGGTGCCTGGGACAACTGATGGATAATAATCCTTTGTATCACTGCTGGTTTTTGGGGAGTAAGGGGTGGACAGTGTCTTTTGGTGCAAAAGCTGTATAAATTCAATCTTAATTTGTCTTTATATCTAACTAACTGTGGTATTTAATATGTTGGTGGTAAGAATATTCTTTATTTCTATAGTTAACATATTTATGGTGGTTCCCAGTATTAAATTACATACCCTGCTGCCCAGCCTGCAAATAGAAGGGAAGTGAAGTCAGTGTACCAACTTTCCTAGAATTATTTGTTTGGACTTCCCAAATCTATAAAAGCTCAATTATTGAAAATTCCTCTCATGCTTTGGTATAACAGCTAGGTATGATCTCTTCTGTCTAAAATAATCATAAAATCTTGAATTTATTAAAGGATTGAAAGTTCAGAGACACTGCAGACAGAAAAGCTACAGTTAGGCAAAGGGCCTACACCTGTGAAAGAAAGGTGCCAAGTAGATAGAATAAAGTACCTATTTTAAGTGGCTACTGTTGAATGTTAAGGTGCAAGGGAAATAAGAATGATTTATTATATAATCTCTTAAGTGAAATAATACAGATGAAATAGTTTAGTCATGGTCTGTATGGTTTGCTCTAGATCTTTGATTTACACACTCAGTAGATTCAATTCTCATGGGAAACAAAAAGGCTGAGTGTTTTCAAGCCCTGTTAACACAGGTAGAAGCTGCAGATATGGACAGCCTACAGAGTCCAGCTCATAACTCATTACAAATGTGATTCCTGGTTCAGTATAAGCAGTGCTTCCCATTTCTGGTCAGTACATAATTTTTAGGGCAGGATTTGCAAAGTGTAAGAACATAATTGCACAGAAACTCAATGAGAGTTGGGCACCTATCTTCCTAGGCTCCTTTGCAAAATTCCAAACTAAATCCTTGATAGCCTGGGGGCGTTATAGACTATAAAATACCTCATATTTTATAGGAAAGTATTTCTATTTAAGTTAGGTTAAGCATTTTTAGCATGATGTGTATTTTAATTATTAGCTGATATAAATTATAAACATCAATTCAAATAGATTTCTTTTAGTATTTCAGGTAGTGTATTTCTCTGAAGCGGTTTTGATGTATTTCTTTGTATTTATATTTAAATGCTTCACTCTGCATAGTTACTATATGCCAGCTAGTGTTTACATGAATTTGTATATTGTCTTTTAGAAGGAAACACACCATCAGCCTTGCAAGAAAGGACTTTATTGTGTTGTCTGTGGAGCTGAAACTGCCAAAAGCCAGAGGGTCAGATCTACGTAACTGGTCATTTGTTTTGGGTTGGGAATGATAGGATTTTTAATCTGTCTTTTTACTTTCACAGTTTTGGATACTGGAGGGATATTTTAGAATAATTAATTTCTCCACTGGATATGGTAACTAGGTAAATGAGTTATTAGAAATGCACTGGAGACCTGCAGAAAATCTTTTTGAGGGGAGAAAGAGGGAATTGTCGCAATAACACAACTATTTTTACTTGGCATTTCCGTGCGAATAAGTTACTGTTAATGTAATCTCTTTTTGACATACTTCTGTTGCTTGATTCAGTGGTCCTGATATGCTGACCTGTCTTGAACTACAGTGGGAATCTGGCTGGTATTTAAGAGTTAACTGAAGGCAACTGGTCCTGACATTATGGGAAGCTGAAAGAAATTACTTGTAACATAGTGGCCCATTCACTGGGGTATGTTCCTTCTAAGGATTAGGTGTTAATTTGCTACCAGTTGCTGTGAGAAGTTTGGTAATATCTTGGCACAGTAACTCTGTGAATCTAATACATGTTTTAATGAAACTGTCAAAAGTGTTACTGAAAAAACCATATGATCACACTGTTATTCTTCAATATGTAACCTACCTTGTATTCATTTAGTTTGCTTTTTAGTCCTCGGTTGAGCCATTGTATGAAATGTGGCTAAGATGTTCTTGGAAATTGTCTCTACATTTTTGTGAGGCACTCTAATTTGGGAAAGTCTAAAAGCTGATAGTAGTAATAACAACTCTGCTACTTTTTAAAAATGCACTGTATCTTCAGGCTACGGGGCCATGTGTGGTAATGACGTTATTACAAAATGCTCTCATCAGTTACATGCAGAAACAATTAGATAGAGATGCTTAATGCACTTAAACAATGTATAAAACATTGTCCTCCAGGAGAATTTAGTGAGGATTTAACTGGTCCCAGGTTTTACAAATCTGAAGGTACGATGACATTTGCTTTTGTGTGCCTTGCGAGTACACCTCAGGACCTTGAAAGCAAGCCAGAATGCTACATTTTTAGGAGGTGTTAGAAATTATATGGAGATCGAGGTGGAGAGGCGTGCATTAGACACAGAGCAGAGACCTGTTTCTTGTGCAGAGGCTCGTTTACGGCAGCTCCTATGTTATGGGACCCTTAAACATCCCCTCCCCTTCTCTCAGGTCCCTTCCACTGCCCCAAAAGCTCATTAAGTGATGAAGCAAGCATGGAACTGGTACCAAAGAAGTGACACTAGCAAAAAAAAAAAAAAAACCCAACCCTCTCAAAGTCATCCTCTTCAGCTCTAAAAGTGAGGGAGGCCAGGCTGAGTAGGCAGGACCTGTGTGCTAGCAGTTCATGACTCCATTGTGTGATGTAGCTGAACTGGACGTCAGGTTGTGAAGCTAGACCAGACGTTACCTGGGTCAGATGAAATCAAGGAAGGACAAGTCTCCTCTTTCGCAAACCGCACCTGAGCCTGAGGGGGAGAGTGGGAGATACCTATGGCTTCTGGACCTATTAAAGTCATATGCCAGTTAGCAAAGTCCACGTTGCCTTACGGGTAACGAAAGGGAGGCCCAGGTGATGGAGGCCACTTCTTGCCTCTGTTTTCCCAGAGCAACCATAATGTATCTCCTCTTAGACTTGTGTAATCTCATCAGTAGCCTTTCATTCATTTCCTTAATATGAATTTATCAGCATGGTCATACCTTTGCAATTTGGTATAGCATCTGTGAAATGGAATCACTATGTATTAAATGAAAGCATTCTGAATCACTGAGGTACGTTAATGCCTACAGTTACCAAGGTGTCCATTCTCAGCGAGAAGTTTTATGCTGTTTATACTGAATCTTAGATGTCCGTTGATTGATGAAAGTTAAAAAATCTGCCACAGTTTGAAGAAAATGGAAAATAAACTACTTTATTCAAAGTGGATTCAAACTCACTGGTCAATTTGGGAGTAATAACAAGGGGAAAATTATCTGTTGAAAAGTAAATTTTGGACACGTTAAAAAATTTAAATAAGGCCTTCTTCCAAGGTCCATTTACATCAATAGAAGTCTTTTCACTGACTTCAGTGGGTATTGGATCAGGGCCTAAATTACCATCTTGTAAATGTGGAAAGTTTGCAGTATGTTCAAACAGTACTGTATTCAAAACTATGTATATAGAAGTTTACACCCCACTTTTTTAATTATAGGAATTTTGAGAAAAGCTTGCTACAGTAATATTGAGCTGAAAATAATCTGGAAACTTCAGAAATACTAATATCAGAAGTAAAGAATCCACGAATAATTGTATGTGTGAACTAGATGCCATTGCGGAAGATGATAATATGATGTTGATCATCTCAGATGCTGCAAGTCGTAGTCATCTTAAAGAAACTTCGAACGTTCATCAGATGCCAGTGAAAAGTGAAGGTAAATCTTGCTGATTACTGATAAATACCACCTAAAATTTGTGAAGTCCCTTAGCTTTAAATTAAATACAACGCATTGTTTTCTTTCATTTCCTGCAGATGCTTCTGATTTTGGTAACATGTTTTTATCTCTTGACCTATGTGTGAAATCTCCTATGGAGGAGTCTCTTGCCCCACTACTTCTTACTCTCCAAAATAGCACTATACAGGTTTTGCAGATATTTTTAATGAAAAGCATTTTTAAGCCAAGAGAAACACGTGAGCTTTCAAAAAGACTATAACCTGTCTTCTGTTAAATTGTTATACAAAATGTTCAAAGCTATACTAAAACTTTGTTATAATTGTTTCCTTATTAGGAAATTTCCCCCTTGTAAGGGACATTGAATACCATGTTACAAATCATGCATTCTACCTGTTTTCTTCTCTGTTAGCGGTTGGCTGAGTGTAGTTGCTGCAAACGCTGTTTTCTTTTTTGTGTCAGTAAGGTCTCGGTATTGATTTTTGCCTACCTGTTGGTCAATAATTCTGACTTCATTTTTTTTTTTGTGATCCTCATCTCTTAGTATCTTGCTTCATCACATCTTTGTTCAAGAGAGATTTTGTTTAACAATGTTTTGTTTATTGCCACAGTGCAGTGGTTGAGTCTGCATTGTTCTTTAACTTCCACTTCCACACCTTTCCACTGTTCCTACTTAGGTTTCTGTAAGTTTGAAGGAAGTCTGATATCCAACAATTCTTTACTGGATATGAATTAAATGCTGTGGCTGTTTGCTTTCTCCTTCAAGGACATCTTTCCTTTTCATAGCTTGTTGAAAGGAACATTTTGCTTCTTAAAGCAAATGAAATTTTTTCTTAAATGAAAATATCAAATCTTTCAATGATACTAGTATTTTTGTCTCTTCTTGCCAAGGACTGTGAATGTTTCTGAAAATCCCAGGAAATATTTGAAAGGTGAAACAAACATAAAAGCGATACTACCATGCTGAAAGATGTGAGCGTCAACTGTAAACTATGTCTTTGACCTTAGATAAACGAGGAAGATTATTTAAAGCTTATGAGGAGAAGTTTGGCTATTTTATGGAGTAAGGAAGCTGAAGGCAGTGGAAGCTTACTGTCCAAGGCACAGCATTTGGCTAGAAAGCAGATAAACTGCAAAACCATGTGGGTCAATGGGTTTTTTCAGGAGATTGGAAATACGGAAGTTGGAGAATCAGATATTGACAGTGGTACTTGGCCAAGAAAATATATTATATACGCTTATTTTCTCTTAACTGGGCCATTCACAAGACTTATAGCCCTTGCCTTTGACCTTTTGGGAAGTTGATGGTAAGATTTTTCCTTTGAGATGCTATCTTGTTCCCTCAGCCATCAAACAGAGAGAGAATTGGTTGACACATAAAAGGAGTGCCACACACAATTTACTGCTGACTGGAAGCAGGCAAAACTCCACTGAGATCTGCTGAGCTCTGCATGTTTAACCAATCGCTGAAGATGCATTAACAGTTTACCCTCCACTCCAAATTTCTTGGGTCCTTATGTACTGTTCTGACCAAAAAGAAAAGGATCATGAGAAAATAATTTACATTTCATATAACAAATTAGAATCCATGTATTGGAGGCATATACCCTGCAACCTCAAAGGTTAAAGTAGGGCTCTGCAGAAGCAATGTATTTGATAGGAAATGATTCTAGGTGTCAGACCATGGAATGTGTAATCCCTTAGCAGCATTCAGGTGACAGAGAACAAATGTAAAGTACTTTTGTTTATGTCTCGGCAGTTCTGGTGTTAGGATGGCACAATTAATCATATGTGATTTTTGTCACAAGGGCTCTATTTTAGAAGTTACTGAGCCTGCAGAGATTAGTAAGCATTCTTTACCATGTTGCTTCCTGGCAAAATAAGAACATTATGTTTTGAAACGGGAAGTGCAACTTGTGATCTTTTATCTATTTTAAAATATCTCTTGATGCCTACCTAAAGCACTTTTTCTTTCTTTTTGAAAGACTTGAATGCCAGTTTATCTTTAAATGCTATTTGGAATGAGAAGGAATAGTCTCTGACAAGTTACTTACAATGCAGGACCTGTGTCGTTCAGTCGATTTCCCTATGTCCTTTGATAGGAGCTGAGGTTACTCATTTCAGTAATAAAGTACAGTCATGGGTAAGTCAAATTAGTTTATTTTGTATGTTAAAATGATTACTGAATGATTTGTATAGTAAATATTAAAATACCATTTCTGTAAAAGGTAGAATGAAAATTTTATCTAGATGAATTGTATATGATTTCATCTAATTTCTACCACAGAGATTTTAGTTTTTCTACCACAGAATAACTATAATTTCTACCGCAGAAATTATAGTTAAGAGCTGGTTTCAGGTCACTTAAATATATTTGTAATTGTCTATACCTGGTTTGATGCAGTGTCTATAGTACTAGGCCTTATGAAAAGGGATAGGGAAATAGGCAGCAGTTATCCATGCCTTTCATGAAAGGAAAACCAGAACAAAACATATTTGCACAAGTGATAGAGTCAGGCATGTAGAATTTTCAGACATGTAGTTTTATGTTACTTGTGGCACTAACAAAAATGTTAATCAGACCCTGATGGACGAACATGGACAAGGTCTAAAGGAGTCAACAGGAAGACTTTTTTTAATAGGTATTGTATTTCCAACAATGTTAGCAAACTAAAGTCTCAATAGAATTCTTTGAAATCTAGACAAGAAAGCTATCTGTTTCTTTACTGTACTCTTAGTAATGCCTTAGTTTAAGATAAAGACAGGGTGAGGCTCCATCCTGAATGAGCTGTGCAGGTAACCTTAGGACACCTATGCCTTTCCTGAGTTTTTCTTCATTTATACTGTGGATATAAATATAATTGAATTTAATCAGAGATTTTTGAGACTAAAACTTTGGCAAAACCCAAATACAATCTTTATGTTTTGGCTGGTGTCCATCATTATCCACTGTACAAGCTATTTGAAATGCACTATATGACAGTGTGATGACGGAACAAAGTTTATGAAGCATTATATGCCATGAATGTTGGTATTTCAAACACTATTACTAAGATTTCATGGTATTTTAGCATTCATTTTATATCAAAGATAATGAAATGTTACATTGAGGGAATGTATACTGGAAGAATGTGAATTAATGGGTTCCTCTGAGGTATCATGAAATGATTTCTTGTTTTATCTTTTTAACAGTCTTTTTCCGTACACTTCAAATAAGGGGCTCTGTAACACTGCCAGGAAATCAGAAGCATTGTGTTCTACTTCTTTGTTGCTGCCCGCGACTGGCTGTGCAAACCAAACACTGTCAGCAGTTTTATTTGTGCTGCTAGCTAGGTAGGCAACTGAAAAGGGGGGACGGGCTGTCTTTCATCCCAGGTGCATCAAGTATGACTGTGTAATCAGGTGGTATTAGGTTTGAAGAGTTGTGGTTTTATTAGTGTAAAATAAACAAGTGTTATGTTCTTAGCCTACCTGTAGATTTAACTTCTGTTTCTATTAGCTAGAAAGACACTGTTAATTGTTGCAGGTTTCTGAATAAGTCTCTTCCTTTCCTGTTCTTTTCTTATGTTCTATTTCTATCCACTAGAAAGAAATCTCGGTAAACTTCTAGGCCTGGAAGAGCAGCATAGGCTGAAAAAGACCACATCTGGCTTTGGAGAGTCATTCTGAAAGCTAGTGGCTTTCAGTAGGGAGACATCTAATCTCTTAATGCATGTCTTTGTTTCAAAGAGAGGCTCGGGGAAAAAAATATCCCATCATCTTCAATAGACCTGTGAAACAATTGTCAGAACTGGCATCTCTGCTTTGGATCTGTTGCAAACTGTACGCCTTGTGACTAGATTAATATGCCAGATGACATGAATGTGAGAGTTGTGGGGCTTAGGAAGGAAGCTACTATTTTTTTTTTTTTTTTTTGTATGTGTGTGAAAATAATGTTACTTATTTAGGAGGTAGAATGGACTGGGGGTGAATGATGGTAGAGGTAAATACGGCTTTAATTTTATCATCTCCTTGCTTTAAATCAAATGGCTGTTGTTTTCCTGTAATTGGGAATCTATGAATGTAAATGAAGACATACAGCATGAGTCAAAGGAGTTTAAAATGATGATTTATTATATGCTATCATATACCAGAGCAAGCACATATGCATTAAAGTGAAGAAGCTGTGATTAACTCAGTTTAGCTCCCAGTTACATATTCTTGAATACAGGATCCTGCTGTTGTTGAGCAATATATTTGTAGAGATAAAATCAACATTGTAGTTTAGACTGCTGCCTACCCTGTGTTAAATCATGTACGTTGTCATGAGGTATTATATGTCATCTTACATTACTTTGTGTCATGTGCTGTCTCTAAATCAAGTACAGTTGGTTCTGGAAGGCAAGGAATTGTTCATTTAATAGAAATCACATTGCTATAGCAAAGCAAGCTTAAAATAGAATCACTGCATTTAATATCTGTAATTTACTTCTAGATTTGGTAATTATTCAAAGAGGCAACACTGTATTTTCCATGACTGAAATTTAAGGGGGGATTAACAAATTACATTTTGTAAATTTTTTTTAACCTACTTTTTTATCAATTATACATTTATATTGCAAATTAGATTTTTAACTTTACTGCTACATTTCTACAAATTCAATTACATCATGTGCTTGCCATTGACCTAGAAACCTCCATTAACTTATTCAGACTTTATGTGAAATCAGTGGCATATAAATTAATATTTTTTTATATATATATTCCTGAAAATACCGTAAATAATTGTATATTCCCGTTTGCAGTTGCCTTTGTGAAATGGTAACAACTTTATAAAAGACAGTACTTCGGAACTTACAGAAAATATTTTGGTACCATAAATGTAGAGGACTCAGGGTGCTTTAAGATCTAGCTTAGCTAATGTGCTAAATTGTCTTTCGTATGTTAAAAGGTGAATGAAATTCTGACAATTAAATTTTTAAACTTATTAAGGAGTTGTTGCTATAACTGATTAGACAGTCAGCTGTTGAGACAGTAGCTTTTATATAACAGGATAGTGTTTTGTTCATCATGTTACCACATTTGGCAAACTTTTATCTTAATGCGCCTATCGGGAATACCAGTCTGACCTCAATCTGAGTAAAGCCTTAATAGTCGACATGAGGGATGCTTGCAGGAGGTGGCACGGTCATTTTCGCAGACTGTATATTTGTTATCGCATGTTAATCAGATTCATCATTCTGTTTAATAAAGATTTCATCTGCCACGCGAATGCATAATCGGCTATGTCTGAGTGACCGTCTTTTGTCTTGAGCAGATTGCTAAAACTGTATTAAGCATCATTAGACAAAAATGACGACCTTATTAATTTGTCCTTTATGTGTTTTCCAGCAGATTGGACCTCATTATTATGCAAACGCAGTACACAGAGCAGCACCAGAAGTAGCTCATTAATGTTTCTTTCCCTTAGTACGTAACAGATTATTATTGTGAAGTGTGCATGAAATAATTGCTAATTATGTGCCTTAAATTGTACAGTGATTGTCTGTCTAGATTTTTTTCATATAGTTTAAGCGCACTGTAGAAGGCCATCAGAAGCTACAGGTTAACAGTACCGAAGCAAGTGAACCAGAGGAAGTGAATCACAAAACATGCATTTTACCACACATTTTCCTGCCTGTAAAGAGTAATTAGGACAGCTATGGATTGCTTGTAGTTACCTCTCACTATGCTGCTTATTGTAAAAGAAATGAGACTCAGCCGGCAAATAATTTAATAGATATGTCTGCCAACGATGCAGGCAAGTTTGAATTGTGGGCTTCTAGTAAAAAATCCTGTAGATTCTGAAATGGTAATTCTTGAGTTAGCATGGTTTCCTTACTTACACACCACTAAAATCTTACAGATTTCCAAATACTGCTCTTTCTACCATATGTTTTCCCAGCTACATTTTGCATTTCTTACAGCTCTCTTTTATTCAGAGTAATTCTCCTTAAAATTTGTAAGCATGATAGAAATTACATGTTAGGATTTGGCATTCATCTGTAGTTTGACAACTTTGTGCTAAGTGTGTAATTGGTTTAAGCTGGTAGTGCTTCATACTTATCCATGGCACATCTTCTGTAATCTGTCTGCCACTGTAGCTGATAAGACTTGGCCACAACTGAAGTTTTTGCAGCACTAGAAATAAAATCCTGATCCGTTAAGGCTTTGCATGGATTTAGCTTTATAATCTGGTTTAGAAATTGTGAGTGGTCAGATCTTAGATACAAGCTTTGTTGTCGAAAAGATGCCACGAAAACCATTACATCAGCTTAAATTTTCTTAACGTTACTTTTGTTGACAATATGACCTAAAATATATAGTGACTATTTCTGAAGAAAAGGGTTTGTGACTGGCAATTATTTGTTATATATGAGCATTGAAACAGATATCTTTGAGAGTTAGGAGGATAACAACATTCATCTGACATTACTTACAGTAAATAATTTTAGAGTCTAACTGCATTTGGTTGGTGTTAAATAGTTGCTTATGTCAGCTGATCCCACCATTTAAATATGGTGGCTGCTTCATGCAACACAAGTTAAAATAAATCGAGCATGCTAGCTGTAAATTATTCTTTAAACATTTCATATGTAATAGATCATTACTGAATATTTATGAAGGACTGACATAGCTTACACTTCCAAAAAATCAAAATGAAATTCTGTGGAGACCAAATTCTCTTTACTGCACTGTTAGTTGTTGGGCATATGGGTGTTTACTTGATAAATCACTTGACTGATAAAAATTGAAAACAGTTGGTGTGGCATTGCAGAAAGAATTATTTATTTTACTTGGATTATTTGAAATGACTGGGAATATATTGCTATGACCAGGCACAGGCATACTATTAATATAGAGGTTCTGCAACCGTCATTATAATGATTTTTAATCAATGCTTTCTAAATTTTCAGTTATAATATTGCACACTGATGGGTATGTTTGTAACGTAATACAAGCGCATATAGGCACACTCCTTTCTATAAAAGCATGCATAAGTGTTGCAGCTAGTTGTTAAATCAGGGTGAAAAGGACTTGTATCCGCAGTGGTTTGACACTGCACTTTTCCTTTTGCTTCGCAATCCATATTCTTCTATTCCTGTGAAACGACATTTTCTGCTCTGCAGTTTTTCTTCTCTGCAACTTTGAGTTTCACTGATCTGTTTAGTTCCTGATTTTAATTAAATATCATTACTAAATCTAATCCGTGTTATTTTTCAGTGTGTGATTTTATTTCATACAAAGACTATCCCCCCACCACACCAGTTCTTGAGCACTTGCATAAGGCTTGTTGAGAATTTCCAAGAAATAACATACTGAGGACCTGGGGACTAACAGGCCAGGCGATGGTGGAACTTACCTGAGTTTAAGTTTAAATGGATTAAATATTTTCAGAGCATGTGTATGCACACCGTCAGAAGGGAAGAGCCATAGATTACCTTGGAAAAGGTCTTTTCTGTTGCTTCTTTCTGCTGGTGCCGGAATCCATTCTCTCCCAGAAATCATCTGGCTGAATGGCTTTACTTGGCACTGAATATGTTAATTTTCACTTGGCCAAAAATGCAATTCATTCCTTCTCCCTCTCTCCTCCTCACTGTGTTCCTTGCTGTTTTCAACTGACACTGCGGCTTGAATTGTGTGAAATGCATTGAAAATACTTGCAGGCTACCTCTACCTCTCTCTTTAAATGTTGTTTGCAGGCTCTGTAAATATTGTTATTTGCTGAACATAAGGCCTTGTTAAAGAAGAAAAAATGGGTTTATAACTCTGGGAAGAAGAGTAAACAATGTTTTAGTAAATGCCTCTGGCTACTAGTGTATGCTATGTTGTCATTGCAAAATCTTCCATGTCCTTATCATACCCATGCTTACGCTATTCCTTGATAAGGCTGAAAGCTCTAGGTGTCAGGGACTGAATATTTTATTCTTTAATGAATTCCTTGAGAGCTATATTTAAGTGAAACTAACTCCTATTTAGTGAGAAATACATGTCAGCCTCTGAGCGCTGTCTCGCAGTTACTAGTGCTTTTGATGTCTTCCTTGTTTTTAAGACATGAATTTTCCTCCTTCTCTTGAATTATAGTACCAGATACTTAAAAGCTTGCTTGTACAAATGCATATTTCCATGGTCACTAACAAGAAGGGATAACTCTCGAGTAACTACTAACTAATTAAGGAGTGTATTGCCCCATAAACCCAATACAAGGAGGGATGTGGACACTGGCTTGTAAAGCACAGGAATGAAGCCAACTCCTAGGTCATCAAATCCATTCTTCCTCCCAGACAGTCTCATGATACAACTTAGAGTGCTTACCCAATTTGATTTTTAAATTCCAAATGTACCATTTCTTCTCCTTCCGCAATTTAATTCTCATTAATCATAAATGTCTTCATGCATGCAAGGTGCCGTTAGGAGGGTGAATAAGCAGATACTATCTGCAAAGTTGTCGGTAGGTTGACTGTCTCCTCTGATAGAGCTTGCCAAGTGTCAGAAGATGTTCGACATGGGTGAGAAAGCTGGTCAGCAGAGGTGAAATGTGGACAAGGGTGAGTGGTTGGGGGGAAGCCAGTAAATGTACCAATATGTTATCTTTCCCACCTGGAAGTTTATCTTTCCTTTGTTGTCTTGGTTAGAGACAAGTTGTGTAGGCTCCCCAAAGTACTGTAGGATGATTTCGTAGCATCTCATACAAAATGCTTTTACCAGGATGACCTCTCAGTTGAGGATGGTTTTTATCACTGATGCTGACAGAGATTATTGCCATTTAGGTGTGGTACTCGATCCGTAATCTTGTGCCTCTGTCACTTTAGGACTGCACTGTTAAAATGGACCAGTCTGGGAACAAGCCTGCCAAGCATGCGTGAAAGCGTGTCTGTTTATGGGGGCTGCTGCAAAAGAGGTCTTCTGAGAAAACCCGCGTACAGGGGAGAGAGAAGATTTTTGTGTTCATAAGCTAATCATTTTTTAAATTCAAGGCTGGACTTCCAGAGCCACTTTATGTAGCCTTTTTTTTTTTTTAATAGTTGAATAACATAAATGAAGCACTAATTAGTCTCCTACTTCCCTGCTCATGCTGGCATTCTGCCTGCTAGAAAAATTCTGCTAAGTTAGTTGTCAGGCTTATTTGAATTCCACTATATTGAAATTTGCTTCAAAATAGATACAATTTCTTCAAATATTTCTTTGAGAGAGAGAGATTTAAAAATACAGGAACCAAAAACTAGTGTTAGGCTTGCCCAACATATATTAAAATTTTCTTAAAGTGCTGCGACAGTCACCAGCACTGTGATTTATTGTCTGCCTAGTGCTGACAATCAAGTGAGCTTTCATTGGACAAGGCCAATGCTCACTGAAGTTGTGAGTGGCAAAATGTAATCATTTTTCTTCCTTCCTTTGCAGTAGTGCTCTACCGATCCAAAAATAGAGTAAAGTTTTGCTTGTATAAACTCAGGTCATCTTTGCAGGCGAAGCTGGCTTTGAAGGAAAGCCTGTCCTGGAAAGGTTCTGTTCTTCCCCTACTCCTTGGTCTCAGATTATGCCTCAGTCTGTTCCTCTGCTACATTAGGGCAACTTTGAGAAGCTGCATTGCAAAACGCATCCCTGGAATGGTTTGGATTAAGAATATTGCCATTTTTGTGGGATTATTTTTATACTGCATCATTTCAGGCATCTGATTTGTGGTACAATCCCACAAATGGTTTTTGTCACTAAAATGAGATCTGGGATGTGAAGAAGCAGAAAGTTAGTGCACCGATAGCTGATGCTTAAAAGTTATGGAAAATGTACAGCAGCAGCTGCTGAAATTGCAGATTCAACATTCCGATTGTTTTATATTCTAATGAGCAGCCATTGTTACAAGCTAGTATTTTGTACTGATTATGTCAGGCACATAGTGCAGCTGCCACTGACCCCTCAGTCCGCAGTAACAAAACCCCTCTTTGTTATCAGTATGGGAAATATCTTGGCCATTGTGGGTGTGAATTCAAAACAGAATAGCAATCATGCACAGGAAAAATTAAAAGCTCCACGATTCATTGACAGGAGTCTAAACGTCGGGTATAAATGATTATATTCCAGTCGTCTCTAACATTGTACTTTACTGTACCTTGTTACATAATTAAAATACAGATGAAGTAGTTAAAGCATCCAAATGCCGTAGAACTTTTATTCACTAGATGCATCTAAACTTCTCATCATTAATTCTGTATAGTGAACTCTCCCTTCTTGTAAATTTCTGTTCTATTGTAAAATGTAAATCTCCAATCAAGGTAAGAACATTTGTAATTTGACTTTTCTTTTATTCTCAGAGCGAGTGTACTTTCAAGTAGTCTGACACTGAGTTTACTAAGTGATAGCCTTTTTTCACACTTTAAGAGCCAAGTGGCTGTAGCAGAATGAAAGAGTGAATTAGATTTGTTGCAGATGTTTTCTAAATCAGATACCTCTGGGTTCTGTAAGCCATTCCTCCTTTCTTGGGAATTAGAATAAAATTGATTTATATAATGTGAGTATAGTATTATAGATTTACATAATTAAACTCCATGGTGTATATCAGACCACGCAGACTGTGGTATGCAGTGGGCAGGGATATTCTCTGTAGTAGTTATGTCTGGCTAGTTCACTGTAGGAATTCTAGTTTGGGAACTTTTCTAGTTCTTAAATTGCAACCATACAGCAATAATATAAGGTAGGGGGGTGAAAAGACAGACAATTACCACCATTCTTCCATATGTAATTTGTATATGGTATTGGTTATTTTTATTGTTTAAGTTCATAGTTTCTTCCTCTTGAAGAGGAAAATTTCTCTTGAAGAGGCCAAATTCTTTGCCTGAAGTAAGTGGAGCCAAGGATAAATTTGGTTCTTTCTCCTCTCTGAAGGGCTTGAAATAATAATAATAAAAAAAATTGGCTAAGATTTTAAAGATTTTTATGGTGTTTATAGATAGATGCGTGGCTATACAAAGATTTAGCCATGTCTTTCTTCAGCGGAGGAATAAGGCTATCAGATAAAACAATACCTCAGCACATTTGAATTCACGTAAATCGTACGTGACTCCAAACATTTGAGCTCTCTGTCCTACAGTTTCCTAGTACGTAGATGGAAAAAACTTCTGCATACATTTAGCTTGTGTTCATGAAGTGCTTTGAAATGGTCAGGTTAAAGTTTATATAGAAGCATGCATTATTATTGCTTAGTGGACTTGTGTCAGTTTTCTACCACTTACTACGTGCTTCCATGATTTATTTTTAAAGACATAATAATTTAAAAATAATTAGTGTTTTCATTCTAATTGATATAGAATCTTTCATGTATATGCAAGACCTCTCATTTATACATTTCTTTCGTTAATGCAGTGTAGAAAATGGTTGGTTTAGCTTTAGATAAAAGTAAAGAACTATTCTTGGGCAGTTTTGACATCTATGTTTTATATTTTATAAACCTCAGCTGCAGTTCACACTTGTGGAAACTGTAAGTGTCCTTTTATTTTTAACAGCAGCCTAGGGTATGGTTGAAAGAGGCATATTTCCATTTTGGCTTTTGTTTGAGCAGCTTCCAAAACATCATTCTACTTTTTTTCTGGAAAATTTGCCAAGTCTAGCTCAGATTAAATTTCTTTGTTAGATTTGTTCTTTTAAGCATCTGGATCAGAAATTGTATCCCATACTATGTAGTAATGAAACATTTGGAAATCATCTGAGAAATTGTAGTAAGCCATGATAGTACTGTATAGTCTTTTTAAAAGTAAGAAATACGTAGCTTAGAGTAGTTTGGGGGGGGGGGTTTGAGTAAATGTTATTTTGTTTGAACCACCCTACCAAGAGATTACAGCTCGTTCTTCTGGGACACAAGCAGGCATTATTATCTCTTAAACTGTTGTCATCCCTTTTATCCCTCTAAAATACCGTTTTGCTTGATGCATATATATATATATATATATTCCATGCCAAATTTTAACGTTCTAGGATATTTCTGGGGGAAAAAATATATATAAATAAAGATTATTGTAACTTAAAGCCAGTATTCTGCAAACTGGTGAATGATTGGGTTTGGGTTTTTTCTGCTGCATTGCACTACTTAAGCTTTTAAAAAGATGAATCAATATTGTCCATGTAAGTTCATCAATGGAGCTCAAAAACCCATTTTACTAATTTAAAATAAATCATTAGAATTTATAGTAATAGAGAAAATGTTTTTCTCGTGTCACAAACTTGAGAGCCATTGTATAAAGTCAGTCTGCTCATACTATACTTTCTGTATAAATTGTATTGAAGAATAGAGTTTGAAGAGAACCAGATCTCAATTCTAGTGGTAAAGAACGAGCATACCCTCTTAATTAGCTGTAAGACTACTAAATTGAAGAAACATTTGTCCATTAAATACAGTCCCTCAGAAAGGATAGGGGAAAAGAAGAGAAGGCACTTGGGGAATTTGGAAAGGAATATGTATGTTTTGTGTTACTTTTTAAGCAAATATGTTTATTCGCTGAAAATAATTAGTGCTGTAGCCAAAACATTCATTACATTCCTCCACAGTGCACTGTCCACACGATTGACTGTGATTAAGAACCAAGCTTTATTTGGGGTGTTTTGGTAAATGCAGATGTCTGAATGTTGATTATAATGAGTAGTTCTTTAACTTTTATTAATTTATTTCCCAAGTATTTTGTTGCTTTGAAAGTCATGCGAAGCAACGAGCACTACCACGAATGGAACAAGAATGTTTCCTTTCTTACAGCTAGATTTCAACTATCAGCTGATAAAACAGGCCCCAAATCCAAACCACTTGTTCCTTTGGATTTTGTTATGAACGTCACCTTCAGGGAATGAATCAGAGCCAATTTTCTCTTCAAGAGAGTGGAATTTTTACTTCCTTTGTCTTTTAAGCTTGTGTTATCTACTGCCGCTTTGTTAGGTGGTGTCTCTTGTAAAATTTCTTCCTCCACAGTATGTATTTCAGCCTTTACCTTAAAAACATTTAGCCTGTCTAGAAAGACACTAACATGGTGGGTAATCAAAGGACACAAGTCAAGAGAGGCATTTGTCAATAATACAAATTTGTCCTTCATCTCAAAGTTTATTCAGCAGCATTCAGGGAAATCATCCATGTTTGACACTGGCTTCTTTAAACTTTTTGCCCGCTGCTGTGTCAGATACTCTTACAAAACAATTTGCACAAATGTTTAATCTCTCTGCATGTGAATAATCGGTTTCCTCAATGGGATCTACATCAGGCTCGGGGCCTCGCGGATCCATCAGCTTCCCTGGTACTGGAGATAGCGTGTGCAGCAAGTTGTTGTTTCTCTGATTTCCAAACACTGTGCTGCATTTCTTCTGGGTTGGTTTTAAAGGCTGGGTTTTGGCTCCCTTCTTTCTTTTTTTTTTTTCCCCCAAGTTTTGGGCCTATTTGCTCAATTGTGAATGTCCTTGTCTTGATGAAGGAGAAAGTAGCATGAATGCTTGTACAGTACATAACAAGCAGGAAAAGCAGATGGCTGCTCTCTTAATGGGGCTTCTCCACTTGATCTCACAGGGAGAAGAGAGACCTTTTCATTGTCAGAATTTCTCAAAGCTCATTGATTTTTCATTCTAGCAGGATTTATTTGCTTTTCAATCACTGCTGTGCTGTTATCATTAGATGCTGAACCTTTCACTGGGCTGCGCATTTCACTAGTTTTTTGATACTTGCTCTTTTAGGATTCCTGCACAGAACTTCTTTCTTCCCCCTTTGCATTAAGAACGCTCATTAGATTTTAAATAAACCAGACACAGTCATTAATTTTCTTTTTTTTTCCTTTTGTTTAAAATAATCTAAATGCAGTATGATATTTTTTACAGTTTTTGCTTAGCACTCCAAAATATTAAAATAAAAATTTACCAGAACAATTTTGCTTTCTGGTTCAGCAGCTATGGCTTTTTATAACCAGATTTTTTCCCCCAAATCCTCTTTAAAATGCATTTCTTTAGTTTAAACCAAACAAAACAAAACCCACAAAAGATATTCTGGATGAAAGGTTAACCACGTCGTACAGCATTTTTCAAGTTCTTCATCCTCTTCTGAAGGAAACGAGGATGGAATGCCTTGAGATCAAGGATGCAAAACTGAACAAAGTTTTCTGAAGCTGTGTGCTTAAGCAGGAACAGCTGCAGTCTTGTATTGCTTTTTTTAATTAATCAAACCCAGTTCCTCCACTCTAAACTTCCTTTTGGTCTGGATCTGGAAAATATGAAAATAGGGATTTACTAGAGATTCATGTTTGTTTACTTCTGCTTTTGGGTTCATAGAACAAATTAATATAACTAGAGTGATTTTTCTCTTCTCTTCTCTCTATTTATCATCTTATTACTAATATTTTTAGAATAATCTGAATCCTGATCCTTCAAAGCTTTATTTTCTGCAGTTCTACACATGCCAGCTGTCTTTCGGGCAGCAGCGGAGCTGCTCTTTTAGAGCAGGAGTTGTAGAGCGGTTCCTCTACTTTATAGCGTGTATTTTACTATATTAACACGGTCCTGTTCCCATCACAGGAGGGTTCTCAACCAGTTGTTCAGTTTGATTAAAGATGATTGCTAGTCATTAAATATGCTATTGATTTTCTTTTTCTTTTTGGCAAAAGCTAGGAATGTCAGCTTATATAGCTCATTTGTCATCACTGAACAGGAGGTTGAATCTTCCTCCATTACTGTGTTTTTCAAGAGCGTGACTCTGAACTCCGTTGGGTTTATATTGTCAAAACTTAATCTACATTAGACCCCGTAAAAGAGTTGTTTTGTAAAGGAGGGGGAAGCAGTGTTCTCAGCTGCTTCTGCAAAAGAACATGAATATCAGTCAGTTTGATGGCATACTAAAGAAAAAAGTGGAAATGTTAGCATTTAAAAGACACTTTCTTCCTCTCTGCATTCCATATTAAACCATAGATACCACGCTAGACCACTGAAAAGTTAACTTACAAAAAACACAGCCCACGTCTACCTCTATTCTATGGGTTTTATATCCATTAATGATTTTTTTAAAATTATTAAGTTTATGAATAGATGAAATTACATACATAGATAATACTAAAAACTTTTTGTGGTTGAAGTGCTTAATGTTAACTTAACCCAACTTTCATCCATTGGTGTGCCTTAGAGTTTGGACTCCTGATCTCCACTACATAGTCCTGCTGATGCCAGTCAGTACGTTTTGGAGTAGATAGATTATAGACATGACAGTTTATTTGGGGGTGGGAAAAGTGCTGGGGAAATAACGTGGATGTCAGTAAGGATGGGGGATGCCTGGGAAAACAGAATATAGCCATAAGAAAAGTGTTTCAAATAAATTGTATTTTAGATGGAGTGGAAGTTTAGCCTGAAAGGCAAGCTTGAAATGTAGAAATACCACCAACGGTGATGATAGCAAAGGCTTAGGTGCAGGCAGCACACAGTGTGCTCTTCAAAGAGGTGCCTGTTTCTTTTTAAACATCCAGGGCACTGCTTTGCTTTCATGTCTATTGGTAATGTTACGGAGACAAAGTGCACAGATTTTCTCAAGGGTTCTTTGTGGGGATAAGTAAGGTGGGTGGGTGGTTCCCAATTTAATTCCTAGAAGTGCGTGAGCATGTATGAACATCAGCTTTCTTTGATTAAATTCAATTTCTAGTACTCGGGATTGTACAGTAAAGATAAGAAGCAATACAAATATACTTTAAAAACCTGAAAAGCAGAGATGGATAATTTATTCTCGTAGATTTTATGCTATTTCTGTGTTTCAGAGACTGGAGTTGTGACTTTGGACCATGTCACTAATGTGATGATATATGCATAACTTATGAATTGTACCTCTGAAATTTCCATATTACTCAATGCTTTATTGAATGTGAAGTCAGCCATATTATATCAACTCTACACAATAAATCTTCAGAACCTGGGACAATGGAAGAAACTTTGATGATTCCCAATTTAAAATAGTAACTGAACAAAAAGCTGTGAATGCGTGGGACAAAACAGTTCTTCGAATTGGAACTCACAGGACGTAGTAGTAAATCCTTTGACTATGTGAAGGATTGCGTTGTAAGCAATCGTGCTGTAGCCAGTGTTTCAAGAACCAAGGCCCCGGAGCCAGACAGGAACCAAAATAGCAGCCAAGGGTCTGGAAGTCTAAGCCAGAAATTGATATATAAATCAAAGGTCAGGAGTGCTGCTTGGAGCCACAGCTGCTGGCTTATATTGTTGACCAAAGGCTGCCTTAAATAGAATTACTACTCTAATCCCATCATATAGGGTGACTGTACTTGTAGTTGCCATTACCCACCTAGAAGGGCTGGCTTGTCCAGCTACTGCTAATAGAGATGACTGGAGAACTTACATTTGAACCTAGTAATTCTGGCAATGGGATAGTATTCTGATAATTGACAAAATGAATTCTTTTAGAGGGAGAGGTAGAAAAGGATTGAGAGAAACTTCATAATTCAGACAGTAAATATGAGCGGGATGTGAGGAATCTTGGACAACTTTGAGAAATTTGATTGAAGCCTAGAAAATTCTCAGAAACTTTGAGAGGTTGATCAATCTTGATTGGGGGACTTTATTTATTTAATTTTTTAAATTTGGGTAAAACCCTCACGTCCACTTTTTCTGTTATGCGCGTGAAGAGATTTCATACAGTCTCAAATTCCACAAAACTGGGGCTGTAAGGAAGGATGCACTTCCATCACTAGAAACTGTGAGGGTTATCACTGGGCCAGGGACAGTGGATTGTGAACTCCAATTTTAAAACCCTGGACTTAGGAAATAGGCCAGAGAGTCACTACTGTGTCTTCTCAGGCCAAAGGAGGCACAAGATGATCTAGATCTAATATGGAAGAACAGCCTGTCCCGGAGGGGAGCCTTTTAAGGAAAGCTTGACTTACAGCAGCACCGGGGATGTGTCCAACTCGTGGTTAGGGCTGGGCCTTTGCAGGACTTGGCCACCATATATTAAACTAAGCTTCATTTTGTTACGTGGTTTGAAGTGGTATCTGAATGGAAGCTGAAGTGCTTTAGCCAAAACTGTGTCTGCAGGTTTTTTCTGAAGGTGGAGCCAGGAAAGGCACGTAGCAATATGTCACTTACTACAGTTAATGGTAATTGAAATGCACATCCAGTGGAGCATGTGGAATGCTAAGCACGAAAGACCAAACTTAGCCGTATGTTCAACATGAGATCATTTTAGACCTTAGTTGGCATCTGATTTTTGTGTCAAGTTGCTTTCTATTTATTTCTTTGCTTTCCTTGCTTTCAAAAAAGTGTAGAGGACAAAACAAATGAAATAAGACGAGAGTACGTTCCAGGTGGTCAGGCTATATAGTAAATAAGTGTGGTGCTATAATGTCTATACAAGGACATGCTGGCTTCCCATTATTTTTACTTTGAATAACAGTGAATCTACGGAGCTACATAAATTTAAATTAAAGGTGTTGATGAAAGATTCTGGTCTCATTTTATAGGAGGGAGAGTTACCGTAAACTCAGTACAATTTGTTGAAATGCTCTTTAAGAGCTACTTCATAAAGTACAAGAGTGTGCGTGTGTGTGTCAAGTAGAATCAGTATCACAGTGAAAAAATCGTGGGGATACCTATGTAGGTTTTGGGGCTTATGCTATAAAAATTCTCTAAATTGCAAAAGGTAACCGAAGTAGAAAAGGTTCTGGTTATGAGTAATATGTTTGCAAACAAATGTATAAATTGCTGCTTATCTTGTCCCAAGTTAGATTAAAAGCCCTATTCTAGAATCTAGTGATAAGAATTTATGGGAATCTCTGTTTCCATACTAATATTTTTTAGGTATAAGAGAGGAAATATGCCTGATGATATTAATTTGCTGTTAACTAATATAGTACAACATCAGTAACTGGCAGTTAATCTATCAAACTCATGCCATGACATCTTACTTGTTGTTTTAATATGTTATAAGCATGAAATGTGTTTTTCAGGTATGTTTTACATTTGCACCAGGTAATGGAAAGTACAATATATTACGTGCCTGTGCCCTAGAGGAAACTTTTAAACAAAAATAATTGAATGCAATAAATCTTCCCCTGCCTTCCTTCTGGTATGCCTTCTGCATTGTATCTTTGAGTTCATACTTATAGTAAGCCTTGTTGGTAGTGACAGGATAACAGTGCTGATGCAAGGGACCACTGCCCTCGCCCACCATATGTTTGCTTTACGTTACAAGATTGGTTTAATTTTCTCTCTCTTTTTATTCTTCATTTCTTCAATAAGTGACTTCTTTTTTTCCTGAGATTTAGAGTCTTATTACAGATTGCTGTTACTATTGGTAGTAAGATTATAGTTTTTCAAATAATTAGGAACATCCACAAGCTAATAAATCTGTCCTGAAATTTTCATTTGGTTGTGTACATTGTATAAGTTTGTATTTAACTGTGTCTCTGCGTGAATGATTTATCAGGTGTTTATTTTCAAACGTTTTCATCGTACGCAGTGGTGAGATGATTTGATGCACAGTAGGTTTAATAACTTAAATGCGTAGATTATTATTCCTGTTTGGTGTACGGTTTATTTACTCCCTTATCAGACACTAATCTTAAAGACTTCCTTGGCCTGTGAATATGCAACTTGTTCTGGTTGATGCCTAGCAAGTGCAAGGATCTCGTAAGTCACCTTTCGTGGCATCTGGTATACCGCTTGGCTAGTTGCTTCAGAAGGCATAGAGGTACTTAATATACCATGTAGTGAATATCAGCTTAAACATAATAAATATTGCCCTCTTTTTTTTTAAACTCAATATACCATTTGATCAGTCAGTGGCCGCTGTTGTGGCTTTTTTTTTTAAAGCAGCTTAGCTGTGTTTAAAAGTGGTGATATGTTGTGCTAAAAGTTTCTAAGAATATACAAATGGAAGAGTTTGAGAAAGAAACAATGGTATGGATTAGAAGTAATCCAGTGAAAATAAACGTAGCCCAGGCTTGCAGTCCTGCTTCATCCAGCTACTTTCCCCACCCAGGTGTGTGTTTAGCAGGAAGTCTTCTTGAGACATGATGAGAGAGGAATTTCGCTCCGAGCTGGTTGGACAAGTCCAGTGTCATGTAGTTTCAATGCCAGAAGCAGTCATGCTTTGTTATAAACTCTTTCCTCTAAATGCTTTAAATCATAGCTTGAGGCAATTATTGATCTCAACACAATGAATGCTGTATTGGGCTATAATATAAATATTAAAGACACTTGTAGTTGTAGGTGGGTTCGTAACTTCCTCCGTGCTTTTATCTTTTATAGAACTACAGATATTATACAAACGCAATTCTTCAGATTCTGATGATAGTACAGAATGAAAAACCTTCAAATTGTTTCTGAAAGTATCACTGCTGAATTAAACCTGTTTCAGAATTTTCTCCTTTGTAGAGGTCTATTTAAAAAAAAACCCTTAGCTTAAGTCCTACTTAGCTTAGAATGCAAAATATTACCAGCAGACTAAAACATAGTAGCTGAAACCAATTGCAAACAGATGGGATTTTCGTATTCTGATTGGCCATATGTTGCTGTAGTAAAAAAATTGAAAAACCCAGTCAAAACATAACTCATCTAAAGGAAATGACCTTGATAGTTCTTGACTACTATATAGACTTTCTTAGAGCTAACGCATAGAATATATCAAATACGCTGTAAGAAGGGCAGGTATTTGTAAAATAAGGGGTGTAGTGTTTGTATAGGTAGTTCAGAGGGAAAATACAGCTTTGGGGGAAAAAAACGCACAAAAACTCTGCCATCTACACAGGTGTAAACAAAGTACAGAACTGGCGCAAGTTTAAGATGAATCATGCAAAGCCGTTCTCCTGGGCATTGCTTCACGGAAATGAATAATAACTGTAAGTGTCTGAACAATGTAAATCACACTTGCACTTGGAAAACCTCTTAAAATACAAACGTGCTTTATTTCTAATAGACTGGGAAGTTTATGACTTTAAAATGTTCAGTTTTATGTGACTGACTTTAAGAATAGCTCATATTCGCTTACTTTTTAGACCTTAAATTCCCATGTACGCATCCCTCTGATTATTTATAATAGTTAAAGAGCTAAAAAGTACTGTTGCTATATAGAAATACACGTTAAAAATTTGTGATGGTATGCAGACTTATGATGCTGCCCCATACCGTAAGTGCTCGTGGTGGTGGTGTATCTTTTATCTATAGGATGTATAAATCCCTTAACAGAGATAGGACTTGACTGATTTGTCTGTCTAGATAGCAAACCCTTGAAAGCCCGTTTCATGTCATCTAGACAACACCTAGCATGCTGAGGCTTCACCCTCAATGAGTGCCTTTTGGGAATTTGCAGCTTCAAATAAGAATAAAACAGTATTCATAGTAATTATTTATACCTTTCCTACTAAATTCTATTTACGAATCTGTAATACGCATATTAATATCCTGCGTTACCTCTCTGTCATCTTTAAAGCTGGTACTACAGATTGTTTTCAATTGCGTACACATTTTAAACTTGTCGTAGGACAAAATCTATACCTTGGCAAATCCATTTAGCCGAGATTTTAAACACTCTTCACAACATTTGAAAACTGATTGTACCTTGGGGACTGCCTCAATGGACTTTGTATGGATTAATAACAGAACATGCAAAGTAAGTTGACAGTAAAACTTTCATTTGTGTTTGGCTGAGCTCATGTAAATATGATACTGATGAAGTGTGACTAAATCCCTAGTTAAAAACTTAAACTCCTTTCGTATATAAGTTTAAAATTATTATATAGTGTCATTATGCATGCAGAAGGTAACTGAGTATTTTTCCCAGTGGAGGTTTATATATACTATGCAGGTTTTTGTGTTTAGTTGAAATTCTATTAAAAATATGTTAAAGTAACATTGAATGTATTGTTGAAAGTATCAACAGACTTCATAGTTCAGTTTATCATTTTGTTCTTAACTTGCCCTATTTTGCCCCCGCGATATAACTGTTAGTTGTCTGAAAATACATGTAAATGTATTCATTTCGATGATGGCGTTTTCAAGAAGGTTTCTTTTTTTAGCGACTTTGAAAATCCCAGTTTAATGCTGGTTCTACAGGTTTAATTAAACATAACGTTTCCTTTTTCCATATCAAGGCCTTCTGTTTTAGAGCAGACTTTGTAAGTATTATACTTTCATTGCTCTCTTAAAAAAGAAAAAAAAAAGTGAATCTAGTTTGAGTAAAACTTTTGAAAATTAGTTGTATTGGAATAAATAGTTTATGCCAAGATATAGGCTATAGTTATTTGAAACAAGCTTCAGCTACTAGAATAAGTGAGTCCAGTAAATGCCAAACTCAAACTAGATTTTTAAAATGTATGTCTTTCTAGTTTCCTGGGCTGTATTGGTCTCTGCATGAATGGTAAATCTCTGAGGAGCATATTTAGACCACTTTCAAAAGGAGAGTAAGACAAAATTCCGGTGGTTTGCTTCTCTTTAAAAAGAAAAAAAGCCCTGTGATTTACTCTAAGTGCATAAAACTTCCTTAGACATGTTTAGAATTTGCATGGCATGCACCGTCTCTTGCTTAGGTATTATGATGTTTACAAACTTTATATTGTGATGAATGAGTAAGTGATTGGAGTGGTTTGAAATAAAAGTATTATTTGCACAATCCACAGAAGCTACAATTCGAAAAAGAATCCATCAATCATAGAAATCATCGAAGGATGTGACTAGACAGACATTCTAGTTCGGCCCCTTATACAGAGACAAGATCAAATATAATTAGACCATCTTTGTCAAATGTTTGTCATTTTAAAAATCTTCACTGAAAGAGATTCCATAGGCTTCTTGGGTAGCCTGCTCAAGTGTTGCACCGCCTTTAGAGTTAGAAGGGTTTCCTAGACGCAACCTTAATCTTTGCTGCAAATTAAGCTGGTTTCTTCTAGTGTATCCAGCAGCAGAGGAGAAGAACAGTTTTTTCAATGAGAGGGAATCAAACACATGGAAGTGTGTTAAATTTAGGACAAATGCTCAAAGTGAAGTTAAATTTAGTACAAATGCTCAGCAGAATAGTATCTAATAGCTGTTGAATGGCAAGTGAGGGCAGCCCTTTATTGTTATTAACCTCTCTTCTCTGGAACTGTCATAATGAGAAAGAATATATTCAAAATAAGAAATTGCATACAATACCGAATCCTGAACAACCGTGCCCTCCTGCGTGAGCTTCTGTCTCAGACCCTGCCCGCCTGCGTGGCTGACGGGAGCCCGGCTGAGTGAAACGGCGCTGAGAAGCCTTAGTTGGCTAGAGCAAGTGGTCGCAGCAAGCGGTAGACCTGCACGCAGGCTTGGGAGAGGAAAAAAAACGAACCTGAAAAGGTGGTTGTTGCCTGTAATTACTGTCCAGTAAAAATCTGATGCAGATCCTGTTGGAATCCATTGAAAGGCTGATGTAAAAGGACTTAAGATGGGGCCCTTACACAAATCGAAAGGGAACTTGTCTCTCTGGGAAGGAATGTATGTATTATGAATGCTTTTAATAATTTCTTAAGCCCATATTGCATTTTTAAAGAATGACTCAGTGTTACATGTTTAGTTGTATCTAGTCTTAGTATTTGAACTTTAAATAGAACAGATAAAAATAATCAACTAGTATGGATCCAAAAAGGATTTTATCACTGCCGCCTTTCTTGCAAAGTGATCATTGCAAACTTGATTACATTTTGATTACTTCATTTGTAAATAATAAGAAAAAAAGGATTTCTAATGAGAAAAGAGATGAGCTCAACAATGAATGAGGAGTGTTTGATGTCTATGAAAGACTGTGACACTTTTCATGCATTGTTGAATTAAATTGTGAGACTCCTTGAAACAGGTTGTAACATGTGCCTTGAATCCATGCCTGGAATCCGTGTAAATGGATTCCAAAAGCAATTAGAAATACTCATGGAAGAAAGCCCTGCAACAAGAATTGGTTGAATTATTTCAAGAATTGAAAACAAGATGTTAATAAATAAAAACCACCCTACCAGCTCTGGAAATCCATCAACTGGAATCTGGACTATGGGTCATTATAATTCTCCTGATTTTTTTCTTTTCCCGGTCTCTTCTGGCCACTCTCAGAAGAAAGGTCTTGTGGATTCAGATGGATGTTTAACCTGGCCCAGAACAGCTGCTACCACAGATTTATTCAGGCTGGTAGAAACCTTGGGAGATCAGTAGTCCAGCCTCCTGCTGAAAGCAGGATTTAGTTCAGACCAGGTTGCTTGGGACTTTGTCCAATCCCAAAAAGTTTCAAGGAAGGGGGGAGATTTCCCTACCTCTCTTGGCCCCTGCTGCACTGCTCAGTTATCCTCTCAGTGATTTTTTTTTTGTCTGTTTGTTTTGTTTCCTTATATCCAGTCAGAACTTCCCCTGTTTCAATTTATGACCAACAGTCTCTTGTCTGCCCGCGCTGCACATCAGTAAGGACCTTGGCTCCATCTTCTTGGTAATCTTCTAGATACTGGCAAGCTGCTATTGTGTCCCTCCTTTTAAGCTTTCTTTTTCTTGCTCCAGTTTACCAGCATCTGTCTTATACTGGGGGGTCCAGAACTGTACACCTTGATTTTGTAGTTGCCTGTCACCTCAGTTCTGGCAGTCTGAGTCGAGTGGCGTTGGACGCTGTTAGAGATGGGGCACGGCATTAAACTGCCGATTAGATTTACCTGGATGGGATTTTGTGTATTCCTGAATCTTCATATTCTTGTCATCTTAAAGCACTTTACATAGGCTGACGTGCATATATATGCTCATACAGATCTGCCCACAGTTTCTAAAATGTATTCAGTTATAAGGGCTTTCAGAATTTGGCCACTTTTAATGAAAAATTTCCAGCCAGTTTCTAATTTCTCAAATCCAACTTAGAGGTAAAGGTTCTATATAGAGGGAAGAAAATAAAACCATCAGAGTTAGGCAATAAAGAAATAAATACACTATGGACTGTAAAAAGTTATTAGTATTCCAATGCAGTCTGTAATTTTTTTTTTACTTTTAGTCTACCAGATATTCCAATTAAATTAACTCCCTTTTTCTGCGTGGTAGTCAGCATAGAGTGGATTATTAATTTGTCTCGTGTTTGGGAAAAGAATGTAGTTAGTATATTAACTTTATAGTAAGGTGTCTCTCTCAAATATTAATATCTGGAATTAATATTGTAGGGACACGGTGCTTACGTGCTCATTGAAATATAATAAATATATATTCACTAATCCTGCAGTTGGTTGCTTCAATAAATAAAATCAATAGAAGTTTAGTTTGATGGCTTTAGTAAGGTATAAGACTTCTTATACAATGGGTAAGTGACACAAAAACAAAACCGGCTTTATTATGGAAGTTATTTTTTTATACATTTTTTTGCTGTGTCCTGAATTCAAAGTAATTTTTATTCTCCTGATCTTTTTGCAATTTCAGTCAAACATTAAATACGTCTGACCTTGAAAGACAGGGTTTTTCCCCCAACTTTGATTTCAATCATGCTGTGCATTATAAAACACTTCTGTTATTGAACCTGCATTTTGCAGCTGGATGAAGTCCCAATAGTTTGGGACTGCTACTTTAGACTGATTCCTGTAAATTGTACTGCAAAATGCAGAGAATAAAACTGGTAGTTATCAATAAAATGTATTTTTAATTGTATGTGTTAAATATATGCAGATCTTATTTGTGCTTTAGCATAAAATGGATGCAAGAGGAACAATCAGGAAAATACTTGTCTCATTTTATAGTATTTTGCAAGATTGGTCAGCTTTTTTTCTGCAGGCATACGGTATTATCATCTGGTATCAGATTTAATTCTCATGCATAGTTCTTCTCTTTTTAAATACCTTTAAATACCTTCCTCTCAGATGCCACTCAGCTTTTGGGTGCAGCACAGGGAATACATTTACTAGGAAGAGATTAGTGAAACCACTTTTTAAAAACGTGGCATCGTAGGTTGCAGTAATAATTCCAGGGACTTGTCGCCTGTCGATACTTGAGGAACAATTACAGGGCCTGTTTGCCAGGTGCAATCGCACAGAATGTACCAAGAGAAGACTCGCTGGGTTACCAAAATGATAAAGGAGAAAAGTGCCACAGGGTTACGTTAGTATTAATAAAATTACTTTCCTCCTTATCCCTGCAGGTATAAGCACGGTGGGGAGGGGCTTTTCTTTTCCCTGATAGTTGCCAGGTATTTGTCTAAGAAAGCAATCACTGAAAATGTGGGGTTCCCTCATATAGCAGATTTTAAACTCATAAATAATAAAAATAAAGCTGTTTAGGGCTGGTAGCAGGGGAATACTTTTTTTTTAAAGTGGCCAAAATGCTTTAGAACCAGACCTTGCAGGGATGCAGGTACCTCAAATTTCTTCAGAGTCTTTCTGTTACAAAGAGTAGGCTTTTAGCTTTAATTAGTTCAATGGACTGTGAATGTTCATGGTGTACCAACACAATAAAAACTATAATAGGACGGTACGAGATTAAGGGGCAGGGGGACAACCTAGCGCTGCATTTCCAGCCTCCCCTGTATCTTCTGCACGCATATTTCAGTACAATCATTGGACATATTTCATCATCTATATTCCCTTATTGTACTTAACCTGGGGTCACTGTAATATTTCTTAGTTTTAATGCTTCCAGATTTATTAAAGGGTTGCTGATAAATTCTTTTAATCCAACGTGACTTATTGATTCATGTATTTGAAAAGATCTTTAATATCCTCTTTGTATGTTTGATTCCTTAAGTGTTGTAAAAAGGCAGAAATTGGTAATTGTTGGTAACAAGATCTCGGGGCCTTAGAACTGTGTGTCATTCATTTAAAGAGGATTAGGAGAGGCATGAGCTCACGGACAGGAGACAGTACGGAAGAAAACCACCAATATAATTACGGATAGTACGCACAATAGGTGGTTTAAGCATGGCTGTTGTAACAACAGGAATTGGGTAATCACATATACCACCCTGGGAGAGGGCAGCTACCTTGTAAAAGAGCCCCTTGGTTCAATGCAGAGGAAAGGCAGTGATCAAATGCCTCCTGCACTGCAGATGTTTACTTTCATCAGTGTATTCGATCAGGGTCACAGCGGAAGAATGGTGTGCTAAAGTGAAAAAGCGTTTTGTGCAGGAAGGAAAAACTTGCTGCTACTGGATAGCCAGTTAATTCTTATCCAAACTAAAACTGTGCATCTCTCCTTCAACTGAGTCACTGCTGAATTGTAGTAAAGCCAGTGAAAGGATGAAGGAATTATATGCTATATATATTGAACATATATATATGTATTGAAATATACATAGATAAGACCATGGAGCAGATCCTCCTGGAAACTATGCTAAGGCACATGGAAAATAAGGAGGTGATTGGTGACAGCCAACGTGGCTTCACTAAGGGCAAATCATGCCTGACAAATTTGGTGGCCTTCTATGACGGGGTTACGGTGTTGGTGGATAAGGGAAGAGCAACTGACATCATCTACCTGGACTCATGCAAAGCATTTGACACTGTCCCACAGGCCATCCTTGTCTCTAAATTGGAGACATGTGGATTTGACGGATGGACTGCTCAGTGGATAAGGAATTGGCTGGATGGTCCCACTCAAAGAGTTGTGGTCAACGGCTCCATGTCCAAGTGGAGCTCAGTGACGAGTGGTGTTCCTCAGGGGTCGGTATTGGGACCAGCACTGTTTAACATCTTTGTCAGCAACGTGGACAGTGGGATCGAGTGCACCCTCAGCAAGTCTGCCGATGACACCACGCTGTGTGCTGTGGTCAATACGCTGGAGGGAAGAGATGCCATCCAGAGGGACCGTGACAGGCTTGAGAGGTGGGCCCATGTGAACCTCATGAAGTTCAACAAGGCCAAGTGCAAGGTCCTGCACAGGGGTCAGGGCAATCCCAAGCACAAATACAGTCTGGGCAGAGAATGGATTGAGAGCAGCCCTGAGGAGAAGGACTTGGGGGTGTTGGTTGATGAGAAGCTCAACATGAACTGGCAAGGTGCGGTCGCAGCCCAGAAAGCCAACCGTATCCTGGGCTGCATCAAAAGAAGCGTGACCAGCAGGTCAAGGGAGGTGATTCTCCCCCTCTACTCTGCTCTTGTGAGACCCTACCTGGAGCACTGCATTCAGCTGTGGGGCCCCCAACATAAGAAGGCCATGGACCTGTTGGAGCGGGTCCAGAGGAGGTGCCATGAAGATGATCAGGGGGCTGGAGCACCTCTCCTATGAAGACAGGCTGAGAGAGCCTGGGGAAGAGAGGGCTCCGGGGAGACCTTATAGCAGCCTGCCAGTACCTGAAGGGGCCTACAGGAAAGCTGGAGAGCGCCTTTTTACAAGGGCATGTAGTGATAGGACAAGGGGTAATGGCTTTAAACTGAAAGAGGGTAGATTTAGATTAGATAAAGGAAGAAATTCTTCACTCTGAGGGTGGTGAGGCACTGAACAGGTTGCCCAGAGAAGCTGTGGATGCCCCATCCCTGGAAGTGTTCAAGGCCAGGCTGGATGGGGCTTTGAGCAACCTGGTCTGGTGGAAGGTGTCCCTGCCCGTGGCAGGGGGGTTGGAACTAGATGGTCTTTGAGGTCCCTTCCAACCCAAACCCTTCTATGATACACAAAAGCAAAACTTGTCTAGGCATACATAGCATTCGACCTTAAAAATGATGAGCTAATTACTTCATTAAGTGACCATCCAAGAAATGCAAGTAGCTGATACAAGCAGACAATATGGACTTGGCAGTTAGGGCAGAGAGAACTTGGGCTTTTTCCTAGTTTGTTTGTTTTGTTTTGTTTTGACCCAGTTCTCACATTTTTTCGTTTTTTTCCATCAAAAAAAGGTTGATTGTTATTGTTCTGCTGGATAACTCATTTGGTCACATGTTTAGATACGTCCCCAGAGAGACAGGGGAAATCTGACAGCTATCCATCTTCTAATGAATGGTCCAGGTAGTGCTACATATAATGTGAGTGTACTTTACACTTTTTGACTGTGATTGAATGTCCCATACAGCTAATACTGAACTTATCTGGAAAAACTGGCATTAGCAGCTGTAGCAGGTCACTCATTAGAAGAGGTTCTGTGTGAAGAACTAGGAAGAAATTACCAAAAAATAGAAGGGGTTGTACAGTCATTCTGCAGTCTTGGTGTATTTTTTGTTGTTGTTGTTGTTGGAATATCAGTGCGAAAGAATGCTCAGATGTGATCTGTCAGTGTGCGGGCGGGATGAAGAACATGAAACTCACTTATTGAGAGAAAAGCTTTATTGCTCTTGCAGTACACTTGGGTAAATTTTCAGCCTCCTCAGTCATGAATAAGAAGGGTCACGACACTTTTTATCACTCTTTGGGTGTACAGAATTGCGTTACAGGATGGTATTATGCCCAACTATGATTACTACCAGACGTGCATTTTTTTGCTATCAAGAATTTGCAATAAAACCAGCATGAGTTCAAGTGAGATTTTGTGGCACTCATCCAGAATGGTTTCCCAGTGAACACCATGCCAGATATTTAAAGCAATAAGGATATCTGCCTGATAAGTTATTTTTCTCTCTGGAATCTAATGTTCAGATCCTTCTGTCAGCCTGACTGTTCTCCAATTGCATTCCAAATTTAGCTAATGATCTTGCAATACCTTAGACAGAAAGTGGAAGTGAACACATGAAGTGTCAAAAGAAACTATGAAAGAAGTCTAGCTGTAGCTCAGTAATAATTCATGGTTGATGACATTACCAGAGGTGATGAGTTTCGCACACATACGCATTTAGAGGAGATGTATTATTTCATAAAATGGAAGGCTGCAAAATCAATAGGAACAGCTATGGGACAGAGTGCCAGGAGTAGACATGGCATCCTCATTGAATTTAATAAGCAGACGTTGCCTGATGGTTTTGTTGTTAGAGCATTGTGTTCTAAACCCGTCTCAGCAGTAATGTGCATTAACTCAGCTACTGGGAGCTCTGCGTGGATCGTTGTCGTTTGTATGTTTGGGAATAAAGAACGTGGATCTCATTTCATTTCCGTCAAAGCTTCGCTAAGATACTGATATCAAATGACTTCTGAGCGTTGTAAACACGTGCCATATGGGTTCTTATTGATTGACGTGCAAATCTTTGACAGCAGAAATCCAGGCCATGTCAATCACTGGCTGTCAGCATGACAGTCACTCTTCTTTTTGCTGTGATTAAATTATAATGCCATTAGGGGCTCGCTACACGTTATAAGATGGTAACGTTGGCAGGAGAGCTGAGAAGCTGCAGGAGCTCGTGGCTGTGACGCGGGAGGGAAAGCAGGCGGCCAGCGCTGGCGACTGGTGGAGTCGCGATTGCAGCCTGTCGGACGGGGTACCCAGACTAGTAAATATTAAGCAGCGCCTGCTCTTTTTCAGGAGCCTCCATGGGATGCTTATCTTTCTTTCAGTAATGCCACCTGCCACATTATTTGATGTCCGGGCACATTTTCTATGCTAACTTTCAAACACCTGCTACTGTTACAAAATATTTTTTCGAAAGAACACGTGCTTTATTTCCAGTTTCTTATCTACTTCTCTGATTTAATATTGATATCTGTTTATTTTCTTTGACTTTTATATCTTCTTGAAGCAATATGTGATAAGTTATGCAAGATATGACCTATTTAATTTTTTGGCTGTTCATACTTTGGGTCTGCATTGGTTTAGGGCATATCTTTATATATTTTTTTTTTAAATAGATGTATATGTGTGTACAGACACACATACGTATATATACATACATGCATAAGCATATAGGCGTGTGTGTATATATATGGCTTTCATTGTATAAAAATTTAGGCCATTCAGAACTGACCGTTCAAAGCTGTAGATCTGTTACAGAAAGTTCCTGGTTTAATCTGCAGCTTTCAGAGCCTTCTTGGCAATCGCTTTGTTTATTTTCAAGATTACCGATAAATTAGGAACATTTTACACAACGCTGAAAGAAGAGGGAGAGGTTGCGCATTTAATTTCTATGAGCATGTGTCTTAAGTCTTATATATGTCATTTCAGACATACGGCTGGGTTGACTTCTGGATGTTAATAAATGTTTAGAAATAACACGCCCAGAGAAAAGTATCAGGACGTGGCAGGAGGCTGTAACAGATCTTTACAAGGACTACTGCTCCAGGAAGAACGACCTGTAATCTCACGGAACTTTCTATAGATTGTGGCGACAAGTAAAGCATAACAAGTTGTGACAAGTAGGTTTGTGATGGTTCTAGAAATATTTTGAGTGTTTTATTAATGAAAAGCTAACTAGATTAAAAGCTTGTAGAAATGATAAGAATAACAAGTAGCTAACACATTTCTTTTTGAACATTTACAGGTGTTAAACACTGCGTGCTTACTTGGGGTTTATTTCTTTACCATTTTTTTGTGAACAGCTTGCTCTGAAGAAACAGAATTCTATTTTTGCGTTCCCTTGTTTGTCATTGCACATACAGAACAGCAATAAATTCTTGTTTTTTCTTTTATTTACTCCTGGTTTCTGTTTGGGAAGACCAAAGGGAGGCATAGAATATTATGGCATCCTCTATTAATGCCTCCCTTGCAAGCAGCTGTACAAATGAAGTCGGAGGTAGTGCTTAATGAGTTAACACAGCTGATACAGAAGTTTTATGCCTCGTGTTAATGCATTTTTATAATATGGATTTTTGTATGCATTTTAATATTCTGTTTTACGCTGATAGGAATATTCACAACATTTTTTAAAAACGGGAGGGTAGAGTGCGATTAGCTGTTATAGCAGCCAATATCCACTAGAGTCCTTCATGAAAACTTGCAATGGTTTTCAGCGATAGTTTAGCTTCAGTACAGCAGAATGTGTATCAATAATATTTTGTTGTCTTTGGGATCTTGGACCATTTAAGTTTTGCAGCCTCTCCGAGATGCCTAAGGCATTATGAAGACCCTCTATACAGATAATAAATTGAGACTAATGCTGGGTGTATGTGATCCTTCCCCTGTTGGCATACGGCAGTGCAGCTGCAGACACGTGTGTATCTCGCGTGCTTGGAGCCTGCTGCCTGTTCACCAGAACGTGAATCGGTTTTGTTCAGCACACAGATGAAAGTTTATTCACACTGCCCAGTTCCCTTAGCAAAGTGATAATAAAGCTTCTGAAGTGACTCAAATTGCTTGTAACGGTATGTACGGATAAGGACATTGGAAATTTAAAAATACCCGCAGTTATTAATACTGCTTTTAAAATATTGAATAAAGACCAGTTTGAAATATTCTTTCTGCAAGTATTGAACGTTGCATGCTTAATCGGCTTATATTTCATACTCTTCAAAGCTTTCATCTGTTTATTCTCCTCCTAGTCTCTTATGAATTGCTCACATAGCTGGATCAGCCTTTCGAATTTCCACCAGTTTTCCGTTCAGGAACGCGAGACAATGAAACTCGTACAGATTTGTGGATTATAACCCGGGAGAGATCATTTTAGCGGTTGAAAATAACATATGACTTCAGACAGAAGCACTGGCCTTGGGCTGTTGCTGCAGAAACAAGCACCCTTCATTTAGCTGCAGGTGGCAGCAGAACTCTAGTGTTATTTTTACCCAGCCCCAATCTCGAAATGGACTGCTAGGAGGATATCAATAGAAATGTGGATAATGCCATTGAAAGAATTTTTTTTATTTTTATGTGCAGCTTGAATTATTTTTTGCAAATAGGACTAATTTTTCTTTTAAGCATTACAGAGCATTCCGGTCTGACAAAGTTCTAAGATTTTTATCCTGGTGCCTGCAGATATAAATTTATTAGCTTAATTGTAAGTCCAACTGATATGCTGTGTATAAAGCCAGAGCAGTGAATGTTAAGCGTTCGCGAGATTAGCGCTGAAACTTTAAATATAAGCAGGTAATTTGCCAGATACGTGTGTACAGGATCCTGTAAAATTTTGTAAAATGGACAAAACATTTGTAAGTGGCACCATAATACAAAATATAACCTGCTTGTCAGTGAATGTTTTAAGTTATCCATTAGCTTTCGTGTTATGATAGTGAAATAGGGACAAGCTGTAAAAGATGTGGTTAGAAAGTGGGGGGGGGTGGTGGTGGTGAATTTTTCTTTGGGAAATACAAATAGAGGCTATTTGCAGAGCACATTGTTTAGTTAAATTGTTCACAAAATGATTTGTCCTAACAGAGAAGTGTTACTCTGGCTTATTTTCTAGCTGTGTGTGCCTGTTCCTCATAGCAAGAGTAAGAATCAGACACACTGGGATGCTTGTGCTGCCTAGTACTTCTTACCTTATATTCTCTGACGAGTAGATTTGCATTTCAGTGTCTTAAAATCAATATTGGGTGACCTGGGCACGTGTATTATTGTAAAGAAGGACAAAACCTCCCAGGTATGGAGAACAGGCCACTCTTTGGGGACCAGGAACCAAGAAGATCCTAAAAGTAAATTTCAGGAGGATTGAAGGCTGTTTGATCTGGCAAGTGCTGAGAAGGCTAAAGGCTGGGACTGAAGCCTGCAGCTCCCGTAGAGCTGAGGAAGCTGCCATGCTGTTGGACTGCTATTAGGCAGACGTCTCTCTGTAGGCTTTCTACGACAGGAGCTCTTTCCCTTTTTCACGCAGTTTTTTCACGTACGGAAGCTGTGCAACTTCAGCTTTCATAGAGACGCGCTGTGGTTAGTGTGATGGGTACTTCGGGGCGTGGCGAAGAACTGGCGCCCAAAGAAAGTCCTTTGGTCCCAGTATGATTCCGCCAAGCCTATCAAAATGGTCACTACTTCTTCCAGTACAGTAGATAGCTGTATCTATCAGGTTTCTTCGCGTATATTTGTGAGGCAAGTGAAAACCTAGTTATATCTGGAATGTGAAAATCTTATGGGTTGTAATTGTCTGTTAGTAGTCTGGGTAAATACGAATGAATGGGGGATAAAACCAGGAGTTACACCTGTAGAGCTACTCTTGGTCCACGTTGAATCACCTTAGTAAGTAGGTGTGGAGTAGTAGACTGCTGTAACTTCTAATTGCTCTGTGTTTAAACAGAGTATTTTTCTCCAGAGCTGTCAGCCTGGCGTATTTGCCTACAACTAAATTCACTTTCTGAACTATGTGTGAATGATTTGTATCATCAGAGCTAGCGGAGAAAAAAATTAAGTCTCTCTGACAAACATTTAGGCTTCTTCCGTGTATGTTATTTGACAGTAGTTTTACCTTATTTTGCATTGGAGTCGTTATTGAGAACAATAATACTGTGTCCACCACTTGTCAGAGTACTCTCCCCCCCCGAATCTGAAATACTATAGAAATATTTATAAAATAAATACAAATTGCTTGTTGATGTGTACTGTGGATAGATTGGCAATGCTGTGGTATGAATGTGACCATGGATCAAACCTTTTTGTGACTATGTATAAAGGAACTTCTCCTTAACGCTGTAGTTCTTCCTAATACAAAGGTGGGGAAAAAAGTGCAGTTGAGGACAACGGAGCTGTAAGCCAGAAAATGGATTGTTTGCTCTCTCTCCACTTTTTCGTATTCTTCAGTTATCATTCACAGCAGAGGGAAGTTCAAAGCAAACTTTGAATATATTCTTTAGAACAAGTAAGCAATTCACAGCTTTCATGGAATGTTTCAGATGTTCGTTTTCATCTGCCTTAGCCATACATCCTATTGTTCTGTTATTGTCGGCACTGCATTGAACAGAAATAATACCTCAGCTTTATAATGCCTTGGGCACGGAAGGGTTTTTTCACGTGTGATAAAGGTTTCCTATAGAATTTAGTTGTATCAATGTGCTGAAGTAGTGATACATAATATTGAAGAGCTTCCAATTTTAGGTTACACCCAGTGCCACAGAAGTTATTGTGGTTTTGAAGATGCTTTCATTTGATCCCTAGTTACACTAAACTTTTCACAGGTTTTATGAATAGCAAGTCGCTAATAACAGAGTCTTTGGATAAACACGCCAGCACAGCAGACAAAAGCAGAGAACAGATCGACAGTCAACTGCTGATCATTGAAAAGGTACGACTGAAATAACCTTTTCAAATTACGTTTGCAATGGTGTCATAGCAAGAAACTCCCAAACCCAAACTCTTATTCCCCAAGTAAACATGAACTGAAGAATAACGTTTCAGCAGGTGTGCTTATATCGCTATTCAAACTGAAAACCACTCAACGCTGCACAAGGCTTGGCCCTTTGAACAGGCCGTGAAAACAGTTTCTTTCCCACATTTCTGTTGGAATATGTTCTTGGGAGGAAGGTAAAATGGGCGCATTAACCCATGGTGCTAAACTTGTATGCTTTAATCTTTTCTTTAATTTTCATTGGAATACGATGAACTTGTGGCTATTGCAAATACTTTTACTGGTTTTACAAATAAACATTGGATACGCATTCAGCTCTATTCTAAAACATTTTAAAGTTTCCTTTCTGAGCTTCTGCTTTTCTTTCTAGCCATTTCTTTTTTCTTTTCTTTTTTTTTTGTTTTTGTGGGGAGTAGGGGTTTAACTTTTGCACAGCTATAGCAGACTCACTTATATACCTAGGTGATTATTGTCTGGCCATCAAACTAGTAGTAAAATGCCTGTTTAATGTACAAAACTTTATTTTTAAGACAGAAGAATATTTTTGCAAGGAAATAGTTCTCTCTGACACTAATTAGGAGTGGTTCTTAGGATCAAAGCCAAATTTACTCTCAGAGATGTAGTTTGCATATTCCCTAGGCTGTTTTACTTAAAAGCTTGTATCTAAAGCCAATTCCTCTGGCTTTAGAGTGCAAGGTTCCCACATGTCATTTAGCAGGACTGCTCCGCTTAAGTGAGCAGTACGGGTGACAAGTGCAGCGGCAGCCGCATCCCTGCCGGTCTGCGGACAGCGAGGATGCGCTTTAATGGGGAACGGAAACCAACCGAGAGATCTTCTAAGAGGGAGGAAGCCTGAGGCCTAAGAAATAAAGGCATTAAAACAAATGTTTTCTTGTTGTTTAGGAAAAACCGTGAATTCTTAAGGAATTAAGCATAGTAATAACAACTATCACAAATCTTGAAAATGGGACAAGAAAGGATGTTCTCCCTGGTTTGCAGGGCAGCACCCAAGGGGGATCTCTGGTGAAGTTCCCTCTGTGAGCTTGCTTCCTCTCCTTTCTTCCAGACCTCTGTATAGGAAACCGTGTGTTTTCCTCCTGCTGTCATTGAACCAGCAGGAGGTTCTGCCACCAGCAAACTGCATTTATCCACCTGAGCCTGTTGCCTTCTTATTCCACTAGAACGTCCTCTAATAACAAGGGCTTCTCTGTCCCTGGCTGTTTGTCCCAGCTTCTCCGCTCTCCTCTTCACGGTCCCCCTCCAGGCCTTACTTCGGCCTCGCTCCCTCTGCTATCCGTGAGGTGGATTTTTGGTTTAGGGGATGAGGAGGACACAGGACAAATGTACGCTTGCAGAGGCGAGTACGTGCTGTAATTGCAGTGTTCCCAAAGGGCAAGAGACGACCTGAAGCCTACAGAAGTTCCTGCTGCTTCTTGTACCAGTGAAGCCTCAGGAAGCGAGTTTTGGCACAGACGTTTGAAATCCATTTCTTTAAATACGTATTTAGGTCAATAATGGCCTTCATATCGCTCTCTTGTTTTCTTTTGTGTTTGTTTTTTGGTGGTTTGTTTTTTTTTTTTCTTTTTCCCAGATAGTAACTTTCTGTTAAATTCAGCTTCTCAGTCCCGGTCATGACTTGTCGTTTGAGTTGACTGCAGGTTCAGCTTTGTCTTTTTTTGTCCTGCGCGAGGTTTAATTACGAGAAGAAAATTTCAGTTCCCTTCAACAAAACAGCTTCTACTGGTTTATGGGAGTCTTGAGTTTTATTAATACCGAGCAGCTGTTGGTGCTTTAACTGGGTAGTGCTGGGCGCAGAGCCGTATTGCAAATTCCGACCCATTTGTGAGCGCTCGGTAGAGACTCAGATGAATTAATAGGGAGGTGGAGCTGGTACTGGGCTATGATGGAGCACGGGTCTCTGACAAGGCGACAGGCAAGCATCAACCTTCAAAAGCTTGATACAAATAAATTTATATTTTAATTTAATTACGTACGTTCCATTCCCCATCTCTCCTCCCGATTTGCTTGCTCTGAAGCTATTAGGTGTTAAATCTTTGCTTTAAGTTCTAAACAAAATGTAGTCTTGTCTTTATAAATGTTTTATGGCTTCTGTAATGTCAGTACTATCCTCTTCGGTTCTTCAGACACCTTGGAGATCAAGTAATTCAAAAAGGATGGGTATTTAGCTTCATCATAACAAAAAGAACCCCACTTTCTCCTTTAATTTCAGTAAATACTTGATATTAATGTATTGAGATGACTGTTTTTTCTCACAAGAATTATATTTTATTTGATTTTATAACATTTTTGGAAGTGGGACAGAAAGCCATTATTTTGGGTATCAAACACAGAAGCTATAAACTTAACCTTTCAGAGCAGTGTTTTCAGTGAAAAATCTAACAATTTTTCCTAATAGAAGCTCAGACAAGTCTATAAACCTTTTATAACTTAATGAATGCTTCACACCAGACGCTGATTCCCTCGGTAAGCAAATCTATAGTTAGTGAGACGCAATCTTTTCTCATGATTTAAGTTTGTTGAAATCAGATTGAGACTTTCCAGACTTGAGAGTGGTCACATTTTTCATAGCTTAACTGTAAATCATCTTTCACTTAGAAGATTTAGAGACAGACTGAGGAGCTAAATCTTTTAGTTTGCCTTCCTAACTAGTAGAAGCCATTAGATGAGCCTCATTATGGTGTTTCCTAAAGGATTAGATAAAACAGTTTGGTAATGTTCAAAGTAGGACAAATACCATTACAAGTATAACAACTTTATCCTTCTGATGATTTAGGTGTAGAATTAGGTGTGATTACAAGACACTTGGAAATTGCTTGGATTGACAGAGTCGATAATCAAAACCTTTCAGCTATGAAATTAATGGTAATAAATGATACTGCCAATAATCAGTTGTAAAATTTTGAAATTGTGAACTGAAGTTCTTTTATTCTGATAGCAGTCAACAGCCCAAAAGCGCAGTTCTTAGTGTCAACGCTGGACTTTGCAAGACCGCGCTCACGTGAACAGTCCTGTAGATGTCGATGAGCCCACTCGCATACTAAAGCTTTAGGGAAAGTGGCCTTTACTTTAGAATTTGGTTTATGGCAATTGGCTGCTTAAACACTTGCTGCATGTGATATACAAGCGAAGACCAGGACCTTTCAATAGGAAACAGGAATTCAATTGCTGTTAAATTGTGATAATAACAACAAGTTATTGGCAGTTCTGAACGTGTAATTTTTTTTCGGGATTGAATGTTGAGATTTTGAGTTGATGTTGAAATTTCGGTTGAGACTTGATGTTGATGTTGAAATTTCAGTTGAGATTTTGACTCCTTTCGTACTGCCTTATTTAAGCATCTTTATTGCTTCTTCAGGTTTGGGGGTTTTGTTTTATTTTTTCATTTAAATGTTGGAGTACTCCCTATTGAAAATGCTGAGGTTTTGCATGTATTTTGATTACACCTGCTTTTAATACTCAGTTTGTGTTTATAGTAGTATTAAACCAATTTAATGCAAGCTCTTGGTTAAAGAAATGCAAATTAAATCTCACAGATTTTTTACAAAACAGAAAGAAGTTTGTAACACAGCTGTAGATGTTCTATTAACCCTAAAGCAGAACCAAGAGTAAACCACCTTCTTTTTTCCCCTTCTCAGATTTTCCCTTTTGGAAGTAAAGAGAACTTCATGAAAATTAATTGTTCTTTTCTTTGTCACGTAAAACAAAGCTGAAAGTAAGGTGAAATGGGACACTGCTCACCGACCTTCTTTAAACATAATGCTTTGTAAGTTAAATCCGTCAGTGAGAAACATACCACTCTGCCATATTACGTTAGAATTGCTTTATGCTTTTTTTTTTTTTTGGTACACAAAGATAAAGCAATGACCATGTACCGCTGGTGTTATCGCAGCACAGAAAAGGGGTATTAGTGAGTTAGCCTTGTCAGGCTGGTATCTTCCTTGAAAGAACATTCTATTTCCATTTCTTTTAGATAACAATTTAACCTAAAAGGACAGGTCTTGTTATCTAGTGACGTTCTACCTGGATATACTGTTTAAAACAAGAATGCTGCTTTATGCGTGCCGCCGAGAGATCTGGCTGCAATAAACTCCAAACTCAACACTCTAAGGAAAAGACTCTGGGAAGATGATTTAGTGTTCCAGTTGTAAGTTCTTTTGCTGGAAAATAGCAACTAAAAGATAATTCTCCAATGCATGCTTATGGATTTCCCCCTCTGTAAAATGGTAGTGTAATTTCTTTGAAAGCTGCTTTTGTTTTATTTTTGATAGTAGAGAGAAGCTCTTAGTATTATGAGCTTTGTCTGATTAAGTGCGCAAAATGACAAACAAGGTTGTCCTGTGCTCATCTTCTTCCTTCTTTAGGCAGATAATCACCTTTAGAAGCCTGGATCCTATTCAGCTACTCTGTCAGTCAGCAATACCAAGACCCTAGTAAGCCGCATTTATCAAACTAAACACTTGATCTGTATCGGCACATCAGCTGGTGGCGAGGTCTAAGACATAAGATGAAAGTTGCAATTAGGATTTAGGAGGACATTTTATTATCTGAGATTTGAAATAGGTTTTCTTAGTTAATCCAAACATCTTTCCACTCAGATATGTTGACAGAGCCCTTCTGTACATGTACTTACTTCAGCTTAAGTGGGAACTGCAATGGATGTTGCCAAGATTTAATACCTCTAAAAGGAGAATACTTGTCAAGGGCAGGACGCCGAGGGTGGAGTCAGAACACTGCCGGCACGCTCTGTCTGTGCAGTCTTTCTTCGAATGGTATTCAAAAGCCAAATAGTAAGTTCTGGGGCAAAATTTTACTGGCCAGCTTTTTCTGAAAAATAAAAACTATTTCTTAATAAAGGGCAATTAGTAGCTTAAACAAGATTAGAATACACCCCAGCAGCTTTTATAGGTATGTAGGACATGCAAGTCAGTAGCTTGGGTATGGACTCTGTATGCGCAATGCCCAGATGTTACGGAGAGGGTGGCTTTCCCAAAACCTAAAGGGCAGAATAACAGGCTTACCTTTCTCACGCTCCCTGAAAGTGCCTCCTTACTTTGATAACAATACATTCTTTTTCTTATTGGCATGTGTAGCCCTAACTTAGCTATTTCTCCTTGGTACGTGAGGGGGACTGGTGTTTGCAGCCGGTGGCATTCAATCAGTAGCGGATCGACCTGGCTGGTTGGCAGGTAGCATTCTTGTGCCCTTCGAGTTGCCCTGCGGTATCGGAGGCAGCCTTGCTGGGCTGTTGCTATTGTCTCCAGGTTTTGGGTGCTACCTGTTCTGATTTGCCATTGTCCTAGAAGAGGGAGACTATTCCTATACAGAAGGAACGCTGTAAAGACTGTATCTTCAGTTAGATTTATCAGCGTACAGCTCACCGGACCGTATCTGCCGTATCTTTGGTGCTTTGGTGTCTCCAATGTTGTCTGGGAGTTTCTTCTTGCTCCACGCTATTTGAAATGGTGAAAGGAAAATAGAAGCAAGTCTCCAAGTTTCATCGTCAGTGTACAGATGTAAGCATGTGAATTGAAATCCTGGCTATTTAAATTTTCACAGCAGCCTCTAACTTTATAAATGAGAGATAGCTGGAAGAGACTCTCTTACAAAAGTACTGAGGTTATTACACGAAATGAAATAATTTTCCAAATTTCAGTGTGACTGTACAGCCGCAGTAATTTCTAAAGATAAGGCAAAATTGTTCCCCTTCGTCGCTGAGCAGAGACAATCCTCTGACCGTGCGGTTGTACGGTGCGCTGCCTGAACAGCAGAGGTCCTCAAGACCCAGCTCTTCATGCTCAAGTGGAAATTTTGCAGCAATTACATTCCATTAGTCATTTTATAAAACAATTTTGCTCAAGGATTTTGTCATGCAGTTAAACAAAATGGTCATCTTGTTTTCCTTAAATATTTTTTTAATTATTGTGAAATATTATCTGTTATTATTTCTTTTGCAGTGTTGCGGTAATATTTTAGAAAAACACTTGGAGGGTTTAAGTACTCCTCCATCAAGCCTTTTGAAGAAACATACAGCAGTATTTTAGCAAAGTAGTTCCTGTGCCTCATTTGTCATTAAATGGCAGTGCTGCTGCCTAGAAGCATAACTTTTTTATTAGTATTAGAAAACATACAAGCATCTGAAATGTTATGGTAAAATGTAACTCTGCTAGCCAGAAATTATCAGTTCATGTTCAATTAAGACTGTAACTAATTTTTACCTCACTGGAGAGATACTAATTCAAATTATTTGAATGAGTACAGCAAGTAAAGAGTCGGCACGGTCTGTTGAATTTATGGGCTTGGACAAAACTTAAATATTTATGCACTTATACAGGTAACTTTATTACCAGCCTCTCATTCATGGATTTATAGAAATATCTTACTAAAGACAATGGCATGGACATGAAGTGATAAATATTGAGAGTATTTTTTTCTTCTATGTAGTCTACTGGCTGAGTACCTTAATAGCTCTGTCTGGCCCGAAACCCCTTCCAACTTTGTTGCTGGTAACTTCCCTGTAACCTGGACAACTAAGCTTTGAATAGAAAGCAAGAATATAAGTTAAAGTAGCTGCAGTTTATTTTAAAATATTTTCCATGATTAACACATTTTTAATGGCAGGAAACGCTCAGATTTTGGCCTCATCATTAAGTATGCTGGAGAATAGGTTTTGTGCTAGAGTAGCTGCTACCTTTGTGTCTCCGCTCGCAATTATTTCCAAATTGTCGCACTGCTTACCATTGCTACTAGTATTAACTTGGTTGGTGATTCACAGGTTTTCAGAAGGCCAAAAAAAAAAAGCATTTTACTTCAAGTTGGCTCACTACTGTCTTTAACCTGTCGTGTTTTCTGGACAATCTCATGATAGTGCCTTTTTGTAAAAGCTCTCTGAATGATGGATTAAGATCTGTCTTGGATTTTACATGGATTAAGTTTTAAATTAACATAAAAGAATAACAATGTGAATCAATTTGATCAAAGAAAAAGTGTCACTAATTATTTAAACAGGACACTTACTACAGAGGTTTAAAGGCAAAGAAGCGGATTTCCCTTGCATGTGGATCAAATCAGAAGTATCCCATAATTGACTCTTTACAAGACCTTGCTGCAGCGTAATGGACTAGATATTAAAGCCTTAAGTATTTAAAGCTAGTTTCCGTCTTTCTCTAAATGGAGGTCTACCACTAAGAGCTATTTTACAAGTCTGACACATTAGCTACATCACTGTGAAATACACTGGGCTCTGGCTTCTCTGGTCCGGAATTTCAAGAGCTTTCAATAGTTCAATGGTGTGAAATGGGTAGCATTGAACCTGTGAGAAGGAATGAGCATCCTAAAAATAAATTCCAGATGGGGATGTCTGTTGGAAGGGAACGGAGGTACTGGATGTTCCTCTCGTATAAGCATTTAATTGATTTTATCTTTGCCACCTATTTTTAATTTTGTTGGTGCCTCTTGGGAAAACTCCCTCGCTGGTACCAATAGCTCTCAAGGCACGTGAGCCTTTTTTCTTTCTGGGTTCTGAAGATGTAGTCTTCCGCATTTATCTCTGTTTCAAAACTGGATCGGGTGAATGCCATTACCAATGAAATGCTGGTTTCTATATGAAGGGATATTGTGTTTTCCCATCTAGGGAGCACATGCCGGTTTTCTTTTGGAGGGCATGCGGCAAAGCCCTTCCAAAAAAAGACTGCCATCTTCTTGTGCAGTCCTCCTTGTTTGCACAAGAAGTATTGCATGACTTACACTGTCAAAATATTAGAGATGTTATTCCTAAGGCAGCTAAAGGTAGTACAGTTTACCCAATCCTATAAAAACAATCACAAATAAGACAGGAACACATGAAAGCGTTGTAGGTACTCCCATTACAGAGTTTACAGGATTGAGCCAATCCTTTTTCCTTTTTTTTTTTTTTTTTTTTTTTAGTACTACTAAATATAAAATGGTAAGTGTTACGTTAGGTAAGATTTCTGTCAATATAAACTTTTATTTGTATTGATCTGTGCTTTGCGCTAGAGTCAGTGACCGTCCCGCGTGCTCTTCGTTTGCCATTAGTCTACGCTCCGAGCAGTCTCTCCCGCCGTGTACCCCAGCCTTTACCCCCGGCTTCACCTTTTCAGACAGCCCTATATATGTGGTACGGTAGTGTTACACTGATATAATAAAGTTACGAGCTGTGTTTCTTAATCAGTTTCTTTTTGTATGGAAATAATTCATATATAAATATTCCTTTACTATAGTGGTTTCTACTATATAGACTTATAGGATAATATTACTTGGCAAGCAAAATAATCCTTAATGTGATCCAGAATTTGCTTTTAGCCAATTTCTGTCTTCTAATGTCAGGTAGAAACCAAATCATCCTGAAATCAACTGGAGATCAGTGAGGGAAGGGGCCTTGTGAAGGAAGAAATTTTGTCCCATAGGCACAATTTAAAATTCCAAAAGATGTGAAAATTTTGAAAATCTTAACTTCAATTTGTAACATCTGGGACTTCAAACCAGACATAAACAATACTGAATGAATTATAATTTTTTGTGTTTCCTGAAAATAACTTTGTAAATATTAAAGACACAAATTATGCTTTAAAATGGGACTGGACATTGACTATGATTACTCTGAAAGATGAAGTATTTCATACACAAAGATCAAAGCAAGCTGTTTCAAAGGAGAAATACTTTGTAAAAGTTAGTCAGAAACTTTGGCTTACGGATTTAACTGTTCCTTTTTGTGTAGGTGAAGAAAGAGAGCCAAGTTTTCAAGTATTTATTTTAACAATTACTCCTAGGCTTGTCATCTTCTTGGAGGAAAGGACCTCCCGTGTTTTGGTTAAGCCATGTGTTCGTCGTGGGAACGTTGGGGTTTCTTCATTCAGCTGCAGTCAAGGTTTGAGCAGCTAATAACAAGTAGCTTAACAAAACCTCATTTTTTATATTTGGCAGGTTGACATTGTCCGCCCAGCAAGGCTACTGCTAGGGTTAGAGTAATATTTTCAGCGAACACTGGTGCTGCAAAGCGATTGCAGTTTTGTGCAGTCTAACCACATGCATGCTCAAACGTACCCGGCTGACCACATCCTCTCCAGCCCTGGCAGCGAGGGACAGAACCCATCTTCTCGTAGTCTAGCCAGGGCCTAAGAAACAGATTTATCCTTGTCTGAGTGATTTGGGGATTTCGGCTGTTTCATCCAGGTTGACTATATGTGACGCATTCGCTGACGCCGGATCCGTTCTCTGCCTCTGTGCGATGCCCAGGTAAAGGGGCTTTGCACGGAGGGGTAGGGTGGCCGTTTCGGGGAACGCCGATGGAGCGGATCTCCGAAATTCCAACCGCAGACCTGGGGCTGCGGCAGCTCCGCAGCAGCTGCGCTCCCCCTGCTTGGGGTTGCATTCGTACTCATGGCTTTCATCCCTCAGTTTTCCCCATGTGATTTAAAAATGAAACAAAATGGAGTTCCTATGGCACATATTTATTCCAATGATCTTCCAGCTTTCCACATCCTGCTCCCATGCCATAGCGGAAATATTCTAGCTCTTCTGCTGCTTGGACTGTAGGGGTCTGAGTTGTTAAACCTTTTACATCTCAATGGTGAAAGCTGTGTATCTTTCTTTAAAGCTAATTTTCTAATAGTTAATACTATTTAAGAAAAAGCTCATATCTTTCTTTAAATCTAATATTCTAATAGTTAATACTATTTAAGAAAAATCTCTTGACTTAAATCATGTCAGAAGGAGACACTTAGGCCCTCAAGGATCCTAAGCATCATTGTACCAAAAAAGGGCTTGTGAGTTGCTGTTTCTTCCAAAGAAAGTAAAACCAAGCAAACCCTTAACTCTTAACTTGGTTTCAAAATCTTACCACTAATTTTTCAGTCATGAGATTTCTGCCTGAAGTACTTTCCTTGGGCTATCTTCATCTTTACACCAAAACAAATATTTTTAAAAAATCCATTTTCCATTGATTTTCTTACCCAGAAAAGCAGCTAGGAGCTAATAAAAGGAGGAGGGCTGGTCCAAAGAAAGCACCGCGGCTGTTGTAGATTTGCAGAGCTGGTCTGAGGAGCAACAAGAGCTGCTGTCAATCGCCTGCCTTTTCCTCATTTGCAAGGCACAGCTGGAGAAGACCTGGCCACGTACCCGCGCAGGGGCTCCATTCCAATAGCATCCAAATAGAGAGATTAAACTAACATAAACATTAATTTATATTTAAAAATTAACCTAAGGAACTAACAAGAAACAGATGAGACTAATCATAAGGAAAAGCCTGATCTCCACAAAACGAAAAATAAAGCCCTCTTGCCAAAGACTCTTTTCCCAGACACATGGGTGCTTTCCTTCAGCTCACCAGGTTGCATCAGAACTGATTTTGTATGTTAAAAATGAATGTTAATTTTTAACTACGTATGTGTGTATATGCTTGGAGCACCCAAAAAGCTTACTGAGGTGAACAGCGCAAAGTATAATAGAAAATTCAGAAAATATATGGAATGAAGGCAGGAGGCAGGATCCTCTATTTCTGTTGATGACAGCAGTTTGCCTGGACATAACCGTCACTACCAGAATATTAAAAATACCCTCATCTGTCTTTTATCTGTATACAAACATGAAAAGAGCCACTAAAATAATTAACTTAAAGCTATGTTAGATACGTAGACTTTATACGTAGACTAGATACGTAGACTTTAAAGACACGTAGACGAAGTAGAGCAGCAACGCGCTTTGTACCCCATTTTAAAACAATATCGGCCGTAACTGATAAAGGGAGCGTGTGTATTGCCTTAGAACGATCTCCTAATCCAAGCTGAAGCCAGGGCATTTACATCTCACATACCAGTTGTATTTCCAAAGAAAAACGCTAGAGCCCATCACCTCCAAGGTGGTTCTTGGCTGCCAGGCAGGCTGCAGGCAATTTTGCTAACTCTACTAATGTGTCCAGCATGGAAAGCACAAGCTTGTATAAGCATTGACTTTCTTCTGAATTCACAGCCCTTCGAAAACTTCTAATTACGTAACTATTGGTGCATCTGGATGTATCTGCGATGAGATTCGTTCATATGCTGTCTTCCCATCGCCTTCCGTCTGATTCTTGCCCTGTATTCAGCTTTTTGTTTTGGTCAATAGGATTTCAGTCCTGCCTTAAACCGTTATGGCAGCATTTTGTTTTTACAGGAAGTTCTGTGGAGAACCACAGAGGTTTTCAAATCTGAGACAAGCAGCCTGCTTGTGATTTGAAACAAAACAAGGCCTTTTTTTAGCTTTGATTTAATTTCCAGGCATTCTATAAATGTCCTTAGAATCTACCAAACTAAGCTAATGTAAATTTATGAATAATATCCTCAAGATGCAAGTAAAATTTGCTTATGTCTTTAAGCTGTTAGGGTCTCTTAAAGACGGCAGCCAGTTAGTATGCCCCAGGCTCTGCTTCCCTCGATCCAGCATACCCTTTAGAACATTAATTTAATTGTGTTAAATTTCCTAGGGGTGTTAATGGAAGATGTTGGAAGTAAAGGTATGAATCCTGGTTCATAGTCACAAATGTTTTATTTCATCTCCAGATAGATTATTTTTAAGTAATGTGTAATTTGGTTTTCATTTCCTCTCCATTTTATTTAAAAGAAAAAGCTTTCTGCATTGTTATTTGCTGTTGCAGTTAATCTGTGCATTAAGAGCAGCAAAAGTTAATCTTATAGCATAGCAGGCTTGCATGCTACTTGGAAAGTTTAATCCATCATCCTGTGTTTATTTTTCAGCTGTTTAGGTTTCATTCACTTTGAGTCACAATCTTTTCTCTCCAACCTGTGTGTGAAGTATGAAATAAGTTCAAGATGTGCATATAAGTGTGTGTATGCATGTCTCAACTTCTATTCTGACAATCAAAGGTTGACTAATTCCTTCCTTGGTTTTCCTGAAGAACGTGACTGCGAATCAAGATGCTTGGGATGGGAAAAGTAACCATAACCCCCTAACTATATTTGGAAATCTCAGGTTTACTACATGCAGTACAGGCAGATCAGATATAGAACCAGTGCATACCATTGAGATAGCTCTTTTGAATATTGCCGTCTTAAATATTTCTGATGAAAAATGGTTCTGCCTTGTCACGCTTCTTCCTCCTACTTTCCCATACGTGTGTGTATATATATATATATGTTGGAAAAGACATGTTGATGGGAGGCTACTAATGTAGGTGACCAGTTAGAGCATTCATGTGCAAGTAAACCTGTCCCCTGTCTTTTTTCAAATGAGGGTTATAACATATCACGTTAGGTGTAGTATTTATTTGTACCATGTTTCAGCTTATGAAATTCTTTTTAGTCCCTTATCATCATTGCCAATATCTTCTTCTCGTTATCACATTCCCAGCGGGCCAATAATCTTTATGCCTGTGTAAACTGATAGATTACTTTAAATATCACCCAAGGTTGCTCCTTTCTCCAGTCGTGCATGGGCTGATTCGTAGCTCTGGTACCAACAAGTTTCCAAGGATGGTTTTCGATTGAGCATCAAATTGAAAGCAAGGCCCATATGCTCAGTCCCGCAGTTCCCCGCCACCGCGATACCTCGTCACCCTGCGGGCAGTGCCACTCACTCGAAAGGAATGCTGTCAAAGAAAAACTCCCGTCTTTCGGCCGATGAAAGCTGCTGCCTGCCCGGAGCCAAGTCAGCGCAATAAGCTGCAGAAGACTGCAGGCTTCAGTACTTTGTGAATCCCAGTTGTTGCTTTTCCCTGTAATCAGCCAGAAGAAGTGTTTTGAAAGGCTCCAGAATGAGCTGCAGAATACGGCTCGGCCCATCTGTCCCAAAGCCGTGTGGCTGAAACCGGATGAGATAAAGGAGGAATCCTACCCTCAAAATGGACTTGTTTGGGCAGTACAGCTGACAGGTGAGTACCCCAGCTGTCAGATACTTGCCCCAACCAGTATATTTCTGCTCTTAATATTAAAAGTGTGTCAAAATTTCCATTATAAACCACTTATTTCGTGGGGTTATAGCTTTGCCATAAAAATACACCTTGGGGTGAGTCTTGGCATGCAGCCATTTGGCTTCTTCTAACACGATATTAATTCAGAACATCCAGGCAGTGTTTTTAAACACCAGTATCTGAAAAGTTGTTGCGTCTTTTTTTCTTTTTTTTTTCTCAAGTACCTTGTTTTCTGCAGGATTTGCAGAAATCAAAGATAGCCAGATGTCAACAAGAATCTGCAATGTCGGGAAGCCCTTTCTGGAAGGACTGAGACCTGTGATAAGAAAAAAAAATCTGGGGACCTCCACAAAATTCCCTGGCGAGATGGGAAGGCTGGGTACAAACCTCCAGGGCTGAATTGGCAAGATCACTGTCTTTTCCAGCAATCCGACTGCCATCACCCGGAAAGCTTACCAGAAGACAGTAGAAAGCGGGAAAGTTTTGGCCAGCCTGGAACTTCCCAGCACAGATGAAGATATAAAGTAAAATATCAATTTTGGAACGAAATCAAAGAATCTTAGGTCACATCTGAAGTCCGTAGCGTAACGAAACGATTGTCAGTCAGTCACCTCTGAGAGATGAGAAATTAGGAGAAAAAAAAACCCCTACTTGTAATTTGAAATTTACAGATATTCAGATGGGATATTTCAGATCAGCTCGAAAAATATCAAACCCTCTCCTTCTGAGCTGTGGGCTTCAGGAGGAGCACATATGGTCTGTTCAAATCACAGCCCTGATGAATGACTGGAAAGATGGACAGAAACTGGGGCTCCTAGCAGCCAAATCCTGTAACTCAAGTACTGTTTATAAAATGAATGATGAAAAGGGGCAATCCTAATCTGATCCCTGGCCTTACTGTACAATTAGGGAAAGTGATAATCTTGGTTTGTAAAACAAGGAAAATTGGCAGCTGTGGAAAAATTAAAGGAAGTAGTTCAGCTAAATATTAGACTTATGAAAAAATTGGCCATAAAACCCGTTCTGAGGCTGGCCAGGACAGAGCCTCAGAAATGTCTAGGGAAAGTTCTTCAATCAGTTCCGGAAATGTGAAGACATGAAGCTGAAAGTGCTGAGCTCCAAAGGAATGAGGATAAAGCTTATAGCTTTTCTCTAGATTTGGTCAGTTTACTTTTTGAATGTATATTAGGATCTGTGAAATGAATGGAAGAAAGTACCCTTTCTTGAACTGGAGTTATTGGACCAGGTGGACTGAAAAAGAATAAATTGGCCTCAAGCAGGGAGCGTGACTGCTGGCAAACATGGTGCATCCAAAAGGTGGGAAAACTGATTTTTGAAAATTCATCCTCTTCTGAGCAAGAAATGTAACTAAAATGGTGGATAAGCTATGGAAGGATTTGGATTTCATTATGGCTAGTAATAGAGTAATACATGCTGGAAGTATCGTCTTACAAATTAAATCTCCCGAAATTTTCTTTAATGATGTGGCGCAGGTGAAGCACAGTATTTGTAGATAACTGATTTGCAGTGGGCAGATTTTCCTAGTACAGCAGCGAACTAGTACAGCAGCTACTTGTGGCAGTATCCTTTTACCCAAGTAAAGGTAGAGTGAGGGAAATCACATTTTAAGGGCCAAGCGCCTCGCAGAAACCGTAGCTGCTTAGCTGCTAGATCCGAAGGAGAGGTTAATTTTCTCTTGCACTGAGAAATTTAAATTCTAAACTCGTTTAAGTGCAGAGCTGCAGAATGCTCTCCAGTGGCTTCCTGGCAGCGTACGATGCCGTAGGTAGGTGTACTTGCTCTAGCTTTAACCCAGCTAGCACAGGTAACGGTAAGTTTGAAAATGCTGCAGCTCAGAGATCAGTACAAGCCGTCGAGGTCCGCTAAGTACCTCCAGGCTACACCGAGCTTGCCAGCCTCTACCGGAGTTAGAGTTGCCGTTGCTGTTGGTACCGGTGTTAGCAGGGATAAAGACACCGCGGCTGTGCCGCAATCACAATATCGGTGTACTGTTTAGATTCCCGAAAAGTTTTTTCCAGTTAAAATTCAGTTCTCTGGATCCAATAAATATACGGCCTGCACACAGTGGTCTACCACAGATTGATTCTGAGGGAAACCGACCCATTACACCCCACCTCGCTATTTAGCGAAAGCAAAGCGGTAAGAAGTGCTACTGGGCATCAAGGAAATGAACCGGGATGGGATAAGTGAGCTTTCAACAATTGTTGGACCTCACTCACAGTTCTGATTAAAGTCAAATGGTGGCCCGAGCCGATTCTGCGGAGCCAAGTAACAGGAAAAGGGGGAGGGAAGAGCTTTCAGAGCAGGACAAGACCTACGGCAATTTAAAAAGATGTCTTTTGGCTCAGCACCTGCGGCGTTGTAGGGGATGGGGAGAAGGTATGGCACAGCATGCCTGTTTCGGATTATCTCTAGATGATATCTTGGTCTGAAGTAAAACATTTGAACAGGAACTGACGTATTTACAAATGGTCTGCCATACGTTGGAAGTCATCAACCTGAAATCAAATCCAAAGGCAAGTGAATCACTGCAAGCAGAAGTCATTAATTATGCGTACACAGCCAGCCAGGGAACGCTTTTCACAGACAAAAAGAAAATGGAGGCAGGACAATCCTGACCAGCTCTCCAGACAATGGCAGCCAGGTAAAGGTTTCGGGGTTTTTTTAAGGATTACTGCTACTACTATTTCAGGCAGTTTATTTGTGGCTTTGTTAATATTGTAAAACCACTGCATGAGTTTGGTGAGGAGGAAACCGTTCCAGTGGCTAGCACAGTGTGATTTAACATTTTCAGTTTTTAAAGAAAAGCTCTTGTAACTGCTCCCATCCTGGCCTCCCCATGTTTCAAACACCTTCCAGGCTGGACACAGATGGTCTGGGGCAGTACTGACAGAGGAAATCAAAGGACTTGAGAAGATGGTGGCTTATTACAACAAAAAGTTTATGTTCTCGGGAGAGAAATTAATATTCTGCTCAAAGAACATCTGACAGTGGTTAAATCTATAGAACACTTGCGCTGCCGTTTCTTTGGAAAAGGATATATGGTTTGGACAAATCCTCAGCAGGCTGCAGGACTCTGAAGGGCGCGTTGCCTCCCGATCGCAGAAAGGAGGAACGCGGTGCTTCCGCGGCGTGAAAGAGGCTTGAGCACAGGTCTACCCAGAGAGCAACGCCGGAGGTTCCTTACCAGCCCTGCCCCGTCCCAGAACACGAGGAACAGGTCGCCCGGGGAAACCCGGCCAGTAGCCCAAAGCCCAGTTGTCAAAATGGCTCTCCTGAAAGGCCGAGTTCCATCGGGGCAGGCAGCTGCAGCAGTGGGCGAAGACGACGTCCCCTGTTATGGGATTCCTGCTGTGGGCAGAATTATGGGCTTTTTGGTTTTGTAGACAAACATAATTATCTTGAAGAAACACATGGCTCTATCATTCATTATTTTCTCCTGACATAACTATGCTCCAATAAACTGAATTTTATTAATTTGTTAGTCTTCAAGGAGGTATGCTGCTATTAAATTCTCCATCTCTACTGCTAGGTGAAGCAACAAAAATCTGTACCTTAGTGAAGGACTGATACGATACCATGTGGCTGAAATATATGTGGGTTTATATCTATCTCTCTGTAAAATACCATCATGGTTTCTTGGGTCTATGCGTGTGAACTAAGTAACAGACTGGTAATTTTCGTGCTACACTAAGCCAGGTGCTATGAGATTTTGAGGGCTTTTTTGCTATAGTAAACAGATTCAGCTTTCAAGTTTTTGTATCTAAAGCCATGCTTTCCTAAATATCTTGTTTTTCTACACCTGAACCATCATGGAGCTGTCACGTTACATTCCTAGCGTCTCATTGACATGTGCTGCAGCAGACCGCGATACCCGAGTTACAGAAGCAAAGGCAAATAAGTGCATGGGTTTAAACTCATTTATGTCACACAGATACCTCAACTTCTGGACATCACAGGCAGCTGAAAACTCCAAGGACAAAAGCTAGGAAAGTGGGTACTTATGAATAATCAGATTTTAACACAGTTGTTTCATTTTAAAGCTATTGGAAGCTTTCTTCAAGGAGTAGGAGGGATCAAACACTGGCGAATCAGTTGTGTAAAGATTTTCATCACTTGTAAAACTTCTATTGAATGAGCTCACATCTAAATCAGTGGGACCGCTAGGTTACTATGGGTTATCCAGTCATACTGACTGTACCAGCAGGGGTACATTTCATGAAACATGAAGCAGGGGTGGTTTTTTCACGTGCAAGCTGTTGATATGGTTTTTTATACGGAGTAAGTGCCGGGTACATTTTAAAAACAGGAGTGGGAAGGAAAGCACCAGAAAACTGGTTCTGAATGTGGGAAGCCCTCGTGCAGAAACAAGCACGCTACCATTGCATAGCATTTATTTAGTTAGCTGTTATTTGTGCCTGATGCGGGGGCCTCTGAACCAGTGACCCCAGATAGGTCTGTACTCGGGAGGTGCCTGGATTCTGGAGTAACTCAAGGGGCGAGCACCTAGGCAGAATCCAAAGTGATTTGTGCTTTAACATTTGAGCTGGGGGGGCTGTAAGGAAGAGGGTTTGAGGTTGCTTGGGGTTTCTGATTTGGGTGACTTGGTCTCCCTTCTCATTTCAGCTCTGTCGTGCCTGCTCAGCTACTCAGTGTAACAGCCGCTCCTTAGAGGGCTCTGTCCTCCCGTGGCATCCGCAGGGTGGAATTCTTAGGACCCACGTAGGCAGGCGGAGCTCGCTCCCGTATGTGCTTCACGGGCTTGCTGCAGGACACCGTGATGCGTGCCATGCTGAATGTCAGATTTAGACGGTTTCTTCTGGATCCCTTTAAAGCCCATGAATCTTTGCAGAGCTGGGACTTTACGGCTAATGGTCCGTTCCAGCAAAGTGCTGAGCTCCCTCAATTCAAAACATCTTGCAGAATGAGGCCAAAGACTATGAGTTAGGAAGAGGTGTGAGGAGAGCTTTATTAGTATGGCACATATTTAACCCATAGGAAAACCCACAAATTTTACTCATTTTAAGTGTATTTCACACTTTTTGACTATTTGAAATAACCACATTTGTAAAACGTTCTTTTAATGAATAGAGCTCTTTATGTACAAAGGCAAACCTTTTTTCCCCTAAGTACAGTACTTTTAAAATACTATTTCTTTTGTAGGTCTGGCTGCTTCCATCGTCTGTTCATTATTGCTTACTGCGACAGAACCCTCAAGAACTGAAAACAGGCAATTTAGATTACACTTTATCTTAAAAGATTTTTGCTGATCCGTACCACATATTCCTCAGGACTAATAAGACAGATAAGTAAAGGACTTTGTTATTTAATGCCAGTGCCGATAAAGCTATTCTTCAGTGCGAGCGGAGAGGCAGTGCAATCTTTGTGTCTGGGTGGTGGGAAAGAGCTACCTGGTTACAAATTCTGGCCCCATCGAAGTCGGTGGGGGTTCTGCCATTTGCCTTCAACAAAGCGAGGGCTTCACCGCCTGTTTAAAAGAAATATTTCACTGGGACTCTTGTCAGAATGCTGGCAAACTTACAATTCTGAAGTTTACCTTCCTTTTCACCTTTGAACGTTTGTTTGCCTTACACGCACTTCAAAGTAATTTGATATAAAAACTTCTCATCGATTTAATTTTATTTCAGGTTGGGTTGAAGTTGGTTCATTTTTTTATTTCTTGTGCATTTAGAGACCCCCACATTGCACTGTCTGGGCTAAAAACATGGTAGGGGAGTGTTCGCATATTTTGTGTTGCTGGGATTTAAAATCAATTAAAGAAAAACAGAAATGAAAACATTTGCATTTGTTTATGTAATTTAAAAAAAATCATATAAAGTTGGGCCCAAGCTAGCGGGCATATCCCTTTAATGAACGCAAACCTTCACCTTTTTTGCAAGCACACCGTAAATGGCAAGGCATACATGTCATATCTACCATATCAATGTCATTTTAGAGTATGTAAAAAAACACTCTATTTGTCTTAGGAAATATCGAAAACTTTTATAGGGAATTCGGAAAATATTTTTTGGCTAGCATGAAAGGTAAAATCCTGCAGCACAAAGTACAGACATGGGCACAGAGACTGAACAGACGGGCTGCTGTAAAACAACCATTTAATAAGGCATTAAAATGCCATCGACTTGGACACATAAAAAAAAAGCTATGAAAACAAATGCCTTTCAAATAATTAGGATCTTATGCTTGAGACCAGTGTTGATCTCTATGCAGAGATTTTCCTGCTGAAATCAGACCAGTCTAAGTCTGATCGTCTAAGGAAGGAATTAGCAGCATATAAATCGGCTGCTGCTTAAGATTTTTCTGTTTCTGCCATACATAACCATTCATATAAATGATCACTTCAGCCTTTCTATCTCCTCCTTTCTGTTTCCTAAAGTATTTTGGAATACATTTGATTTAGTATGCCAGAATAATTTTTTAATTGAATCTCAGATTTTTATCATGAGCGTGTGAAATGCTTGAATTACTAGCTTTTACCCACACTGTGTGGGTGACTCTGAGCCAGGCTAACAGATGCAGCCAGAAATAGCAGCAGAACCCATTTCTGTTCCTGCAAATGTAGTGTGACTTTGCTTTCACTTGAAGTAATGTCCTTGTATTGATTTTAAGATTTAACAATAGTTTGTAGTGGTAGCTGGTGTGTAAAATGTATCAAACTGTTGTATAAATTTGTCCTTTAATGGAATAAAAAAATTCCTCAAGAACAGTTTTATCACCTGTAACGTATACAAATACAAAAATAATTATTATAATTGACCGTTCGTGTCTGTGTGTTTAAGCCTGGCTCCCAACTGCCATGACATTCCTCATTAGCACAGCTCAGAAAAGCTACACCATTCAAAAAGAACGTATTTGGAAGGATGTGCATCCGTGATAACATAATTAACCTGCTAAAACAAAATCATAGGGCTGTTGTCTAAGAGATGAGCACCAGATTCTCAACTTAAAGTTGGAATTGAATAGATTTTTATTACAAAAGTAGTGTTAAATGAATATTGGTTTTCTTATATAATAAAATCACTGTTTTGATCTCCGTTTTATTGAATCCTACATCAGTAATCTTGGAGAAATTAATGTATGTCCCTTCTGTATTTCATCTTGTTTCCTGTTTTGTCGTTAGTCAACAGTTGGCCCCTAAGGCACCTATTTTTAAACTTCTAATCCAGCATGCGTCTTTCTTTCAGATCCGTAATTTCAGACACTCTTCGATTTTGTGGTTTTAACCCATAGAACTGGGTCCCATGATAAGAGCCCTGTGTGTAACTTTCCTAACCATCAGAATAGGAGATCTTTCTCTCGATATTGTGATTTCATCTGTTAATCGGTTTTATATGGCTTTCTGCTAGCCTGGTTTTTCAAGGTGTGGAAATTTGCACTGCAGAGGTATTTTATGGATTGCAACCGTCGTTTCAGAATAAGATTCTAAATAACTGGCCTGGTTATAAAGCTTTGGGCAGAATTTTTAGGTTCCTGTGAGTTGCTGTTAAACCGATGTTGCCGTTTGGCTAGAAGTACATCCCAATTAGTAACCCTTCTATCTAGCAGTAGCAGTATGTAAGTGATTTCTTCTTTTTTTTTTTTTTTTTTTTTAAAGTCAGTCGTAAATGATTAGTCCAAAAGAGTAGCATAAAACTTCGAACTAGTCCCCTGCAGGAGTCGGCTGGAGGAAATTAAAGGATCAACAACATAAGGGAAGCACTGAGGTAGGATTGTTCCAGGCTGCAGCCACAGGCTTTCACATGCACTCAGGAAATTGACTTCATCAAAAGCCGAGGATGCAGGCGTGAGGATGAGGAGGATAACGCAGGTGATGATTCTAAATCATGGCTCAATATCACATCCTCTTCCAAGGGAGAGGTTTCCTCCCCACCTCGAAAAAAGCAGGTTTTTCTGTATAAAAATTGAGTCTTCTCCTTATGAATTAATAAAAATTCAGCAGAAATCTGAGCTATAAATCTAATATAACTGAATAAATAACGACGAGTCGGTTTCCCCAAAATAATACCAGTTGGATGGTGGGTTTGCCCAAGTAGAAGAAGGGCTCCCTGGAAGCTCCGCTGCTCATTTCGGAGTTACTGCGCTGTGCCCCGCGTGTGGATCTGTGTGCGTGCGAGCCCTGGAAAACCAATGACTCGGGAGCGCTCGGGACGTGCAGTCAGGCAAGGCATTTTCTTTAATGTCTTAAGGAAATTCACGCTGCAGAAACGTGGATCTTCTGGGCCTGAGACGAAGCTGAAACCTTTCGAGGGGAGCAGGAAAGAATCACGAGAGGGGAAATGCATAAATCTACATCTGGAGCCAAGTATGCCGGGAAGGCGTAAAGAGATGGGGGAGCAGGAGTGCCAGAGCAGGGCTGAGAGAGCGAATTCCACGGGGAAAAGTGGAAGAAAGGGAGAGGAATGTCCCAGGAATGAAGCTCTTATAATGTCCAAAACTTTCATCAGAAGTAAAACACTGGAAGGCTATAATCCAAATAAGGAAATTAGAACAAAAATTAACAATATTCGTCTATTCAGATGTCAAAAGAAATAGCAGAGTTATTGGTGTTAGAGGTTATTGCCAGGAGGGAAAAACTCAGCATGTCTTGGGTAATTAAGCTTCATTGGAGAGCATGGATCCCTTCTGCAGGTAAGAAATGCTTTTATAACATGGCATCTTTCGCTATTGTAATTAAACACCATGGTCTATTCTGCATATGAAGTCTTAAACACTTTAGTCCTTTATCATGGGATTTTACTGGCCAGGCATGTGTGTTCTTATGGCAAAAAGCACTGACTGCTATAAAAAAAGAAACCCAAACATTTCTTTTTATTACTTGACTTGCTGTATTTTTATATATATTGAGCCAAATTCATCCCTTGTGTAGCTCAGTTGAAACCAATAAGGATAGATTTGGCCCATGTCTATATGAGAAAGGTGGTGACAATTAAAATATATTGTTTAATAATGAGAGCTATGGTAGTGAAGTGTCTTTGTGTCTATGAAATTATACACCACGACACCATGTTGCCAGTATAGAGTGGGACTAGCAAAACATATAAGACCAGTTTCTGATGGAAAGGCAAAAGCACTCTAACTTTTATTATTATGATTAAATATCACAAAGGCATTTGAACAAGAGTAATTTAGGTAACATCTCCAGAAGTCTCATTTATAGTGTAGTATTTTACCATAGAGCAGGCCATTTTAAAATATGTCTTGAATGTTATTATATGTGGCTATCAAGGACACTATGACTGGCTGTTATTAGCAGCAAGTAAAAGAACAGGTTTTATTTCATTTATCTTTTAGCGATTTTCAGTCATATTGCAAAAAGGAAGGTACCCTGTTAAACGAAACGGGTGGACAGCCATTAGTATCACCGTATTTTGGTAATTCCCAGTTGTTCCTCTGTGTGAGGCGTTGCACCGAGACGTGAAAGACGTCGATGCCCTGAAGATCTGAAGATCTTGCCTGTTGAGGCAGTAAGACATCCAAAGCTCATTGCACAGGCAGCCAAGTCATCTGTGCAACACCAGAAGAAACGAGTTTTGTTTGGCTCGCCGGCATGGCGGGCCATACGTGGTAACTCTTCTTTCTATTACTGTTGATAAGTTATAGTGACTTTTATAACCGAAGCCCCACCGTACCGTCTGCTGACTTTTATCCTTCTGCTGAAGGTCTTTGGGTGACGGCTATTCGTAGCCAGTAACCATATCCCTAATTCCAAGCTCTCCGTGCCTGCTGCCAGGAAGCCTGGCTCAGCTTTGCTCTGCGCCGTAATCGTCCCGAGTCTTCGGTCGAACGCTTTCCTGGGCGCCGGGTCGCCTTCTTGCCACGAGGGGAAGTGGGAGGGCGAGAGGAATAACGAGAACGAGTCCCCTCGGGCCTGGAGGACGCAGGAAAAGTCTTTTACCCCCGGGGCCCCCTGCTCCTTCCCCTCTGCTCTGACCCTTTGCAGCTGCCGCTGGGCTACCTGTCAGTATGCTTTAGGAACCGGGGGTGGGAGAGGTCAGAGTAATAAGAGGACAGAGATTTTGTTGACCCAAGAACTGAACTAGCTCTCGATGGCCCTGCCCAGGAGCATAAGGAAGACAGCAATACCCAGCCTACGTAGCTAATGGACTCCAGCAGAAAAGGTAGCTCTTAAATGAGACTATAAAAGATACGAAATATTACAGATGCAAGGAGTTGCTCAGTTTCCCTAATGCTACTGGTCTTCTGAGGAGTCTCTGACCCCCCAAAAATGAGGGGGACAAAACCCACAGATCAACAAAAAAAATCATTTTTGCTGTACTTATTGCTCATTCTGAATCTCTTTTATAGAAATCTGGCCTTTGGCATTGAACTCAGATAATATTTTATTAGAAGAAAGCATGATTCACTGAAATGGTGCACTTCGGTATCTATGGAAAGGAAAACTGGGAAGGACACAGAAGAAGCCAGGCTGTGGAAAACCAATTCAAGGAACCATTGCCACACAAAGAATCTCAATCTGCAGTGAGAAACAACAGAAAGGAACAAAATATTTCCAAGGAAACATCTGAGCATAGTGCTGGAGCCAAGTAAGGAATTATTACTATATTAGCCTGTCAGAAAAGGGTCATACAGTATATGTGGTAGGAGAATACCCTGTCATTTTGAAATTAATAGGAATTTTTTTATTAGCATCAATGTGATGATCAGGACTGGCCCATATACCTGTAAAATTGAGACTTAACTGAAGAAGTAATAAGAGATCCCAGGAGGAAGGGGATGTTTAGTCTGTCTTAAATAGGATAAAAGTTACTTTTCTCCTTTTTTGCACATTTTCAGAGACCTATTTTTCAAACTATGAAAAGCATAGCTGTGTCATCCATAATTCTTTACACACGATGAGAACAGAAGCGGTTAAAACAAGTAAACTTGGCGAACAACCTAAACCTCTCTCCGTAACGCTGAAGCCGTTGACTCCACACCAAGTGACATCTCAGGGTACGCAATCCGTCGTCTCATCCGATACCGCCAAGCTTTGCAACACGTGAGCGTGGTAACCCAGGGCCCCGACCTCAGGAACAGCGAACTGTGAACCTCACCGTACGCGCTGCGTGTAACGGCACGCGGGTCGCTTGCACGGCAGCACCGGTGCATGCGGCCGGCAGTGGCAGTCGGAGCCCCGGGCAGCTCGTTTGCGTGTTGCCAGTTGCTTTTGCTCTTTGGCAAGAAGAGGAGTTGTATATTTATTTATTTCCTTTCTCTCCTCTTTTTAGTTTTCCTTGTATTTAGTTCCTGGCTACTGACTTCCTGCTTCCCTCTCTTCTGCTGTTTATAGGATGAAAATTGATTTTCAGGCAATCTAATTAACTACTTCTCAGAGGTGAGTGAATATTATTTTCATGTTATGCATGAGAGAAGCAAAGCAAAAATGAAGTAGTTCCCTAATGGCCGTAGACTGAATCATTGCTGAGTACATTAGCATTTGTAAATCCTGAATTTCCATGAGTTCTTAGTCTGCAGTTGAAGCTGTTTTCTCCTTTGAAACCACAGCTAAGAGGAATACAAGTAAGTACAGATTTTTAGCTTCATGTGTGCTGATTTGCATTAGTAGCTCGTCTACATGCGGACTTAGTAGTGGCTTCTTTCCATCTATAACTCAGCTTAGCATTTTTTAGGAGAGTGAGCTATGTCTGCACTAGACGTTAAAACACCCGGTGAGCTAGCGGCGGCGCATTCGGCCACGCTGAACACGCTACCGTGCCGTAGTGGGACGTGCCCTAGCATGGGACATGCCCTAGCATGGGACGTGCAGGATCAGTCCGCGTTTCCCCCGGGCTCTCAGAGCTTCAGGGTATTTCTGTCTCTAAGTTCTTGAGTTAACGTCTCCGCTCCTCCCGAGTTTCTGTATCACACCGGGGAGGACGGTCAATGGATCCGTCCAGACATCAGTGTTCCGACCCTCACTTGCCTCGCTCTAAATACCCCGTATATGTTGAAGTACGAGATTTGCCCTCTTGCTTTTTCAAGCACACCCTTCCAGCCTACTTGCGTTGACACCTTCCAGTCTTGAAGTGCCTGGGCAATGTTTATACAAAAAGTTAAAACCCCTTTCTCCTTACATGTTACTGATGAAGAAATGTAGAAAAACCACAGGTCGTCCAAACATTTACGTAACAGGCATGTGCTCAGTTACTGAGTGTAAATCTGGTCCTTCTCCGTGATGCTGGACAGAAATCCCAGTGGAAGTTTCTCCTGCCTCTAACCTGTCTACTTGCCTTCATAATGATAAATGGTGGGAGGGAGAGGGTGAGGGAGGGGGGAAAACTAGCTAAGCTTTGAACTGGTTGTGTCTTAAGAAGGATGGGAAGGAAGAATGCAGATTCACTTAAACCAGTATTTTTACACAGCTAAAATCTTTGCTACGTTTCTCCTCTTGGTCACCTTTGGTGTTCTCGTAAGTAAGTCTTAGACCAAATCCTTACCCAAAGATCTCTCATCAGGTAAGACATTGTAGCTACTTTTATTTTTTACTTTAAATTGAATTGATTACCTATGCCCACTTCCATTTTTGTCCTGCACGTAGTTGCTTAGTAGCCGTCACCTTTGCTTTCAGTCTGGGTATCCATTGCACGCTGACTGTTTCGTATTACTTCTGATGCACAAGGCGAGTTCATCACCTTTCCAGGATGTCTCATGATTGATTCCTCATGTCCAGGGCAATCTGCTCTAAAGTTTCAGGCTCAAATGAGTGCTTGGATTTAGTGGGGATAATCAATGGTTTGAGCCTTATTCTTCTTATGTTTTGAGCTATCCACTTGTGTATTAGATTCACAACTGATATTAAATACACCACCATGTATTAGATTCAAATTTTCATTCTTCTCTCAGTAGCTGCTCAGACGCACTGGGCGTGAGTAAACCATAATTTGCAGAGTGGGGCTGTGTCATCCATCAAACTCAAATGCGCTCCGCCTCGTACCTAAACTGTATGCCGCACAGCCAAGGCTGAAAGCTGGGCTCGCTGAAGAGATTAGAGGGCTGGTCTTGCTACACTGAAGTCCATAAAGTTTTCCTATTGACTTCAACAGAAATAGGACTGAGCCTTATGATTTTGGCACAAAAATATGAAAATACGCTTTTTCATCTCTGCTGAACGCTGAACTCCAGCACACGTTGTTGCCTGCTTTACGTAAGATAGAGGCTGTTAAGGAGAAGCAGTAGTTTTGCACATGTTGTTCTCTGCACATGTTGTTCTCTAGTAAATACTTGTTAAAGGATGCACCCATTCCTGCTGGCAGTGTCTTGTCTAAGGCTTAGTACACAAAGCTGGCCCAGTTTCCTGCTATCAGTGCAAACCTCCCAACTAGAAGCTACATTTGTCAAATTTTGTCTTTCAGAATTGTTAAAATCGTTGGTGTCCAAGTAGATGGTGCCAACATTCCGCACAATTCTCTTTTTAAAAAAAAAAACTTCCTCCAGTTTGTAAATACGACCCCAATGAAAATATTCATCAAGACCGTAACGATGTATGGCTGAAAGACAAAAATTAGTACTTGCTGAAAACTAAGGAAAACGGCAACAAAAAAACCCAGATGAAAGATGTTGGCATTTGAAGGATACTCATTCAAACCTCTTACACATCAGTATTTTTTTGTGGAACAAGAGCCTTTTGATCTGCTTTAGCTGTTCCTCCTGCTTTCCTTCCAGTGGGAAGGAAAGGGCTTTGCTTTTCTTTTGTTCAACATGTGTCTAATTAACAGAAATCAAAATTATCCTGATTTTAACTGAACTAGCCTTATCAGCATTTTGCACTAGTTAACACACTTTTTCACTTCCTTCTCTCAGGACCCGGTCCCAAAGGTGGACTCGGGCTCAGCAGTGCAATTTTCAGCCCGGAGGCAACTTGCTGCGCACCCTGCGTAAATCCGCCGTGACATTTGAAAAGCCAGTCGCAGAGGTAGTCGCACAGGTACCTTTGCTGGTCGTGACCGGGGTAATGGTCCTTCTGACGGAAGGCAGGTACGCGGGCTCGCTTGGCGGCCGTAACCACCCAGCGCCACGGCACAAAGCTCCAAGGGTATTAACCTCCCTTGCCGTTACCCGAGGAGTTTCTCAACAGGGTTGAGCAGCCCATGCCGAGTTTAATTTTAAACTTCACGTTGGTTTAAATACAGCACAGGCTGGTCTCTACTGCACAGCGCTGGTGCAAGGAGGGGCTGTGAATCCTAGCGTGAAGCTGCCATCTAAACGCCGATGCCTACAGTGCCTGTTTTATAGGCAGAGCCCGAGGGGCAGTTTCTCTCGTGGCAGTGTTTTCACATTAAAATCCAGTTCATGTTGGACAAGGCTTTTTGCTTTTGTTGTACCGTTCCCAATATTTTCTTCTCTTTCATTTTTAATATTGATCCTGTACTTTGTGGCAAGGAAATCAGTTCAAAACCTTATTCTCTCCACCAGCAAGTCACAAGTCAGAGACTCATGGTTTCTCTTCCAGCCTACTATCACAGCAATAAAACCCCTCAAATCACATTGAATTTAGGCTGCCCCTTGTCACAGTCAAGTGCATGGCACCTCCTTGGAGCAAGTCCTTAAATTAAAATATTGTAAATTTTTTGCTGTTCAAACACTACTGCAGAAACATGAGTGGCCAAGGAGAGAGGAGGTTTTTTTTCCTCCTGCTGGAATTTTTCACTATAATCATCCTCAGGGGACTTCTCATCTTCAAAAGAAACATTCTTTCTATACAAGCTGCAAAAAGAATTATTTAATGACATCATAAATTAATACAGAGAGGCACAAATTTTCCAAAATGTGGAGAGAGAGAAAAAAAAATTAGCGTTTGCCAAAAACACCCCAGCTCTTCCAGACTTAGGCCTCTCTTGAGCCTGTGAGCTGCCAATGAGACCAAATTGAATGGTGGGGCTTTTGGCATGACTGAAGTTTAGCTTGTTTAAATTTTGGCAAATATTCGTATTACTCACTCAGCAAACTGATACAAATATTTGTTCTATTTAGAGTGAAGTCCCAACTCAGTGCTGGCGTAAGTGCTGTTGGACTTGGTGGAACTAAGCTTGCTTGCACCAATATTAAATTTGGACATCTACCTTAAAGAAAAACAGAATAAAAAAATCCCCTAGCCTTTTAGGTACAGATTAGAATACATCAATGGAAAACAGACCTCATGTGTATCCAAGTTTTCCTCGCTTGCTAATTTTTGCCTTAATCTGATTTGAAATGGACCTAGTTTTTCTGCACTTTGATTGCCGTTCCCTGTTACGATGCAACGAGCCGTCCCACCAGAGCTAGGGCTGAAAAAGCCTCCGCACACGTGAAGTTCTCCACATTCTTGAGAAGTAAAAGCTGTTTAAACGGTAGTAAATCAAGCCCTGACGCAGTAAGCACACTTGATCTATTTTAATGCTGTGCAGGTTGTTGGGATTTTTTTTTAATGATGTCTGCAGTTTAGTGTTTCTGATTTGAAAAACAAATAGACCATTAACTTCCTGCCTCCAAAATGGGCAGGTCCCAGATCCTCAAGGCTACTTCGACGTTGCTGAGCTCTCTGTTTCCCAATGCCCGGAGCTGGGGGGCTGGCTGCCAGGCAGGCATCGCCGGGAGCCACGCCGCACAGCCGGGTGCCCGACGGGGAGTCGCACGCTCAGCCGCGGCCCAGCCTCCCCAGACGGGCAATGCGGAAGAAACGACGTGGAACCTGGGTGCCTCGGCTGGCCAGCCCGGTGCCGCCCGCCTTGCCCGTGAGCACGCTCTTGGGATCGGATACAGAAACCAGGTTAGAAATTTTGTGATGAAAAAACCCACCCCAAAACCAAAAAAGAACAGGACGTTTCCATTCCATCAATTAATACAACCAGAATGTGCTTCGGGCATGTGCTAGCTATGGACCTGTGCTCAGGTCGAATGTGATTTGTAAGCTGGCGGCTATTTAATGCTATCTAAATGCTTTTATCACTCTCACGTCGAAGGGGGATCCCGCTAACTTAACTTGAGCTGTTTAGAAATGGGAAATCTAGTCTAAGTGGCTGAGCTGGATTCCTCTCTGAGTGGAAAAAGATCATCACTAGAGAATGATTCATCCCAGTTTAATCTAAATGTCTGATCTCTCTCCATTGACTATAAAAGGAGCCCAGATGACCAGATTAGCATATATCGAAATTTTGCACTTTTATATGTTAACTCAGCCTTTTACAATCAGGTCCGGTACTATTTTTATAACTAAAAGCTTGTTATTTGCCACAGGGTTCCACAGGGCACTTGCTCAGCTCCAGGGGCTGGCTTGAGACGGAGCCTTGGCTGTGCCCGTTACAAAGGCTGACAGCAGCGCCTGCTGCTCCAAGTTAAAACTTGGATTAATTACATGTTCAAGTCTCCTCTACAGCCCCTGCATTAACTGAAAGCTGCTGGACCAATTCTTACAGCAGTTACTGTTAAAACCGCCTTAAATCAATAAGTATTGCAGTGATGAGCAGAAGGTATATGAAAAAATGTTAAAAATAGAGGCAATGAGTATTCATGAAAAATGACATTGTTATTCCGTTAATCATATTTGTAAAACAGGCCAAAGATCCAGTCTAGCTTGTCATTCGGACCCTGGGCTGCTGACCCCATTCATTTTTGGGTTATAGCGGCAGCATTTGTCTCGTTCCGTGTTGATTCAGCGTCACTATGAGAAATGAACTGAGCATTTCAAATAACGGTTGGTGACACCCTCGGACCTCTCCCCCTGCCTCCAACCCTTAATCCTTCACTGTCGGTGTTGCAACCGATCCGCACGTAAGTACAGGAACATCGTTTTGGTGCTCTCGTTATCAGGCCCGTGGCTGCTTTTAACTTAGCCCAGTAGCGCTCGGCGTATTCAGACCAATTGACGCGTCCATTAAAAAAAAGAAACACGAGGTACCGCAAACCAACCAAACCAAACCCCCTCAGTCTTGCAGCGGGCAGTTAAAGTTTGACGGCGTAGCTATGAGATGGTAAAAAAAGGGTCAAGTGTGCACCTTGGGAAAGTGTGAGGCTGGTATACGTGGGCAGTAGGAGACAGAAGAGAGACGAGGCAACCCGTAATTCACCACGGAACATTTTTATACTGATTATTGAAACGCACCCAGAGACAGCTTATAGTAGTAAAATGACTTTATGTTCTGATATGTAAAATAAAATGTCCATGCTATGTAACAAACATTTAAAAATTCCATACCACCTGTATCTAACGTGGTTTCTAATAAAGATTTATCTGTAGTATATATGTTTTTTATCTAACCAATTCTTAGTTTTTACATCAAAGGTGTGTAATAAAAAAAATCTTAAATAGATGTCTTTCCAAAAAAAAAACTTGCAACATTCATTTTTATTAAGTATTTCATTCGTAAAAAGCAAAGCTGAATTGGACACGTGGCCTGCATTTGTGATATATATATATTTTTTATATATATATAAAATATATATGTATATAAATAGCTATTCAGCATGCAAAATTGTAGTGATTTCCAAAATCTGATTACAAAATCCACACCGGTCACACACGTAGTCTGCTGAATGGGTGTATGAGATTGTCCTGGTTGAAAGGTGACCTCTACTTTAGTGGCCTCAGGGTTGTCTCACTGCAAGCAGCCGCCCTCATCCATCAGCCTCTCTTCATTGGAATGGGTTCGTCAAAACGCAGAAGTACCTCCCGACTTCCAAATTTGGGTTTCAGCTTTTTGCCTTCGCCCCTTTGGGAAGCGGGGCGGGGGGGGGGGGGGGGGAACCCCGCTGTGCACGACTAGAGCTTAAACCTTGCGCTCTTTAGTGGAACCAAACTCCCGGCGTCACCTCGGCGTTGCCGTCCCTTGGGACGGCGACGCCTGGGAGCTCAGCAGGACGGACCGGAGGAGGACGCATCCCTGCTCGGGAGCAAATCGGGCGAAGGGAATGGGAGTTCCGTTCCAGAAAGAGCGCGGCTTGCTTTCCCACGCGAGGCCGTTCCGCGCCGTGGCCGGTGGCCGAGCGATCCCTCCGTACCTCATAGGGACACTCGGGCAGGCAAAGCCAGCGCTGAAAGAGTCAGTTCAAGATACTTCCACAGTAAACAATAGTAGCAATGGATACACTGGTTACAGATTTTTACCTGCTCTACAAATATTTGTACACTGTAAAGCCTGACAGGTAATGGGAACTCTTCCCACCCCACCCCGCAATTCAGAAAATATTCCTCTATGCCTCCTGTACGCTGAAAACAATTCTTTCCAAGTTAGCTGCAAAAGAAAAAAACATAGCACAAAAGGCACGTTTCAGCTGAATGCGAAAGAAATCAAGGACCAGCAAGTACAGAAATCGTTTCTGGAAAGTATTAGCGACTTTTAAGCTTAAACTTCATAAATATATTGCAATAAGCAAGTGTGATTCAATCAACGGATGGGAGTCTGAAGACACTGGGTCTGTTCCTAACGCTGCAACTAATTTGCTGTTTGGCCTCGGGCATAACGCTTCACTTCTTAGTTTCCCACAGCCACGAACGATGGTGTTGTGGGGGGAAGAAGAGACATTTGTGCATCGGTGCCTTCTCCTCTCCGCGCCATGGCACGAACCCTGCGCTGCGCCGGGGAGGTACCGGAGCGGCACCGCAGCTCCCTGACCCCGCCGCCGAGCCTCCCCGCCGGCCCCTGCGCTCCTACGGCTCCGTCACTTCCAGAGGAAGAAGGAATTTCTACAGATAAAAAGAGCTAAAGAAGTGCTGCTACTGCAGTCCTTGAACTACGCAACCGAACAGACCGCTTTTTCCTTTGAGCGTGGGGATGCTGTGACTTCACGAACCAAGTACCGTAAAAGTGAAGCTCGTATTTTTCCCAAACAGCCAAAATTTGCTCATGGATGTTTAATATTACAAGCAAAAGAAAACGACTAGCTGCTTCACTTGTTAGTCATGAAGGTGGCTCCTACTGGATCAGTAATGAAGACGCGAGAATTAATTTATTCGGGAGTCAGTAAGAGACTGATGAATCCAGCCCGCCGCGACGGGAGATGTAATTCTCTGTGCGTCTGAAGATACAAGCTCTTCACCCACACAAATCCCTCTGGAAATGCACATTTGTCTCACCGAAGTGCAAGTTACCCACAGGTATCAACACTGATTGAACACTGTCCCGGAGCAGTAACGTTGGCTGTGGCATCGCGTGGCCGTCAGAGTCATCCGTCAGTCCAGTTCTCCACAGTCCCCATCCCTGAATGATACTGCAGCGACGACTCCCTCGACAAGGAAAAGCTTTGTGAGTACAGGAACTCGTTCGCCGTGTTTAGGTGCGGAGAGGGGGGTTTTCTCTCGCACACAGACGGGTGCACCCTTTCCCTCGGGAAAGACGAAGAAGGAACGCGCTCCCGAACCTGAGACTGGGACAGCTGGTTGTAGACACTGAAGTGGCTGTTACCTGGTGGCTGCGAGCCTTGACCCGTGATGGCCGGGAGCCGCGGCATCATGGTGGTGGCGGTGAAATGAGCGGGGAAAGGCTGGTAAGGGACAGTTTCCATTGTCTGAACGCTGTAGCTGGTGTAAGGTGCGACAGAAGTCCACATATTGCAGCTCAAGGGGGGAGGCGGAGGCGGCAAGTCGTCAACCGTCGAGACGCCAGCGATTTCAGCCCCAGAACTAGAGTACATGCACGCTTCCCTCGGGGTCACCTCGCTGCAATAGGAAGGGCTTAACATCTGCTGATCGTAGGGAGGCGGGGAACGGAAGTAGTGATCGTCTCCTACAGAAGAGGAGGCTTCCAGGTAGGAGCGTTTGCAGGGCAGGTCCAGGTGCCGAGCGCTTTCTGCAAACAAACAAAAAATTCACGTTCAGGAGCAGCTCCCAGAGCGACGGCGTTTAACAGCGACCTGCTAAGAGCCTGACAAGAGCCTGGGGTGCTTTTACGGAGTCCCCTTAGAAGCCCAGCGTGCAACCTGTGATTATTTCGCTAAACAACGGGTGCTCTTTTTCAGATTAATCCAGTTAAACCTTTTGCGTTTGGAAAGACAATGTACAGCACCAAAAATACATTGTGTTCCAAATGTCAGGCTAATCCCCTCGGCCTCAAAGCATTCTGGTGACATTTCTCAGGTTAAGTGAGTGACTTGGGCTACTATTCTCACATCAGAGATTACTTCACGTTCATCCAGATAACAGAGGTCCCTGACACTCTTGCGGCGTTACTCCTGACAAATTCAAGAAGTCTCTTAAAGGGTCTTATCGCAGCCTGCCTTCCTGTCATTACAAAAATGACTCTACATTTCCCAGATATTCACGTCAAAAGCTGCAGAAATATTTCCAGATAAAGGAGCCCTTTCCCAGTCATCAGTCCTTCCCCTCAGCTTTACGCCGAGAAGCTCTAGCCCCTCTCCTACCGGTTACGCTGACCGTGGCCGTGTTTACCAGCAGCCTTCTGTTAGCTGTTAGGAATATTCTCTGGGTGAATTCACGAATTCATCTGCAGATTAAACATCTGCTAAAATTACACATTTGCCTTGCAGTCCTCATTACTGGTGCTGTTCGATTCTTCGTTTGCCCATGATCAGAGGATTCTCACAGCTTAAATGAATTAGTGGCCAATGAGACATGCAAATAGAAGGATTTTCTTCTGGGCAAAATTCTTCCGTTTAACTTAAAACATGCCATGATCTCATCTGATGCTAGACTAAAAGGAAGAGAATGTAGTTACAGCTCGCTTAAACTTGGGAACTAGGGGATAAGAAGAAAGGGATGTTTACACACAGCTACCACAGCCCCGCTAATCTGCAGGCGTCGAGAGAATTCCTAATGGCTTCGTCCTGGAGAAGTGCTGAACGTGTCTAATTTCAGTAACGTTAATGGCAGCGCCAGAACATCTCAGCATACAACTGTTAATTCCGCTGATTCTAACAATGGACCGTTTTCCAGCGTAGCTTCGTGCCATGTGAATTATGCATTCTGTTTATTTTTCTCGGCTCTGACTCAGAGTTTGAATTTGCCTTCTATGGGACAAAACCACTAATAACTGTCCAAAAACCCAGCTCTTGGGCCCTGACCCTCCAAAACACTTCGATCACATCAGTATCTTTGAAGATGGAGGCCTACGAGACCAATCCAAAACGAACTGGAATTAGCGGTCAGCTTTCAGTGCTCATGCTCTTAGGTTTATTTGCTGTAAATTTTTTCTAGCTGTAAGCTCAAGTTACCTCTTCTTTTTAGGCAATGATAGAAGAGCCCTGAATCCCTCTGTGCTGTGAAGGTGTTGAGTGGCAGATCTTGAGTATCTGAAGCTGCAAATTGCATGTGAGCACCGTTCTCATACTGATAATGTTGAAGGGTCTGGTGATTCCCATGAAGTGGGTTAACATCTGGCTTTGTTGAAAGCTGGCCGTGACTGGACACCAACCTCTGCCTCATGATGCTTTTGGAAATGACTGGATATTCTTTGCTAAAAGAGGCGAGAAAAATTATTACCGGTTAGACGGCAATCAGCGTTAACAGAAAGATGAAATATTAGTTTGGCTTCCCTAGACCATCTCCAGCCAATGACTTCAACACCCTTTGCCAACTCCGATGAACTCATCACACTCTGCCGGGCGTGGGCAAGTATTACGACAACACACAGCGTGCGTCACTGAATTACAGGACGAGCTTTTCAGGGGTATAAATGGCATTAAAAGCCCTAACGCCCTCAAGCACAAGAAAAAGTGATGCCCCCAGAGCGTAGGCACCTTTTAACTTCTTCTTCTCCAAAGAGGTGCAGCCCGTTAGTAGCAGAATGAGGATTAAAGCCCGGCTGTAAGGCTGTATTTCTGCACAGGGCACGGGTCTGAAGGGCGCGCTGGCTGGCTGCGTGTCAGGCACCCCCTGCCCATAGACGCTGCCGGGCTTCAGCGCACCCGTGCACACACCCGTGCGCGCACACGCATGCACACGCGTGCGCCCTGCCGCAGCTCCCCGACCCCGACCAGCCGGGCAGGAGGCCGCCCCGCTGAGCACCTCCTCGCTGCCGTCCCTCCTCGCGCCGCTCGGCCGTACCTTTGCAGCCGCGCCACGCGCAGGTCGCTGTCGTCGCTCCCCCTGAATCCCTTGGCAAAGGGGTTGTTTTCAATTTTCAGCTGGGTTATCTTTAAAAGAACGAAACCAAGCATAAAGCGTTTGAAAAGAGACGAGACCGATGGGCGCAGCAGCGGGGTGAGGCTGTAGGTCTCTAGGTGCCCTGTCCTACGCGACACCCCGCGAAACGCAGAGTCCACGAGGGTTTCGGCCATCTAGAGACGTGGGGACGGAGACGGCGTTTCTGCTTTCAGCGCCGAGAGAGAAACGGAGCTGTGAAGTTCGGTGCTAGGTCTTGCAGAAGCAGCTTTTAAAGCCGACAGAACTGCTGATTATGCATAAGGAGAGGAATGCAAATTTCCTTAAGCCTGCGTCCTGTGTTCTTATTCTGGGCTCTTGTTAGCGAGAATATATTTGTCTGATTTAAAAGAAGATTTCCTGTGTCTCCATGTTAGACACGCCTATTCCTTACGGCATGGCTCGCCCTCATTTCCATAACAATTTTACAGATCTTTACATTCTTCCTTCAGTCATTTTTGCTCTGTGAAAAGACTCATAGCTCAAATAGTGAATTGTCTTCGGGCAGGGGAAAGTTGCTGCCCTTTGCAAGAGCTGCCTTTCCCCCCAGGGGCTGCAGTGTCTTAAAAGGGTCAAAATGCCTTAGAATTGACTTAGACTAGACTTAATTTTGACGGAGCTCGGCTTTTGTAAGGGAACTGTGAAAGCTCTGCCGTTTCATGAAAATTCATTTAGAAAAACTATGTGTGAAATTCACTTTAAAAATAGTCACTAGTTTGTCTGCCTTACGGCCCCAGTAAATATAGTTTTCCCTTGCCAATCCTGGCACCTGATCCCTGCCCTGTATAAGGCAGGTACAAACCAAAGCCGTACAACGGTCAGGAATGCCGGGAAGAGGTACTTGGTTGTCCAGTGAAAAATGAAAATAAACCACCTCTTTAACAAAGGATTTTGTAAAGACAAACAGGCAGCGAACAAGATCATCTGAGAGGGTTTCAGGAGCTGGAAAATGCCAGAACAGCACCAGAACTTTGGTAGGGACACAGGGGCTCCTAAAAATATCCCTTGTCCACCTCCCAAAGAGATGTATGCGTGTATGCGCACAAACATACGCCCAAGGCTCTTTGACAGTAAGGTTATAGACAGGACTAACACGTATCGCGGGCAGAACTGGTCAGAGAGGGGTCTCATTAACGTCCTTCCCTGCTAAGGGACACCGGTGGGTAGGGTCATCTCCTCGGGCACCTGACTGTCACTGAAAAGACCTTTTCCAGAGCGGTGACAGGGTGGCAGGACACCGGGGGGAGGCGAGGACACGTCTCTCCGCGCAGACCCGCTGCCCTCGGGTCCCGTCTCTGCCCGAGGCAGCGCAGCCCTGCTCCCCGCTGCTAGCCGGCCGCGGGCTTGCACCAGCCTGCATCCGATTTTAGTGGTGAGGAGAACAAGCAAGTTCTGCGTTCGGGTGATTTCGCAAGAGCGTCGCTGTAACTAACAGCTACGCTTTTAGTAACGTTGAAAAATATCCCTTACCAAAAAACTCCTGAGAAAACAGCTGGCCGGTATCTGCGATGGAGAAGGAAGGTGGTGACACGTGAATTTAACCAGCCTCGAGGGCTCGTGCTTTTCCTCTCCGCTCCTGCAGCCCACAGTGGCTCCAGGGCAGCTCCCAATCAGCTGATGAACCCCAAGAAGCGTAGGGCCTTTCCTAGCCCACAGCCCAGCATCGGGGTTGTACCTCTTAATTTCATTTTGCTATTTCGTGACCGTGGTTTTCCTCTGACATGAGCAGAATCAGGGCTTCACTCCCTCCTTGTCACCTTCCCCTGGCTTCATCCAAGCCAGGAGGGAGTTTTGGGTAAACACCTACACCTTCCTCGCTGGTCTGTACCGTGGGGTAGCCCTGTCATCAGCTTTCCATCTCTGGGAGTCTGTCACCAAGACTCTCATTTTTTGTTTAGAACGACGACTATCCGCAAGGACACTTCTTGCTAGCAGGATATTGCTGAGCTAAAAATAGTTCCGCGGTTTGTTTGTTCTAAAAGATACCCAGACCAGGTTTTTAATTGTTAACACCTAAGAGAAGAAGTAAAACCATTCGGCTATTTCTCTCAGGTTGTGATTTTCTCGAGACCACAGGGAGGCCGTGGCGAGACCTTCTGCCTCCCGCTCCTCTGCTGCAGACCGCCGTGCTCCCCGCGCCGGGCGGCATCCGACCCCCAGCCCGCGGATGACGGAGCAAGAGCTGGGCAGCACCGGGGCGGCTCCTCGCGGGATCTGCACAAAAGAATTAGGGCTTGTCTGGGGCATTTTCCCCAAATCTGTCAGGTCCACTCTGCGCTGCCAGCCAGCTACCAGCCTCCCCCAGCAGTGGCTGTATGGACAGTGGAAGTATTAAGTTTATGAAGCACTTCGGGAACCTTAGGGATGAAAGGCACTATTGACACGTGAGACATTTTAAGTAGGTATTAAATAAGCTCTTTCGAGCCTTTTTGGTTAACCATGTTTGGGCAACTGGTCGTTTTACACCAACAGCTACGACTTTTCAAACAGGATTCACTTCACTGTCCAAATAGGGACGGCTTTTTTTTTTTCCCCCCTGTCTTACCATAACACACACATCCATGTTTCTGCTCTGAGTCTTTTAACTGGCTCACTAATTGCAAAATCTTGCAAGGACTCTATGCTTCAAGCATCAAAGGGCATACAGGCATCCTGCTTGGGAGGAAAAGGTCTGGTCAGATTATTGGGGAGGAAGAATTTCACATATGTTCCTGTTCCTGTAGTATTTTCCTACGAATGTGTAGAACAGGAGCTGACACAGTAACACACGGCAGATTTCACATTCGGCCTGACGGGAGGGCTCCGGCAGCGCTACTTCACTCTGCGCCTTTATTTATGAATCCTGATGTACTTTGAAAACTCCAATTAATCCTCATACAACCCTGCAGTCGGACTTCACTGTTAGGAAAGCTGCAGGGGAGCAGGAGCTTGTGCAAAGGCAGGCAAATCGGTAGCGGGATTGCAAACGGAGCCTTGCCATCCCCTGCCTGGCATCCTCTCCTCTCCCTGCCCTGGGGACAGTGCACCCGCTGTCTCGGGGAGGTGACAATTAATTGTCACATTGCTGTCCATCCTGCCAGTAACCTGGGGTGCTAAATCCTCAGACGGAACGCTACGCGCTGCCGCCAGTACCAGCACGCTCAAAAAAGAAGAGAAGCCAACCCCTGCAATACCGAGGTAGCTGTGACACGCACCCAAGGTGCAGAACCAAGCCCTTTGTACTTTATAGCCCCCCCAAAACAAACCCAAACCCCCAAACCCCCTCCTGCCTTCATGTGCTAACTCTTAGCAGGCTCTTAGCTGCGTTTTTATGGTTACATTCCTCGTACGTCTCACTAAATACACATACTATAATTACTTTTCACTGTAGATTTATGAGCAAGCTTTACTAGTCATTATTAGATTTGCTGGCTGTTTTGAATGACATCTTAGCGTTTATGAGCACGCCGATTCGTTAGCGTCTGGACTCGCAGGGTTTGCCAAGATATTGTCACCCACCGACGTCCGTGCTGCTCCTTAGCTGCATCCTCTGGCTCCTCGCTCTTGCTTAACGCTCGCAGGGCTGGGATGGAAACTTGTCTTTTAAAGCAGGCGTTTTCTGCTGCACATCAGCAGCGTAAGAGGCTCTCCCCCTCCCTCTGAGCAAACGGATCCTGCTCATCAAAGCCCAGCACCGCAGCCACATCGCTGCGCCGCTGCAATTGGGAAGCTCGTTTCGCCGCCGTCGGCAGCCCGGGGCTGCGAGCTGCGACAGCCCGCAAACAGAAATTAAGCACCTTCAGCCAGAAAAGCAGCCTACCTTGTGATTCTGGTAGGAGGTCACCGATATAAAGGACGTCTCCGGAAAAACGTGGGTACAGAAGGCTGTGTTCTTCGACCCGAAAGCGTTGTTCTCATCCGCCTTCACGATATGCAGTCGTGGTTGGTATTTATGCATTGAATTAAGAATGATCTGAAAAACAATGGATGCTAAAGTGAGAAATCCAATTAAAAAAAAAAAAAAAAAAAAGAAAAGAGACAAGCCATAGCTATTCGACAGACTTTACTAACAGGACACGAAAGCCCACTAGTGCTCAGCTTTAGCTTTGCTTTCAAATTACAGGGGAAAATTACATTATATAAATGCACACGAACCAAGACAGAAAAGGTATCTGCTGCTCTGGCAAGCAGAACTGAACTTAAAGCTTTCCTGGTAAACCCTCATTTTCTTATTGCTATTGGATAGAGTCAGTCTGGGTGGAAAAAAAGCCATAAATTTTTTTCCCAGCTCATGCTGAAGCTGTACAATATATATAATTCACCAGCAGACTGGTCCATAAAGATTCCTAATAAATACTTTACTGAGCTGAAAAATACACAGTTTAGCAGAGGCAAAAAAAAGAAATCACAGAAACCACAGGGGGAAAAAAAAAAAAAGCAAGCTATTTTTCTTTTATCTGCTGGTAAAAGAAAACTACAAAAGAGGAGATTTTTTTTTTTTCCCTCCTGTTTGTGGAGCGGCTCCGCACGCGTGGCTGGGTCGCGGGCACCTCTCGCAGCCACCCCACGGCCTCTGCCCTCTTCTCGAGTCCCTGCGAGTGAGAGGCAGGAGCCGGCCAAGTGCTTTTTTACGGCGGGGACTAGGGGAGGCGAGTAAGCGCTGAGGTCCGGCGGGGAGAGCACGGCCGGGCTCAGGCCACAATGGAGCATTAGGGGCCGAGCGGGGCTGCCCAAGCGGGGAGCGGCTGGCCCGACCCCCAGCCACGCCACCCGGCCCAGCCCGGCCCCGCAGCATTGTTCTTCCACAAAGAAGGGATGTGCCCAGATGCTACAGAAGAAAATGGTTTTAAGAAATGGAATGGTTTTAAGAAAAGCCTTTATTCCTTTTGCTGGGCAAAGAAGAAATACTGCTTTCTTCTTGTTTTCTTGGCATAACCCTTTTCAATCTCTTCTTCCCTCTCCCAGACTGGCTAATTGAGTCTGTCCTCCCCGAGCCCGGCTGGTCCTAGGGGCGAGGGGATCTCCAGCCAGGCTGACAGCCCTGCCCTTACTGGGGTGCCCAAAGCAGCTAGCAAGGACGCGTCCCTCCCCGACGGAGACGCAGGCAAAGGGCCAAGTAGGGAAGACCGCAATGGGTGATGTCTTCAACTGGTAGTAGATAAACGGGTGGGTAGATGGGTGGGTGGATGGATGGATGGATGGATGGATGGATGGATGGATGGGTGGATGGATGGATGGGTGGGTGGATGGATGGATGGATGGATGGGTAGGTGGGTGGATGGACGGACCGATGGACGTACACAACGCAGCACAGCAGCATCAGTTTACGCTAATTGTGGATTTAGCCAATTTTAAATGAGAATTATCAAGAAACAGAAGACATTTGCTCCGTGATCGGCGTTTGTGCTCAGGAACCCTTTCTATTTCGTGCCCGTCCATGCTGAGGAGAGCTCGCAGCGGCGGCCCTGCTCCGTGCGCTCCAGCCGGGACGGGAGGTAGCGTAGGGAGCTTGTGCTCTTTAAACCCCTTCGTCTGGCTGCACGTAACTCTGCCCACAGTAGCTGGCTGCATTATATACCACTTAAATGCAATTTTTATTGTTGACATTTTCCAGACAACCCTCCCTGCTCCCCAGGAGAGAGAATGAGGAATTTTTGGCATTTTATCAGCTTTGCATCAAGTCTCTTAACCGCTTTGTGGCTGTTGATGTGCAGGGTGTAGATCTGAGAGGGTCGGCTCAGGTTTGGGTTTGGAGCCTTTTCATGTATTAGCCACTCATAAAACAAAGCCAAGATGAATAACGCCAGAGGGCCAAGACTTTCATAAGAAGGGGCATTTTAATTTTCAATAATGAAGACCTGAGCCAAGCTGATAAATAATGGTTGTCTGGAGCAGAAGGTGGGGCGTGCTAAGCTCTCCTCGCTGCCTGTCCCTGCCTGCCCAGGCCTAGCAAGGGTGGGTGACTTGTCCCCAGAGTCACCGCAAGTCAACAGCAGGATGAAGAAAACAATCTTAAACTGAGATTTCCAAAGAGAAAATTAGAAGCCCGAGTTTCGATACGCTCTGGATGAACAGTCGGTATTCCCCCTCCAAAGTAGCATCCAATGCGCTATAATGACCCCCTTAAAATCTTAAATCTTTTTCCTTTTTTTTTTTTTTATAACCTCTTTAAACCTAAGGTGTCCAAACAATTTCCAAATTGAACAAGACATTACTTTTTGGAGCCCGGTAGACACATTCAGGAAAGGATTTTTGACAGATGCTCAAGGTTACAGCTGTGGCTGCAAACCTGCCTGGAGGTTCATTGTGAACTGCTTGATATCTGTGGGATGTTTGTGAGGGGGGGAAAAAAATCCCCTAAATGGCTTAATTTAGCCCACTGCATTTACAAGGTCGGGCATCTCCGTCCCTTGCACCGAAGGGAATATTTGCCCACGTGTCTCGGCGTAAGTACCCGTTGGAAAGTGCCGAATTTCTGTGAGTGCGGGGACCATGAAAGGAGACCCCCTTGAGATGTGCCAGATCAAAGCCGAACAGCCATCACTGAGCACGAAACATGATTAATAGATGTGAGAACCACACAGCCCTGAGGTTAACTTCATCGAGTCAGTGTCCATGGACGTGGATGGGGAACAGCTTCCAGCAAAGCAAAGCCCCATAAAAATATGCCATTCTCATATGACAAAGAAAAATCCCTTCAGCTATTTGACGGAGCGGTCAGCACATCAGATTAGGGATGAAAATGGGAAGTCGTGGTGCTGTTTCGGGTGGCCTCCCTGTGCCTGCTGCAGGGGTGACTTCTCGCATCTTTTTTGGGGGCAGTGACCACTCTCTGCATACCCACAACCAACATTTCACAGGCTCGAAAACAAGAACTCGTGTACGGAGGCTGTGTCTGCACACGCATCCTCCTTACTTGTACTCGGTGTAAGCCTCGCGCATTCGAAAACCCTACAAATCATTCACAAAAGCCTCTCGACCCTTAGCTGCAAAACACTGTGCCTGTGCAAAGTGAAATGCCAACAATTCCGCCTAAATAGTTTTCAAGGCTGCTGTGGAAAACTGGTCACTGGCTAAAAATACACAAAACAAATGTAAATTCCACTCCGATGACGAACATCAGCGGACAGATTAACTTAAAGAATTGTGTCAAAAATGAGAAGTATTTTAATTGACGGGACAGAGCAGGGCTGCTGCTGGTCGGTGCTGGGCAGGCAGGGCTTCCGCAGCAGCACGGAGCAGGACAGAAGGTGATGGAGGAGCTCGCGGCCTCCAAGATGATGCTAAATCACCCACTCAATATTTTCCTGCACTTATCTGTCTCATTGCGAGGGCACGGGGCGGTTCGGTCAGCGTCAGACACTGTCACACGCAGTTTTAAATTGTAGGACAAAATGTAGGCAGTTTGACATAGGTTAGCTACTAAAAAAGAAACGGTGTTTGCCTTGTCTTGCCACCGAAAATAGTTACTGGTGTATTGGTTAGAGGGGAATTTTAACGGGATAAAGGACAAGGATAGAAAATTAGTAAGGGAAACTGGAAAACGGTGTTTCTTGAGCAGCACTGAGGCACGCTGGCTTAGTAACTGAAAGCCCCTCTCTACAACTTGGTGATCTTGTCTGTTTGCCTATGAAAGAAACAGCTCAGCTTATATGAAATGGCAGCGTATTTAGGAGTCTAATTAATATAATTTTTTTCCATGTTAAAAAAAAAAACAAAAAACCAAAACCAAAAGGTAAATCAAACAGATATCCCAACCAGAATCCTCAAATTCGATGGACAATCCCAAATTTAGGAAGTGGATATTGGCTCGACATCCCGACACGGGTCCCCGTGGGGATGCCATCTCCCGCCACTGCCACCCGAGCGCTCTCTCTGCCTGGAAAATACACATTTTCAAGAAACAAAATGGCTGCTAAAAAAGACCCATGTGGGTAACGGCAACCGTCTTTACGAGCATCAGTGCGGATGGCAGCACAAGGCTGTAACGACCCACCTGCGCTTCTGCGGGGACCCAGCGGTGGGGACCCTCCTCGGGCCGCGCTGGGTGAGACCCAAACGGCTCCTCCAGCATTTAAGAAACATTTCACACCTCTCGCCTCCCAAGGCGGTCACCATGATGACCGCCCGAAGCTCGAAGGGATGCCTCCCCCTGCCCGCGCACCCCCCCGCGCCGCCGCGTAACTCCGTCATTGCCGGTCAGATAGGAGCCAGCGCGGCTCTCGAGGGGGATGTCACTTCTACCCCCTCCACGTCGCACGTGCAGACCAGATTGCGAGAGAGACGAACTCCAAAGTCAATGTGAGCTTACACAAACATCTCCCCCCCCAGCCCCGTCTCCCTCCTTTGTGCTGATCACACAGTTGGCAGCTGGAACTTAAGCTGTAACACAGCTCAACCTCTTTATTTTTTTGGCGTTCCCCAGTCAGCAACAAATGTCAAAAAAAATGGTGTCATTTGCTCCTTGCATTTAATTTTACTTAGGCAAACATACTCCTTTAGCGTCTAATCTCGCACGCTGCTGAGTAATGTCGGCTTCAGGGCTTGAAGACGTTTGCCAGTTTGCAGGATCGGGCCCAGAGGCCAGAAGCTTAGCGGGGTAATGGTACCGCATTGCTTGTCGCAATGCAAACTTGCCTTGAAATCTCCAGTAAAATGTATTTACTTTCATATGAAATTTGGGGAGTTGATTTAAGAGCGCTCCCTGTTTCGCCAAGGTATCAAATGTCATCTGATGCAGTGGTTGTTATGGCAACTACCCTTTTTATATTGAATAGTAAATGGCTACGAAAAAGCCACATAATTTTATGGTTGCTCCCGGGGGATCACATAACTAATATAAAATCTCTCATTTTAATATATTTTCTGCTTCTTTCTTCCTTCCTTCTATTCTTTTTAAAGTGAAAAAGCCTTTGAGCTGAGGCTAGCCCTTGTCCCACACCGGGACATCGAGCCGGGGCGTAAAGGACCGGAGCAAAAACCTGGCGATTCAGTCTCCCGCATGGAAAAAAGAGCACGTTAATCAACGAGGCTCTTCCAGAATCACAGCCGCTGCTGCAGTTCATCTCGATTAATATGTAGAGCGTTTGATGGTATAAGCCATCCCAAACCTCACTTTTCTTTTTGAGTAAATGGCTCGGAGATGCCACGCAGCAGCAGTACGGGAGTGGTCCCGGATGAACGGGACGTCTCCAGGGAGCGATGACGGGAGCGGGTGCCGCTGCCCTGGCAGAGCTGCCCTCGCCGCATCCACCTCGGGAGCTCGCAGAGATGCATCACCCCAAAGCAAGCACTTAAAATCACGGAATCATCTAGGTTGGAAAATACTCAAGATCATCAAGTTCAACCAAAGAGAACATTATATTCAGACAACCTCTACAGCAGCTAAAAAGCTAGCTCCAAAATTACCTAAACCTCATCCTATTTATTTTCAGTCACCTCCAGGAAGCTATTCACCTTGCGCTGCTCAAAGCCGGGCCGCGGGAACGGGCTCTTTCCGGCCGGCCCCAGCCCCGAAGCCGGCCGGGCTGCTCCCCGCTGGGCTGCCGGAAGAGGAGCCTCCAAACCCACACGTTTGTCCTGGCAATCCGCACAATGGGGAAAAAAAGAAAGGCTGGAAAATCCTGGGAAAAGATTCAACATGAGCTCAGACAAATTGTTCCTTACGAGAGGGCCAAAGCTGGGATTTTTTTTTTTTTTTTTTTTTTTTCTCGGTCCTTTTTCATCTAACGTCAGCTGAAATTCATGGTAGTGTTTCCTGGCCTTGCGATACGGCTCTGGTGTGGAGAAGTCCACCTCCACGCTAGCTGGTGAGCATTTATTTCTGGATGGCCGGGACAGGGCAGACCCCCGGCGTGTGCTGCTGGGACGCCCGCTGGCGTGCGACCCCTGCGGCACCCCACGCCGCGTGGCCTCGCGTCACCTGGGGATGCGAAAGGTCTTTGGCAAGCTGTGACATCTTCACTTGCCCTTCTCCAGGCCAGCTCCCCACCCAAGACTGGAAGATGATTTCAGGATCTGATTCTAGTTAAACTGAACTAAAATCCACTGCGTTTGACTCAAACCAGTAATGTCACAACAAAAAGATTTAACGCAAGAGATGTAAATCTTCTTTTCAACCAAGAACTCCACTGGCCGTTTCTTGCCCAGCTATTTAAAACGCACACTCAGATCTATTCATCCCTGCGAAACACGTGCCATCCCCAGCGGCACACAGCTCTGCTCCTTTTTCTTTTTTGCAGGAACAAAGCAGAAAATGTAAAACTTCACGTCAGGCTTTATAACGTATTTGGCCACCGCTATTTCTCAGATCAGCTGTAAGACATTTCCTAAAATGGATGGTTACAGAAAAAAAGCAAATAACCCTTTTTTCATGGATATTCTTTCAGCAGAAGATTTAGTGATGCTCCAAAAAAAATTGACTTCAAATTTAGGGCTGGACAAAAGGGTTTTTTCAAGTTTTAAATGGACTGAGAAAAAAAGCTTGTTTAGTATGAGAACACACGTATATATATGAAATTCTTATACATTTCTTTTATATATGTATAAGAAATCATATATATATATAAGAAACCATATATATCTAAAAGAAACCATATATATGAGAAACCTTTATATATGTGTGTGTGTGTGTATACATATATATTTTTTTATATATTTTTATTTATTTATTTATTTATTTATTTATTTATTTATATGTGTATATATATATATGAAATTTTTAGCTGGGAATAAGGATGTGAAACTGCTCTCCTGCCACAGAGATACTCCAGCACTGCTGTAAGTGAGGACAAGCGGGGCGCAGCCAGCGAGGCCGCGTCTCTCCCCACCAGCCAGGACTTTGCCCGGGAGCTGCCGCGGCCCCATCCCTTCGGCCGCAGGCAATCCAGGGCGGTGGGGAGGCTGCCGCCGAGGCGGCACGTAAACCTCATACCAGCGCGCGGCGAGGAAACTGCTTGGCCACAAGTCATAAAGCAAACAAATAAAAAAAATTCTAAATAAAATTTAGGCTTTCATAAGATTACTAGGTCATTAACCTAATTAATGTGCCTGAGTGCGCCTGACGAGCAAAGACAGAAAAACACTAAAATTAAATTAATAGAAAAATGAGAGGGAAACCCCAAGTCTAGGGGAAAAATTAAGTCTTTCAGTGATAATCAAATAAAACCAAGTGTGCGATAATAAATCTGGAGAGAAATAACAAACTCATCAGCATTAAAGAGTAAAGCCAGTAAATAGCAGATTTGGGTCAAGAAATCCAGGAATATCCCTTAAAATGCTATCACAAGTGACAGACCATCTATAATACCCTATAGCTTTAAACCTCCCTAGGTTACATCTCAGGAACTAAAGTAACCCCACACTTGAAAAGCAGATAAAGTCCATTATGGCAATTAAATGCTCCATCAGCAGCCAAGGAGCGAGGTAGGTACCGGGTATGTAACATAACCAAGCTCAGCAACACTGTGCTGGGGGGGGGGGGATTAAATTAAATCTCTCCTGCTATCTGTCACAATCTCCACTTCTAATCTTCACTTATTACTTGTCTTGTCTTTTTTTTCCACAGGAATATCTTTATACGTTCTGTAAAAAAGAAAATAATTTCCAATTGATCTGGTCCCAGCTGAAGCCTGCCAGAAATACTGATGTGATGCTGCCGCCCTTTCCAAGCTGGCCCGGCCGCGGAAGCCCATGCGAAAGGCTGATTCCTCTGGCGCAGGATTCATTTCAGTGGAGCCATTAACAACAACAACAACAAAAGCAGAACCCCTGATGTGATGCGCTTGCTCCTCTGCCGTTTTCCAGCGTTACTCCCCGCCTACGAGCGCTGGCCTTACGTGGCTCTGCGTGTTCACAGCCTGCCTAAAATCAGGGGAAGAGGGGGCCTGAGAGTAAGATAGGGTGTTCTTCCAGCTATATTGCGTCTGGTGAGACGGGCGTCCCTCGGAGCTGCCATCCAGCTCGTCGTTAGCTCCTCTGGATACTGAAAACCCCATTCGAAAGGTCCTCAGGAGAAAGCTCCAAGCAAAGCTGGGCTCCTGCGCGGCCAGCACGTCTCCGGAGACAGCTCGGGAGCCACCGACCCGCAGCCCTCCCCGATGCCGTACCAAAGCTGGCACTGTTCATGGCCAGTCCTCTCGCCGATGCCTGAAAGGCGTCCTCATGTCCTCCCTATTTACCATGTACAGAGCGTAAAACCAAACCAAAGTCTGCCCTAATTAACAGCCTCCGCTTCTTCGCAGCACTTAACCCTTGCTGGGCAGTTTCTTAGCCCTTGCCGCTCGTCCTCGCTGCCCCTTAAGGCACATTAAGTACTTTTATGTACACAATTATGTACCGTTAGCAGGAGGGCTGGCTGCGCTGGCTGTCGGGCACAGCGTGCCGCCCGGCGCTGCGGGCAGTGCGGGGTGGGCAGCCCCCCTGCCCCACGCAATCCCGAGGGAGCAGGACCCTTCCTGCCGCCCTCGCCAGCTCTGCCGCTGCTCAAGCCCGGGGCAGCAGTTCCAGGGGTTTCGGGGAGCCAGGACCGAGCGTGCCGTGGGGCTGTTACGGCTATCATCTGCACCATCACCGTGCCCCAGACGCTCATGCTTAGCACTGCAAGCGGAAAAGAAAAGAGATGATTTTTTTTTTTGCTTCAAAGAGCTGCCAGTCTCAGCAGCTTAAACAATACCTCGAGCCGGGAGATGAAGAAAAGCCTGAACAGCGAAATAACAAAAAAGCCCGATTAACTGAAACGAGTTGCACAGGAGAACAACCTCACCGCAGGCCCGAGCCGAAGTCCCTCAGCAGACCCCCGTGCCCCTTCGGCGGCTTCACACCCACCCTGAGCATCCTTCAGCTGCTGGGGCCGGGGGCAGGAGCTGCCCGAGCCGCCCCGCAGCTCGCCGGCCATACGGACCGTCTCACGGGCGCTCTCCACCCTGCTGTTTACATATTTTAAACCTCTGAAGAAAGCGGAATTCCATTCATGAGCATTTATCACTGCGGAGATACTCGTCAGGCCTCGCTCAATATTTCCCCATATGCCCTGAACTAACCTTCTGAAAGAAATACAAGTATTATGTTATCCTTTCCAATGGAGAGGTTATTTTTGTGCATCATCTACAGCTGCTCTTAGCCAACCGATCTGTTAGCGCTTGCAGTGATATAAGGGGTTCATGATGAAGGAGTCATTCCCATTTTTCACCTGGAAAACACGGCTAGGTGCTTCCCAGGCAGAATACACTGGGAACGGGTAAGGGATGTGCCACCCTCGTGCAGTTTGCTGACAGTAAAGAAAATATCTTTGTCTCCGCAGACAGACTATATGCAACTGGTATCGTTCACGTGGCATTAGAGAGTGAAGCATCAGCTCTGCCAGAATCGCTAACCCTGTCACTCACCAGCCCCACCTAAATCAGAGGCTCTATCAGGCTGATTATCTCCACGTGTAAAGATTTGAAAATACATAAATTAAGATTTTTACTCTAAGCATAGGTGGCTTACAATGCTTTCTTTAGGATCAGATAGACCTCGCCGTAACTAAACATTACAGCGGCTGCTGATTTCTTAATCCATTCTCAACATGAGCATTTCTCAGTTGTTAAGCCTGGTGTGAAAGAAGCCTTTCATGGTCAAAAAATCCCCCAAGAGGAAAATATACAGCCCACATTTTCAGGCCGTGGTGCGTGAGCTGGGCACAGGCTTACCTGCCGCAAAACCTGCTCAACCAGAGGGGTTTGCAGGCAGATTACAGAGCTCTGCACTTCATTTCTTCTCATTTAAAATCTGCATGTTTTTATGTGTCCGCATTGAAAAATGCCTCCCATGCCTCTGACTGTAACTAATAATTTACCGCAATAGATAACTGGCCAGTGGAAGAAGCAGGACTGAGGTTTTTGGGACCGTGAAGAGGAACGGTTGGTGGCTGGATTTTATGGGCTGGGTGTCAGAAAGCGAGGTTTTCCAGCGCCGCCTGTAAGGCATCCCCTCCCGCCAGCACCGTAAATAATCCTCAATCTAATTCCGTGGATTGCAGCAAGGGCTTCAGCTCCATGGCTTATTAATTAAGCTGTTTAACTTACTTATTTTAAGCCTCAAATGTACCTACACTTCTCTTTATGAACTCCGTGGGGCTGCTTGTCCCTAATGTTAAGTACTACAGCGCACAGAGTCGGGGCACGGAGTCATTTATCAACGAATCCATTGAAATAATGCGAAATTTCTGCCCGTTTATTTTTCAGGTGAGGTCCCAGGTGCCCAGGAGCCACGCTCAGAGGAGCTGCACCCCACGTCGTGATGTGTTTGCCCTTCAAACCTGCTTCCCCCCCACGCCACGTAGGGTGGCTGCGGGCGGGGAGGGAGCCCAGCAGCTCGTCGTGCTCCAGCTGCGTCTGCGACGGCGAGCCCATAAAACCCACCACGTCCTTCTTCCGAGACCCCCGTAACAGCACGCGCACCCCAGCCTGACCCCCAGGATCAGCTCCCCACGCTCGATGTTAACTGGTAGGTGAACAGGCAGGGAGAGCTGGCAGAGCTCCTTTCTTTTTTTTCTCCCAAATAAGCATCTACCGAAAAAACGGTTAATCCAGAAAAGGAATATTGAGCGCAAAGATATTTTGCCGTGCGCCTCTCCCCCGCCTCCTGGTCCCTCCTGTCCCCAAGCAGCAAGCGGTTTCTGTCCGAGCCCCGCGCGTCGGAGGGGATCGCTGGAGGGGATCGCTCGCCCGCAGCAAAGCTCTGCGGGCAGGGCTGGGATCGGCGGGATTTTGGGACGCCGGGAGGAGCTGGAGCCCAGGACGGTGGGAGCCAGGTAGGGAGCCCGGTGCCGCGACACCTGCAAGCACCCGCAGCGGCCGAGGGTGCCAGGCAGGCCAGGCCGGCGCGGCTCCGGCTGGGCAGCTGCCCGCACACCGAAAAAAGCACCAGCGGCAGCCTGCAGAAATCATCGCTCTGCGTGGTTTTGAGGTTTGGAGAAAATCAAAGACAAAAGGAAATGGCAGGCAGGCTTCGCTGGAGCATGAGACGGCAAACAAACCCTGTGGGTTTTCTGACTTGTTTTTCTTAGGGAGCTTTAAGAGAGCGTTTGCAATCGCTGGGAACAAATTCCTAGAAATGAGAAGCTGTTATTATTCATCGTGTAATGCCTTCGCAGGCAGGGCTGGGAGGACCGTGCCATGCCGGGCAGACACCTCGCAGGCGCTGCCTGGCCCAGGGACACCGGCCACCTCCGCAACAGCAGAACAGTTTCCAGGGTACGCTGCTAGGAAAACTCACGCTCGCCTGGTACGGAGGATCCGTACCCTGCTGCTTGGGGACAGGAGGGACCAGGAGGCGGGGGAGAGGCGCACGGCAAAATATCTTTGCGCTCAATATTCCTCTTCTGGATTAACCGTTTTTTTGGTAGATGCTTATTTGGGAGGAAAAAAAAAAAGAAAGGAGCTCTGCCAGCTCTCCGGATCTCCTCCGTGCGCACAGCAAAAAGTGGAGTACCACTTCTCTAAAGCAGATGATTCATTTAGAAGCCTAACGAGGAACTGTCTGAGCAGGGGCTAAGTCCCGCTTAGCCAGGCAGGTTGTCGGTGCCTGAACCGCACAGCGACCTGGGCACTTAAAACAGGTTATTCCAGGCGTTTTCCCAGCGGCGTGAGAGCGAGCGTGCTGGGCTGGGTACGAGGCAGGACGGCTCGCGTGGCACGAGGGGACCGAGCAGGGCTCGCTTGGAGCATGGTCACGGCATTGTGCTGCAGGTATCACCCCAAAACGCAAACTGGGGTCCCCTCTGTGTCACTAGGGAAGCTTTGTGGGAGGACAAACAGGCTGCTTATTAAAAGGCGGGGGGGGGGGGGGGCGAATCTTCCCTGTTAAAATGCAGCGTTAAAATCGCAGTTAAAAAATGACAAAGTCAGGAAAAGCAAACATTTAAAGTTGCAAAACCAACACTGCACATCCTGTTTGTTTTACGGCCACATTGAACATCCTGTATGTTTTATGGTTTACATTTTACAACGTAAACAGTCATATATTAGGCTACACAGTGAACCAAGAGAAAAACACGGGAGTAAAAAAATGCCACGTGCAAAGCAAGCAGGTCGGTACGGCTGCTGACACCAAAACGTCGGCATTTGCGGGCTTTATGTAATTTTTACCGTGCAGCCCTTAACGCACATTACATTTCATTTCCGTGGTACTTTCCCCCTTAAAGAAGAGTGAAGGGGCAAGATCGCCTGTGATTAATAATGTCAGCATTAAATGGTCCTGATTAGCCTTTGAAGTTCACACATGTTTCATTGGGGTCAGCAGGTTGGGGAAGAGGGTCAGGTCCCGGCACTGCTGACGGCTCAGCGCAGGGCTGGGTTATCACCGTGTCACCCTGCCAGAGCCCGGCTCTGCCGCGGCACCGACGCGCGGGATCGGCGCGCTTGCTTTTGGAGGCTCGAAATTTGCAGAAAGTTACGAACGCAGCAAAAATCCTGAATTTTTCACAGCGTTTTAAGCTACTAGGGTCACCCTGCCCCAACCCCATAAAGCTCCGTCCGATTGAGCTGTGTCAGAATCGCGCTTTCTGCACGGCTTTTAGGTGGCACCAGGACAATTCACTCCACGTGAAAACCTGCTCTTTAGAGGCTTGATGCACGATCATTTTGAGCAAGACAGATACTCCCCTTCTCCCCCTGCACCCTTCTTCAGGACCTTTTCCCAGCCCCCCTCACCCCCCAAACTGCTGCTGCTTAAAAGCCTGGCAGGTTAAAAACCACATTTGATGCTACGAAGTAGATTCTCTTACCTGTGGTACCTAGGATGGCACTAAACCTAAAAGGATTTTAAACTCTATCTTCCTCCAGCCAGCAAGGTTTGTTTATTTTTACGTGACTTTCAGCTTGGACAGTGCAAACCAGACAGTAAAAATGCATATATTTTTACATGCATTATCAAAGCCCTCGTTTGCCTGGCAGGCTGGAAGGGCCCTTGTGCTAAGTTATTAAATGCGCTGTGGTGGATAACTGTGTACTTCCCACTTCTGCATTCGCAATACACATGAATTAAGATCTTCCAGATAAAATACTTCATCTTTTACACGGCTGCCAAAGCCAGCTTGGAAAATAATGAGTTTATGCAACCTGTTTCTGCGAGCCGTATATACCGTGTGCAGCAACAGCCGGGCTGAAAATCCCACAGCGCTGCCTGGAAAGTTCCTGGGCAGAAAATAAAAGGTCGGTGGCATCTGGCAGACAACGACTGAGCAAGTCAGAGGCTGCATTTCCGAGGGCAGGGAAGCACGCAGGCAGCAACTGCAGCCCCCTCCCTCAGTGTTAAACTCTCCCCCACCCAGCTGCACCGGCAGCACGTCGTCAATGTTGCTCCTCGTTATTAAATTAACTGCGACATCCCAACCAGCATCCCAGTCCAGACACAAAGTCAGCATCGCGGGCCCACCTCTGACCAAAACCCTTGCAGAGCATCTCTCTTACATGTCCGAAGGGATCCAGGTGGTTGTTGGTGAGTTTTAGCTTCTGAAAGGACACCAGCTGCCGCATCCAGTGTGCTCCCGTGGCCGGTGAGTCGGGGTGCACGTACAGCCGCCCCGGCATGGCCGGCTCTGCCTTCCCGGCCACCATCCTGCAAACACAGCGGTTACAGATTGCATCACCTCGGCAGCGGTCGCCAGCCCGCACGTAGGAGAGCGTTTGGTCCTTGAACTCGACCCAGCAACCCTCCCGCCAGCCCTGGAGGGACGCGCTGGGGCACAGGGGCTCAGAGAGGGGCTCAGAGAGGCTCCTGCTGCTCGTGGGGTTTCAGGGATCCGCGTTTCAGCGTCGCAGGCTGGCAGAGAAACCCCGTCTCTGCTCCCGCACGGTATTTCCTTGGGGCAGCGTCTCTACATGGCAATTGTGTTGGCGTTGGTCAAGGAGGAAATCTAGGCTGGCTTTTTGGAGAGGACGAAGCCTTCGAAGGCCATTCTGCACGGGGAGAGAGCCTCACACGCTTCCCCAGGAGAAGGTACCTGCGAGCAGGAGCAGGTACCGGCGTGGGTGCGTCCTCCGCAGCCGTGCAGGGCTCCCAGAGCCCCTGGCCGGGCGGCAGCTCCGGTGGGAAGGGGCTGCTCCCCGCTCCGGAGCTGCGTGCTGGCACGTGGTGCTGCCCCTCGTACCCTCCCGCCAGCTCCCCTTGCCCCCACACCAACATCCGCCACCAACTCTCACGGACGCGAGACCCAGCCATGAGACATCACTTAATGGCAGCTCCCCCGTTACCGTGCATTGTTCTCCTCTTATAAAACACCAATAAAAGCGATATTACCAAAACCAACAGAGACTTTCCAGCAGCAATAAAATGAGAAGGGGAAACAGCTCTAGGGCTGGCAAAAGCTAAATTAAACAGTTAACAGCTATCCATCATCTAGGGCTTAATGGCTAAAACACAAAGTGGCCGCCGTGCCGTGGAGGCCCTCAGTCCGCTCGTCTTACCCAGCGGCACTCCGGGACAAAGGCGAGCGGAAAAGGGATTTTTAAAAACTAGAGCGGCCCTAATGCGCAAGTAAATTACTACAGTTTTATAGGATGTCACCGGGCTCGTTCCCATTAAGATGACTACGAAGTTTTCCACTGCTCGTCTTTTCACCAGGCAGCAGTCGGTGGAAGGGTTTGGGAAAAGCACAGCGAATAGTCGCAGTGAGGGAGGCTGCTGTGCGCGTTTGGGGTAAAAACAAAAGAGAAAACAACGTGCTTCCTTCCTCAGAAAGCAAAAATCATAGCCGCCTCGCGGGTAGGTAACCTTACTATCAAAGGCACCGGGAAGGGAAGAATAACAGAAGAGAAAGAAACTCCAGAGGAAGAAAGAATTAAAAGAAAAAACCTCTAAACTGGACCTGGCATTGGACTGCCATAGGGGGAATTGCTGCTCCCTTCATCTGCCGGGTCAGCGGGGCTGAAGCAGGGCTTTGAGTGAACCACCCCACCTTTTGCTTTATAGCTGGTCGCCTAAAAGCAAAAATTGCTATAGAAGAAAGGAATTTAAAACTTTTCTCGACTCATGTCTACCTAATTTTTAAGGCCTAATGGACTCAAGATACCTAATTTTTAAGGCCAAAATGGACCATTAGATCATCTAGTCCGGCCGCTGGTACAAGGCAGGCTGTGGCTTTACCCTCTTCCACCTGCCCATGGCCAGATAACCTACGCTTGGCCTAAAGCATCTCCGCTGAAAAGACATCCAATCTTAAGCGCTTTGGAAACGACCAATCCACCGCCTCCATTAGCATTTTGTTCCAGCAGTTAATCGCCCAGACAGTTAAGAATATTTTATTTCATATTTCTCTGGTTTTAACTTCCAGCCATCGGCTCTTGTATCTATCGCTGCTCCACGAAAGAGAGCTCTGGGATGTTGGCATCCCTCCCGTGGGAAGGTATTTATGTTGCTTTCTGAATTTGCACAGCAAGCGGTCGATCCAATTGCAATTTTCTTATGGAAGAGAAGGCAAACAGAAATGTTCTCTTACCATTTATTGTCACAGAATTTATACCGGTGGTCGTCAGCTGGGACAATGTCGATCAACAAGATGTACTTGGTCTTGGGATTCATTCCGGTCACTTTAACCTTGTAACTAGGAAACATCCTCCTTAGGAAAAGCAAAGGGTTAACACGTTAGTGAGCGACCTGGAGCAGCGCTGGAACTGATGGAAACTTGGAGCAGCACCCCAAAAGGCAGATCCACCATGTGATGAATTCACGCTAGGACAAATGAGCTACGAACCATTATTGCTGCTTATACGCCACCTGAATTAAACTCACTCTTTCCAGAGCACGGGCTGCCCAGGGCTAGTGCAAAATGGGGCACAAATTTTGTGGGTATGAAGGTATATAGAGGGGGGTTGTGGGCCAGTGCCAGGAAAAGGTGGGTGTAGAGAGAGATATGGGGGGGCCAACACATCCCTCCTCACGGGAGGCTCGGACAGGGAGCCCTCGCTACCCCAGGAGGCTCCACATGGCTTATGGCAGCCTCAAAAGTGCAGGTTTCGTGTTGCCATGAAAGTGCATGAAAAGTCAGGAGATCTGACTACATTTCAGAAGAAACTAAGCACGCGCAGCTTTCTCATTCCCACGTTCCCGATGTCCATGACACCAAGTCCCACCGCTACTCCCACGCAGTAGCTGAACCTGTGTTCCCTTCAACGGACTGAAAACTGAGGACCAGTAAAGCCTGGGGGGGAGACTAAGGGTTAAACCCTGCAGTGGTGCAGACATTCACCGCTCCTCTGGCCTTCCCGAATTTCCCAAATTCACAGCACGCCCGTTAAACCTTCCTTGTTCGAGCCAGGAGCACCGCAGAGCTCCCCGCTGAAAATGCGCCCGTCCCACTGATTTACCATTGACTTTAGCGGACACGTAGCAACCAACACCAAACGGGGAACGTCACATAAACCAGTGTATCGTTAAGGAACGTTTATATATATCTCACATATCTAACGAATCTTTGCAATATTAAAGAATATTTTTTTATAACGCTGTGGCCATGAAACCAGTACGGTTTCAGTATGGAAACCATCATGGTCCGGTCTTGTGATCCAAAGGAGGTGGCCCTGATGGGTCCGGGCACTGCCATGGGCTTCCCGAGCCCTTGAGACTGCATCAGGAGCCCGGATTTGCAGGATCAGGCACTTTACATCCTCAGAGTAACTATTTTCTTGGCTCCATCTTCCCAACCTCCTCCTCACCCAGTAAAAAAAAAACCAAGTCAGTTGAGCAAACTGGCTCACCACAGCCTTCAAGCAACTAGCCAGAACAGAAAATTCCCCCTTCCACTGGCGTAAGGGGACGGAGGATGAGAATTGCTACATCCTGGAGTCATTCTAATTACCCTAATTAAGCAGGGTCCAAATCCTGATGTCGTTTCTCCATCGGACGTCGAGGCCACTTTGCCCCCCCTTTATCCCTCCTTCCCCTGCGCCTTGCCCCTGCGCCCGGCCGAGCTGGCCCAGGTCCGCAGCACCATTTTGTCGCTGCTTGGGGAGAGGGCAACAAAATGGGCCCTGTTCGAAATCATTTCAATTGACTCTTTTAACTGCCCTGCATAAATTCCAGATGTTTACCATGTAATTAGCCGGGACTAAAAAGGGGTGGTTTACCAATGTCCGTATTTGATTTTCATTCATAAACTCTGCAATCCTCTTAGCCTTGTCCTCCTACAGGTAAGCACCTGGATAAATACAGTAGGACATTTCAATTCGCGAATACACAGCCCAATTCACACATCGAAAAAAATTGCATAAGGAATCCAATCTGAATGCCAAGATTTTTTTTTTTTTTAAATTAGGCCTTAAAATGACATTTCAAAATGAAACAAAAAAGAGGAGGAATTGATTAAAAACCAGAAACGAGATGGATGCTATTTGACAGTTACTGCGTCGTACCAGGCAAACGTCCTGCATCGGGGATTTTTATAACATCTAGCTTCTGAATTTCTTTTTTTTCTCAATCATTTCATTTACTGTAGTACATCCAAGCTGCTAAAGTAGCCGGACTGATATATTGTAAATGTTAAGTGCTTTTTTAATGGCGTTTAAAATTAAGCTTCAGCATATGGAGTTCATATAGCATGGACATGCCTGAGTTTATAATGTTCTTTAGTATAGCCCTCTAAAATAAATACAAAGAGCCAAAGTACTACTATAATATATACAGCTGAAATTCTTTACGGATAACAAATGGGGACTCACATCTGATTGAAGGTGTTGCTTAACTTGCAACCCGCTCGCTATCTTGCAGTGGTAGCATTGTACTCGGCAGCCGACAGACCCAGCTACAACCAAGTTTGCCAACTCTCCACATTCTTTTCCAGGAAAACACGGGGTAGATTTTAGTAATTTGGCTGTGCATGGACATTTCATCATTATTATTAGCTGCTGCATTTTGGCCTTAAAAAAAAATATGCGACTAATGTGCTGTCCAGGGACTTGTCAGTTTAATTTTCTTAATGAAAACATATTTCTCAACCCCTTGGCAGAGGCTCATTTACTAAATATCTCTTTGCAATACGATACAAACATGGGTTGTGCGTTTCTGGTGGGAAGGCATGACAAACCGAAGAGCCGGGTCCAAGAAAATGCAGTCATAGCGTTTCAATTTTTAAAAAAAAGGCAAGAGAGAGCACCTAATATCATGTCCTGGCCCGTATTAAATGTTCCGCTTGAAAGAGGGGAGCAGACAACCCCGGCGGAGGCACGGGGCTGCACCAGCCCTGCCCGGGAGCGGGGCCGTGCCTACAGTGGGTCTACACAGCTCCCCGTCAGCCCTGGGAAGGGGCCAAAAACCTGCCTGCTTCCCCAAATTTACTCCAGGTCAATGGAGCTACTCACAGCCATAGGCTCTACGCTCAGTAGTAGCTTTGCATAACCGACCCCTCTGCCAAATCTCTGCAGGCAGGAGCTCTCGGGCGGATGGGCGTCTCCGCAGAGGATGCTTCGCTTCAGCCAGCTTTCCCTGACAATAGCTTGCTTCATCTTCTATTGCTCGGGGACCGGCCGCGGCAGAAGAATAACCCAGTGCTGCAATAAAAATTTGCCAATGTCTTGCCAAGCTCTGGGAAAGCTCAGCCTGGCTTTGGTGGGAGGTCTGAAGCAAGATCCGGGCAGACCCGCATTTTACCCACCCTCCTTCCCGCTGCCGCGCACGACTCTAAACCGGGTGAGAGCTTCGCTGCACGGAAACTGGTTACAAAAATTGTGAACTTGGGGCTTCCAGGGGAGCGTGTCCGAGCAGGCAGCATCTGACCCTCAGCGACACCTCCTGCATTGAAGGCGGCTGCAGCCCTGCTGCGGCTGTGCAAGTGGGGAAGCTCAGCGAGGTTAAGTGCTGGGCACGTGTGCAGCACAGGATAAACCAACTATTAGGTGAAGTTTAAGCCACCAGTAATCAGGAGATTAAGAGCAGCAGTTCCTGGCATCGTCACCTTTTATTCAGACCCAAAGCTTGGTTGGACACGGTGTCCCGGGGCTGCAGCAAATGCCCTGAACGTGCAAACGCCGCCACGATCCCTGGGGTGGGGGAGTCCAGGACCGGACGAATTTCTTTGACAAATTTCTTCCCCTGTAAGCTCATTTTTGTGAAAGCCACACAAGGCGTGCGCCCAACCCACCAGCACACGTTCGTTAGTGCGATGGCTGCTCCCAGCCGACACAGGGCAGCCGGTGGGGCCGCTCGGTGAGCGGGAGCCACGGAGCCACCACCAGCCCCACAACTCCCCTGCCCACCCAGGGACCGGCCGTGAGCCCACGCCGTGCCTGTGCGACAGCCAGCGATGCACGGGCGGGTGCAGCACGAGCAGCTAAGCGTCAGCCCGGACAGTCTCTTCTTCTGCAAAGCATCGAGTCAGTAGACCCCAATTTTGGACATGTTCAAAACCCACTGTTCCCTCCCACCAGCTCAACCCAGTGAAGAAGGGACCATCCAGACTCCTCAGCACCGTCCTGATGGCCTCCTACACCCCTCAAAGCTCTCTGCTGGGTTTCGTGGCTCTGACAGGCACGTTTCTACCTCCCCCCCGCCCTGGCAGGGGCACGGTGCTGCTACGCGATGGCAGCAGCTCTCGCTGCCCTTCAGAGGGGAAAAGTTATACGAGTTTTCACGTTTACACGAGAAAGCTGCCCTCAGAGAAAGCGATTACAGGAGAAAGGCTACGGTGCCTCACTCCTGTGCGAGCGGGACACCTGATATGGCATTAAAATACCACGGTCTGGCACCCGGTCGCTGGGGGCTGAGGTGCAGGGTGATGCCCTGGGGAGGGCAGAGGGGCTGAGCCTGGCTCTGGGGACCGCGGGCAGTGGGAGTGGAGCCGGGGTCACCGGGGCTTGGCACTGCACTGCCACAGCCCCGGCTAAACCCTTCCCCGCAGCTCTGTGCAGATGAAATGTAGCAAAAACAGTAAAAGCCAGGAAAATAAACAAGCAGCACAATTCTGTAGGCCTCCCAAGCTTCAAAGATGATGTGCGAGTGAATTATTTGTTCTGATAATGAAGCAGTCGTTGCTTAGCTAAGTTTATGCTAGGCACATTTTATCTCTACATGATATTCACAAATTGTTTTAAAATTAACTGTTAGAATAAGCATCTCTTGTTTATTTATTTATCCTATTACTGTCCAATCCCCTTAACCATGGAGCGGTTACTGACATGGAGCCAAAGCTTCTATTATGTTCAAACAAAGTTTAACTGATGTGTAATTGGTTGGTTGGATTTGGAAGCGAGCGATAAGAGGAAAGCTTTGGTTTCATTTGGGGCAGCAGTTCCCAGCCTTTCGGGCTCCCCAGGCTTGGCCACTTCGTGCGCATCTTACTTGTGTTTTAATCCCCATACGAGCAGGCCTGCTTGGTCCTGGAGAGATGGGTGACTGCAAGGCTCCCAGCTCCAATAAAGTCTTATTTTGGGGCAAGGGACAGCAATCCAGCGCAGCCAGAAAAGCCAAAAGCATCAGAGCTGATCAAAGAACTCAAAGCACTCATCTGAGTACCGGCTGCCCCGCGCCACGCTGCACGCCAGGACCCGTGTGTCCCAGGGACACTGGCTCGTGCCATGGTACTGCTGGGTGATGAGGTGGCCTCTGCAAACCCCTCGGTCCTCACCACCCTCCTGCTCACAAGGATTTGATCTGACCTTCCTAGCTTGGATGCAAACGTCATTTCTGATGCTCCTACTGATGCATTAGCTGGGAAGGGGATTCTCTGACCAGCATGTGGTAAGCAAGGAGGCCATGGGGAACTCAACTGGTATTTCCATAGCGAAAACTGCACGGAAACAAGACACCTGAGTCCTGTTGGAGCAACCCAAGTCATGTCCTCGCCAAAGGCTGTCAGTGCTCTCTGAAGCCCATGGGAACGTGCGGACCGGTGCTCACCGCATGTCCCTGTGGTGTGGATGGTGCTTCAGATACTACCGAGCGCTTCCTTCTGTCCTTTCAGGGGGTAGAAATGTCCCCTAGCCCTTCAGCAGCTCAGCAGCTGAAATCCTACTTTCAAAAGGAGTTTTGATAAGACAAAGATTTCCAAAGACAGACAATGGTTTTACAATCCTTGATTCTGGGGTGGTCAAGTAAAGCGACGACTGGATTTTCAGCAGCTCCTGTACAGTGCTGTCTGGAAAGGTGATGCTTATGGCATATCAGGTTGTGAAAGGATCAGAAAAACAAGAAATCACTCAACATCTCGGCTAACAAGCCATATCACGGCTGAAAGACCACCTCCCCAGAACCTGCTGGGCATGCAGAGATGCCTCCAGTGATGGTTTCAAAGCACCGAGGCAGATGACATGCCTACATCCCTGATAATGACTAATGTGGCCCCAAATTCTCCCTGAGAATTGGCCATGGCCGCTTAAGGATGCGTCTCCTCATCTTCATTGTGAGGAGGGAAAGGAATGGTGTGCAGAACCATGTTTCCATTCTGATGACCTTTCTTCTTTTTTCTAATTTCCCTTCTTTTGACAAGTATTTCTTCCACTGACTTAACGCATCTTTAAAAATAATATTCTCCAGGGCAGATTAAAACAAATTTGGGGGTGTCAGCTGTTTCTTTTAGCCTTTTAAATGGCATTTCCTTTTTGATAGATTCTTGCTTTCAGAAAATACTTTAAAGAGATCAAAGAGTTTTTCAACAGGGTCCCATTTTCCCAGTGTATCCTAACCCTCAGTCCCTTATTTCTCTTATCACCCACGCCACTCCGCTATGACGCTCTGTATACAAAGTAAGAGCAGTTAACTTTGAAGTGCTGGATTAGCCCATGCCAGATCCTTGCCTCAGAATAACAAACAATACAGGTTCAACAGGAGTTCTCATCAGTAGTTCATTTTTCAGCCCCAAATTCACTGTCACTAACACAAGCAACATTGAACTCTCAGTCTATGGACAGATAGGAGAGATTTATCTGGTGGCAGGACCATGACCTAGTGATGAGAAGGTCAGACAGTTAAGGGATTTTTATATTTTGGAATGGCGAGGTTGTATTTTTTTCTTCTGGCTAGCGCATCTAATTTTTAAATAAAACATTGTTTCTCACATACTTGAGAACTTGGTTAGCTGGATGGCTGCTTTCATGCTCTAGAAACATTTCCTCTCTTTGCCCCACAGTAACTTTAACCACGGGCAGGCTTCTTGCCGTGGGATGCTTCTCCGATGCTTTCATTTTGCCGTAACCGAAGTTGAGCAGAAGACGTCCCAACAAGCTGGAAGATGGGAGAGGTCGGTGCCAGCAGCCACCAGCAGCACAGCACAAAGGTACCTCAGAGAGAAGCTGTGCAAGAGCGTGGCCAATGACCCAGCGCTGCAGCATTTCAGGGCAGGTTTGCTCCCTCGCCAGCCCGGCTCCCTTCGTTGCTCCTCCGCAGCCCCTCCAGCTGCTCGGGCTCCGTGGGGGCTTTCGGAGGAGCCGTGGGCAGCCTTGGCGTCGGCGCCAGGCCACGCGCCGGCTCATCGGTGCAGAGCAGATGATCTGCAGACTCTATGCCCGTGAGCCTTCGACGCAGAGGCAGAGCCCGAGCGATGGTGGGGATCTTCCCCGGCTGGTTTGGGCTTCACCAAACCCTCCCCTGCAACCCTGGCCAGTGCTGCTGCAGCTCCAGCCTAAGGACAAGCAGGGAAAGCTTTGGGAACACCCGTAAGCATGAGCATCCCGTGTCTTTAACAAACTAAAAGCAAGGATTGCAGTTTGAAGAGAGAAGCGTATTAAAAACTAAAATCCCATCCCTGCCCTACTCGGCGTGCACGAGCTCTGTCTTCCTTGCCAAAGCTGTCGACATCTTTAGCAGCACGGCCAAGAGGCATTGGAGTTTGCTCCTGCTCCTTTCTCTAAAAGCAGGAGTTTGCCCTAACAGGGTAATTCCAGGACCCTGAATTTAGGACTAAGCAGATCAAACATTCCTTAAATATCTACTTTATTTCCAAGTTTTAAATTGATGGCTCACATTCCATCGCTGATCTCGGATATTAACATTTGCTTTTGGATCAAAAACCTTTCGCAGAGATTCTTGTAACTGCCTCAAAAGATTCTGGACAAATATTTCCCTTTAATTGTAATGAGAACTGGGCATCCATATGCCCTACAGAGCCATGGAAAATTTAACTTTTAAAGGATTATTCACAGAGGAAAGCTGCACCAGCTTAGCCAAAGCATTTATACTTCTTCAGACCTTGATGTCCTAAAAACTAGTTTTATTTTGGTTTACTAAAGTTGATTAGGAACAGATTTTTTAAAACTGAAATAAGCCACTTTTAAAATTAAACTTGAACATCTAAAGGGGGTTTGAGTCTTTTCCACACATGCAAGCTGCTTTATTGATTTTTTTTTTCTGTGCAGCATTTTCCTACATATGCTTCTTAAAACCTACTACCACAAAGGCTGAAGCTATCTTTGTACCTGTGCACATCCTGCACTCTGGCCAAAACTCACTTTCAGTATCTCAAGCCTCCTGTTCACATCTCTGGGGTGGTTGTGCTACCATAGAGGAATGACACATTATTTTCTCTTCAGTAACTGTTCATGAAAAAGTGACCAGACATCCTATGAACTGGTATTTTTTACTGATTAGCCATAAGCTTCGTCAAATTGTTTTTGTTCCTGGCAATATCTGGATAGAAACCGCAACGCTGCAAAGACTGGCACCCTGGAAAAACTAGTGAACAGCTAGAGCTGAATAAAGACTAACAGAAAGAAAGAAATCCTGAGCCAGGAAGGCTGCGTGAGCACAGATTAACTTCCTGCAGAGAGAAGGTCTGGAAGATGAGATTTCACAAAGAATTGCGAGAGACAAAGCGGGGTTTGCCGCAAGGTTAAAAAAAAAAAAAAAAAAATTACAATTCTTCAGTTAAATAACAGCACCTAAGAGCGAGACGATGAAATCGGAAAGCAAGAGTTGTAACGAAGACTCTCGTTCGCTTTCTGCTTCACCCACCCCTCACACAACTCCATCACTGCGGAATGCCTAAGCTCCGGCAGGAAAGGTGCGCGCCTTGCTAGGACAGGCTAGCAAAGCCTTGCAAAGCCCGACAGGCACAGCCAGAGCGATGCCCCGCGCAGCAGGGCTGCCAGAAGGAAGGCATTCAGGTGTACATCTGCGCCTCCAGCCTCCCATATACCCTGTCCCCTTGATTACCATCTAAACTGATTTTATTAAATTGATTTAAGCGGACCTCACCGCCTGGAAATTTTTTATTCTTTTTTTTTTTTTTTTTTTTTAATCAGTGGGAGGATTTGTGAACAATTATAGCCTTATTTATAAACACAGCTCGATGGGGGTGCTGGGCTCATTCACCCGTCCCGAGAAGGCGACCGGAGCGGGGAGCGGGAGCGGGGAGCGGGCGCGGGGAGCGGGACCGGGAGCGGGACCGGGAGCGGCTGCAGCCGCCGCGCCGGGGCTCCGCGGCGAGAGGCTGCTCGGAGGAGCCAGCCGGGCTGGCAGCCACCCCAACAGCGGGGTTTCCGCTGCAAACGGCCCGAGCCTCCGAACAAAACCGCTCTGCAAAACGCCACTCGCGAGGGTCAGCGCTTAAAGAAATCACGCGTGGCCGGTTTGCTCCTCGTTGCCCCCCGGTTTAGGCAGCCCCCGGGTGCCTACAGCTGCAGGCAACGGCACAGACGGGGCAATTTTTGCACTGCAAATAACTCAGCCTTGAAAACCCGGCAACAGAAAAGCCTCTGGAGTAGAAATTCGTAATTAGCGCAAACCTCAAAGGGGAGGAAGAAGCAAAGGTTCTGATTTATGGAGCCCAGCGCCCCATCCTCTGGGCGCTGCCGTGGGCAGGATTTTATGCCTGAAGGAGGCGAGCGGTTTTACGCAAAGTTCAGGGAACTTAGCTAACACCAACTTTTTATCTTTTGATGATCCTTTTCATATAAAATAATCTTTTTTTTCTTTTTCCCTCCCACAATGAAGCAGTCGAACATTAAAAAGATAGCGAGCGCATTTTAAAGATGTTTCCACTTTATAAATCAAGCTCTCTTGGCAACAACATGATTTCTATTTCAATGCTGAGCTTGCTGTGTTCTCCTAATGTCTCCTACAGATCAGTCCTAAGAGGGAGTAATAATCCCCCAAAGTAATTCTCAGCCCTAAATTCTCGATAATTTATAGTTGGCTCGTTCTGTGGAGCTCTACAAAGAATGAAACAAATGACTCCCCCTCTCCCCCCCACTAAGTTATCAATATTTGCCTTGTTTATACAAAAAGGCTATTTTACACCATTGCCATGGAATTAACGCTTCCGCTGAGCTTTACATTTCCTCTCCATTGAGTGAACTTGTCATTAAAGTCACTTTTTTTTGTTGTTTGAAATTTAAAAATCAGGCTTCAATGTCTTTTCGTTTGTGCCCCTTGAGGTCAGACAGACCGACATTTAAGTGATTTCAACTAACTGCATTCAGGGGCATCTCTGTGCCTGCTGGGAGGGGGATTAGACTCCTAATTAGTGCCTGCAATTAGCCGTTTTCCTTCTTCTTCCCCCCCCGCCCCATGCTAAACGCAAGTGCATACAAATCTCCATTAACCATCATTTTTTAATTGGGTCAAGAGGAGGTTTATTATTGCTAACTCTTTATTTAAATAGCTTGGGTAAAATAAAATCTGCATGAAGTCACAATTTTCATTTCGTCATTTGCATGACGATTAACGGCGTAGCCCCGCTTTCGGGCTGCCCTGCTCTCAGCACGGACACGAGTGGCTCAGCCCGGCACTCGGTAGGAGCCAAGAGACTTAAGCGATCGCGGGATTTCAGTTGCGCGATTTTTCTGCCGTCCTCATGCTAATTATTTTCTGTAATTTTTCTTTTTTTTTTTTTTTTTTTTTTTTGCTTTCGGTGCTGCTGGAGAGCCCGGCCCGGGACAGGGCGGGACAGAGCCGGGTCCCGGCCCCGGCGCGGCCCCGGCGGCGGCTGGGCTCAGCGCGGCCCCGCAGCGCGGCAGGCTGCGGTCCCGCTGCCCGGCTCCGGAGCCGGGCACTCTCGGGACTCACTCCTACCACCCACAAAAAACGTTGCCCTTCATTTTGACACCGTTTGCAGCTGGCCACTGAGGAAAGAAATGAAATGACTATTCTGTTTCCTCAGCGTTTCAGCTATTTTTTTTTTTAATTAAAAACTATTTATTAAAAAAAAAAATGCTGTTAGCTTGCTGGTGCCGCACTGATTTTCACAAATGGAGAGTTTGGCTTGATAACTTAAAAAAACCAAATTTTTTTACATCTTGGGGTCAACCCCCCCATCCCCTCGGCTCCGTCCACACACTCATGAAAGGTGACTACGTGTGCACTGCCAGCGCCACCGGACAAAGAATGTGGGACTGAGCCCTATACATATGGATTTGTTTAAACAATCCACGCTAAGACTTACAAAGAGATAACATGCACATTTGGGATGCTTAGGGTCTAGAATTTGGTAAAGATATTACACGTCCCGCACAGACATACTCAGATACTATAAATTAAGGGTGAAATATTTGAGGTCTTGATCCCCTAGTCTTAGCTGACTTAGGTAGCAGACCTAGCAAAATGAATCCGGCTCTTCACATCAGTAGACATTACAGCACAAGCACTAAGATTTTACACACCAAAATGTAGTGTGATAAGGACAGAGTTACCTGCACAATCACTTCATAAATAGGCCAAATAGCAAACAAATTGAAGATCCCCGGGACATACACCCCCTCTCCAGGGGGACTAATGGGAATACCTTGGTTATTAGAGTAAAGCTTCCCCACGCTGGCCAGCTGCTGCACAGAGCAGCACTGCCGGGGACGGGGGAAAGGAGCGGGAAACCGCTCACCACTCCCCAAATCCAAAGCCGCGGGTTGGGGTCTGGGTCTCGCAGTGAGAGCAGCATACAGGGGAGAAAAGACCCCCTCCCCGAGCCCCCCGGCTGCCCCGCACGAAGGATCAGGGACCACAGGGAAAAAGAACCGATGGTGGGATTTTTTTCTGCTTGCTCCCCATTATTTGAGTGTCCTCCTCCACAGCTCTCCAGCACGGTGTAAAATCAGCAATCACAGGGCATGGCAGAACCACACAGCTGTGTAACAATTACATGGATTTTAGTACCTAGGTCTGGCAATTTTTCTTTTTCAGCAGCTGTGCTGCGAGCCCGCTGTCGCAGAAGCCAAGGACGGATATTTTGGTGCCCACAGTTGGAGCTGGCTAGTTTTGTTGGGAACCGTCTGACTCCCGGGCTGATGACGGCCAGAGGTTTAATTCTGACGTTCAGTTTTCTGACATTAATTCTGCTATCTCCCACCTGAGCAGCCCGGACGGGAAGGGAGCCCTGAGAGGGTGCAGGGACGGGTTTCCTGGAGAAGCGAAGCCTCTGCGAGCCGTTGGGCTCCCTCCCGCCTGGGCCTGGGTGTGCACGCTGAGGGGGCTCTGATTTGATAAAAATCATTGTTTGTTTCCAAGGGATGGCAGATTTTTTTTCCACACCTAACAGGATAAAAGTGGTACCTGTCTCTCTTTCACTTTTGAGATTTAAAAGCATAGCCTAAGCCTTCGTATTGCTAAAACGCTGCTGCAAAGTATCCCAGCACAGGTCTTAGTGCACTGTGCAGAAAAGGGGAGTGGGGTTTGCTTTGGGAAAAAAAAAAAAAAAAGTAGAGCCACAATCATGCTAACATCTTAAAAAACCCAAATAATAAAATGAAGAATTACCAAAGAGGATTGGGACTAAATGTAGCAAATGACTCCTCAACTCTTTCTTGCATCCACAATCTCGTTGCCTCACTCAAACACATGCACAGTTTACACCGAAAAAATGATCTTACTGAAATCTGCAATCACAATAATAATTTTTTAAAATGCTACTGATTGCAGTAGCTCTGCCAAACCCAGTCTCAGCAAACAGGGACATTTCATATGGATCAGAAGCAATACATGTTCGCGGGGAATTTTCACTAACCTGCCTGCTTTGGTTATTATCATTTCGGTGCCAGCTTCATGAAATTTCTTCCATAGCTCCTTCTCATGGAGATAGACTTTGATATTTTCTATTGTCTGGAAAAATAAAGATAATGAGAACAGCAAGAAATGACTGAGAAAACCTAGGAGAGGAGCTGGGAAAGGCCGCGGGCAGGGCAGTGGGGCTCGGTGGCTGCGCACCCAGGACCAGCACCGCAGCCGAGGCGCCGGGCGAAGCCACACCAGCCTCAGTCCTGCCTGTGCGGGAGCAGGACAGACTCCCAAAAATTCCACTGCCCTTTGCCAAAAATAAGAGAAACAAACTGAGGCCGGTTTTAATTGCAGACCTTCACATCCAGGCGGGACACTGCGGCTAAAGGGATTTTCTTTTTTTTTTTTTTTTTTTTTCGGTAGGGGTTTCCATGCCCCGATGGCGCGGATGGACCCCGCTGTCACCCTGGGGCTCCGAAAAACCGGGGCCAGGAGCATCCGCGGGGACATCCGCGGGGACACCCGGATCCGCTGAGCAATGCCCGCCTCCGGGGCCGCGGTTTCTGCGCGGACCCGTTCCTCTCCGCGGGATGCCGGGGGCAACGCGGAGGCGCCGGCCGGGCGCGGGTGGCGAAGGCAGAGAAGCCGCGATGTGCCGAGAGGCCGCGGGCGACCCGGCGCCTTATTTAGCGGGGCAAAAAGAAAAAACAAAACAAAACAAAAAAAACCCAAGGAAACCCACCGCCGGGCCGGATCCTGCTCGGGAGGAGCGGCCGCGGCTCCGCCACCCGACGGGCCCCGATGGCCGCGGCTCTGGGGCTCACCCCCCCCTCCCGAACCTGCCGGCCCCGACGGGGAAAAAATAAAGAAAATAAAAGAAAAGAAAAATGCGATTTCCTCGCAATTCCCCCCCCGGTCGTGGCCGAGGGAGATGCGCGGTCGCGGGAGGCCTGGCTCCGGCCCTGCCACCCGCGCTCCGGCCGGGCCGGCGGGGAGAGCGAGGGGCGAAGCCGTCGGGCAGGACGCGGGGCCGGGCGGTGCGTACCTGCTCGGGGTCGGGGAGCTGCGGGCTGCTGAGCGGCGTGCTGCTCCCCCCGGCTACGCCGAGGACGGGGGAGCCGGCGGAGGAGTCCGCATGGCCGGGCGCGGGGGCTGTTGGAAACCCTTCCTCGGTTTCAGACAGGCTTTTCTCCTGGAGCATTTCCTTGGGGGGAGAGAGGCGCACCGTTAGCTCGCAGCACCGGGGGCCACGTCCAGCCCCTGTCCCCCTCCAGCCCCGGGCACGGCCACCTGCGCGGTCAGGCCCTCCCGCGGCCCGGCCCGCGGTCCTTCCTCAGGCGGCGGCACTCGGCGACACCGGGACGTGACACCTCCGGCCTCAGGCGAAAGCCGCTGTGCCCGGGAGAGCCGGGCCGGGCCCGCCTGCCCCCGCGGGGGAGCCGCCCACGCGTGGCTGCGCTCTCGCTTGAGGCCCGGGCAGCTCATCTCAGATGTGGCCGCAGTCCCGTGTCCCCCCCCAGCCCCGACCCTTTCTCCTCTGCCCCCCGCTTTTTGCCACCGTGCGGGGCCGGTACCCGTCGGGGAGGGCAGCCCGGCCCGGCCGGTCGCTCTGCTCTGCCCCGTCCCGTCGGGGGTGCGGGGGCTGCGGGGGCTTCGCGACGGCGCTCAGGGCCGCGGCGAACGATGCGGCGGAGCCGGGCGGCGTAACCAGGCGGAGTGCTGGGCTCCGAGATAAAAGGGCCCCTCTTAAACTTGGACGGAGACTGGGAAAAGCCCATAAAGATAAGGCCTGACAGCTCCGCCGGGGCTGCCGCGCATCAACCCCGACTTTTACAGCGCGGAGGGACGCGGCCGCCCGCCCCGCTCCCCGCTCGACGGACGGACGGACGGACGGACAGACGGACGGGCAGCGCCGGCGCGGAGGGGGAGCGGCCTCGAGCAGGCTGCGGGCTCCCGGCCCCGGGGACCGAAACCGGCGCTCCCCACAGGGAAACGCTGACGGCACCCGGAGCCGCGGCCCCCGACGGAGCGCTCCTCTCCCTCGGCCCACAGCCCCGGTCCCCTGCCCGGCGTCCCCCCCGCCCCGCGCCGCCAAGGCTGAGCCGCCGTCCGGGACGGCGGAGGGGGAAAGCGGGACTGAGACCCCCAGCTCCAGCCACAGCAGAGCTTCAGGGAGAGCTCCAGCCGCGGAGACGGACGGCCAGCCCGGCTCCGTGCGAGCGGGCACGCACACACTCCCGAGCGCAGCTGCACCGTACGCGACGCCGTCCCCCGGGCAGGGAGCGCCCGGCAGCCCCCGGCCGCAGCGGCTCGCCCGGTGCCCGGAGCGCACGGCCGGTCCCCCCGCCCCGCTCGGGGGGACGGGACGGGGCGGCCCCAGCCCGGCCGAGGCGCGGATGTTCCCGGCGGCCAACTCGCACCGCGGGGCCGGGTGACCCGGGGGAGCACAGGTGGGAGGCGGCGGCGACGACCCCCGAGGGCCCGGCTCCTGCCCGCGGACGGGGACCCCCGGTGCTCCCGCGGACGGAGCCGGCTCGCAGGCCGGGGAAGCAGCGGGGCAGGCTGGCGGCGGCCGCCCCGACACAGGCCGGGGGCTCGGCAGGCTGCACCCGCGGACCCCCCGCTCCCTCCCGTCCTCCCTCCGCACCCCGGGAACTCACACGGCCGGCCGGGGGGCAGGAGGCGCAGCGGGGGGCTCCGGGCTTCGCCTGGGGGCGGCTGCGGCATGAAGGGCATCCGCGGGGCAGCGCGGCGGCTGCGCGGGGCGCTCAGGCCGGGCGCGGCTCCGCGGCCCCCGATGGCAGCGGCGTGCGGGGCATCCCCCGCTGCGCGGATTCACTTTCCCTTGATCTTGGCGGAAAATGTTCCATAAAGATCCAGTTTGGGGCCTTTCGACACCCTCCCTCTTTGTCTCCCCCCTCCCTTTTCCCTTCCCCTCCTGTTGCTGACGTTGCCGCTGTCAATCACGTCCCCACAGACCGGCTCTGGCCCGCTCCGCCCGGCCCGGCCCGCTCGCCCCGGCCTCGGCGCCGGCTCCGGCCCCGGCCCCGCGCCCGCCCGACGGCCCGCACCGGGGGGCACCGGCCCGGGGGCAGCGACCGCCCGGCCCCCGCGCACCGGGCCCGGCCGCGGCCTTCCCCGGCCTGCCCGGCCTGCCTCGGCGCTGCGCCGGGCCTGGCGGCGAGCGGAGCCGCTCGCTGCTCGGGGGGGAGCACGGGGTGGGGGTGGGGGGGACGACGCCCCCAGCCCCACCGCCCCCTCCCAGCCCCGATGGTCCCGGCGCTCCCCACTGCCCGCCGGGGAGCCGGGCCGGGCCGGGGGCTGCAGCGGGGGCAGAAGGGCCGCGGCGGGCGCAGGCCGCGCTGGACGGGCGCTTGGCTCGGCGGGCCGGGCGGTGCCGGGCGGCGGGACCCCGCGGCAGGAGCCGGGGCCGCCCGGGAGAGGCGATGGGGAAGGGCCGGGCCCGGGCCGGGGTCACGCTTCGGGAGGGGTCCGCAGCCTGCGGCGGCTTCCCCGGCCCTGCTGCACCGGCAGCCAAACGGCCCGTGTCCCGGCGGCCTGGGGCCGGTGTTCGGGTGCGGATCTTCCCGAGAGCCCGCGGAGGGGGACAGGGCTCCCCGTCCTCCCCCGGTCGCGACGGAGAGCCCCGAGCCTTGCCCCGGGGCGGGCAGGAGCTGGGCGGCCGCAGACAAAGCGGCGGCGAGGCCGGGCCGCCCCGAGGTGAGCGCGGCGGGGGGCAGAGGAGCTCCCGGCCCCGCACACCCCCGGGCAGGAGCCCCCGCACCCTCCGGCCACGGGCACCGCCTGCTCGGGGCTCCCACCGCCAAGCCAACCCCCCAAACCAGGGGGAGAACCCCCTCGGGAGAGTCCTCCAGCGCTGTCGGGACTCAACGGGCCCCATCAGCTCTGCTGTCGCGATTACCAAGACACACACACCACCACCCCGCCGCAGCCCTGCTGTCGAGGCTGCCCGCCCTGCGCTGAGCGGCCCCTCGCACCCACCCGCGGCCGAAACGCGCCCAGGCTCCCGCGCTACCCCCTGTAGCTATGCCTATCGCGACAGCCCCACTGCTGCGCACCGTCCTATATCGCGACAGCCCCGCCTGGCTCTGCTCTGCATCGCGCAACCCCTCCGCCGGGCTGCCCCCCGCTCCGCGCCCGCGGGAGGGCGGCGGGCGGGAGCCGCTTACCCGAGCCGGCCGGTCCCGGGCGGGCGCCGAGGTGCCGCTCGCCTCCCGCAGCCCCGGGCTCACAGGGACACCGCCATGAGCCGGCGGGGCTTCACGGGGCAGGATTTTTATCGGGGTTTTCTTGAAAGTGAATTTAAACCCAAACTCACTCCCACCGTCACGTGGTGCCGAAATTGGGAACAGGAGCAGAATAAAAAGTAAACTAGGGTCAACCTCTTAATGAACCTTTTCCCCACTCCTACCCAAAAAAAAAAAAAAAAAAAAAAAAAAAAGGCCCAGGCGGGCCGGGGGATGCCAGGGAGCGGCGAGCAATTCCCGCAGGAGCCGGCGGGGCCGGGGCCGGCAGCAGGTGAGACCGGGCCGGCGGCGGGCCCCGACGTGCGCCGGCGGGGCCGGGGCGAGCGGGAACCCGCGCCCCTCCTGCCCCCGCCCGGATGGAGCAGGGGCTGAGGACGGCCTGGGGGTGAGGAGCCGTCCGGTGTGGGAGCGGGGGGGCCCGGCTCGGCCGGGGAGGGGGGCCCGGAGCGCCGCTCCCCGCCGCCGAGCTGCTGCGCTCGGCCCCGTGCGCGGCCGCGGTAGTTTCCGCGGGTCGTAGCTCCCTCTGAGCCGCGGGCCGGACCCGTGCCCCAACCCCACCGCCGCGGGAGGGGATGGCCCGCGCGAAGCCGCGGAGGATGCGCGCAGCCGGGCACGGCAGCCGCCCCCCGCTTAGACGGCCCTGTCCCGCCGCCGCTTCCCGCCTGCGGGCCGGGCTCTCCCCGCAGCCTGCGGGGCCCGGGGCGGCTGCCGAGGGCCGGGCTCCACGGCAAGGTGAATTTTTGTATTTGCTCTGCGGCTGGTGCCGGTCGCTCGGCTTTGTTTGGACGAGTTTCCCTCCACGCCTTCCTCCCGCAGCCGCGGACAGGGACAGCGGGAATCACGGACGCTGCCTGCGCTTCCCTACGTTAAATGCATTTTTTTTTTTCCCCCCCTTGAAAAAAGGGCGGAGGGGGAGAGCCCCAAGTGGGGAGGATTTCATTAAAGCAAAGCCAAAGCCTCCCCTTCCTCCCGCCAGCCCCCGGCCCTCCCCGTTCCGTGCCGTGCGGCCCCGGCTGAGGCTGCCCGCGCTCGGCGGCACCCGCCCGGCCCCGCCGTGCCCTGAGCCCGGGCCAGCCGCCGCACCTGCCCGCACCGCGCCCCGGAGCTCCCCCAGCCGCCGCCCGCACCGGGGTCGGTGTCGGCGGGGCTCGGCCGGGGCTGGGGGAACCCTGCGGCCGGTTTGATCATCCCCCGGCCGGGGGGACGGGGCCGGCGCCGAGGAGCGAAGCGTCCCCGCCGGACGGAGCCCCCCGGCCGCGGCAGCGCCGGGCGTTTGCCGGAGGCTCCGGCAATTCACGGCGAGGCTCGAAACCAGCCCGACTGTCATCACCCGGCAGATAAACGGCCGGCTCCCCGACGGCAGGGTGGCTCCTATTCACGGCTCATCATCGCCGAGTCAAAGGAGCAGGCAGGGGGAGGACAAGCCCCGCTTTCAGGCCCCGGCGCTCCAAACCACTCATCACTGTCACCGAGCTCGCTCATGCCTTGGCCCTAAACACCGGCGATTAATAAAAGTTTACTGTCGCTTTTCTCCAATAATTACACTCAGTCTGCGGGCCGGGAAAAAACCCAGCGGGCTCAGCTCTGCGCGGTACCTGCGGGGATGCTCCTCCGCTTTTCCAGCCGCGGCGGCCGGCGCCGCTCCCTTCGGCTCGCTCCTCTTCCCCCCGAGAAATCCTGCTCCTCTTCCCCCAGGAAAACCTGCTCCTCTCCCCCCCAGGAAAACCTGCCAGCCACGACGGAGACGCGGGGAGAAGCGAGCCCCCAGCCCGCACCCGACGGCACCCTGCGGCCGGGCGGCCCCGACGGCGGCCCCGGCTCGGAGCCCCCGTGCGAGGCGGAGGGCGGCGGGGGGAAACCCTGCGGGGTCCGGCCCCGGCCCCGGCTCCCGTGAAGTCAGGACCGAGCCTCGGCCGCCCGGGTTGGCACAGATTTATTGGCTTGAGCGGAAACTCACCGGTTTACACCGCCGAGGAGGGTTTGAATGGAGGAGGACTGAGGAGAAGTTGGCGAATTTGGCCAGTAATAAGGCTGGAAGAATGGAGTGCTAATACTGAATTATGCATGTACGCGGAAGGAATTACACAGCATCAGACTCGGGCTTCTAAACAGGGAGTGCCAAATTTCTAATAACTGTGTAATTTGCTTATTTATACCATACAAGGACTTACAAACCTCATTGTGTATAGCAGCTGGGTCATATTTCTTTACCCTTCCATTCCTCAGGCTCTTTTGCCAAGAGACTGGCACCAAACACTTCTAGGCTGAAAGGAAAACACAAAATTAAATTGCAAAGAAACGATGACAGGAAGCATGGGTAAGATACGGGCTGACATGCGGCCCTTTAATCTTAAGCATCTGCCTAAAATAGATGCACTAAGGGGGTACTGAAAATATGCACGGCTTTAAATGCAAGTGATTCTCCGCTTCTGAATCGTTCAGTCGAATTATCCGCATGTATTTGCCTGACCTGGGCACGTTTGTAGGCTCTAAGGCTTTGTTTTAGACCATTAAGTAAATATTTTAACGAATGTTTTAAAACGTTGTAAACTAATGTGTTAGTCTTGCACCAAGCTCCACGGAATCTGGGTAAATCAAACGAACAACCATATTCCGATTTGTTTGTAAATATTTGGGGGATATTTGATAATTTTGTCCCAGCGTACCAAGTGTACTTACCCCTTGTAATTTCAAGCAAAGCTATGTAGGATGCAAACAGGCAATGTTCACTACGTAACCAGTAATAATTAAACTACGAAGGGATATTCATGTATCTAGACGTTTTTTAAAAGCTTAAGTATTTTACAAATGAAAGCAAACAATTGTGGAATTGTTTTAATTTTTAAAACTAACGCTAATTTTGTCTAAATGCTCTGGTTTTTTATTTTTGAATACGCTGTCTTACTATTTCTTAAAGTAGCATCTAGAAAAATAACATTTCAAGTCCATTGCACATTTTGTATGGAACAGAATTTACTGTGAGCTTGGCAACGCTCTGTGTAAGAATGAATAGTCCAGAGATCACTGCCTTGGTGAATGTCAGGCTGAGATAGTCCCCAATGGTCTTTCCTAGCCAAAGGTCTGATTTAACTTCAATATATACGTGAAAAAATTGCTTCATCTGCTTTGCAATTACTTTTTTGGTTTTTAAGGAAAAGAGCCCTAAAGCTGTAGCGTGCTGGAGCACGGGAGCAGGCAAAGGGGGCCACGCCGAAATGGAAATAACGGTTTAAAAAATAAAAGAAGAACAATGCCCCGCGCTCAGCGCGTTGTGATTTTTACGCAGCCTGACTGCAAGCACCACGGCAGCCGCCGCTCCTCTCTGTTTCCTGCACCAAGCCAAAATGGTGCTGCCGGGATGGGGTCCGAGCAGGCCCTGCCATCACCGCTCCGCATGCGGCAGCCGCTGCCGCCATTTACGGCAGGTCAGCGGGTCAGCGCCTCTGGTCACACAAGCCCCCGGTTAGACGTGCCGTGGTCACCGGCACCACCGGGTAACCTTGGCCGAGGCCCGGAGGATAGCCCGGGAGAGAAGGGACTTGGGCAGCGGCGTGGGTCGGGGTGGCAGCCCGACGCGTGCGCGGAGAGGGGAGAGCAGCCCCAGGGCAGCTCAGCGTCCTGCGGGGACCTTGGCGGAGTGGGAGGAGGACGCATGGAACCTCCTGGGTAAGCTGCTCCGGAGCACATGGGCTACGAGCAAAAACGAGATGCACATAAATCCACCAAGTTACAACACTGCAAGTCACTTCTCACCAGGCAGGAAGAAAAGAGGAGAGGCTTGTCTCAGAAGCCTTGCATCAGAGCAAGAAACTGCCTTAAGGTATTGCAAAACCAGACCAGCGCACTCTCAGAGCAACGCGTCGTGGCTCTGCACGGCGCACTTGGCATCATCCACCCATCACTGTGCAGAGGATGAGGGGCTCGGGGCGAGTCCTACCCTAAGTGATTATTTAATTTGTGCTGGGGATGAGGAGGAGGTTACTGCTATGGGAAATCGCTGTTCTCCAGGGTGAAGAGGAAAATGATGGGCTGGGTGAGAAATTCCCAGCGGGAGGGATGAAGGCAGCCAGCTGCCAGCACTGGCTCTGCCCTGGAGCTGGGCACAACCCTGTCCGAGCCCCCGATGTGGCACAGCAGGCTGCTCTGCCACGGCAACCGGGGCCGGTCGGGTCAAACAGCCACGTTTAAATGTTACACCCCAATGTGGACCCTCACCTCTGGGCCAGACCCCGCTAAACAACAGCCCGTGCAAGACAGCACAGCAACGCACGCACGCGCGCGTGCCAGTAGTGCCTGGTGAGCACCGCCGTGCTTTGGGACGGAGGCTGGAGCCCGCGCTCCTGCTGTTTACCTTAGTGTCCCAGTTGCTATTTAGGCAAAAGCATCATCTCAGCCATTGGCAAAGCCACCACCTCCCAGGCCGGCGCACGCAAGCCCTCGCTCCCTGCCAGAGCCCGCGGCTCTTCTTGGCCTGTCCCTTTCCACCACGGTGCTGCCCAGAGGGAAACCTCCTCCTCCTCCTCCCTGGGCTGGGGCCAGACCCCGCAGCACGGCAGCAGGTCGAAGCAGGGCTCGGCACTGGAGCTACGGGCAGGGGGACACCCCCTCTTTCGGGCTCACAGGAAGCGCTAAGCCAGGAGCAAAGGGGGACCCTGGGGATTTAAACACTTGCCAGATGCCTACGATAGCCGTGTATCATGCTCCTGGGGGTCAGTCCTGTCCTAGGTCCTTGCTAAATCACCCAGGGCAGATTTAAGGGGCGTGAGGCTTTCGGGGTGCGGGAAGGCTGGTGTGATTTAAAAGGGTGGAGGGGAGCGGCGAGCAATGCAGGCGGCCAGCCTCCGAGCACAGGGGCTCACGGACCAGAGCGGAGAGGCACAAACACGCGTCCGGATGTGGAGCTGCCGGCGAGGAGGCGGCCAGACGGGATGGAGGAAGGCGAGGTGAGAGGCAGATGAGAGCGGGGAGGAAGGGAGCTGCTCGGGGGTCTGGGGAGCAGGAGGCTGCGGAGGGAAGGGGCCGCCTCGGGGAGGGGTTTTGCTTCCCAGGGCAGCATGATGGCCTCGGGTTTCTGCCCCGCAGATGAAGGGGGAGCAGCTGTGGGGCCAGCCCCAGCCCAGGGAGGCTGCAGAGCCGCTGGGGAGCTGGCAGTGGGGAGGGAGGGAGGGAAGGAAGGGGGAATAAAAGGTCCTTCCTTAGGAAGTAGGTCGGCAAAGCCCGTCAAAATTCACCACCGCATCCCTCCGCCGTCAGGACACGCTGGGATGGGATTTCCCCCAAACATCTCCCATAAAGAGGCAAACCCTCGGGCCGGGTTTGGTTCCCAGTAACTCTGCTCGCTAGGAAGCCACCCTGCATTGCCAGCCGGCCTCCGGGATGTGGCAGCTCGCTCCCTGCTCAGTCACATCCCTCCCACTCCTCCATCCCGCTCTCGGGACGCTGCGATGAAACACATTCCTCGGGCTGCAGTGGAGCAGGGCCAGGCCTGGGACAAATGCCGTTCTCCATTTTGGGCATTTTCCTCCTCGCCTAGCGAGCAGGGTTGCTCTGAAAGCAGGGCTCGGCCTTCGGGGTAGCTTTACCCCTGTAGTAAGGGAGGAAGAGCTGCAAAAAGGCATCACGCTCCCGTTCTTGGGGGTGGCTCTCAATAGGAGCAAATGGCAAGGGAAACGATAGCCAACTGGGATGGGGCCCAGAAGCTGGGCATTTCCTCCTCGTGGGACATGGCTTGCCGTGGAACCCCAAATGCTGCAGGTAGAAGGAGGGAAACTGGAGAGAGGGGAGAGATGAAGTGCGGGAGCGGAGTGCGCTCCCTCTCCTGCATCTGCCCCTGGCTCCAGCGAGGAGAGAAAGGATGGCTGAGATTCATTAAATAAAGAGACAGGAAAACCTTGCTTAAGGAGCTGTCTGGGAAAGGGGCCATTTCAGGCCTGCTGTATGCAAGTGCCAGTGATTTGGGGCCAGAATAGACAATTGCTAAATATTACTCCGGGCTCTGCTGTGCAGGGAGCTGCTCTCAAGCGTACCAGTTACAGAAAGTCGTGGGGAGCTTAACGGTGCTTTTCTGCCTTGGATGGGAGACTAAGCTGCTTCCATAAGGAGAACAGAAGGAAAAAGATCCCCAAAATTAGCAGTTTTCCTTCTCGCACCGCAGCTCAGGGCACTGACCTGGCTGTGCAGCGAGGCGGGGGCAGCTCCAGCTGGAGGGTGGGCATCGCGTGTCCGCAGCCATGTTGAATGATGTGGGCACACGCGTCTCAGCATGCAGTGGGAACAGTGAGAGGGATGGAGAAGGGGCTTCTGGGTCCTCTTGGTCAATCTGCACCTGTCATAAACCAATAGGATGAAATTTGGGGGGCATCAGGAGCAGCGGGGACAGCAGGAGATGCTGCTCTCGCCCACGTAGCCCTGTTGCTCGGTGCAGCGGGACAGAGAAGGTTTGCACCACCGAGCTTCAGCACAATCACTGCTATGGAGGGAGACCAGGGGCTTCTGCCCCTGCGAGCCAGCTCCAGGAGGGGTGAGGGGGCTCTGCCCCGGACCCCAACCACCACTCCACCACCACGAGCGTGCGCCCAGGCTGGCGGCGGGGACGCCTCTCTGATCCCGACGCAGAGAAACCAGGAGCCAGGGGTGCCATCCCTCCTCTCCCCTGCTTTGCCATGTTCCTCACTGCTCTGGATTGAACCTCCAGCCCTAGAAAGTGTAAAAACCGTGGGTAAGAAGTGTTGGGCAGTGCTCTATGTACAAGCATCCTTCTCCGCGTACCACACATACTCAGCACTTCCAGCGAAGGAGGATGCCGCGGTTTTGCCTCTGTGCTGGTGCCACCGAGGCAGCGCAGAAAAGCCAGGGAGCTAAGCCACGGAGCTCAAGATAAATGCCCCGAAACAAATGAAATCAGCCGGGAACAACCGATATTCATTCCCACAAGGTTACGGAAAAGGTTGGGAAACGAAGGAAGTGCTGCACTGGCATGCTGGCAGCAAATCAAAGCAAATGACATTAATTAAAGCATATGTTAGGAATAGGAAATTAAGCTAAAGCAACATTTCATCTACGGCGTCTTCTCTGGACACTTTAGAAAGGGTATAAGTTTACTGTAGAGAAAGAGAAATGAGGAGGCTGGTGCAGAGGATAGATGTGCGGGAAGTTAAAAGAATTAGAGGAGAGTTTTAAAAGCTTTAGACTATACACTCAAGGTCATGTTCGCTCCCTGTATTTATTTTGAATTGTGAGTGAACGGGAGGACTGAGAGCGCTGGCTGGCACTGCGGGGAGCCTCGGGCTAACGCAGACCCTGGCGTCCTCGGCGAGGGGGCTCAGCCCCGAAATCGCAACCCTCCGCACTCCTCCCTGCACGGCTGCACCAGGCGCAGATGCACTTTGGCGCTCGTTTGCCCAGTTTTGCAAAAATACTCGTTCTTTCCCAATTTTGCTTTTCTCCAGCTCACTCAGTCCCAGAACTTACCAAAGCTCAGCACACCGCCCTGGGCACCCGGGAACAGGGGCACCGCCGTCCCCGGCACAGTGGGGAAACTGAGGCACGACGTGACTAACAGTTCTGAGCAAGCAGCACGTGTGGGGCTGGGGGCACTGGTCGGGGCTGCACCCCAACCCCGAGGGGAAGCGCGAGCGGCCTCCCAGGCCCTCCCGCACCGGGTCTGTCTCAGCCACGGGCCCTTCCTCCCCCTTCTGCCCTTGGGGCTGGCAGCCATGCTGCAGTCCCGACCCATCAGGCACGTTTCTCGTTTCTCGGACCGTACTGACTCACCAGCCGCCCGTGTCATCCCAGGTCACCCAGCTTTTTTTAATCAGCCTTTTCAGGGCCGCCTGCCTGCCTCACTGTGTTGCGGCTGCGGATGGGGCCAGCCCGTGGCCATTTCGCCGTTCCACGTGGCCTCCGAGCTGGCTCACCGTGAGCACCGGTGCACGCAGGTGCCTGACGTCGAAGGGCATCAGTGACCCAGATGTCCCCACGGCGGGGGGTGACATCCCCACTGCCCAAACTGTGCCGGGAGCTGTGACGTGCAGCGGGACGGGAGCACGGCAGGCTTTCCGCCCCGGTGCCCCGAGCCGTGCCCCGCTGCACAGGCACTCCTCGCCTTCCCCACTGCATCCACCATGCAGCCGGGGTGGCTGTGGCGTGCGCAGGGGAGCGAGGGCAGAGTCAACGCTTGAATAACGAGCTCTGAGTGAGAGAAACTGGGCAGCAGCCTGACCCTGGGCATGCTTCTCCTGCACGTTGCTTTGCTCCCAAACCAGCTGCTATTTTTTCCCCGGAGCCATAAATTGCGTGCCGGGGCCAGCGGTCCTCGCACGGTCGCCCGCTGCCTCCCCACCGCGGGTGTCCCTGGGATGAGTTACGAGGAGCGAGCGCTGCAGCCAGGGCTTCGCTCCAGAGCCCCAACACAAGCGAGGCAGCACGGCTCCCTCCGCATGCACGCGCCAGAGCCCTTTTCCTCCCGTTCCCACCTGGGCCCACGCTGCTGCCCCGGCGGGGTTCACCCCATGGGACCCCTCTGTTTCACGGCTTTCTAAGGAGGGCTGGCCGCAGCGGCCGTGGCGCGGTGTTTACCTAGGGCGAGTGGGCAGATGGCTTGCTGACAGCTTCAGGAACACCTTGTAGCAGTTGCGGTGATTCCCGAGATCCGTTGCTTCCCATTTCAATTCACACATCATGATTTCTAAACCTCAGCTCGTACCTTCCCAGCAGAGCTCCCCACCTCCGCCCCGGCCACATGCGCTCACCGCCAGCTCGGGAGCGATGGAGAAGGGGGACCCGTGGCGGCAGCAGCCATCCTGTCTCTGACACCGTCTCCTTCAATGGCCTGGGGCAAGTCCCTTAACTTGCCAAAGAAAGGGGCAGAAGCGGCACAGAAGCAGCACAGGGGCTGGAAAGCGCTTTGAGGATGTAAGGGGCTATCAAGTACTTCTTAGGGATGAATAATTCTCTTCCCATCACCTCCTTCAGCTGAACGATGGTTGCGACTATAGGGACTGAAAACCGGGTAGCAGGGCCTGAGGTGGGCATGTGTGGGTGTCTCCTGCTCTCAGCGCACAGCACCTCTGCATGGGACAAGCCCCTGCCATCAACTGCTGGGGACCAGCACAGCGCTGTCCCCGCTGAGCTGTGGGAGCCTGGTCCCCCCCAAAGGGAATTAGGATGAGCTCACCGTGGCAAAAATGGAGCTGGCACCAAGCTTGGCCATGACAGCTCCTAAACCCAGCACAGGTTTGTTCAGCAGGATGCTCACACCCAGCCTCCCCACCCAGGACAGCTGCTGGCCCCCACCATCCCCGGGGAATTGCTCTCGGGGCCCGGCAGGACCCCAGAGCCAGCTGCGGTTGTGGGGGCCTCTGTGTTCCCACTGAATCCCCCGAGCAGGCGTGAACCAGAGCATCTTGCGCTTATATACCTTCCCCTGCTCTCTGCATGCTGCGCTGTGCTGCTGTGGTAGAGTCTTGGCCTCAGGGTGATAAAAGGAGTGTGTTTTTCCAATTAAAAGAGCCAAATGCGTTTTCCTGCCAGTATTTAGTCCAGCCTAACATGCGATGTCTACATTTTAACCTTGAAGAAGCCTCTAGAGACACTGCAAAATAAATCAATACTAGTCCACGTGCTGGAAAACAGAACCAATAAATAACTTCAGAACAGCTTTTCTGTTTACCGTATGCAATTCCCATTCTTGGCCATGCTCTTCAAAACAGCGTCTCAAAATAAAATAGAAAAGAAAAACAACCCCCCGAACCCTTCAATTAGCGGCGCAGCATGAGGCTCGCCAGCCAGGCAGAGCTGGTTTCAGGTTGCAGGTGCAGGGCCAATTCTCCACTGAACTCTGGGCTGGGATTTGGGATAGAGATTGCCTGTGCAATGGTTTAAAAATATTAAATAAAAACATTAAAAAAAAAATACATCCTGCATGGCTTCCTATGGCACGGAAGCTGGAGCAAAACCAGCACCCGGGCGCTTAGACACGTGCATCCCCAGCCTGGTCCCCGAGCCCTGACCCACAGCTCCACGTGCTGCACCCAGGGCTCCTCAGCTCCTCGAGCCCATCCCGGGCATGGGGGACTGCGCCCCACGAGCAGCTGGAGGTTTTCACTTGGTGTCCCCAGATGTGCCAAATGGCGAGGGATAACTGTGGCCCTCGACCTGCTGCCTCTGCTCTTCCCGCGTCACCCAGCCTGGGGCCAGCCGGGGACGCACCGGCTCTTCCTCCTTTATGACAATAATAAATGTGTCTTTAGCTTTAGCATAAAATAAGATTTACAGGAGCTATTAAAAGGAAACTTAAAGGCATTTTTCTGCGTCCTGTTGCAGAGAGGTCTCATGTGGGAGGCAGGTGGGTCTGCAGGATGCCAGCGGGGAGGTGCTGCCCACGTGTGTGCAGGGGCATGCAGCGATGCACGGGCAGCAGGCAGGCAGTGGGTGGGCAGCAGGGACCTGCCGGTGCACGCAGACATTTGCAAACCCTTCCTCAGCACACCCTCAGCGCGCGGCAGTGGGATAAACTACCGACAGCCAGCACCGCCATTAACAGCCCGTGCTGGTGACACCGGAGCCGAAGCGAACACGTGGTGGGGTCAGGATGCACAGGGCCATCGCCCACGGGGACGGTGGAAAAAACAGAGCCCAGGGTATCCCCCACGCAGGGGCAGATCACAGCACAGAGTGCCACTGCGCTGCATCGAATGGCCTGGGACGGACAGACGGACACACAGGGCCCCAGGCAGCTCCAACGGGAAGGGCGGCAGAAGGCAACTCGAGGCTTCCCAGCCTCCCGCCCCAGCACGGCAGGGATGTAACACCTACGGGGAAAACACATCTACTGGCCGGGGGATAAATTTAAGCCATTTTCTTCATATCCCTCTATTTCTGTTCCCCTCCCCTGAGGCTCCTTGTTGTCAGCGTGCATTATGCAGCCAGGACAGCTCTATTAGTCATACGCTTAATGACTGGAAAAACACACAGAGCCGTTATTAGCAGGGCTGAGCCGCACACGCACGGCCCGCTCCGGGAGGACAAGCCCTTGCGGCGCAGGGCAACCTGATGGAAAAGCATCTGGGGCAAGCAGTGCCCCATGGGCTCCCTCGGGACTGGCTCCAGAAGGAAGCGGGAGGGTTTTTTACACGGAGATTCAAGAGCAAAACCTCTGCTGTCCCATCCCCGCTAAGAGCTGCTCCTCCCGGAGTGGGAAATGTGTTTCCTCAGGGACAGAAGTGGCTGACGTCTCTCTGGGCTGGGCTCTGCCTCTAAAGCATCGAGCGCATCCCGGGAACTCCAGATCTCATTCCCCGAGACCTCCTAGCAGGGAGGAGCGGGACCAGGATTTAATCACGTTAGAAAAATCAGTGCAACTAATACAGCGTCAGGATTCAGACTGGTTTGGCACCCACCCCTATGGCCAGTTTTTCAGAGCAGCTCAGTTTTCAGCATTGAAAGTCGCTGAGCTCTCAGAGAGCAGCAGACTCGATGCTGAGCTCTTCCACAACCGTCCCGCCAAAGCCACGCAGGAGAAGGTGCCGAGCACCTGAAATCGCAGCCTTACACCCGCCTGCACAGCTTTTATCCCCAAAGCCAAGGTCAGCAGGACACCAAACCCCTCCAGCCGCAGCCCCATGGCTCCCCGTTGCCCAGGGCCTGGAGGAGCACAGAGCAGAACGGGACGTGCCCACCGCGGGTGCGAAGGCAGAGCGGCTTCAGGTGCTCGGGGCCGGGAGGGTGCGCGTCCCCGCAAGCACGGAGGATGGGTGCGTGGGGGGGTACGCGTGAGCCCCGAGTGCAGCTGCGCGCCAGTCTGTGCCCAGTGGGAAATGTGATGGTGGCAATGCCGGCTTTTTTAAATGTGAAATAGCCCTTTTCTGGACACCAGGGGAGAAAAGCAGTTTCCCAGAGCGAGGGCACCAGGGGTATGGGGAAAGCGACGCACAAACCTGCAGCTCATCCGCGACGCGCTGTGAACGCGTCCCAGGCTGCCTTACACCGCTCACACGTGCGCTTCGCTGCCCTGCCTTGGTGCCGCGGCCGCAGCCCGAGGTCCCGGCGGCACCGCTGCCACCGCCCCGCTCCTGTCCCGGACGGCGAGGGGAGAGGGCACAACCTCGCAGTGGCACTAGCCCAGCCACAGGCATGGTGTATGTCACACTCATCACACGCCTGCAAAAACACGCCGTGGATATAAACTGGACAGATTTAGCGACTGTGGGGCCTTCTGTTCTTCCTTACATCTCTGGACCATTTCCCCACCCCTTAAATGCTTTACATTATTTATTACGTTTCATTTAACCCCAGCCACGTCCTCCAAATAAAATTTATTTTGCAGCTGTCATTCAGGTTTACTCCGGCCTTAACCTCGTAATCCTATTGATTCCCTCATTATTCTCAGAGCGCGGGATTGATTTCATGCCTTCTGTGTTATGGAGAAGCCTTTGCTCATTAATCTCACGCACATTTACAAACAGTCGATCCTGGTAATTCATTATTTTCTCATTCCCTACGCGGTCAGGCTCGCAGACGCTCTCAACCCGTCTGCTTTGCCTCCTTATTTTGGGGTATGGATGGAGATAGTACATGATCCCTCTCCTAAAGGGCATCCACCCTGCGCCCTCGCAGCCTGGGGCTCCGCGCCCCGAGGCAGAGGGCGATGGGCTCCCACGCAGAGGCAGGGTACCAGAAAAGCCCCCGGGCTCATGCACCGCATCACCTTCGGGAGATGCCCCGGCACTGCATCCCGCTCGGAAAGGTCACTGCAACCGACTGGGCTGGGAAAAACCAGAGACCCAGAAGAAATCTGGGATGGAAAGGAGCTTGGGAAGGACCTCCAGACCAACCCTCCGCAGATGCCGAGGAGCGCTTCGGTCAGGGTGACCGAACTTCGGTCAGGGTGCCCTACAACTGCCTTGTGCGTGGGGCAGCAGTACCTGTCACTGGAGACGGTGCTCCGACTGTGCAGTACCGCTGACGTACACACGCGTGCACGCCTCCAAACACAACAGAAGTGTGTTATTTATACAGTGTGATTAATCATCCTGAGTATTTAATATAGCCCCATCGGAGTGCACAGCGCTGTACAGTATATGGAGGAAGACATGACCCCTGTCATAGAGGCTTAGAATAAAAAATAGGCAGACACTATAGTTCAGACACATCATAAATCCAGCTGAAGGGCCAATCTCAAATATTTCAGCTGTTTCCCCCTCCCCCCATAATACATAATTGTCTTTGTTGGATCAATACAGAGGGGCTTTGTGGAAGGAGCATGTTTTAAGGGAAGATTAATGTAGTGAATTATATATGCAGCTAGGAAGAATTCTAATATTTGACTTCCAGGAGGAGAAGGAAGGTTCGTGTGATCGAATCCTCCTTCCAGGATGGGAACGCAGCACCCGGTGGGTGCGGGCAGGCAGGGGAGGTGCGAGCACTCCTCGCTGCCAAGGACCTGCTCCACCAGGACGGCGGCAAGAGCCTTCCCAAAGGCATAGACATCTCTGCCCAGGACGGGTGGATTCACTTCGCGGTGGAGCTGAGAGCAGCCCAGGCCATGCCAGGGCAGGGGCAGGGGTGGCGTGGGGCAGGGGGCTCTGCAAGGGCCGGCGGCCACGCGCTGGCATGGGAAGGGCGGCAGCGTGTGCTGCTGTTTCTATTGCCTGGATAATTGGCACGGCATAAAGCGGCGTGCCTGTCCCTCAGTCCTTCCCTGGCCCCACCTGGGGTTTTCGGCAGGTTTTGCCCCATCACACCTACCGGTAAGGCCGTGCCGGACGGTGCCGGCACGTGCCAGGCGGCTGTTCGGTGTGAGGCCGGCACGCCGTACGGCAGCAGCGCATCTCGCCCTCTGGATGCAGCCAGCAGCAAGCAAACAGGGCAGCGCAGAGAGAGCAGGAATTATATTGGTTACTAAATACGTATTATTTATCCACAGTAAAGCCCCCGTGATCATTTCCCTGGGCGCGTATACACACAGCCTCCCCATCCATTGCTCAGAGCATCGTACGCAAATTAATACCCCTAATCTTATTAATGTGTAACGACACAGGGGTTGAGCCCTCCCCTCCGGTGAGCGGTGCAGAGCTCACTGAGCCGCACCGGCAACCTCAGCTAGGTGTGCATCACGCAAAGTGCGTGGCTATCATATGGAATAAATTTAACTGAATCAAGTTTTGATTAAACGCAATAAATATGATTGATTTGGTTACATACCCTCCATGTGACGGTCTGTTTAATTTATTTTTTCATTCTGAGAAGGGATGTTGCATTGATCCAAAACATTAGCTTTGACTACCACTGTAAATTCCCATTTTAGGGTGACCCACGGCAGCCTTATTAATATTTTTACACTTACCCAGCAGTTGCCGGGGTTAACCCTTCAACAACGTGCCCAAATTGTGCTGTGCCACGGGGGCAGGAGGGGTGACCCGTCCCAGCACCGGGGGCTGCAGCCAGCGGGGGAAAGTCACATATTTTAATGCCACCACTGCAAAGCCACCAGCCCTCCAGCAGCTCCTAAACCTGCTCCCAGGACCCCTTAGGGCCAGGGCGGTCGGCGTTAACGCCGAGTCAGCGTCTGCCTTGGGCTGCGCTCCCTCCGCGAGCCCTTCGGCAGATGGGAACGTGTCCCCGGCGCTGCCGCGGCGTGTCCGGAGCAGGCTGTTTGCCATCTGAAAGCCCACAAAACCCAGCACGCCGCTTGCCCTCTGTACCACGCCAGCATTTGGACCAACACTACTACAGATTTCCTTACAATAGCTTCTATATCTTTCTTTTTAACAAGGGGGGGGGAGGGGGGGGGGAAATGCCCAAATATTTTTTATATTACTAATAAATTGAAAAAATGCTTTATGTTTTCAATATTTTTTCAATTTACTGCCATGGTCAGTATCTTGATTGCTATGTATATTTTATAAGCAACGTCAATGATAACCAGATTTAGCTGTTGGTTTCTCCATAAATACTGTGTTATCCACCAAAAGTGATCTCTGGTAACGCAGTGTCATTAAAAATAATGCTGAAAAGTGTCAGGGGAACACCAAAAGCAAAAAGAATAAATTGCTTCCAAGCACATCTTGGAGATACTGGAATTTCTGAGAGTTTATTTGGAAGATAAGCTGATTTTTAACACACATTTTAGACAGATTCTGCAATCCCAGCATCCACAAAGCCCTGAAGAAACACATGAGCTCATTGCAGGCTCTCGCTGCCCGCAGGAGAAAGGGTTTCTATGCACTTGCCCTGCAGACAGTGACAAAAGTCACTGTGAGCCCGACCAAGTCCCAGCGCTGGCTGGGGGCTGCGGGGTCCCACCCTGTTCCCGGCAGACGGGGTCTCACCCCACTCACGGCTCACAAGTCCCGCAGCCAGGACCTGCTTTGTATCGCTTCTATCTGTCTCCTCTGTCGTTTTACGTCGCTTTTCTCTCCTGCGGGCAGCTGTGCCTCGCGGTGCATTGCCTTGCCACCACCGCTAATACTCTGAACAGCAGCACCCGTCTCACCGAGTGTTTCAGGTTATTTGTCACCTGCTGGAGCAGACTATGGGAAACCATCTAAAATAGCCCCAAAAAACTTGTTTGGAAACTTTTACCAACTGGCAGTAGAAAACGCTATGGAGCCGCGGGCATCCTAGCTGGGGGGGTCACCGGCTTTCGGGTGCCAGGGGAGCAGAGGGGCTGCTTTTGGGGTGGGTGCTCCCCTGATGGCATCAGGTCCCCAAAGGAGCCACCACGGCCCCAGCAGCTGATTGATCCACAAACAGCCCCATGGTGCAGCTTGCTGGCTTAATACTCTGGCATCCCTAAAGGAGCCAAATTTAGCCTATATATTACTGAATGATTTAATTCATGATGAAATCATCAGCTTAGCAGGCTCTTGATAAGGATCTGAACAGCTGAGTGGGACATGTGCTGTGAGGGCAGCTCTAAATACTGAATTATTCAGCAGAAATGTTTCTGCTGTCCTCCCTCCGATCCAATTAAGCTATATGCTTAATTGCAAAGCACACTCCCCTTATTTTCATGTAAGAGTGGGACCCGGGACTTGGTTCGGTGATGTCTTAGTTAGGGAGAAGTCAGCTGCAGCTGGGACTTTGCTTAAGATTTTTTCCTACAAGTCCAAGAATCCAGCGCAAGGAGCTGAGGCACTGGAGTGGTCTCCCCTCGAGGAGCAAAGCGAAGGGAGCCAGTTTCTCCAGGCTGGGTCTTTCCGCAGGAATGGATCCGACCCCCTCACGCCTTCCTGCTTTCTGGAGGCAATCAGCACAAATTCACCCAAACTCACTCCCGCCCTACCTGTTGCCTATCAGGCAAACTTTACTCTTCTCACAGGCAGAAGATATCTGACTCACCACAGCTAGCTTTTATGAGTCGGACAGTTTGTCCTCACTGAAGTCGTGTCCATCTTTTCCGGTGGTGCTCTGCAATCAAGGTGATCAAGGGAAAGCATCCAAATCACTCGGCAACCGACCCAGCACAGCCCGAAACACCGCAGCGCTTCAAATCACAGACAGTTCTCAGCTCTCCCAGACCAGTGCCTGGAGTGGGGCTGGGCTGCAGCCCTTTAATTAATGAATTAATGCTCTACCATTAATTCACAAATTAATGAGAGTCCCGGGTTTCCCAGGACCCCACAAATGCGACACAGGAGGAGATAAGCCATCGCACCGCCAACCTCTGACTACACGGGGGTGTGCATGGATGGGTGCCGGCACCCAGCACCGTGCACCCAGCACCGTGCACCCAGCAAGCCCCGCCGAGTTTTGTGCCACAGCCCTGGCAATAAAAAACCCCAAGACGAAGCCGCGGCAACATGAACGGCTGCCTCCCTCCCTTCACCTTCAACAGGAGCCAGGAGAGCCCCAGCTCAAAAGCAGCAAAATCTTTTCCCATGGCACACTGCTGGCTTTCTTGTTTTTAAAAAAAAAAAAAAAATTATTTAAAGCTTTTATAGCCCCTTTTCATCTAATATTTAATGTGCGAGAGTTTCTGCATGCCCAGGTTAGGTAAACATTAGAGAAGATTGTTTATAGAAATTATATACAGAGTGGTGCTGGTTTAATTTATCAAAAAAGGTTGTGTTGAAATAAATTCATTTTACAGTGAAACCCACTTAAACCTGTTAAAGGGCTGCCCTTGTTTAAACGAACCCGTCTGTGCTTCACCTCAAAGGACAGCTCGAGCAGCACCACGATACCATCTTCCAGCGTAAATACTCCCCCGCTCTCCCGGAGCACGGGACCTCGCCGGCAGAAGCTCTGCCAAGGAGAGGGCTGCCTGGGTCAGCGGTCCCCACAGGGGATGGGAAGGACGCGGCCGTGGGCCCCACGCAAGCTGGGAAGGTTCGGCCGCCGGCGCGACGGTTTAATGCCACGTCTGCCCCGCTCGCCCACCAAGAGAGCCGAGGAGCAGGCGGTGGCAGCGGGGTCCAGGGGCCGCGGCGGGGATGACACCGGGTGTTGCGGGAGGGACGCAGCTCTCGGTGGCCCTGTGGCTGACCCCCAAATGGGGGGCACGAGGGATGGGGAAAACCCTCCAGGCTCTGCCTGCCCCGCTGCTTCACCTGACGCTGCTGGTTTGCTATCGGATTGATTGCTATCGACACCACTGTTACTAGCAGCTCGACCAGATCGCTCTCATTTTGGGAAATAATAAGAAAAAGAAGCCAGTAGCCATTTTTCCCCTCTCCTGAAATTTATTGCAAAGTGGGGAAAAGCAGAATCTCTGCTCTTGCCTCCCCTCTGCTGGCTCTGGCCAGCTGCAGCACTCGACTCACGCCCCGTTTTGCTCCTCTGCTTTAAAAGAGTTAAGCACAGTGAGGCCATACCGGGACTACGCAAAATACAGGGGAAAAACCCATCAGCATTTCTCCCTCATGGCACAGGTCAGATTAACAGGGTGAAATTAATGCTAGCACGTTTAATGGAGATGAAATGCTTTACGAATTAGCAGATGCATTAATTTGAAGCACGTGGCTGGAAGAGTTAATCTTAGCACAGAGCGGATCGGGAAGCGCACTCATTCATTCATCCATTCAGGAGGCATCAGCCAGGTACGGGGCTTTGTGCAGTTCCCAGAGTCTGGCCTAAAGGTATTTATAGCCTAGAGCTGGAGGAAAAAAAAAAAAAAAACCCCAAAACAAAAAAACCCAAACACCACCAAAACAGAAAAAAGGGATGGGATAAGGGAAACTGCGCTTTGGAAGTGATCTACACAAAATCCACCAAGGCAGAATTAATATTGTCTCGTTAACAGAGGGAGCAATTTGAAATTATATGGGAAAGGTGGATAAAACCTGGAAAGCATAAGAGCCAGCTCTGATTTCAAAGTCCATGGGAGCATTCCAAGGCAGAGCTTTAAAATTAGAAACAGCACACAAAGTTACTTTTCCATTGAAATGTCATGTTTTCCTTGAAAAGAGCTTTTTCCATCTCGAGAACGCGTTTTGTCACCGAGCTGTAAGTGCACTTCTCCTGACAGATTTGCTGAAGCAAAGAGCTCTTGGAAAAAACGGAGAATCGCATCCGGGTGCTCGGCAAACAAATAAAGGCCAAGAAGAGAAGAGTCTAGGCAGCATGTTTCCATCCAGGGAGGTTTGCTGCTCATCCTCTAAGCATTGGGGGAAGAAAAAAAGACGTGCATCCATCCTTAGGCAGCCTGGGTTCCCGACTTGGCCCCTCCGCTCCCCTGGGCCTCCCCCAGCGCTGCCCATGCCGCTCCTTTCGGGGCAGCGAAGACACCCTGTGATGCCCAGAAGGGTGTTTGGAAGCTTATTACCAGAGGGCAGACACCGCTTGTACCATAGCGTGCTGCGTATCTGGTATTTCTCACTTGAGGAAGAGCCAAAAAGGAAGAGCAAATCCGACTGCTGACTCCAAGAGTCTTTCCAGTAAATCCACGGAAATCACCATCAGCTGAATTCAGGTCTTGCCTCCAGCCTAATACATGAGGTTCAGATCCTCGAGTTTCTGCCCAAAGCAGCACCGTTGGGGCAAAATCACTTGTGCATGACCCGGGATGGAGCAGACCCCATCCCCAACCTTCACTCGCACTGCGGGAGAGCCCCAGCACTTTGGGCAACGCTCATATCAGTGGGGATCCACCAGCATCACCCGAGCTGTGATGGGCATAATAACCACCCTGATGGCCAACACCATCACGGTTCTGCCGGGCACTGCGTTACTCGCTGTCCTCTCATTTCCAGATGGTCTAAATGCCTAACCTCACAAGCACGGTCTGTAGCGCTGTGGGATCCCTGGTGTCCCCCCAGAATGGGGTATGCAACAGCGGGTGTCACCGACCGCTCCTGGTGCTCGTCCCCAGCCACGCCACAGAGCGCTACGGGGGAGAAGAAGAAATTTAGGTAAGTGGGAATGTAAAATGGGGATGCAAAACTCCAAGAGGTCCACGGTCCCCAGCTTAGAGGTGACCCCACTCCCCACTGCAAGGCTGAGCTTCGTGCTAGTGGGACAAAAAGGGTCTGGAGAAGGAGCACCGCCGGCACGTCCCCCACAAGCAGCCCTGTACCACCATGCTTTCCTGGGAAGCCACAGACCCATTGTGGGGGCAGCCTCCCAGTGCACGGGGGGGTTGCTGGAGGCCGGACCCTCCCAGCACCCGGGGACGCAGCTCCCACGGGGCCACAGCCGTCCCGCTCCTGCCTGCGCCTCTCCCTCCGGGCCGCCCCAAGACAGCCCCGCTTTGAAGCCGTGCCGGGGCTGGCGGCAGCGTCAGTGCTGGAATAAGATGGCTTTTAAACTCGGAGTGAGATGAAAAGCAGCCGGAAACGCATCTAACGGGTGACTGGATGGCTAAGCCTGCTTTTCTCATGCTCGCTTATCCCGGGCTGCTCCGCCAGAGCCCGTGTCCCTGGGGAGCAGCTTTCTCAAGCTCTGCTGCCTGCCCCAGTCCTTTGCTGCTCACATCCCTCCTCTACTGAGAGGTGAAGCAGAGCAAAAGACTTTCATCAGAGATGTAAAAACCATTTTTTGTCATTAAAGCTCCCGTGGCGTTTCCTGCCCTGACTCCCAGGAGCCCACAGCAGGTTCTGAAGCACCAGCCGAGGTGCTTTGCCCCAGGAGCAGCTGCAGTTCTGGAGCGAGGGAGACTCCTGCATTGCTTCTCAGAGCAGTTCAGGAGGAGAAATGGGAGACACGGAGGTCCTGTTGCTGCCTGGGAGCTAGTGGCGTTCAACAGGCGTGCGTGGCATGGCACTGGCGGGAAAAAAACCATTCCCTTCCCCAAAGCACTCCAGGCTAAACCTGCAGTTCCCATGTTTTCTGGGCACTGACCACCTCTGCTGCTAAACTCTTAATTGAACACACTATAAAACCCTGCCAAGAGAGCCCCGTTCCCCAGCAGGCCACCAGCCAGCCAAGAGCAAGAGCCGACAGAGAGCAGAGCTGCCGGGGATGAGCACCGCGGCCCCACGGGGCTGGTGCTGAGCCGGAGCAGAGCACATCGCCGCGTGCCCGCTGCTTAACAAGGGGAGACGAGAGGAGCACCCCTGGGCAACATCAGCTGAATCACTCTGCTAACAGAGCGACCAAAGCTTTAAATCAGGTTTAAAATAGCCAAGGACCTTGAATGGCTTTTTTACCTATTAGATTTCTGCTCTCCCGCCCATTAAGCTTAATGGAGATGGTTCTGAGAAAAGCAGACCCAAAATGCCATGGCTCCGCAGGGACGCAGCCGCGAGCGCCGAGCACCCACAGCAGCAGCTCAGAGCTCGGTGGAAAGAGTTTCTTCGCCCAGAGACCACATGGGACCCCTGCGAGGGGCTGCTCCCGGCATTAGGAACGCAGGAGGCCAGGAGAAGCACGGATCTAATGAGATTTGTACTAATTCGCGTGATTGTTTATAAGAACAACGCTGCACTAAGCCTGTTAAGCCATTCTGGCTGGCCAGGGCTCTGCACTCTTGTCGGCCGCAGCACTGGGCCGGGCTGGCCCGGCAAAGCTGTTCCTCAGCTGCACACCCTCCAAAGCCTGAGGTTTGCTCAGAGAAGCTGGGCACACGTTTTTCCTAGGAGAACACAGCGTGCAGAGGGAAATCTTTGCCATTTCTCCTAACCAGAGCCCTCAGACCACCCTCAGAAAAAAAAATCTCACTCCAGTTTGCTGAGGATGCCCTCCCTGCAGAGTGCCAGGCTCTGCGACCCGGCAAAAGCAAGCGTTGCACCCGTGCACGCTCTGCAGGGCACGTGCAGCCAGGACAGCAAAGCAGGAGCAGCCCTGGGGCTTTTCTGCATCCCACAGCTGCAAACCCACCATCTCTGGGCTTCTCACTGGGTTCTTGATCGAGAATTTACAGCACCAAAGGGTGGCTGAAGCACCACGCGGCGTCAAACCCTCCCAGTAACTCGCTCCCTGCCCTCCACAGCTTGCACAAACGGGTGGCATCTCAGAGATACGTACGCCTGACTTTCCTCCCATCACCCTGACGGAGGGAACTGTTGTTCTTGTTGTGTGTTCCCTTTTCTCTTTTTTTTTTTTCCTTTCCTTAATTGAAAATTGTCTGAGCCCTCCTCACGATGCTCCCAGCAAAGGAAAAGGTTACCCCAGTAATCAGCCCCGCGGTGCCAAAGAGTCTGCACCAAATTCAGCTCCGGCCTCCCTGGCTCTGGGGGAAGCAGACATAAATATGGGTCTCTAATCTCAGACGCGCTCGCTGATAATCTGCTCTGCAATTTGCAGATAGGGTAGTCTGAGCACTCACAGGCTCCAGGGACGCGCGGGGAGGGCAGGGGGAGGCAGGACCCAGGGCCCCTCCGAGGGCTTGGGCCAGTTGTGCATCTTTCTTCAAACCACCCACAGCACACATGGCCACCAACGTGCCAGGGCCTGATCCTGAGCCCCCAGAAGTGGCAGTTTTGGCCTTGGATTTGTGGCAGTCACTTGGGAAATCATAAACAGCCCTTTCCCTTTCTGAAGGCATCGCGGGCCTCAAAGTGGGGTCTCAAAGCGGCTGGACCTCGCAGAGGGGAGCAGCGAGGTGGGAGGCAGTGGGACCACTCCAGCCTGAAATAGGGTCCCAGCAAACCATCCCAGGTCACAGGGTGAGTGCGAGAGCTGCAAAAACCACTTTTTTTGTCACAAGGAGCCACACTGGGATATCCCAGGGCCAGGGTCCCTCTGACCATCTCCATCCAAGGGACCTGGCCTAGCAATGAAGCACCTTCCAGTGCTCCCCACCATTGCTGCCCATGGTGGGGGGCTTGCTTGGCCCCTCTCTCACAGCCAGGGCAGCCTCGTGCCCTGGTCCATACTTGACCAACACCAGTCGCAACACTCACCAGTCACCCCAGTAAGAGAGACTTCTTCGATGAATGGGCCAAAAGGAGGAAAACTTCCCCCATTCCCATGGTGGGGCACAGGGACAGGACCCCACCACCTACCCCGGGGAAGAGCAGGATTTCCCCTCGTGTCACCGAAGTGCAGCATGTGGCAGTATGACAGCACGACAATTTTCTCAGGAAAGCTGAGAGTTCTGCCCAGTTCTCCCCCCACCCCAGGAAAATGGGCATTTCATGCAAGCAAAGGGCTCCGCCTGCCCGGTCTGTCGGCCTGAGGCTGGTCCCAACCCCGAGGGATGCGTGTCTGCTTGAAATCAACAGGGAAAAAACAGGTCCGGCTGCGATAAAAATCCCTGCAAACGCTCCCTCTCGTGGAGGCTGGCTCTTCCGCTGCCTGGAAGACCAGGAGAGGTCTTGCCCCAAAAAACTGTCCCAAGGCCGAGGGGCTCTGCAGGAATGAGGGGTCTGTGGGAGCTGGTGACACGCTCCATCACCGTGGCAGCCCGGTGGGGACCTCCAGCGTGAGCAGGGGAGAGCGGGTGCGGGATGGGGCGAGCTCAGGGCTGGCTGTGCAGCCGTACCCATCACTCGGGAATCTCAGACACTTCTGACGCTTTAACATCCAAACCACCTTCCCTTCACAGTGACATGGGGAGAAAGTGCACATATTTAGCACTTGAAGGAGTAGAGGGAGAGCTGGGGATGCCTGTTGGTATTTCCCTTGGCTGAACCCCGTTGCATGCGATTTGTCTCTTTTAAAGGCACTTTGAGGGTGCCCCCAAGCCCTGACGTGGCCTGGGCGGGGAGGACACCTCTCCAGCTGGAGCAGAGCAGGGACAATGGCATTGCAATGTCTCCACCAGCTCATTATTTCCCACCCTGGGGAATTATTTCCCAAAAGTCTTTAACTGATTCCCCTCAGCTGCACAGGATTTTGCACTGACAACACCTTTCTGCTGGGAACGGAGCCAAGATCTCCACAAGGTCATTTTGCAAAGACAATTAGGTAGTCCCTCGACAGCGCTGTCTCATTTTAATTAGATCTTATTTCCAAAGAATTACCGAGCATGCCAGGCCCAAGGCTGAAGGCAAGGACCATTTACAGAAATCAATGGGAGGCGAAGGACAGATGTACCTGTGCTTATGTCACCGGTTACAGCAATGCCAACTCAACAAGGGAAAGAAGCAGCCTTTCTCGCATCATTTAATCTGTTAATACTTCAGGCAGTATAAAACCCAGCATGCAGGAGACAGACCATCACCACTTCTGTCCATGCTTAGGTGCCTTGGAGCAAGCGTTCGCTGCTTTGTGAGCGGGTCTATAGGTGTAACGTGTACATCTTTGGCAGAACCCACAAAGCTGGGGGACCGCGAGAGGCCCTTGTCGATCCGCCACGGGACGGCTGCTCACACGTGTATGTGCGTGCACACAGGACACACGTATAGAAAAAAAATGAATGTATACCCAAACAACAGCCCGCAGCAAGGTGCACCACGGCGGTGCAGGTGGCAGGGACGGGCTGCGACAGCACAGAACAGACGGACTGAAGGCCAGGCACAACGAGGGGGTGCACGGGGGGGTTACTGCCGCAGACTCCCCACCTCTGTGGTCTGTGGGAAGCCAAACGCCTGGGAACCGCCGGTACGGGCTGCTGTGTAGCCGCCCCTGCGGGGAACCCCCCAGGACCCCGCCACCGCCCGACCCCCGGGGACCCCCCAGGATCCCGCCACCGCCCGACCCCCGGGGACCCCCACCACCACCCGGGACCCCCCCATCACCCAACCCCCGGGCCCGCCCCCAGGACCCCGCCACCGCCCGGGGACCCCCGGCACCCCCCAGGACCCCGCCACCGCCCGGGACCCCCCCAGGACCCCGCCACCGCCCGACTCCCGGGGCCGCCCCCGCGGCGCGGCAGCGCCACCTGGCGGCGAGCTTGGGGCAGCGCCGGGGCGGGGCGGGGCGCGGCGGGACGTTCGGGAGCCGAGGCACATCCCGGGGAAGAACAACCCCGGTTTTTTGGTTTTTGGGGGTTTTTTTGCCTTTTTTTTTTTTTTCCCCCCTGTGACCCCAGAGCAAAGCGGTGCTGCGCGGCGCGGCCCGCTCCTGTGCCGCTCCCCTTCGGCGGGGGGCTGGGAGCGGTCCGGCCCCCCGAGGTGAGCAGCCGAGGGGGCAGGTGGGCGCCCCCGGCCCGGCCCGTCGGATGTCCCGAGCGGAGACCCGCCGGGGCGCGGCCGCGCCTCCTCCCTTCCCGGAGCGGCTCCGGGGAAGGCCTGGGAAAGGGCCCGGGCGGGCGCCGCGGGGCGACGGGCCCGGCTCTCCCTCGCCGTCACCCGCCGCTGTAAACAACAGGAATAAACCGAGAGCCTCCCCTTTCCCCTTTCCCACCCTGCCTTAGAGCAAAGACGGAGCAAACGGTGCCTGCGGCTAAGAACCAGCTTTGCATCAAAATAAACTGCTGATTTGTTTCCTCAAAATGTTTTTAACCCCCCCAGACACCCGCACAGATCAAAGCTGCTCTGGGAACCTTGTGGCAGGGAACGGCTGCTTCGTCCTTCCCGCACCCCCAGACCGCTCCCGGCGCGGGGCAAGGACTGTGCCCCGCGGGGTTAACGGGCCAGAACCGACTGAGGGGGACGACGCGGCCTTTGGGACGCCGGTGCCCGGAGGAAGGACCTGGGCAGAGGCTCCGGGGCTATCCCGGGGGGAAGAGCCCCGGAGCAGGCAGGGGGGCTCACCCGAGCAGGCTGCCGCAGAGACAAGCAGTACTCCACGTCGGGGCTCAGCCCCACTAGCGGGGCGGGAGGGAAGCGTGGGCTGCAGCAGCCCCATAAATCAAATCCGGCGGCAGGTGCGGAGCTGCCACCGCGGCTGCGCATCCCGCCCCGAGCGCGCAGGTGCTCCGCGGGTGCGCAGCGCTAAGGGATACCGAGCCGGGGAGGGGAGAGGAGGCAGCGCTCCGCGGAGGCTCCCGGCGCTGCACTTTGCCTATTGATCCGCGATGGGGGCCGGCAGACAGAGCGCCGGCCCCGCGGGCAACTGGGGCTCCGAAGGCCGTGACTGTGCCCACCCCCACCCCCCCCGCCCTGCGCGCCGCGGGGGGCAGCGCCGGCGGGGCCCTAATTGGGAGCCGCAGCCGGGGGCTCGGCCCGCTCCGCTTTGTGCCGGGCGCGGAGGCAGCGCGGCGGCAGGCAGGCGCCAGCCCGGCACGGAAAGCTGCCCGCCCCGCTGCCCGCCCCGCTGCCGCCCCGCCGGGGCTCCCCTTCCCCGACGGCCGCGCCCCGTGCTGGCACAGCCGGGGCTGGCGAGCGCTCGTTGAAATGTTCAAATGGGCGATTTGAACCTGCCTGTGGCACCGACGGGCCCTGGGAGTCCCCCGAGTGTTTCCCCACCCTCCCCAGCAGCTGGGGACACCCAGCGAGGGGGGGGAGGGGAGTCGGCCCGTGGAGCCCATCCAGCAGAGCTGTTGTGCTGCACAGCGGCCAAGTTAATCGGGGTTTGTCCACCGGGCCCACGAAACCCTGAGGGCAGGAATGCTATTTTTAGTGTCTAGCCAAGCACCTTGTGCATTTAAGCTGAAGAAATTCAACAGCCACTGCAAGCCCTAGTGAAATCCTCGGTGTTCGGTGGTCTCACCACGTTGGTGAGACAGTGCCGGCGTTACCTGCCGGTTAACCACCAGCACCTTCTGCCAGACAGAGGCCACCGGAACACCCAGCGCTTTATTTTCGTGACTCGACAGTGACCACAGCACACAGTGCAGCTGAGCCAGGTTTTGCTGGGTGCATTCTGGGGTGCAGAGTGGCAGGGCCGTGGGGGGATTGTGCCGGGTGTGCCCCCGTGGGGCCTCCCAGAGCCTTTTCATAGCTGAGGAAAATAATCCCAGCGCAGCGCGTGACTAATCGGTAGCTGCTCGTCGAGCTGTTTGAATAGGGTTTCTCAGAGCCTGGGTTTGGCCACGGTGGGCCTGGAGTAGCTCGGCTCCTGCTGAAATGCCCCGCTGCCCATACCCCCTGGCTGGGGAGGCCAGGCCCTGCTCTCTGCCTTCGGGCACCGTCCCTCGAGGTCACCGTCACGAACCCACCCTCTGCAGGGAACACTTTTCCCTCCCCAGTGAAGAGCGGCTTCGTGCTCAAGGGGCAGGTTGGGATGCCCCGCCAGCACCGGCGCTCAGCCCCCGAGGAGGATGTGACATTTAAACCTCCTCTGTCCCCCAGCCCCGGCTGGACGGTGTGGCTGTCCCTGGCCCACCAGCATGGCAGGAACCGGGCATGAGGCTCCCCCGGCGCTGGCTGTGTTCAGCAGCACCGTCCCCATCTCCCCACTATGCTCGCCCCAGCCAGCTTAGCCTGAACCCGACATGGTTGGGAGGGTGGTGGAAAGGGCCGGGGGAGCCCCCACACCGGCACAGGCTGTACTCCCCCTCACTAAAAATAGAGCCCATTAAATTGTTACTCATCCTGAGTGATGTTTATTTGGAAACAATCCTGCAAGCCTAATTTAGTAACTACACTTCCCTCCTCCTGTTTAAGCGGTTGCCACCCTGCCGGTCCCCCCCGCCGGCGGAAACGGCCCCGCTCCTCCCGGTGAGGCGCAGCGGCCCCTCTCCCGCCGTCGGGGAACCCAGCCCCGGCAGACGCTGCCGCGATCGGAGCGGGGGGGTATCCCCGCAGCCCCTTCCCTGCCTGCAGCCCCCCGGCGCGCTGGGGCGGGGGCTCGGGGGAGCCCGGGGAGGGGCCGCGGCCGCGCACGACCCGCCCCGTCGGGGCCGGGCGGCGGCGGGTGCGCGGCGGCACCAGCAGAGGGCGCCCTGCGCCCGGCGCTGCGCCTCCGCGCCCGCGGGGGACGCGCCCCCCGCCCCGGCCCCGCAATTGGGCTCGTAAATCTTCCCCGGAGCGGGAGAAGGGTAATTGGTGAGGAAAAGGGTTGTTGGCGTCCTCCTCGGCCGCGCCCCGCAACGCCCCGAGCGGCTCCGAGCGCGGGGGGAGGCGGGGGGACCCACAGCCCCCGCCCCGGGGCAGCCCCAGCCCCGACGGTACCGGCGTGCCCGGGTCACCCCTTCCCCAGCCCCGACGGTGCCGCTCTGCCCGGGTCACCCCCTTCCCCGTCGGTGCCGGTGTGACCGGCGCACCCCAACCCCCGCCGGTACCGGTGCACCGGAGTGTCTCCCGTCCCCGCCGGTACCGCTGCGCATCCCCGCGGCGTGGCGGGACGGTACCGGCGTGCCGGGCCCTGCTCTCCCTGGGCGGCACCGGCGCGCACTCCCGAGGCACCGTCCCGTGCGCCCCGAGGACGGCGCGGGCAGACTCGCACCCGCGGAGGGTCCCGGTGCCGCACCCTCCCCGCCGCACCCGGGGGATCCCGGTGCGCGCCCGCTAGCGCGCCCGCGGACGCCTCCGCGCCCCACCCTGCGCACCTGTGCGGGTGTGCCGACCCCCTCCCGCGGCGGGGCCGCTCGTGGGGCGGGCGAAGGCCCCGAAGGCAGGAACCCCCCGACGGGCGGAGCCGGCGGAGCTTCCCCGTCCCCGGGAGCCCCCGCGGAGCGCTGCGCCGGGGCGGGGGCCGCGCACCTCGGGGGATTTTCATCTTTCCCCATCAGGCCCGCGCCGGGGCCGGGGAAGCCGCCGCGGCCGCGCAGCCCCTCCCGCCGCCACGGGGAAGCGAGCCCCCGCGTGGGCCGGGCGGCCCGCGCAGCGCTGCGCACCTGCGGAGGAGCGGCGGCCCCGACGGGGGGGTGCGGCCGCGGGAGGGCGAAGGGAATGAAACAGGCGGGAGCCGGCAGGACTTCTCCGAGTAGTTTTTTTATTGAAAGATGTGAGAATTCATCAAAACTGAACAGACAGATACCCGAGTAACCAGCACGTTGCAAATCATGTATCTTTTTATTTTAAAACAAATATAGAGCACAGTCCTGTGATATTTAAATTTATTATACTTTTTTTTTTTTGTTCTGGAGTGAAAAATAAAAACCTGAGGTTTATTCCTGCATTCTCTATACCCCGCACTGTAGCGATATTTTAGTTACGATTTGGATTCTATTTTTTTTTTCCTTGCAAAAGTCCGTTAGAGAATTGAACTCTTAGTTTCAACGACTCCAAAAATTGTTTTACCGGTGGCACATGATTGTCCTAGAGAACAGGCGGGATAAACAATATTTTAAAACACAGTTAAAGAAACCGATATCTCCTTCAATCACAAAGAGCTAAATAGTTTTCATTTACAATATATATGTTCATGTAAAATGAAAAAAAAAAAAACCAAAAAACTTAAATGCGATGAGTTAAACTCTAAATATTATGTACACACCAATGTACAACTCTGAATAAATTAATACCAATTTGCATATTCTGGGATCCTTATAGCTTATTTACACAAATTACCATTTATTTCATAAATATCTGCCCGGGTACCCGCGGGGCTCCCCCCGCCGTCCCAGCTCTGCGCGGCGGCGGCTGCCGAGGCGGTTCGTTTCCCACGTTTCGTTTCTTACTTCTTTTTTGTTGTTGTTGTTAATTATTTTTCCTCCCCCCTCCCCTTGCACAGAGGAGGTTTCGGCCCTGCTCACCTCCCCGGGGCCGGGGCTGGGGCCGGGGGTCGGGGCCACCCCGTCCATCGGGTGCCTTCGCTCCGGCTCGCTGCCCCCCCCCGAGCTGCTCAGTGCCCGGAGCGGGGGAGCGGAGGGGCCGGGGGGCTCCGCGGCCGCGCTGGAGCGGGGGGGCCCCGCTCCCGGCCCCACAGCCGGGGGGACGGGCGAGCCCTGCACTCCCACCTCTCGTTCCTGGCTCTGGGGCGGTGGGTCCGCTTGGCCGGCGGGGCTCCATCCCTCCGCTCCAGCCCCCCGTTCCCCGTCCGCTCCCACCCCTCACTCCACAATAAATATTTATACTGTGCTGTACAAAATACCAGTGCTTCTCCGCCCCGCCGGGAGGGCTCGCTGCCCGCCCCGTCGGTCACTTGGGGGACTCCCTGCCGGGTGACAGCTCCCGCTGGCTCTCCAGCCCGCTCACCAGTCTCTGGATGTTTTGCAGTTCGTTGAGGGACTCCTTCAGGGAGCCCTTGGGGGAGGCGGCGGGGCGCTGGCTGCCCCCCTTGTGCAGGGGCATCTCGGGGAGGGGGCTGGACTCCCGGCTGCTGCCGGCCTTGGAGCCCTCGGAGCCGGGGTTGAGGCTGGCGGGCAAGCCGGTGGTCAGCAGGTTGGTGCTGGGAGGGATGGTGACCGGGAGCTGGTAGGGGCTGAAGCGCAGGCGGGGACGGCTGCTGCCCAGGAAGGGGTTGCGGGAGAGTGGCCCGGCAGCCGCCGCGCTGGTGGCCGGCATGGCCGAGGCGGCCGCTGCGGCTGCCGCCATGTAGGTGTAGGGGTAGGGGAAGAGTCCGCCGAAGGTGGGCATCGGGATTCCCTGCGGAGAGAGAGAGAGAGGGGTAAGAGCCGTGTCGATGCTCTGCTGCATCCCCGCTCCTGCCTGCACCTTGAGCTGTGTTCCTCCAAGAAAGCCGAGGCAAAGCCAGACACCCTGGTGTAATCCCAAAAACACAGCGTGGGCATATCCCTGTGGGACAGGCTGAGGGAGGGGGTACAGCTGGGGAGCCCCGTCTGCCCCGCACCGACCCGGGCTGGTGCCATCGGGCACGAACCCCTCTCCGGGACCTGCCCCCTGCCTGCCCCTGGGCCTCCCCGCACACTGCGTGTCCCCGTCTGTGCAGCATCACAGACCTTTAACCACATTAAAACACATTGTTAAGTAGGATCGATAAATTAGGGGAGTTCAAAGACATCTTTATGCATTTCATCATAGGGGCTGGCAAGGGCAACACAAGCGCAGGCGTTGTGGGAGCCGTTTCGGGGCTGGAAGGGAGATGGGGGGCTGCTGGATGGGGACAGCCAGGTCAGGCAGGGCCACGGCTCCCGACTCTGCCCCTGCCTATGGGGGAATCGTATCAGCTGCAAAAAAATCAAGATTCCTCCTCAAATCAGCCCTGAGGCCAACCTTCAAAATGTCCCCCATGTCCCGCCCGTGCCACACCAGGCAGCACGTCAGGGGTCTGGGGGAGCGACATCCCCTTGTCCCTATGGGCTGCAGGGGGCACGGGGGAGGCTGGAGGCACCAACAGCTCCTGACCTGCGCTGGGGCCACCCTGCATGACCCCACACTGGGGGTGATGCCGACCCGTGCCCCGAAGCGCTCTGCTCATTCGGGGAGCTTTGGGGAAGGACATGGAGAGGAGGGTCCAGGGCCTGGCGGGACAGTGGGGATGGGGACGGGGACGCGGGGTGGGCGCGGGGGCTTACCTGAGAGGCCAGCATGTGCTGGGAAAGGTGGAAAGGGAAGGGGGTGGCCGTCCCTGCCGCACCCGGGGCGGACGAGAGGGCTCCGTTCTCCAGGCTGCCCCCGCCGGTCACCGAGGCCAGCAAGTGTCCCATGCCCATGGCGGAGAAGGCGCCGGGGGCCATGGCGAACTGTCCCGGGTGGATGAAGAGGGGCTGCCCGGCACCCAAGGGGCTGAAGAACTGCTGCCCGTGGAGGCCGGAGAGCGCCAGGCTCTGCAGGTGCCCGGCGCTCAGGTGCGGGGGGCTGTCCGTGTGCACCATCAGCGGGGCGAAGGCCTCCTTGCCCAGCCCGCCGCCCTCCGCATCCTTCTTGCCCGGGTCCGGCTCTTTCCTCCGTCCTTCCACCTTGTCCTTCTCCAGGCCCCGTGCGCCGAACAGGCCCTCGCCGGGACCCTCCCGGGAGGACGCACCATCCTTGACCTTCTCCGGGCTGCGCCTCTCCTTGCTCCGCTCCTCTGGGCACCGGGGGCTGCCGTGGGGTGTCGCGTTCTCCCCACCGGGGCTGGCCGCTGCCGCCGGCCGCTCCTCAGGTGCCTTCTCCACCTCCGCATCGCTGTCGGCCCCTGGCTTCTCCTCTGCAAGGGGATGGAGGGACAGAGGGTCAGAGCAGAAGCACCCGGGGGAGGCGAGGAGCGGGTCACTCGCGAGAGCCCTGGTGTCAGGGAGAGATTGCGGCAGCAGGGTCCCGACTATTATTAATGGGAGAAACTCGTTTCGGGGGCAGAAACGGGCCCTCGTGCCGCAGTCGCTCTGGGGAAGGGGATTAACAACAGCAGTCCTGTTGCTCTGCCAAACAGGAAAAACATGTTTGATGGAGGACCAAAATCTATTACAGCATCGCTCTCGTTAGCTGCAAACTCAAAGCGGGCTGCAGAGCTGGGGATGAAGAGAGCGTGGAGGAAATGGTCCTGTATATATTTAATTACACAGAGCTGATCAACAGCGCCGTGGATTTATTCCAAATGTGCAGGTTGAGGCAGGTTAAAGAGGCAGTTTTAAGGCGAGAGGTATGGTACAGACTTTCCTAAAAGGGGCTTTAATTTAAAAAACCCATCGAGCTCTCAGAGGAAGAAGGGGGACAAGAGGCGAGGGGATGGCGAGGGCGAGCGGAGCAGAGCCCCTGCCCGACTGGCTCCCGCTAAACGAAAAAAACATTTTGGTGCGGGTTAGGTGAAACTCTGCAGGCTGGGGCGAATATTCGGGGAAGCCTTTGAAAGAGGAGAGGGGTGTAATAAACCTTCCCACAGCTCGGGCTGGGGGGGTTGCAGTTTTGATGAAGGTTTGCAGGGAATCGGGCTGGTGGAAAGTTTAAAGAGCAGATTGATAGTGCGGCAAGACAAAACCCAGCATCTAAAAACTGCAACGTGGGAACTGCTAGTTTGTTTTCATTTACTAGCTTGAAGCCCTGGAGTTACAACATTTTTTCCCCTTTCAAATGTATTAATTCTTGAGCTTTTTTTTTTTTTTTTTTTTTTTCCCAGGGAATGTGAGCTAGCCATGAAAGGCAGGGCACGCACCAGCGAGGAGCCGGGCAAACGCGTCGAGCGCACGGGCTGCCTTGCCATTTCTTCTTGTTTACACTAACGTATAAACAGGAAAACGTTGCAAACCGTGAATGCCATTCGCGTTCGCTCGCTTCTTGTCCTTTCAACCCTTGGGCTCCTTCGTGCCCATCCCCATCTTTTTTTTCCCTGCTGGTTTGCCTCTCTGCCCCAAAGAAACCGGCACCCACCGGCTCCCAGCGGGCAGAAACCCGACGTTTGGGGAAATTTGGGAATCCAGACACCACCACCACCACCCCCCCCCGCCCCGACGCCGGGAAGGCAGGGGAGAGGGGCGGCGGGCCGGGGGCCGAGCCGGGGGTCTCCCCTTTACCTCTGCTGCTGCCCTTGAGGCGCAGGGGGCTGGGGAGGGCACCCACGGGGGAGTGGAGGGCGTCGCGCACCGCCGAGGGCTCGCAGGAGGAGGCGTCCGACTCGCCGCCGTCGCGGTCGGGCTTGCAGGGCTCCTCGTACATCCGCAGGGACGGCAGCGAGAGCTGCTTCCTACGGGGCGAGAGGCAGCGTCGGGCACCGCCCGGCCCTCCGCGGGCGCGGAGCGGGGGCTGCGCGGGGGCGGAGCGGGGAGGGGGGGACGGGGGACACCCCTTACCTCTTCTCCCGCCGGCCATTGCCCGTGTCCCGAAAGCCCTTGGCGAAGGGGTTGTTATCGATTTTCAGCTGGGTGATCTGCGGGGGGGGAGACGGAGAAGGGAGGCGGCCTGAAGCCCTGCCCGCCCCCCCCCCGCCGCCGTCGGGGGGCCCGGGGTGCGCAGCGCAGGCTGCGAAACGCGCCGCGGCCCCGCTTTAACACACCGCATGCTTTATTAAAAATGATGCTGAGGTTTAGGCTTGAATTATTAATCGAGTCTTAATGATAGGAAGTTATTTTTCACGGCCCCCCGGAGGGAAGATGGCGACTGAGCCGCGCGGCGCTGGTTAAAAGCTATTCTTATCCCTCCCCGCCACGGGCTTCTGGGGCCGGCGACATCAGGGTGCTCAATAATGCATGGCTCTGAAATACGGCCCCGAGAGGGGCGCTGGAAAAAGGCACGGCTGCCCGGCCCCGCTGCACCCCCGCCCGCCCCGGCCCGCCCCGGCCCGCAGCGTCCCCCGCCCGCGGCCGCCCGACGGAGCCCACCGGCCGGCGGCTGCCCCGCGCAGCTTGCGGCGGGCGAGCAGACAAAGTGCTCTTTAATCGATTGTGACTCTTCGCCATAAACTTTACGAGGGAAACAAGCCCACCAGGACCCTCAGACGGAGCTGTCAATTAGCATCAGAAGCCAGAGGTGGAGGTGGGGGTCAGCTTTTGGGTTAAAACACACACACGCACGCACACAAGCCTTGGAGGGGGCCGGCAGAGGCTCTCCACTCCCCACCGAGCCCTCCTGGCTCCGCTGCTCACAGGGCGACACTTACTAAATCACGAAAGCAACTAAAATTAGCTTATCTGGCTCTATTTTTTTGGCTCCTCCCGAGCCCAGGGCACCTTCTCCGTCAGGCTGCCCAGGCCGCCGTGCTGCTCTCTGCAGCCCGGGCCTGCAGCGAAGGCTCCCGTGGCCCAGAAAAGGTGCGACAAAGTCCAGGAGGCAATTATTAATAGAAATAATAGAAATACTAATAATAGCGTTAGTATAAGCAACAGCAATAGCAATAATAATAGTAGTAGTATGAAGGGTGCCTCCTGCGCTGAGGGCTTGGGGTTTAACCGTTCTCCTGTTGCTGCCTTTTGGCCACTCTCCCAAAAAATGTCCTCACGCACACGCACATACACAAATACACCCTAAGAAGGGGTGAGGGATGGGGCAGGGGTGAGGGCAGGGGTAGGTGCAGGGACAGGGGATAAGGAATGGGCAGAGGCAGGGGACAGGGCAGGAGGGAAGGGCAGGGAGAGGGCAGGGGCTGCCCGGCCGTACCTTGTCGTTCTGGTAGGCGGTGACGGCGATGAAGTCGGTCTCGGGGAACACGTAGGTGCGGAAGGTGCTGTAGGGCAGCTTGAGGATGTCGTTGGCCCGGACGATGTGGAACCTGGGCTGGTACTTGTGCATGGAGTTCAGGATGGTCTGGGTGGGCGAGAGAGCACAGCCCCCGGCTGCCGTCAGCCTCACGCTCCACGTTACACGCGCGTCTAGCTACCTCCCTAAAAAAATCCCTTTTCTCCCGAAAACAACCAAAAAAAAAAAAAAAAACCCAACCCGAATTCACCGTGAGGAAGGAATGCCGGCGGATGCCAAAGAGGGAGATTTCTTTTTATTTTTTGTTTGTGCCGTTGCACAATCTGCCCCGAAATAAGGAGGTCAGGGGAAGGCAGGCACAGCAGCATCTTTGCGGGTGTTAAGCACGGCAATAAAGCAGCAAAAGGTATCTCTCCGTTTTATTACAACCCTGCAAACGCGAGGCGAGTTTTCGACACGTTTCTCGCCGCTTTTCATATGTCCGTCCTCTAAAAAAAAAAAAAATACCTCACCACCACAAAAAAAATAATGTTAAAAAGCCTCTGGATTTGTGTCGGTGGCGGCAGAAACCCGTGCCAGCCCCAGCCAGCGCCTGCGACGTGAAAGGAGCGTTTCACCATGAGCCATGTTAAATTTATGTCTCGGAGCAACGCTGCAGAAGGAACAGACATTTTTTTTTTTCCCAACCAGGTGTCTGAAAGCCTCGCCAACACTCAAAGCCATTCTCTACCCTCTCGTGGGGTTTTTTTGTTTGTGGTTTTTTGTTTGTTTGTTCTTTGTTTTTTTTTTTTTTAAAACCCGAATTCACCGCGATTTGGCCGAGGATTTTTGGAAGCGGCGGAACCCCCCGAGCCGCGCCCCGGGGGCCGCTCCGACCCCCTGCCCCTCGCTGCCCGCACCGGCAAGGTTTTCCTGCCCGATAGCGATTAAATAATTCCCCAACCTGCTGTGGTCGGGCTGAAATGCAGTATTCACCGCCCGGAATTGGTAGGGAAACGGCGAAAGCTTGAGTAATTATTGTCAAATAACGTCGGCCAAATGGCTAAATAATTATCACTTCATTTCGTTTTAGAAGGCAATAAAAAAAAATCCCCCCTTTTTTTAACCCCAGCAATAATCACCTGCTGATGAACTGTCGGATCGCTATTATACTGATATCATCTAGACGTGATTTGTCATGAAAATGGTGCAAAAAGTCTCATTCAGGCGTGCAAATCTGCATTCCTTTAAAAAAAAATAATCATCCCTCTCTGACCAGATGGGCACTGGCTAAACCCTCATCTGCCAGATTTAACACAGTCCGGATTTTGGACAACGACAGATACCAGAAATCTTTAATTGAAGGAGGCGAACCGTTAAAAACGCTGAATCAAACTAGTTTTTCCCCAGTATCAAAAAAACGCTATTTTATAGACTCCATCTCTATCGATTTACCTTGCTGTCTATAAATAACCTTGCAATGTATTATTTAACAAAGACGCTCTTTCCCTGCCTTAGAAGGAAAAAAAAAAAAGAAAAAGAGAGAGAAAAGTTACGCGGGGAGCTGCGGAGCTGCTCTCCCCACCTGAGCGCCGCGTCCCGCACCCCGCGGCTCTGCCGCCGGCCTCGGCCCCCCGCTAATTACCAGGTCACCCAGGCTGGGCGATGAACTGTCCCTTTATCGCCCGAAATGCTTGTCCAGAGGCTAAAGATAGCCGGCTTCTGCGCTGTGATTTCCCCCCCCCGTGCATTCACGCAGGATCACGCTCCCCTCGCGTTTTGACCCTGCTTTCTGCGGGTCTCTGCAAATTGCCAGCACGCTTCGGTTTCTTTCTTTCTTTCTGTCTTCTTTCTTTCTATCTTTCTTTCTTTCTATCTTTCTTTCTTTCTTTCTTTCCCTCTCTCTCTCTTTTTTTTTTCCTTTTTATTTTTTATAGGTAGTTGGGGTTTTGTCTCTATTTTTGTTTTGGGTTTTGTTTGTTGTTTTTTTTTTTTTTACCTCCGGAAGGCCATGCAGATATGATCAATAGGGAAATAAATAGGGGTGTTTGGGAGCCTTGCAGAAGCAGCCGGTGCCGAGCCGTGCCTGCCAACGGCTCCGGCCCTGCTCCCGGCCGCGGAAACCCAGCGCAGGTGCCGCCGCCTCCAGCACCGCTGCCCCCGGCCCGGCCCGGCCCCACAGCCCGGCCCCACAGCCCGGCCTGCACCTGCCCGGACGCGGCCCCGCCGCCCCGTCGGGGCTGCCCTCGCTGCATGCCCCCAGGCATGGCCTCGGCCCCGCACATCCACCCCCCAAATCCCGCTTCCCGCAGAGCCCCAAGGGCCGGGGAAAGGCGTCAGGACAGGCCGCGGAGGCCGGGAGGGTCGGGGATGCGGGAGCCAAGGGGACCCCGAGGCTGCCCAGACCCCTATTTCCCCCCCCGGAGGAGCCGTCCCCAGGACGGCGGGGAGCTGCCCCGCCGTGCCGGGCGGGAGCAGGGCCCGGGGGGGCTGCGGGACAGCCAGGCCACCGCAGGGCCCGGCAAGGCCCCGCCGTCCAGCCCAGCCCCGAGCGTGCTGGTGCCGGGGGGAGAAGCCGTTAAAGCCCAGCGGGTCCCCCCCGGCCGCCCCCGGGCAGAGCAGGGCCGGACAGCCCCGGCACCAGGCAAACCCCCCTCCTTCTCCGGGGGTCCCTGCTGGGGGGGGGTGGGGGGTGGTGGTCCCTGCTCGGGGGTCTCCGCCGTGCCCCGCAGCCGCACTTACAAAGCCGTGCTTGTCCGAGATGTTGTTGGTGAGCTTGAGCTTGTGAAAGGCAACAGGTTTGGCCATCCACTGCTCCCCCGTGGCCGGGCTGTCGGGGTGGATGTACATGCGCTTGGGCATCTCCGGGTCGGCCTTGCCGGCGACCATCCAGCGGGAGTTGTGGAACTTGTACCGGCAGTCGTCGGCCGCCACTATATCCATCAGCAAAATGTATTTGGCCTTCTTGTCCAGGCCGCTCACCCGCACCTTGAACGGGGGGAACATCCTCCTGCGGAGAGACCCAGAGCGGTACAGGGCTGCGCCCGCCCGCCCGCCGCCGACCCCCGACGGCCGCGGCCCCGCCGAGCCGCCCCGCACCGCCCGGCCCCGGCTGCCGCTCCGAAACCACCGTCTTTCAGTTCAGCTCCGCGGAGGATTTCCAGCCTTTCTCACGTCCCGCTGCCTCTCACCCCGCCCTGCTGCACCCGCCGGGGGCAGAAAGCAGGGGAAAAGCTCAAAAATCCCATTGCGGGAAATAAGGGGTGGAAAGGCATCCCGGATTTCACCCCGTTTCCCTGCCCTCCGACGAGCCCCTCGCCCAGCACCCGGGCAGCCCCCGGGGCCGGGGACACGGGCAGGGCCGGGTTCGACCCCGGCCGCGGGGAAAGTTTGGCAGGAGGGAAGGGAGCGGCGAGAAGCGGCGTAAAGAAACGCAGCGGGGGATTACGGGCGCTCAATTAGCGCGCACAAATTTAATTTGGGATCGCGCTCGGAAAAGTAATAATTGGGGGGTGTGGGGAAAGCTCGGAGGGGGGGGGTAAACACCTCCGAAAAAACTCCAGGGATCGAAACTTCCCGCGTTCATTCATCGGGGTGGGTTTGGCGAGCACCGGGGGAAGCGGGATGAAACGGAGGGGCGAGGGCGCTGCGCGGCCGCGCAGGTGCGGGTCGGGCTGCGCGGGGCTGCGCGGGGCCGGCTCTTACCTCCCGGACTTGGTGATCACCATCTCGGTGCCCAGCTTGTGAAACTGGTCCCAAAGCTCTTTGGCTTCCAGCGTTACTTTGGGGTCGTCTTCGACCTCCTCCTCGGGCTCCAGGCTCTTGAGCGAGCGCAGATGGGCGGCCTGGTGGTGGTGTCCCAGGGCCGAGACGTGCAGCCCGGCCTCGGCCGCCCCGGCCAGCCCGGGGTCCGGCATGGGCTTTGCCAGCGCCGCCGGAGGCAGAGCCAGAGCGGGGAAAAAGGAAGGCTGGGCGGCTGCGAGGAAAGCGGACATGGGGAAGTCGGCCGGCCGGGGTGCGTGGAAGGGGTGGTAAGCCATGGCAGTCCCTGGGAAGGCTGGATCTCTCATCGGTGCATCCACAAATCCAGGAGAAAAAGAGGGATTCCCTTTACAAAAATGTGTGCGTGCGGTTTTTTGTTCGGTTTGTTTTTTTTTTTTTTTTTCCCCTCTCTCCTGCCCAGCGAACTCGCTCGAGTCTCTGGAAGAGGAAGGAAAATCAACAACACACACACACAAAAAAGCACACACAAAAAAAAAAAAAAAGAAGCCGAAAAACAGCGGAACTAGATCTGGGGAAAAAAAAAATAAAAAGAAGAAGAAAAAAAAAGAGAGGCAGTTCCCGGCTCCTGGGACTCCCGGTCTGCGGAGGGGAGAGAGTAGGTCCTTATTTTTTGTTGTTGTTGCTGCAGCGAGGGAGAGCGAGCGAGGGAGAGAGCCCTCCCGGTAAAGTCCTTCCCGACTAAAATAGAAACAAAAGCCGGCGCGGGGCTGCGCGGGGCTGCGCGGAGCGGCGCGGGGCGCGGCGGGGCAGGGGCGGCCGCGCTGCCCCTCACACCCCCGCGGGCCCTGGCTGCGCCCCGGCCCGGCTGCGCGCTCCGCGGACGGCGCTGGGGCGAGGGCTGCTCATGGCTAAAGGAGCCGGAGTGGAAACGGTTAGATCTTGTCCTGATCTCTGTAAAACTGTGACTATCTCACATGTCCTTCCTGCTCTGATCCGCCCGCTAATGAGCCAAGCCCCCTTGATTGCTGATTTTACGCGTTTCAGACCAATTGTGGATCTGCATAGGCGTGGTTTTGACAGCTCCGGCCAAGCTCCGGGGCGCGGGGGGGCGGGAGGGTCGCGGAGGGAGGGAGGAAGGGAAGAAGGGAAAAAAAAAAAAAAGGAAAAAAAAAAAAAAGAAGAAGGTGTCGGAAGCATCGGCAGTAAGAAAACATGTCAACAGAATAAAATATTAACCAATGACAGAGAAAAGTGCTCGAAATCCCACCCCCGGCTCCTTTCCGCATACCGGGTCAGCCCTGCCTGCGCCGCGGCCGGGGAGCGGCCGCCGCCGGTGCGGGGACAGCGCGGAGCCGCCTCGGCGGAGCGGGGAGCGGCGCCCGGGTCCGCCCGGCCCGCGGCTCCGGGGCGGGGGGGCGGCGGCAAGGGGCCCCCGCCGGTCTCTGCGGGGGCGGCGGGCCGGGGGGGGTGGAGCGGCCGGGGGAGCTCGGCGGCTGCCGTCTTACGACAGATCCTGGAGAGCGGATCGAGGTGGGGCGCGCCCCGCCCGCCGCTCCGCGCCCCGCCGCGCAATGCCGCGCAGCGCCGACGGGGCGGCCGCCGGGAGCGCGGCCCGGCGGAGAGCTGCGGGCGGCGGCGAGGCCCCGAGTGGCGACCTCCGGCGCGGGTGAGTCGCTCCCTGCCGTCGCCCCCCGCCCTGCCGGCAGCCGCCCCGAGCGGGGGTGGGGGGTCCCGCCCGCAGCCCCGCGCCCTCGGCCGAGGCGCAGACCCCGCCGTCGGGGCGCGGCGGGTTGCGCGGCCGGGGGCCCGGCGCGGCTGTGCCCGGCCGGAGGGGCTGTTTACCCGGGCGGGGGGAGGCAGATAAGGCGGAGGGGGACACGCCGGGGCTGTTTGCAGAGGGATTAGGGCCGGTCCCGCCGCGCCGGGGCCCGGGGGGGGGGGCGGCGGGCGCGGTGGGTGTCCCCGCGGAGAGGTCGGTTTGGAGATCTGCGCTGATTAACTGAGGGCCGCGGTGGCTGAAGAGGGCCCTGGCGCCAGGCGGCTGAGCCCTCACAATAAAGACCCGTCTCTTGTCACTTCATATTTACCCCCAAATCTTCAAAAAGCGCCCTGCCATCCTTCCAAGGCTCCTGCCCCCGCCGCCTGCGCTGCGGCCAGGCGGGACGGAGGGGGGGGGGCGGAGGCCGGCCCCCTCCTCTGCCCCCCGGCCCGGCCCCCGGCCCTCCCGCTCCGCGGATGCGCAGCGAGGCGCGGCCGCAGCAGCTCGGAGCCCTCGGGGCCGCGTGTCGCTGCTCCCCGCGCAGGGTGGGGACGCGGCGACCCCCGGGTGCCCCCTCCCCACCCCGACCTCTCCTCTTTATCCCCCCCCCGGTTCATCCTGCCGATAGCCATCCCCGCCCGCTGCCCCGGGGCGCCAGGCAGAGCCCAAACCCAAGCCCCGGGCTCTTCTCGGGGCCGTCCACAACCTGCCCGTGTCCCGCGGCAGGTTCACCTCGGCCTGCGCTGCCCGGCCCCGCCACCGCGACCGTCGGGGCGGGCACAGCGCGTCCCCCCGGGGCTGCCCCGGGCGGCGGGGCCGGGGGGGGGGGGGGAGGGGGGGGGTCCCGCTGACCATTGAACGGGGAGCGGGGACTGAAATTTAGACCCGATTTGGACTTTGCTTCCTCGCCGCCGCGGAAAACTGCTGACGGCAGCTTTGGCAAAAGTGGGGCTTGCTCGTATTTTATTTTATTTTTTTAAATTCCCCCTCACAAAGCAAACCCGAAGCCTTTCATCGCCCCGGGGCGGCATCGCCCCACGCCGGGGGCGGCTCTCCCGCAGCCGCAGACACCTCGCCCGCCGCTCCGCGGGGAGACGCGGGGGGCCCGGCCCGTCGGGGCCTGGAAGCAGCCGGGTCCGCGCCAGGAAAGGTCGCCTCTCCTCCGGCCCGGGGCCCGGGACCCCCGGCCGCGTCCCCCGCACCGCTGTAACGTCGCAAACGCCCTGGCCTGCAGAATAAAACCGATCCAGAGCAGCCTCGTCTCCCCGACCCTCTGTGCCGGCGCCCGCCGGTGGGACTGCCGGGGGTGGGGGGTAACGGGGACCCGGGCGCCCACCGCCCTGGGCAGGTCCGGCCGCGGACCCGACGCCGGAGTCTGCGCCCATGGACGGGGCGGGCCGCTCAAGCCCGCGGCCGGGCGAAACCCGGCGTCGCCCCGTCCTCCCCGTCCGTGACCGGGCACGGGGCTGGGAGAGATGAGCCAGCGGCCCCCGCCGCGGGGTTTCTTCCCCCCGCCCCGAGGCCAGCCCTGCCCCGGGGGTCGGGGACGAGCGGTGTCCCCGCACCGTCCCCTTCCCAGGGAGGGTTTCCCCGCCCGCCCCAGGGCGCTGCAGCGCTCGGGGCCGCCGGGCCCGGCTCCCGGGAGCCGCCCTGGCCGCCTGCGGGCCCGGCGCTCCGCTGGCGAGCGGTCCCCGGGCTGGGACGGCGGCGGCCGGGCCGCCGCGGGGGATCCGTCCCGGGCCCGGCCGGGGGAACCGGCCCGTCCGGGCCGCCCCCGCGCCCCACCCGCTCCGCAGCGCGGCCCCGCTCGCTCTTCCCCTTTCATCTCTGCCCATCTCCACTCATCATCCCTTTTCTATTTTTAGCCGGTAGACTTAGGCCTTGGCGCCAGGCCGTTTAAGACCTGTCAAAGTCCTTCATATTTCCCTCATGTCACATGGACCTTTCGCTCCCTTCCCCGCGCCATGCGAGGGCCGTAATTTGGATCTGTGAGCTGGTGAGCAAATGCAATTTGCTCTTCTCCATCGCTGTGTTGTCTCCGTGACCCCAGCCAGCAGGACGGCTGGTGTCCTGTCCGGGGCACTTACACAAATTGCGGGTGATTGATGAAAAATAACAATTCTCACAAGCAGCCGGGCCTCCGCCTTCCCCTCCTCCCGGCTCCACCGGCCTGCGGCGGCCCCGCGCCCCGGGGACCGCTCCCCCCCCGACGGGGCAGCGCGGGGCGCACCGCCCGCGGGCGCTCGGGCTCCAGGCGAGAGGGATTTTCCTCTGCCGAGGGCGAGCTGTCGGGTCCCCCCCTCCCGGCCCCGATGCCACGGCAGGGGACCCCCCCGGGCGCTTGTGCAGGGCGGCCCGGCGGGGCCGGGCAGGAGAGGCCGCTCGCACCTTCCCGAACGGGGGGGGACCCACGCGCGGGTGGGAAAGAGCCGTGCCGTGGCGGGAGGGGGACGGTGCCGCCGGGCTGGGCTCCTCGCTGCTGCACCGGGGCAGACCCGGGGACGTCCGAGACCCCCGGCCGCGCAGGCCGGAGCGAACCCGCAGGTGCGGGGTGGGGGGCTCCCGCCGCCCCGTCCTCGCCCGCGGCAGGAGCCCTTCGCCCCGCAGGAGAGGCCCGACGGGCGCCGGGCCCCTTCGGGGCACGGCGGCCCCCTCCAGCTCCGGGGTCCCCGTCGCCCCCCTCCCGCTCACAACGTCCCTATTCCCCCCTCCCTCGGCCCGGCCCGGCCACCCCGCCGCAGCTGGGCCGTGGGGCAGGCGGGGAGGGGGCGAGGGGCGGCTCCGCAGCCCCGACAGCTTCCCCGGCGCCGCTTTTCCCCTTCCACCTGGAGAGGAAAATAAACCCACGTGTAACGAAACTGCCCTCGTTTGCTCTCACCCACCCGCGGCCGGGACAGCTCTCCTCCGCCTCCCTTCCCCGGGGCGCCGCGTCTGCCCTCACACCCCTCGGCGGGGCGGGAATCCCCTTACCCCCGGGAGATCCCGGGAAAACGCCTCCACCACCACCTCCCCGCGGCTCCGGTGCCCGTCGGGGGGGCCGGGGAGGGGCCGCGCTGCGCGGCGGCAGCTGCCCGGGATGTGCCGGGCCCCGGGCCGCGCCTGATGCGCTTTTATCGATAGCGACCGAGAGAGATGCTCGACCCGACACCGGCCCCGGCGCCGCCGTCCTCCCTCCTCCCGCTGCGCGCCCGCGGAGCTGCGCACCCCGTCCGTGCGCGGCCCGGCGAGGGGAAACCCGAGGAGCCCCGCCAGCGCGGCAGCCCCCGGGCCGCCCCCCCCGAGCTCCCCCTGCCCTCAGACTGTTTAGATTTCTCTCCAGCTTTAAAGAAAATATTTCCAGTAATCCAGATTTCTGGAAAATAACAACAGGCGGGGAGACGCAGACACAAACGCCGCTGAAGTTTATCCAGAGTTTGAACAACTTATAAACACATTTTCCAGCCTGTTTGTCAGGGCGGGAGGCGAGTGACCCCGGCCCGGCCGGGCGGCCCCTGCGCGCCCCGCGCTGGGGGGGCGCATCCTCCGCGCCCCGCCCGCACCCCGCCCTCGTTACCTCCGCGCCGCTTTGATCCGGGAGCCCGCTCAGCCCCGCCGCTTGATTGATTGTGTTTTATTTTTTTGTTGTTGTTAAATTACAGAACGCCCTCCCTGCGCGGGGGCGGAATGCCCCCCCCCCCCCCCGGCCCCGCCCGGCCCCGCACCCCCGGGGCTGCCCGGCTCCCCACGTCGGGGCCCGGCGTCTCGCACGCACCGAGCCCGCTGCCTTAAAAGGAGACGGGAGCCCCGGCCGGGGCCGTGCCAGCGCGGGGGGGACCGCGGCCTGAAACCCGAGCGGGCACCGCGGGGGGCGGGCGGGGACGGGGACGGAGCGGGGGGGGGGGGATCACGCAAATCCCTCTGTTTAAAAAACTTCCATTTGAGAAAGTGTGTCACATCCCGGCGCGGGCGCGTAATCCCCGGGCTAATGGCATTACCGCCGCCTCATCGCCGTCATGGGACGGGGCCGGGGGCGAACACCCCCGCGCCCGCCGCCACGCGTGACCGCGGCTCGGGTCCCGCGGGGAAACGGAGCCCGGAGTCTCCGCCCCGTCGGGGCGCCCCACGCCGGGACCCCGGAGGTCGGTGTCGGCTCCCCCCCCCCCCCCCCCCCCCCCCCCGGCCTCGGGGGCTGTGTCGGCGTTCGTCGGTAATCGGGGGCTCGTTTTCCGCCCGGGTTCCCCCAGCGAAGCCGGTCCCGGGAGGGGAGAGCGGGAGAGCCCGGGCTGCGCTCGGCGGCCGGTTCCTCTCCGAAATAAGAGAGCCCGGCAAGCGGCGTTACCGCAGGAAAGCCTGCGGGGAGGGCCCCGCCCGCCTCCTCCGCGGGATGAGCAGCGGGGGCCTGGCACCGTCCCGCAGGCTGAGCTGCGCGGGGCCCGGAGCGGCCGGACGGGGCCGGCCCGACCCCCGGCGGAACGGGGTGAAAACCGGCGGAAAGGCCGGTGCTGGGGAAGGGGCGGCGGGGCCGGGCCCCTCCAGGCGGGGACCCCGGCTGTGCCCGGGCAGCAAAACCCCGAAGGAGACCCCGAGGGCAGGGGATGTCCTGGGCTGGGTCCTACCCGCCCCCCCCCGCCCCCCCCCCCCCCCGGTTTTCTCTCCATCCTTCGTTTTATTTTCAAACTGTGGGTGCAATCCCCCCCTCTCCCCAGTTGCCCCTGGAAGGGTGAAGGTGCAGGGCAGCCCCCAGCCCCATGGGGGTCACCCAGCCCCCCTGACCCCGTCCCCTCAGCAGGGCAGGGGCCCTGCACCCCCAGAAACCCCTTTCTCTCTGTTTGGGGCCAGGAGTTTGGCAGAAGTTACAGCATCAAAGCGGGGGTGAGCGAAACGTCCCTGGGTGCGCAGCGCTGATGGGGGCTCACATCTCGGCCTGTCTGCTTCAGACGGGATCCGGGAACACGTTTGAAATTGCATCTAAAGCAGGATCTGACGCCGCTGTTCCCACATCACGTGAGTTGTGGTTTTGGTCTAGGTTTGACTTTTAGGATTGCAGAAAATCACCGTCTCGTGTTTATAGGAGAGTGCATTTCACTGCTGAGAAAATAAAAACAGCCAGAATAAACAATGAGCCGGTCACGGGCAGGAATAATGCTTTCTTATCGCACCTGTCCATTTCGTGGGTGTTTCATCACGAACAAATTTAATGTATACCCAGCACTGCACGGAAGGGCCAACTCTCATCATTTTTATTCACATTTCCTCAAAAACGCAGCGCTCCTCTGAGCCGCTCTCTGCCAGAGGCACGGAAAGGTGGAGCAGGGCTCTGCAGACAGGACAGACTCTTCCCATCTTTTAATTTTTAAACCAAGTCTGCAAACTCGAACTGCCGTGGGGCACTGCCCCATCGTGGCCCTGGCTCCAGCACCGTGCCCGGTGAGGTGCCCAGGCACCTCTGCACTGCCCATTTTCTCACCGCCCAGCTTTTTCCTCGCTTCTCTGTGGGTGCTGGGCTCTTGCGCCCACCACCCCGGGGGATTTGGGGGTCTCGGCGCGGGTACGCAGCAAGCACGCCGAAACCTGCCACCCTGAAGTGCCTCCTCTCCCAGCTCCTCGCCTGCGTGCGCTCTGCAGCGCGGGCAGATTGCTCTCCAGGCGCGTTTTCCATGGACACCTCCATGGAGGCAGCCCCAAATAACAAGTAAATAACAGCCCCGACGCCGGGCTGCTGGCACAAAGCAGGCAATTGCCCTTCGCGCAGGTCACTAATCTCTTGACACATGATGGTCTTTGAGACCTGGGCCACGGGGAGGGAGGCTGAAAGGCAAGAGAAGATAGCGGGGACAATGGCAGGGCCGCTGGCCGGCTAGTAACCCCTCTCCCGGCTTTGTCTGGGTACACTCAACGCTACGCTGGGATCAATTCATCTCAGCAGAAAAAAACCCACACTCCTGCATCGCAAAGAGGCCGGTGTCTGCCCCCGCCTTGGGTGCCCTGCGAGGATCCCGGCTTGCCGGGCTAAGTGCAAAGCTCGAGACGCTGCAGGTATTAATAGCCCCCATTTTGTAGCCAGCAGTAATTCCCTCCTGTGTTTTCCCCTCCACGCTGAAAACAAACCCTTCACTTGATCTGTTTGTCCTCTCCAGTTGCCATCTGTCTTCCATCCTTCAAATCTCACCTTAAAAACAGTGCCTCTTGAGCAAATCCTCCCCGCCGTCCCCGCGCGCCGTCTCGCCCGGCGCAGGCCTGACACTACAAGCGCTCATTGAAGTGAAGGGGATTTGAGAGCGCACAGGACACGGCGGGATTAAGGCCACAGATTGTGCTCCCCGGCCCACACCGTGTCTGCAGAGCAAAGCTCCGGCCCTGCGGCTCTGCCTGCCTGGTGCCGCCAGCCCCAAGCCCAGAGCTCTTCTGCTCCCTCCGCTCGGCCGCTTCTCCTTCGCACCGGCGACGTGGGGCTCTGCCGTGCTGGCCGGCGCGTGGGCATCGCCGTCCCTCTGCCCTTCATGTGCTGGCGGGACGGAGGGAAGCACCTGAGCCCACCTCCCCGGATCCCTCCGGGTCCCTTCCTCTGCAGATGGAAGCAGGAGAGGTCACCTCCCGAGCCTCGCTGAGGAGGCACGGGGTGTTTCAAGCGGGGGCTGCTGTTTGCACAGATGCGGCGGGTGCCGTCCCACCTCGCGGCGTGCCGTCCCCCACCACCCAGAGGCAGCATCTGCGGGGCGGCCCCGGCCAAGCCGGTGAATCACGCGCACATCAAAGCACCGGCAGCGCGAGCGCTAACAACCCGGGCAGCCGGCTCGGAGCGGACAGTGCCTGCGCAGATGTTCGGCAGCAGCTTTTCTCAATTACAAAGCGCAGCAGAATTTACCAGAAAACCCAGGGAAGGGAAGGAGTCCTGGCCAGCGGAGGGGCCGCAGCAGAGAGCCCACGCATCCCTTGCAGCTTCATGGGCCGGGTCAGACCAGCACATCACCAGCTCTCTCGTTTTTAGCACCGGTATTACATTATCCCGTGTTTCCCTGCAGCCCTTGCTGTGGGGGTTACCTGCTCCCATCACAATCTTGGTCATTTTTAGAAAAAACCCACCTTGCAGGGCTTCATGGGTGTAGAGGAGAGCTCAGACATGACCACATCTGATCCAAACCTTTAGAGTCGGTGAGATTTCTCCTGGAAAACAAACCCACATGATTTCAAAGGCAATCGCATGACCTACGGGGGGTGACGCATGGTGTTTTTCGGTTGAGCCTGGCAAGGGCAGCCCTGATCCTGCCCAGCTCCCACAGACACCGTGAACTACCAGGAGCAGGAGTCTCGTGGTCCGGCCGGCCGCCCGGGTGGGACGATGGCATCGCTCCCACATGATGGCTGGACTTTCCCCTTTCAACAGCAAGAGGAGCAAAATTCAACGTACCTCGGGAGGTGGCTGCAACGCGGACACCCCTCGCGTGGGAGGAGAGGCAGCGGAATGTGCCCGGTCCCCGCTGCCTGCATCCTGCCCGTCCCTCCCGTGGAGGGAGTCGGGGGAGAGGGTGCGAGGTGGGGCTGGCTCTTCACCCCGGGCTGCAGGTGCTGCCTCTGGTTTTCTGCTTGAATGAAGCCGCTGGTCCGAACACGGCTCATAACCTTCAGCCCTCAGCGAAACCTTGCCAAAGTCCTTCCCCCAGGTTGTTCGAAAACGAACGCGCTCGCCCACCGTTTCCCCCGGCTCTGTCGGGTACGGCACATCCCGGGGCCAGTGAAACGCCGCGGTGCTGGGCCGGCGTGCTCTCCTTGCTGGGGATGCAGACACACTTGTGCTCCCTCCAAAACACATCGGGGGGTCCCCGTCCCCCTAACCTTGAGGTGTATTTGAGTGAAAACACGATCGGTTCTTCCCCCATCCGCCTTCCCCCGGCCGTGCGGGAGCAGAGCCCCAGGAGCCGGCACTTCTCACCTCCCCAGAGAAGGGGCCGGAGGGAGAGGGGCCAGGGTGGGAGCGGGCTTAGCACCCAGCTGGCACCGGGCCGCCGCACGGGCACGGCTGGCACTGGCCTTTTATTACCGTCCTATAATAATATTGTAAATACTCACTGGGAAGTAATTACATCCTATAAAAGAAGCAGCAGCCTGTGGTTTGAGCCAGGACCGGTTCATGACACTCGTTTTAAAGAGACGTTTCATGTCTTGTTTATAGATTAGATTTTAACCTGACAACCTTTTAACATTGTATTAAATTAGAAATTAACTTCATATGACTGCTCACCGTATAATTGACCTACTGATAGGCTGAGCGCTAGAGAATATTTAAGATACCTTTCATTCAGCGAAGTTCCCAAGAAAATTCAGAGCCTCCTCCTTGATCTAGACCAGGGCTTTGCTATTAATTAGTATTTATGGTCGGATGGCAGGAGTGCTTCCCGTGGAGGGAGGGCTGCCAGGGAGCAGCATCCCCGCTGCGCCATGCCCATCCCTGGGGATGTGATGAAACCCAATGGCATGGGGAGAAGGAGGCAGAGGGGACAGGGAAGGCTGCAAGCCCCCAACCCTGCCTGCTGCGGTCACCACCCAGTGAGGCCAGTGGTCACCCTCCTGCGGTCGCCCTAGCCAGAGCTGCTGGCAGATGAACCCCATCGGGGATGGATCCGCCACCTTCGAGAGAGCCGGACCCTGCAAGGCACTGAGTGCACGCTAGAAATTGCTGAGCATCTGTAGTTCCCAGCAATACCGGGAGCCCAGCAGGACTTTGCTCACGGGGCCTTTGCCACAGGCGCAGGCACAGGACGCTCCCTGCTGCGGGGCCGGGCAGGGAGGCAGCTCCACACCCAGGGGAACAGTCCTGGTCCGTGGCACACGTGGGCCACGCACGGGCAGCTGACCTTGGCCCGCTCGGATGACACCCGTGCCTGCGACCTGCCCGCAACCTGCACGGGGCCATCAGCGCTTTAGCGTAATTTCCTGTGGCAGAAATTCCCAAGAAAGGCAAAACTTCAGCCTGGGAACTCACCGGCAGATGCACAGCTTCAAATTACATCCAAGCCCAGCGAGGGACAGGGTGGCAATTGATGGGACGCCGTCAATGCCCAGGCACAGCCAGGAACGGCCCTGTGTCCCAAAGGCTGGGAGGACACGCGGCACGTCCCCCAGACCCTATCCTGCAGTGGGAAACGCCAGCTCCAGCGCTGATTCCGCTTGCAGATAGTGATGGGAGAACAAGGGTGCAGGCGGGCACTGCATGGGAGGGGGGAGGCACCGACCCTGCCGCGTCCACAGTCCGGCTCCGGAGCTGGTGGCTCGTATCCCCGCTACGACCTGCCCTGTGCTTTCACCAGGGTAAAGGCATTTTCTGGTATAAATGAAACCTGCTCCCAACACGTGCAGGAGGCCGGAGCGCCGAGCAGGAACAAACCCAGTAACATCAGCCAAAGGAGGCTTTATCCTGTTGGGCTGGGAGGACTCTTCAGTACTAGCTTCAGTTTACACTTGTATTCAATTAACATTAAGGAACAGCATGGGATTAAACGGCCCCTGCGCTGTTTTACGAAAGGCTTACAACACGTTTACAAACAGCTTTGCATAACACGGGGCCATGGGCAGAGACCCCGCGCACGCGCTGCCTGCTTTGCCCCTCGCTTTGGCTGCGAAGCTGCTTGGGGACGTGGCCCCTTCCTCCGCAGCCCGCGGGCTCAGGCAGCGTGGCACGGCGCAGGCAGCGAGGCAGCCCTCCTCTCCAGAGGCATCAGCCCAACCTTCATCTTCAGCTCCTTCATTTGCCCCCGCGGCTGGACTCACCGGCCGCGTGCCATCTTGCCCACTTCGTGGCTTTTTCTGGCCAAGCCGCGCAGACATCCCCCCTCCCGGCACCACAAAAATTCGGCGCCTTCATCTCCTAATGCCGCCTGCCCACAGCTGGGGCCGAAGGCACCGAGGGAGGCAAAAGCCAGGAGCGCAGACCCAGCCAGCGCTGGGGCAGCCAAAGGGTTTTGTAGCAGAGCGAGAGCGGGGCGACGGCGGGGCAGGGACAGGCGAGGGGCACAGCCGAAGCCTCTCGTCGCCGGCTAATTCTGTTCTCGCCGCCTCTGCTCCCCCAAAGGGAGAGCAGGGAGCTCCGAGAGGGGGTTCGCGCAGCTACCGGGACAGAGGTACTGCCGCCACAGACACGTGCTTGTCCTGGTGCCTTTTCCATCTGTGAAACCGCCCAAGCAGTGGATTCAATTATTTTTTCCTAGCACGTAAGCCACTGATCATTTATTGCATTAAAAAACCCCTCATCTCCACAGCTTTTGTTCCCATTTTATCCAGTTAAAACTCGGGGCAAAAAACCCCTTCATTTTCTCTTTTTGCAATCACAAAGACCCGATCTCAGCTCCATTGACTCCCTAATTGTAAGCACTCAAATGGTTGGGTTTAAAGTTACACTTAGCAGCTGTGAAACATTAGGGTGAAGTGATTACAACCTACTGGAGGATACCGAACATTTTTACAATATCTCAGGAGCATAAGGGAAAGACAACAGGAAATGGCGAAAACTTTCCTACCCTGCACAGCAACAAGCCAGAGCAAAGAAGTGAGAAAATAAATGTAGAGACGCGGCACGGACGCAGTTTGGATCCTCAAAAAGTTACTAAGGAAGCCTCGGAGAAAGCACGGGGCGTTTATCCCCGTGCTCGGAGGGGACAGAGAGGAGGGGGAGCAGCCTTCAGGGATTTCACAGCTGCACTTTGCAACAAAACCCTCCTCCAGGCTCTCCGTTGAGGAAGCAGGACGGAGATCTCGGTGGTATTTTGCCCTTGGTTGGTTCCCCTCGCTGGCCTGCCTTCTCCCAGCCTTGCTGCCAGCAAACTTCGTTCCCAGGCTGGCTAACGCCGCTCGGGGCAGGGCAACCAGAAGCCGGTAGAGACGGGCGGCAGGATGGGGTTTATCAGCCTACCCGGAGCAGAGCACCGCGCTCCGTCGGGGCTCGTCAGAGCTGCCCTTCGCCGGCAAAGCAAATGAAGCCCCAGCCCGCGTGCTCTGCAAAGCGCCGGGAAACACCATCCCCGCTGGTTATGCCCAGGCCCTGGACTGGCTCTGAGATTTGACTTCGTTTGAACTTCAAGCTGTCACATTTGGAGAACCTTTGACTTTCCACTTCTTTTCAAACAGCAAAACATTCCCCTCCCGTGATTTAAGCACGCTACATGCGTGTGTTTATTACAGAAACCAGGGTAGGATAAGAAAGCAATATTTCATGTTAATTCATGAAATCTGAACTCAACTTTTAATAGAAGAGCTCCACTTTATGCCCAGAGTGATATACAGTCCGCCCTGCTTTAAATGAGACGTTTTGCCTTTTGAACTCAGCAGGAGGCCGCTGCTTACTACTACTGGAAACAGTTTAAAAACCTGCAAGTCCGGCATGTCTTTTGGGCTCTTTTGGAGCCAGTGGTTTATATCATGGCACAACATTCTTGCTGGGCTGCCTGCGACCACCTGCCAGCCGCTGCGTTTGAAAATCTGGCGTTTCAGAACCTCACCTGGATTATTTCCACAACAACGGGAGACACTTGTCCGAAATCCTGCAAAGCCCACGAGCCTCTGGCTATTTTTGCTTGAAGCGGGGTTTGGATCAGGTCCCTAGATTGAAAACCTGGTTGCGTTAAAGTCAAGGGCAAACCTCCCTTAGCAGCAGTTTCTGGACGTCATCACGGAGCAGCAATATTCTCTCCTGGTGCCTGAAAAGAATATCGTCGCCGAGGTTAACGAAAGGTGGTGTTGCAGGAACGCGCGTGCACCCAGTTGAAATGGGGGCTTTTGTGTGCAGGCCAAAGGCAGGGGCCATCGGTGGGAGCAGGCGTGCACTGTGAGCGAGGCATGCACCGCGGGACGTGTGGAATCAGGCCCTATGGAGTTATTGTTGCATCAGACCCTATGGAGTTATTGTTGAATCAGACCCTATGGAGTTATTGTTGCATCAGACCCTATGGAGTTATTGTTGAATCAGACCCTATGGAGTTATTGTTGAATCAGAGCCTATATTGTTGAATCAGACCCTATGGAGTTATTGTTGAATCAGACCCTATATTGTTGAATCAGACCCTATGGAGTTATTGTTGCATCAGACCCTATAGAGTTATTGTTGAATCAGACCCTATAGAGTTATTGTTGCATCAGACCCTATGGAGTTATTGTTGAATCAGACCCTATATTGTTGAATCAGACCCTATGGAGTTATTGTTGCATCAGACCCTATAGAGTTATTGTTGAATCAGACCCTATAGAGTTATCATTGCAACACACTCGGCTTTCCCTGGCTCACTGAAGAGCTGGAACTCGGTGGTTATTCTGCTGGGTCATCTGTGAAAGTATCAAATTAAAGTTAAATTAGCCACTTCATTGCAGTGCTGCTTTTTTTTTTTTTTTTTTTTTTTTAAGAACTAGGCTTTCTTAACAGTTTGGCTACGGGGCTATCAACAGCAGGGAATTTAGGACATTCTTTTCAATGAACCAGACTGAAAATATTTTGGTACCGCCCCAGTTTGTACAGTTCCCCCCCCCCCCCCTTTAAACAAAACATCCTGATTCAAAGGAGCTTCTTGCAGACTGGGAATTTCCACATGGCCGTATTGCAGCACTTATAAAAAGTGATTTAAAGCCTGCCAACAACAAATACATTTCCAATGACACCACTCTGCGTTATGCGCTATCCTACTTTGTGTGTTCAGGAAGAACGAGCAACCAAGCTGTCCGAGGCAGGAGGGAGACGAGCGGTCTTGTCTTCCTTCCTTTGCAAGAACTTGGTCCCTTACGACCGCTCCTTGGAAAGCCTGAAAGGAAACAAGCATCACGGTGACAACACAATCCCTTCTGGATGTGTTAATCTGGATTTTGTTTGAACTTTTGGAGCTGACCTTGGCTTGAACTGTGTTAAAAATCCTGCCTGGTGTGGACTGACTTGACCCTGCGGTCCCATTTGTCCGCAGTGCCAGCCCTACCCTCAGCCCCTTACTTCAAGCCATTATTTTACAGACATAAAAGAAACATAGCATTACGGCAGATGTAGCCAGCGGGACGGAGCTGCGAGTACTTACTTACGGGCGAACTCTCCTCTGATTTCATCCCAAGGAAGTTTTTTTTTTGCTTGAGAAAGGACTGACTGAAAACCAAGCAAGAAACTGAAATGATTGCTGCCGACTCTCAGTTTTTATTAGTGGTTTCCAAGCCTGAAGAGAGAGGAAAAAAAAACCCAAACCTTCTGACATCTGAGGCGCGGCGTTACAGTTAAAAACAACAAAAAAAATCGAGCCCAAGACTGAATTTTGGTATTTGGTGTTTGGGGATGGAGTAGGAAGAGGGTGGTCGGTTCTGCATTGCTCACTGTGGCTGGTTTAAGCTCTAAGAGTGCGAAAAGATTTGTGGGTTTAGATAGTTTCCTCTCCCTGCCATGACTCAAACGGCTTCTATTAAAAACAAGTAGTGGGAAGGAAATTTCATAAGCTGACGGTCCTATCTCACTCTCTGCTTCTCGACACAAGTTGGCTGAGAGAGAGGAATTCATGTGGTTACTATGTGTGAGCCCGTGACCGTTTCATCAGCAGAGTTATGTGGTGCTAGTTCTGACTGCGCCCGTTCAGTATGGTGTATCAGTATGGTATATAGGCTCAGGCTGCTTTACGGGTCCTGCAAAGCCCCTTATATGTGATCCTGTAACACGGTAGATGGAGGTGGGTGTCTGCCCCGCCTGGTACTCGTCCCACCGAAAGCAGGGGGATGAAGAAGCAGGGCCCCAGCCAACGCGAGGAGCTGGAGCTGGGGTCAGACACCCAAACAGAGGCGGGTGTTGATTTTCAGAGGTGCTAAGCGGGTGCGAGGAACACCATCCGAGTCTCCCATTTTCAAAACTCCTGCCCTTGCACACGGGGATGAGAAAGCAGGGATGCAAAACCAAGCTAGACCGGCTGCATAACATCCACTGATGGCTTTAATTAAAGCCCTTGAGTTAGTAAATATGCACATAGTCTGGTCCAGGAAGATAGGCAGCCCGCAGCCAGCCCAGTAACACTCCACGAACATTGCCATTTAAGCAGTTTCTTGTTTAACTTAGATTTATTCAATGACACATGCATTTCTGGACAGATATCTGAGTTCCAATGAACAAGTTTTATAACCAAATATGAGAAGTTTGTGACTGCAGTTAGTCAATTAAGTACATTTCTAAAATACATGACTAGAAGAAAACCGGAGCAATAGAGATAATTCTTCCAAAGAACAAAAAGAAACATTTCCATTTGTAATACTCCTGGCATTGATGAGGATCAGTGGGGAAGGAGGGCAGCAAGGAGACGCAACAAGGAAGGAATAATGTTATCAACCCTGTCCACAGAAAGTCCTCCGGTTCCCACTCTCCCCGGTTCATTCGTTGATGCTCGGCACTTTTGCAAACGGCGAGAGCTCCTCTGAGTTACGGAGATCCCCTTCATCTCTCAACACGAAAAAGCAGACAACGGTTGTGAAACCATGTGCTTGACCAAAAATGGCTTGGAAGTATTTCTCCTCAACCAACCTCTTCCTGAACACAGCGAAAAAAGAAGCCGCAGAGCTATCGGGATTGAAGATGGAGTCTCTTCGTATTGCACAGGAACACAAAGTCAAGATCTTGTGAGTATGGTTCAGGAAGGTTTAAGAGTCGTCAATATTTATCAGGGTAACGAGAGCCATCCAGCGCGGCAGCGAACTGGCAGGTGACAGACACATCGGGATGGTTTAGGCGGAGAGGTGGCTCGTTACCCTGTCTGGATCTCTCCTTGGATGCTCGGCTAATTTAAGGGAACCCCGTGGGAAAAAGGCTGAGGGGCTGGTTTTCGTTAGTCGGGAGGGGTGATCTGTAGCCATCGAAGTTGCGTGGGATGCTGCCGCTGGTGGAACCGGAGCTGTTACTGAGCGTCTCTATGCTTCCCTCTCGCTGAAGCTCTGCAACGGGAAGAGAGAGCAGGTCCCGGTTAGCGTTTCAGATAAACCCGGAGTGCCGTTAGACGGCCGCTTTATTGACAAATCTGTTTATCGTATTGTATCTTTGCTCTAATGCTGCATTTGTCATCCATCTTTTCCGGGGTGATTTGATGAACCACTCCAGAGGCATCCCAGCTCCTGGTTCTACGTCTCTGCCGGGCTCACAGCTCAGCTGAGCCGAAGCGGAGCTGGACGGAGACGTTAAATGCTGCCCGGCAGAGCGGCCCCTTTCCCGGGAGGAGGCTGCTGGCTCGTGACATGTCAGGATTCGATAGCGGGGATGCTCAGAGCTGAACTGAGAAGGGGGTAAAGGGTACAGTGGCAGGTGACAAAACATCTTTCCTCTGCAGCAATGCTGCTGAGATGGCGGGGAAGGGGGAGCGGTAGCAGCACCGGTTACTCGTGGTGTGCACCAGCGGTGCATAACCACTGTGATTCTCCACCTTGGGAACACCAGGGACTTTCCACAACCTTTTATCCTGCACAGATGGGCATAAATAATTCTGCTTTTTCGAGCTAAAGAGAAAACATCCCCTTTCCTACACGCCTGAGCTGTGCCTCAAAGCAAAAGAGAAAGCGGGCCTGACCATGGCTCTCCCTCTCCTGGTCGCACACCTCCAGCCATCTCCCCTCGCTGACCTCCCAAAGCCTTTACTGCTCCCTAATCTCGAAACGCGAGGATTTTTGTGTGTGCAGAGCATCGTTTCTAACCGGTGCCTCTCTGCGAGCCACTTGAACCCAACAGTTGACTCAGCGGCAGCGTGCGGCAGCGCCGCTGGGCAGCATCGCCCCGGCCAGCACTCAGCGGCGGCATGCAAGGGTGAGATTAGGCAGAGCCCCACGTACGCGGCAGGAATCCTCTCCCAGACGCGCGGTGACGGGCTACGAGAAATATTCTGGCGAGTTGCAACGCGCGGCCCTGAACGTGACTTCTGTCGGCCGCTTCTGCACAGCCCGCGCTGGAGGGGACCGGACAGGGACGGGAGCTTCGGGCAAATTCCTCTGCTGCCAAAGGGGAAAGAGGAAAAACCCTCTTGTTTGCAGCGTGCCGCGGTGTCGTGCATGTAAGGCACAGGGGGCAAACCCCCGGAGGAGACAGGCAGCTTTCCCTGACCCTGCAGTTGGGGTTTTGCTCGGATGGGGATGGAAACGAGCCGCAGACACAGGAGCTGGAGGAGCGGTGCCCGCTTTGCTCTCTGCTAAATATTACTGCCCCTCCGCCGTTTGCACACCTCTGTCTCACAGCGGGATATTTCAGCTTTTGTAAACACCACGACAGTCCTTTAGCTGCCGTGGGACCCCCACGATAAGGACATATTTATACACAAAGCGCACAGCAAAAGCAGAAAGTGAGTTCTTCGCTACAAAACGCATCCCGCCCCGGCACCCTCGGACACTGCACAGCTCCCGTTTGCTACCTGGGCGCTGCAGGGGTAAGAGCCAGGCGAGCGTACACCTAGCAAAGGAGGGCTTGGGGATTTAATCCTTGATCGTGGAGGTAACTTGCGATGGAGATAATCTGCCCAGGATACGTGAAAAACAAATCAGCAGGAAACCGGTCACCCTATAAACAGCGACGATAATGACCTCAGCTGTATTAATCACGGTTTCTTGCCAGTATTTGGTGAAGGAATGTCCCTGTCTAAACCTCTTCATTTTCCTCGCATCTTTACTCTCCCATGAGTTCAGGAAGTAAAAACAGTAATTTAAATCAGAAATGAGTGGCGTATCCCACACTAATACTGCGCTTATCCTGTCTGATTTGGGGCTTTTATCTCCCTCCGCACACAGCTGGCTTCGGTTAAACGTCCCACGTCAGAGCTCTCGGGCGCTGGGCAGCCATCGCCCGCGCTGGGCAGGCTGGGGGTCCCCAGACAGCGTTCGGGCTGCGGAACTCCTCCCGGGGTCGCTTCTCTCTCGCTCTCTTTTTAAGCTACCATCGCTTTGCAGGCAAAGGGTGGTGTTTTCAGTAGCAAAAGAAGGGAGAGGGAAAGATGGAGGGAGCACTTGTTTCCCCGCAGCTCCCGCGCAGCCGTTTCTGTCCCTGGGGGCCGAGCGCTGGCTCCCGCCTGTCCTCGCCCACGCCGCGTCCCGCCTGTCCTTCGGTGACTCGCGTGGGCCCGCGTGCCCTGCCGGGATGGGATTTGGGGGAATTGGGGCTCGCAGGGCGGCTTTCCAGGGGGGCTGCGGGATTTCTGCGGCCGGCAGCGCCTGTCACCTCCGCGGGGGACTGCCAGGGGGTGGCACTGCGGAGACCGATGCCAGCCAGGGAGAAAGCATGGACGCGACAGCGGGGAGGCAGAGTGGTGGGCGCAGGGCCTGGCTGGGAGGCTGGGGTCCCGCCACCCCTCCCTTGCTGCCGTCAGGCACGCAAACCCCTTCATTTAGCAACGGGGAGGGACGAAAGAGAGGGTACAAGAGATGCGAAAGATCAAGGGGAACTGGAGTTTTCCAGCCCTCGAGCCCGCACAGAGCCCGCTTTGGGTTGGGAGGGGGTCAGGCTAAAAACCGCGGGAGCTCCCGCAGCCGAGCTGCCATCCCAAGTGCCGCAGATGGTAAACGCACACGTTCCCCCGGGCAAACGAGCCTGGGCGCTCTCAAACAGCCCCGCGTTGCGAACCCGCTCGCTCTGGAACTAATTACACGGCGAGGCAGACGAGCAATGTATTTTGATACCTAAGAAAGCATTGTAAAAGTCCTGACCGCTGCGGCAGAAAGCACCGCTGTGCTCAGGAAATTGGGCTCTTGCCCTCGCCCAGCCCGGCTCTCGTGCACGGCTGGGTCATGCGAGATGTGCAATTAGCCATTACACGGTCACCAGGGACTACCTGTGCTGCACGTACGACCCCTAGGGCAACAGCACGTTTTCCTACGTTCCCCCAGATTAGTCCATTTTTTCCCAGCTGTTTAATTAATAAAAAACATAATTAAAAAAAAAAAAAAAGTCTAGTGCAAACTATGATCTTTCTTCCTAGACCTTCCAGCAGACCAGGGCACGGCAGAGACACGTGCACAGGAACGTTGATGCCATTCCCGTGGGAAGCTGAGACAAGACCAGGAACGGCTCCGTGACACGGGGACACCCTTCCTGTTATGGGGTAGAAAACCGGGGGACGATTTCTGATAGACCCGATGCCTGGAGAGACCCAACAAGTGCAGAAGGAGCCACAACGGCGGGGGGGGGCTGTTGGGTATCAGAAGAGGCAGGTCCCTCCCGACAGGCAAGTGCAGGCAGCGCTGCCCTCCCGCTGCCCCGGGACGGAGCAGCCGAGCCCCGCGGCACAGCTGAAAGGAGGTGAAATACTTCCCAGACCTAAAGACGATGCGTCACATAACCGGTCAGACCACTGATGCTGGGAACACGCTTGCTGAAAAACACAAAATACAAGGAAAAACCAGGGTCCCCCTACAAAAAGACGGGAGCGAGCGGCAGGAGAGCCTGGAGCAGCGGCGGCCGTGCGGGATGAAGGCTCAGCGCCGCCGGCAGAGCAGGACACGGCTGCCGGGCGAGTGATTGCGTTTACTTCGGTGGAGTTACGCCAGGAATGGACTTGGCCCCAGTATGTCTGAGGGTTATTGTATCTGCATTCCCCCACGCATATACTGTCGAGATGTATTAACTTCCTTAAATGTACCAGTAAAACAACCTCTTATGATACACTTTAATGAACTTGTACAGTTGCCAACAAATTGTGCATCATATAAAACCCATTCGGCCTTATAGACTCTCTGGCTATTTTGTAATAACTGCAATTTGCTTCTGCTGAAGCAAGATAACCAGGGTTGAGAAGTCAGGCTTTGCAGAAACCTAAATATTTGATTTGGGGGGGAGTGGGTGGGAGAAGGAAGAAAGGGGCCTCTGGGAGCTATTTATGGGGTCAAAATAACATGAGACCTGCTCTTCTCGTAGCATTTCCACCATCAAGGAAATGAAATACTGTGAGAAGACCAGCACTTGCATTATTTTGGCCCCATGAATGGCTCCCTGAGGCTTTCAAAAGCCCGTGAAAAACAAACACAAATACAAATAAATGCTAATACTGGAAACGTAAATACTAAAACCTGCCCGTGTCCTCAGAGGAAACGACTCGCAAAGTCCTGACTGCCCTGAAAAAAAAAAAAAAAAAACCACGACGGGGAAAAAAGGCAAAGGAGCAGGAACATCTGCTGAAGCCATGAGGAGAAAGTCACTTCAGGGGAGCGGGGAACAGCCCTGCCTGCGCTTTTGATGGTAACAGTAATGGGCACCGCTGGCATCACCAGGGGCCCAGAACAGTAGGGATTTTCAGGGCACAGGCGCTTTCTGCCGTGGTGAAGGCGGCGGCAGTAAACTCCTCGCCGCTGCCGGCGTGGGGAGGAGCGGTGGTCCGGAGCGGGGGGAAGGTGGCACGGCGAGCGGCCGGTGCGGGTCCCCAGCCCGCCCGGGGAGCAGCCGTCCCCCTCCCCTGGCCCTGCAGCGTCCGGCACGCTCGGGGGCCGTGGAAACACCGACGCTGCTTGGGGAGCATCGGGGCGGTAAAGGTGTTGCAAAGCAAATGCTGGCTGCTCTCTGCTTGGCATTACTTCCCGCGGGGCTGCCTGCCGACCAGCACCCGCGCAGCCTTCCCGTGGCGTTGCATGAGAAATTGAAAATGAAACCTCCCACAAAATGCTTCTTTTTGCTAATATTCCCAAACACCGTGCTGCAGCCTGACGGTCCTGTCCCTTGTTCTGCTGCCCAAGCCGCTCTCCACTGTCCCCGAGCTGGCTGCCAAGGTGGAGAGGAGGAGGAGGAGGAGGAGGAGGAGGAGGAGGAGGAGGAGGAAGAGGAGGTGCTCTGGGACAGTCCGGGGTCCCCAGGTCCAGGGCAGCGGTGCCGTCCCCCGTCCAGCGAGGCGGCTGCACCCTCAATTCCAGAAAGCTCCAGGAACTGTCAAAGGACCCCATCAAATCTAGAAAGGTATAAAGCCCTGCCAAGCTTAAATGTGAAACCATTTTATAGGGCGCATTAATTCAATGCCTGAAAAAAAATCTATATAGCCCTCTTTTGCCCGGAACACTCATAAATTATGCTGCCTTTCTTACTCGTGCTCTCTCTGTAGTGGTCCACTTGAAGCCACGGCATCTCCTTTACGTCTACTCAAAAAATCTCATCTCCAGTGCATTATTTCTTCTAATGGTTTTTCCTTTCTCTCTGTTTGCTTTCCCCTGTTAAGCACAGTTTCAAAATATCCTCCAAAATCATTTGCTGGAAGAGCTGACCCTTTCCTCTTACCTACCGAGGGCTGCCCAGGCTCCCGCACAGCCCGGCGGAGCCGCAGCCGGGATAAATGATACAATGACAGCAGCCTGATGTGTCAGGGCAGCGGGGAAGCGGCAGCAACTCTGAATACAAGAATTATTCTTCATCATCTCAAACTGTCACAACACATTACCCTCAAAGCCGCAGCTCGCTGAAGGAGTGACCCTGGACTGAATGGGAGAGCGCTCGGGGAAAGAACTAATTGTAGCCTCTTTTCACACGTCAGTCACTTTTCACAGCACCAAGCCTTTCAAGCTCAACTAATGTCAAGTTCCCTTTTCCTTTTGCTGGGCTGAGTATTTCTGATTTTCAAGGATGGCGTTTTTAAAGGAACAAGGTCTCTGGCGAGGGACGAGGCTGGGGAGGGGAGGGAAGGAAGCGTCAGAGCGAGCACGCATCAGAAAGTCCAGCAGACGCCCGAAGACTCGTTAGGAATTAGACAATTAACAAGTAGGAATGCAGGAAGTGGGGTAATGGCCAGCAGGGCTCGAATCTCCTCGATTTCATTTCTGTCATTCACGGCAATTGTTTCGGGGAACTCCTCGGGCTCTGCCGTGCGCCAAGGGGGCTGCGGGCGCGGGAACTCGCTCTGCCCCTTCCCCAAAATTAGGATGCGAGACGGGCATTTTCCAGCGCTGGGGAAGAGGAACGAGGCGCTGCGCGCTACGACCGCCTCTCCCCCGCCACGAGCAGTTTTTGGCCGGAATTAAGAGCTTCATTTTAAAATCAGAGATAATTTCCTTTGTTCGGAGGAGAAGTGAGAAGACTCCCTGCAGACAGAGCTCTCGAAACGACAGCCCGGTCTGTGCTCCCGGGCAGGCCAACGCAAGGGCCCTTCATACCTTCTTGTCTCTAACCGAAATCCTAAAATATTCCGCGGCAAGGACTATTTTTTTACCCTTACATTTGCACAATGCCTACCGCGGGAGACTTGCAGAGCTGACTGGGGCTTCCGAGTGTTACTTATTAACTGTAATGAATAATAATTATGTAGCTTCTGCCATCTGGATTCTCATTCAAAAGGATCCTATATAAAGCGAGCGCTAAAAGGCAATTTGTATTAACACAATGGAAGTCTTGAGGATCTCTTAAACTGTTTGTAATTTACACAACGCTCCCCAGTGAATGGATTAGTTAAACATTTTTATTTTACTGATTGCCGCCGAAGGGAGCGGGATGTGCTCCCACGGAGGAGCTCGCCCCGGCCCCTGATGCGTGGCTTCCGCTCCCCTGTACGCCGACACGCACTTTTACGTGTAAGCTCTCCATCTTTCAGTGTTTAGACAACATCCCAAACTCAGCTGGACGCTTTTGGCTCTGTTTCTGCACGAACGTTTACTATGAACATCGTAACCGGTCCCCACGGGAGCCGGTGTCGCCGCCTGGGACGGGCACAGAAAAGGGCTCAAACGCGAGGTCGTAAACGGAACCGGGACGCCGAAACACCACCCCTAACACAAAGGCTGGGAAATTGCGTTCCCGCTACCGCGGTTGTAGGTTTTTCTTGGGTATTCCCTTTTTTTAAACGAAATGCAATTATGCTAACGAGGGAGCTCTAATTATAATCCATCTCCACCACCCTCGGCGGCTGCTCCGAGGCGAGGACCTGCGGAGCTGGCTCCGGCCCCGCTGGCGGCTGCGGCCCAGCGCCGGGACCCGCCGGCGGCGAGGGCAGCGGGGGCACTGCACCCCCGGGGGAACCTGCACTTTTGGGTGTTCGGATAAGCAAAAAGTCGTTAATATTAAACTGTAGCGAAACGAAAGCACCAAGTACTCCTTCAAGCTCTTAATTTTCCAAGCTCCTTTTCATTTGAGATGGCTGCAAAGAAATTTCTGGGCAAAGGTATTTTTATATTGCTCCTTTCCAAAGGCAGCACACGGACAGAAAGTCGGTTCCCAGCTTTATCTATTACTATAATGTTTACAAGCTCGTATGATTATGAGAATGTTTAAAAGTCAATTAAACCTGCTCCCTGCCCCAAGCCCCGCGCCCTGCTCCTGCAGAAGCCATTAACCCACGCCAGTTCGCTCCGGCAACCGGGGCAGGCAGCTGCGGGGACCGATTTCCTGCGATGCTTTGGGTGGCCGTGATAGACCTGCTCCTACGAAATGCTTCTTTTTCCTTTTTTTAAACCAGCAGTTTGGGGGGGGGGGGGGGGGGGGGGAAGAGATTTTAAACTCCATTCGAAAGAGGAAATGTAACACTAGGGCATTTGAACACCAAAAATCAATCCCCGTATTAAACCCGTGTCGTCCTGCTGCAACCTGAAAGACGCTGAGACACCACAAAAGCGTCGCCACGTTAACTTTGCAAAGTCAGAAAGACGGGCAAGCACTGCCTGAACAACTGCTCCGAAATCAGAATTCAGTGGCCTCTGTAAAATCTTAGTTACTGTCAAACTATCTTACAGTAACTCTAATGCTGAATCCACACAGAATTCGCTAATGCCGTGCACTTGCAGATGAAACCTGGCACGTCGGAAAAAAGGTGGCAGGGTCTAGCAAGGAGATGAGGAGGTCCAGGAGATACCCAGGGGAATGAAGACTGAGCCTGCTGAACATCAGAGCCCCTCCGAGACCACAAATTTCATTTCTAGTGCCTTATTTCCACATGAAGATGCCAAACAACTAACACTTAGGAAACGGGGAGGACATGTGAACTTACATAAATGTCTGGGTTTACTTCAGGCACAAAGAGATTGTTGAGATACAGACAAAACATTTTCATGCGTGAACTTCTAAAGAATTTTGTCTACCAAAAAAAAAAAAAAAAAAAAAAAAGGCAAGCAGCTTGTTGGTTTTTTTTTTTTTTGCCTTTTTTTTTTTTTCCCCCCTTTAAAAAGAGAACCCAAAAAGCTCCGTATGACTCGAGCCCATGGAGCAGGAGACCCAAGACTTTGGCGTCTTGCCAGACTTGGCTCTGAGCATTTTATGGAAGGTTAAAAGTGCACGAGATAAAGGACTAGCATTTAGAGAGAGAATATTCTTCGCGATAGGCACTTTCACAATGACTGCGGTGCTTTTAAAAAATAATCTCAAGTTTCCTAGAGCTGTGTATTTTTGTAAAGAGGTTTAGGATGTTTTCCTACATAAATGGCACTTCAGGATGAGTTACCAATTTTAGTCAGTATGTGAAATTTCAAAAGCTACGACAGTCGAATGCTTATAGAACACGATTTCTGTAGCCCATCCGCATCAGGAAAGCCTACCACTCCTTCTGCAAGATTTCTCAAAGAGTTTTAAAAAAGAATATGCAGATATGGTTGTTTGGGTTTAAAGGCATTCCCTCCTACCTCATCTTAAAAGTTTCGATACGTCACTACTGTAAATCCTATAACGTACCTTATATGTAATACACGCCTTCCTGTGCAAGCCAGTCTGTATACAAGTTTTTTTGATGTATTTAGGCAAAATTATCTTGTATCTTCAGTTACGCAAGCAGCACATCTGTGTATATCAGCCCAAAAGCATTTGCAGAGAAAACACTGTATTAAAATTCCTGGGTTTGGTCTCTCATTCCCAGGGTTATGGGAGTGCCTCGGATTGCTCAACAGTGACCCCTCCGTCAGCCTCCCACTCCAGAAAGGAAAATACAAATTCAATGTAATTGCACGTTTGTGACACCTACCAGCTCCGCGTCCTACACCCTCCGGGACTCTTTGGATCTTGCTCAGAAGTTTTGGAGGCGACGCTCCTATTCCCGAAACCACCATGCTTCTATCCAGAGCAGGTCTGGACCCAACACGTGGATCTAAGCATCCCCCTTCCCACCAGAGCTGGAGCCACCCGAGATCTCGGGGCGGGGGGTCCTGTCTCAAAGGTGGCTGCGGCAAAGCCCCCGCGCAGGAGCGGGATGACCGGGAGCACTGGGGCAGAGCTGGGGGTCCCTCCTCCCGCCCCGGGCTCGGCCAAACAGTCCCAGCAAAACAGCTGGGTAAGGAAAAGTTGCCTGAAGGTCAAAAATACAAATCCAGCAATTACTTCAAGGGCCCGGGCAGCCCCTGGCTGATGCGCTCAACGGGGGATTTCAGACGTGCCTGACCCTCCAAACCTCAGCGGTTTCTTTCATGTCCAAGACCTGTTTTTTCCCCTCTTGTGACGCTACCTCGGTCATCGGGCCTCCTTAATAACCCTCAGCTAGGAAGACAAGGCAGCCCTGGAGGAGGAGGACTTCTGCGCTCGCAGCGTGCCTCCCTGTGCATCTCGCATACGTGCGTTATGTGCTTCCGACACAAACGTATTGCCGAGTTCATTTTAAAAGTATAATATTACAAAGCAAAGTCATTCTGGCACAACTTCTAGTACTTCTGACACAAAGTGGCCTTTCGGGCCAGCGAGGAAAGCTACTGAGAGGCTCTGGGCTGTCTCTCCGGTGCAGATTGATGCTGAGGAGGAAGCTAGACCGGACTGGAATTTGGGTTCGATTCAAAGGAAAAGTTAAAAGTTTGGGGGGGAGCAGATGCTCAGCTGGTCCAAATCAGAAGAGTTTTGTTGAAGCTCACGAAATGATGTCACCGCAGACTCAGCCTTGCCTGCTCATCTAAACGGTTCAAGGCTCTCGGAACCGAAAAGCTCAGGTGGAAACCTAAGGAGCAGAGGTTTCCTTCTTTCATTTCCCCAGCGCCGGTTTTAGTGTCGCTGAGAAACTCCAAACCCATCCGAACAATCCTAGTTCCAAATGCAACTTATTTGGTCTATTTAGTCAATTATTTTCAAGATCACGTTGACAATGCTGCTTCAAGCAGACCAATTTTCTAAACACAGACCTCATTTTACGAAGCACTCAAAGCTCGCAGTAGTACTCTTAAAATCACGTCTCTACCTCGATTATTAACGGAGCCTGGAAAAACAACAGGCCAACCTTGTGGGCTCGCTCTCTTGCAGGATTGCTTGAGGCTCTTAATACACTCTGTCTTATTTATATAGCTCCAAATTCTGATGTTCGACATAAATATGAAAGAGCCTTGATAAAAATGACATCCGAAGCTTAATTCGCCCCTTTGCTAATGGAGCTGTTCAGCACCACAGTTTGCATTCGTTCTCATGAAACCAGAAGGCAGCTGAAAAAAGTCAACTGGCTGTTTTCGCTTGTTAAAAGCCGTCTTTTAGAAACTATTCCAAGCATTGCTTCTAATTTACCTTGCCTTTTTGGTTACACTCTCACAAGCACTGTCAAACGTGTGAAAGAGCCGCAGCCTGTGGACGAGCGCATGGCGGAGGAGAACTCTTGTGTGAAATCTAAAAGACCTAATGGCAAACCAAGGCATTCCTCTGGCCACATCCCACATAAAAGGCAATTTAAATCATCTCAAGCTGTGCAGATTCTGCCTCGTACTTGGGCATCTGGCAGCGAAGTTAATGGAACTACCTGCTCTTCGTGTTGTGTTCTTTTGCAGACTTTTCGCTCACGTTTTGATGGGTGACCAGCCACGTTTCCAAAAGATAAACCGAAGAGACAACACAATGCTAGCACAAGATAATCTAAAGTTTTTTTTTTTTTAAAGGGTGCGGATAAAAGTAGCCCTGAGTGAAGGCAAAAAAGCACGCCCAGATTTCAGGTTAGGGATCTGTCCCTGTACAATTCATCTACCCACGGCTGCCTCCGTGGCTGCAGATGAGGAAGGAAGGCTGCTAGGTTAATTCGTCTTTTGATTAATGCCTCCAAACATCATTTCCACCTGCCAACCCGGCCTCAGCGATGGAGCGCCCAACGGGAATAGCTGCTCAGCGTGGCACGCGGGAATAGATGGAAGACGCCATCCATGGGAATGCTGTCCTCCGCCTTGGGAGAAAAGCAGCACAGCAACCCGTCCGAGCATCCCTCCGCAGCACGCCGCGGGGCATTGTTCTGGGTGCCCGGCGTGGTGCTACCTGTATCTGGTTAGGGAACCGCCACCGTTTCCATCCCGCTCACCTCGACCGGGGCTCTGCACGTGCTCGCCAGCCCCAGCCGCCCGCGGCTCCTCGCTCCCACGCCGTGCCACCGAGCCGGAGCGGAGGGAACGGGGCAGGTCCTGGCTCCGGACCCTGCCGGCACCTTCCTGCCTGCGGCCTTCCCAGAAAAACATCTTTGGAAACAGTCGGAGAAGCGATACTGACCCTTTGTCTTTCACAACACCATCAGCTTCGGATGTAAACACAGAGTTCATGTGGTGGGCAGATACTGAGAAAGTCACTGACCAAGGAAATAACAAATAAATACCAAAAATAAATAAATAAAACAGACAGTATTTTAGCTGCGGGGGTCTTCTTGGAAAATGGGATACAATGCTGCTCATAGAAAAAGGCAGTAAACAGTTTATGTCCTGGAGCGGCCGTTCTACAGAGTGGGTGGCTTCCTGGCGCGTCGGGAGGTGACACGCCACCAGCCACCATGAGGCATTCCCAAGTTCCGGATCTTTTCACGGCAGCGAACGGTTGCTTAAAAAATTCATCCCCTTACCACTTATTTCTGTCTGCATGGAAAACGAATTCCTTCCTGCCCAGGACGCGGGACAGACCGCGGGGAAGCTGCTTGGAGAAATCTCAGAGGCTCTTGCTAATGTCTGAGGAACACGGAGCGAAGACTGAAAGCCAGCTAGCAACACAAGCACCGCCGCCTCCTCGGAAGCGACAGGAACGAAACGCAGAATATAAACAACAGAAGTGGGGAAAAAGCTATTTACATTTTTCAGAAGTTTCACTCCTTTTCTAAATTAGCTCGGGCATTACCAAGCACGTAATTACCACTGATATAATTTAAGAGGGCACCAGCAGAAACACAGAAAAAAGCAGCCAGTCTATTACCTTTTCGGCTTTACAGAATCACAGAATCATATAGGTTGGAAAAGACCTTTAAGATCATCGAGTCCAACCATAAACCTAACACTGCCAAGCCCACCACTACACCATGTCCCTAAGCACCTCATCCAAACGTCCTTTAAATACCTCCAGGGATGGCGACTCAACCCCTTCCCTGGGCAGCCTGTTCCAGTGCTTGATAACCCTTTCAGTGAAGTAAAATTTCCTAATATCCAGTCTAAACCTCCCCTGGCACAACTTGAGGCCATTTCCTCTCGTCCTATCACTTGTTACCTGGGAGAAGAGACCGACCCCACCTCTCTACAGCCTCCTTTCAGGCAGTTGTGGAGAGCGATGAGGTCTCCCCTCAGCCTCCTTTTCTCCAGGCTAAACAGTCCCAGGTCCCTCAGCCGCTCCCCATCAGCCTTGTGCTCCAGACCCTTCCCCAGCTCCGTTGCCCTTCTCTGGACACGCTCCAGTACCTCAATATCCCTCTTGTAGTGGGGGGCCCAAAACTGAACACAGTATTCGAGGTGCGGCCTCACCAGTGCCGAGTACAGGGGCACAATTTACGTTCTGCCTCGACACCTTTTTCATTCTTTGTGAACACGCAACTTTTACGCAGCACCGTTTTTACAGAAAGAATAGGCCTTTGGAGGTTTCGCCCGCTTGCGTGAACCTCCGCAGGGGTCCCGAGCACCCTCCCCTTCTGCTGGGGCAGCAGCATAGATGGTTTCTCCATTTGCAAAACGTTCCCAACCGATCTGTCGTTTTTCTTACTCTTGGGTTTTTTTTGTCAGCCGATTGTGCACACGATATTGAGCAATAACGAACAGGGGAGGATGAAAACTGCTGCAGCTTGAGAAGTGAGCTCAGGATATGAGTCCTCCTCACCGGATGCCTGGAAGATGTCACTGAAATTCTCTCTCCTTTAGTGCAACCCGCGTGGAGCCAATATGAACTCCCAGCAAAGTGCTTAAAAACCCATTATTTATAATAACTGTTAAATGATGAGACATTGTTTACCCAGATCGCAAGATAAATTCTCACTTACAGAATGCTTGCCTGACCGTCCTGAACGTCATCTGGTTTTTATTTAAATGCAAAATGTAATTAGGCTCCCAATAACACAGCAGAAGAATTCAATAAGATAGGGCTTTTCACTTACGGTTTAATATTAACATTCTCCCATAAATGTTAATGAATAAAAGTCTACTGTTTTATATATTATCCATGGTGGGGAGACAGCAGGCTAGGAATGGAAGGAAAGCTAATCTTTTCATACCACAAATTACGATATATATCTCAAGGAGAACCAACCATTCCCAGCATTGCCGGGGACCCGGCCACAACGCCGCTTCCTCCTGGGGCAGCCACCAGACCCGGTCCCCCGGGCCGCGCTCCAGGGACCCTCCCTCCCCAGCCATCAGGGAGATCCTCCCCCAGCCAAAACCCGCTTTGGGCTTTTTTTTCTCCTTTTCCCCTGCCCTCTTCTCCCCGCTTCCCGCCTGGCCATCTCCAGCAGACACGCTACGAGCATCAGATAGCTCCAACGTCGCTGTTAACCAAGGATACGGCCCCAAGCCCTGATATGCTTAGACTCCACCGTGGATAGCAAGGCTAGATTATCAGCAAAATCAGGTTACTATTTGTCTGATATTCTATTAGAGAAATGCACGGGGGTGATGAGAGATGATGGCAGGGCTGCGGACTACGGTACGATGGTAGGAAATGATACGGCATCCGAACGGGTGGGAGAAGACCCTCGGAGCTGGCGGAGGTGGCACTTGGGGAGTCCATCGAAGGACTCGTGCCCTCTGATGCCGAAGCCTGAGGAGCAGATCCCGTGGTGGAAGAGGGGCCTCTGCGGCCGAGAGGACTGAAAGCTGCAGGGCCAGAGGGTTGGCTCACACTGGAACATTTTAATTGTTTTAGCTTTTGACCTTCCATGTATTGCGGGGGGTTTTGCTGCGTTAATGCCTATTTTGCTGTTTGGTGACTCATACTTCATTGTATCTCTCTAATAAGAAGTGTTCATTTAACAGTTCGACTGCTTAACAATTTATTGCATAAAAGGGTTTCCATTCTACAGCCTCCTCTCCTGTCTCCCCTGGTGAAGGCAATGCATAGTTCATGAGCGCTTTGCAACGACTCGGACCGTCGTCCTTTCACAATCCCGGGAACGGTAGATGCCCTTGGCATCAGCGTGATGTTAATGCTCTGCACGGGCAGGAAGGGGGGGGCCGGCAAATTGGCCGCACGTCGTTTTAAGATCTGAGCGAAAGGCTCAAACTTCCAACGAGGTAACACAAGATGCGCAGGAGATCTGCACTATAGGGCGAGCAGAGACGGGAGCAGCGCGCCAGCCTAACGAACCCCAACAGCGGGACGCCGGGGTGGGAGCGGGGTGGTGGCACGTGGTCCGGCTGGCCACACACCTTCTGCCACCGAGCGCACGGCATGCCCTGCGCCGTGACCTGAGCTGCGGCTTGTCCTTAACGTGAGGGTCACGGGAGTCACGTAAGGCTGCACGGGGATTTCGGGGTGCGCTGGCCTCGCCGGCGCTCAGACGGCAAAGCTGGAGCAGAGACCGAGGGGCACAAAGGCAGCAGCAGAGCCGAGCGGAGACTCGCGCCTTCCCCCAGCCAAGCCAGGCTTAAGGAGCAAGCGCCAGCCAACGCTGCACACACCTCAAATCGCTCCTGTAAAAATCAGCAAAATACCGAAAGGCTCTCGGGGGGCTGCTGGGCTCGGGAGGAGGGAGAGGAACTGTCTTGTCTTTATCCTGCCACCACCTCAGCAGCTGCAACAAGTTTTGGCTCACAAAACAGCTGTAAAAATACCAGTCCTGGTTCAAATGCTGGGAGATGAGGGCTCTTATACTTACTAAGAAAGATCTGCCTGCCGTAAGTCGTATCCTACATAAAAATACCATGCAAAGACTCCTAAAAGGAGTAACAAGGTAATTATAGAAACTAGAGACGGAAAAATCCTGTAGCCTCCTAGTCTCCTGCACCCTGCTCAGCGCGGGACCGCTCGGTGTGGGGCAGGCTTCAGAACTCGGACCTTTAAAGGGAAGATTTAATAAACACTGAGAAATGTTTCTAAATATTTAGAAAACCCAAAATAACAGATTTCCAAGCCAAGCTGTACAAACAGAAAATGAATTTAGAAAACTGTTAAAAATCAACAGCTTTTGCGTGCACCAAAATATATTTCTTAGAACAGCAAGCATCACCTCACGGGCATGATGCTGCAAACAGAGCTGTAAGGATGCTCAGCCCTTTGCAGAATCAGGCCTAAATGAATACCTACCGTGGCTTTCCTCTTGCTCGCCTTGAAATCAATAGCAGAAGCCTCAGTGATGCAAAAAGCTTAATGCTTGAGGAGGTACTCGGCAAAACAGTCAAACGTGAGCAAAGCCAAGCTAGACAGCACGGAGCTTTACATTTTCCTGTGAAATGCTGGAGTATTGCAGTAGGAAAATTAACTTGCTTAATCATTAGGAAGAAAAACCACAAACCAAAGCAAACTAAAGCAAAACCCAACGCAATACCAAATCTCTAAGGAGAAAGGGAATTGTTTCTCCGTTAACTACTTTGAGACAAAGCACTGGAAGAAAAATGTCCAGTTCCAATAATGTCATAACCCGATTACAGCCTGCCCAGCAGAGCTAGAACACTTGCAGAACAATGAGTAAGAAATTAAGTTTTAAATTGAGTGCTGGCCCTATCTTGTGTCACTTCTTTATATTCCAGCAGAAAGGACACCGCTGAGCTCATTTCATATACAGCAGCGTGAGATGCCTGGATGCAGACATCATTTAGTCATCTCATATATGTTTCTCCCCATTTCTTTCTCCAGGAGGAATGACAAATCTAGAAATGTGACTGCACTTTGTTTTATTATGATATTGATTTTTCAGCAAAGGGAAAGTGCATTTATCCCCCAGGTCTGTGTGCTGGCAAGAAAGGGTTAACAAAATGTTTATCACAAAGCTGGCTTCAGAGTTGAAAGTAATGTGATCAGTAATGAATTTTGTGTTACATTAGGTTGTATAAATGGACAGACAAGCGCAGACAACAAGTGGCCAGGAGTCGGGGCTAATCTAATGATGTAAAAATAGAGACAGCACCAATTATACTTGGGGCCAGCTCAGAGCTCCTGCAGGGACTGCAAATGAATAGGTACAAATCAAATTACTGACTAATAGACGCACTACAAGAGAGGGCAGTCAATGCTAAATACATTAGGGCCTTGTGACCTCTCTGCTCTGAACAGCAGAATCCTAAATTTGACTTAAAAAAAAAAAAAAAAAAAAAAAATCAAAGAAACTCTTGTTCGTTTAAGGAGAGAAATAGAACAATGTTATTTGCGAAATGATGCGAGACGCTTAGATATTTTTTGTTTTGCTCCCCTACCACCACGTTACGCGCGTAACCCTTTGAAAGCTGACAGAGGGTTTGCTTTTAGAACAAGGAGAAATATTCTTCGTGCAAAACTTAAGACCTGATAACAATACAGTGATGTTACATACCAAAACATTTCAAAGCCATGTGCCTCTTTGTGGTGATGTTTTTTACTGCTACTTCACCGGCTGTGTCTGTATCAAAAATAAAATATTTCTTAAAAAAAAATGCCTTGATTTAATAAGTAAGAAAAAGAAAAGGAATCTCCCCACACCACAATCGATAATAAGTAAATGCAGTTGATCAACTTGTTATCAAAAGGCAGAAAGTCAGAGTTGTCTCGTGGTATCGGTGCATCTTTTAGAAGCATCAGCAGACTTTTTGTACAAACAGCAATAAACCTAAATTCACACCAGAACCATTTGTGCTATCAGCATCCCCCCCGCCCCCTTAAATAATGCACGACCTGGAAGAAATGTCACTAAAAGCTCCTGGGGCTGGTGGCGAGCCGGATTCGGAGACCTGGGAAATGGCTGGGAAGTAAAAAATGCCCTTGGTGGCCCTGGCCGGGGCTGCCCCGGGGACAGCGGCTCGGGCAGGAGAGAACGAGAAGCCCGCGCTGAAGGGCTTGATGTCCTGCACGGGGCAGCTGCGCTGCTCTTGCACGTTGCAGGTGAGAAATAACGAATAAAACCATGTTAAAATGTGTGCGCAATGCAAACGCTGCTCCTCTTATCATCCAGCACTTCAAAAATGGTGGCTCCTAAAGAGCCCCGAATTTTCATTTGTTTTAAAAGAGTTTCATCCAAAGAAACCTTTTTGTAGGAAGAACCGCGTTGAGCCTTTAGACTTATTTGAGGGGGGTAATTTAATCTCTGACCCTGGGATGAGTATTCTGAAAGTTCAAAGGCTGCTTTTAGCATCAATGTGATTTGATACGCCAGTGCGTTTGCTGCCCAAGCGGATTTTGCACTGAACCTTTGCAGAAATCTCTTTGCAGAAACGCTCTTCAGAGGGAAAACCAATTGTTGTGTGTCCCTGGGTTCCTATCCCCCATGGCCAAGTTAGGATTAAGACCCACCGAGGAGAGGGAAGGGAAAAATTGGCTTGGAAAAATTAAAAGGAAGAGGAAGGAAAGAAAGAAGGAAGGAAGAAAGGAAGGAAGGAAGGGATGGAAAGGTACCGATCGAAGCTCTGACTCTGTACAGGGCTAATCTTGTTCCTGAAACTAAATGTACCGCTACGTCCACGTCCAGGTGGCTGCTCATCTCTGAACGCAGCTTGTGACCGCAGACGTCTTCTCTTTCGGAAGAAGCCCAGGAAGGATGCTCCTTGCCGGGATCAGAGGGCAGCGGGCACCCTCCTCCCTCCGGCAGAGGAGCACGCTTCCCACCTCAGCCAGGCACACCCGATCGGGTCTGACTTCACTTCTCCAAGCCACAAACGTCACATAAAGGTTTCGAAAACGTTCCCCTGCAAAGCTCAAGGGTGGCAAGATCCGAGTCAGGCTCAGGCTGGTGTAACCGCACGGCTTCGGCTGGGGACCAGGATCCCAAGTGCCCTGAGCGCCAGTCCCGGGTTTCGTACGGGCTATTCCCTAACAGCACGTCTAATTAGCTCTACTTACTTACATCCCATTAATCAGGTTAAAGAGTTTGCTTCAACATATCAGCTTCCTTCATCGCATTATGAGTTTGTTCATGAACTTTGGAAGGAATCCAGACGGTTCCTTCCGAGGGCGAGGCGCGGGGCGCTCTGCGGCGTTTGCACCTCACCGCTCTGCCGCTGGCTTTCCCCAGGTGGTAGTTGACAGACTTGGAGTTTTGGGAGAAAAATGAGCCATACTTTTTTTTTTTTTTTTTTTTTTTACCTGAAACTTTATAATGGGCTTTAAACGCCTTGCTTTAAATTCTTCAAACTTTGCGGGTTGCGTTGACCGCGATGGTGCCATACTGGCATCCTTCCCTGTTCAGACCTATAGCGCTGGTTCTGGGATGCCAAATGTGGGGGGTGCTCTGCAGTTCTTAATATAGGCTCTTACTGCAAGTTCATATGTATTCCTGAGACAGGATAGATATAGAAAAAAGTTAATTTGCTCCATAAACTGCAGCGTAAACCGAGCCATCGTAGCGTACTGGATTTCATGGTGAATTCAAAAAAAAAGGATGCATGCCCGCAAAAAGCAATTCTACTCTTGCATGTCCACAGAACAGTTCCCACCACTTGTAAAACACTGCAGCAACGTGGATGTGGGTATGCTTTGTCAAAAGAAATTAGATATGAATATAAGTACAACATTCAGGCAGCCAAACAAATCGTAACAGGGAAGACGCAGCAGACGGGCAGGGACTGGAATCGCGCCCTGCAAACACAGTAAGCCCCATCCTGCATCTCCGCAGCTGCCCGGACTCCAGCGGCACTTTCCGGCAGAAAAACCAGGGGTCTGACAGTGGCAACGGCACATTTATTACTAGAGGAAGTCTGCAGTATTGCCTATCCTGACAAAAAATAACCTGAGCAGTGACGAATACTTATTTATTTTATATATTGACAATTCTCCCTTGGAAACCTGTCTGTTGTGTTCGTCTCCTAAAGAATAAATCTACCCTTCTGTCACTGTGCTATGTGCTTTATAGTAATAAACCCGAGAAAACGTAGGGAACGGGTTTCGATTTGGCAAGTCACGTGGAAGTCGAGCCTGAAGCTGCGCCTAGGTTTAACATACAGCTAAACCTTTCACCCAGGTCAAAGGAGGGAGGAGAAGCTGGGGCGAGCTCCCCAGGGTTGAAAACACCTCTCCTCCTGGCGCTGCAGACGCAGAGCCGCACCGTTTCGCGCTCCCTGCTGCTGTCCTGGAGTCTGTAACTCCTTTCTGGGACTGACGGACAGATGCACTGCTTTTCCTTCAGGCCAGCCTACGTCTTAAGTGGGCGTGATCGGGGCCCGATGAATCTGGGTCCCTGGGATGTACGCAGACCGTGCCGTACCTCTGGAGCAAGAACCCGCGTCAGCATCACGGCCGCGGGTGCCGTCCTCAGCCCGGAGGGGACGGGCAGAGAGCGCAAGGGGAATCTGTCCCCTGGGCTTCAGCATACTTAACTCCCACGCACGGAAGCCGGGGATGGCCACGGAAATCGTCTTCCACGGATAAATTTCAGAAAACATCCTGTCGCTCAGACTGTAAAGGCTTGGTCCCCTATTGTGGCCTAATTTTCAATATTAGGCCTAGAAATGACCAAAATGCACTCGAAAGCTTAAGAAACGTACTTGTTGAGGGAATACATAAATCAGAGGACTTACTGATTCCAGTATTTTTGGAGGGAAAGATTTCTAGCCTGGGCTGGCAATTTCTGCATGTCCAGTTTGAGTGGAATATTGTCAGAGATATTTGTCTCCTGGAAGCACAGTTTCATAAATCACAATACTAGCGTTTCTTTTTTTTTTTTTTGAGAATGCAATGTGAAGTTCCAGCACATACTCAGAAACTATACTGCAAATGTAAATATTGTAGCTGCTTGAAAACAAAGCTTTGCAAGCAGAAGAGGTCACTGACCACTAACATTTTGTGAGTAGACCTTCTTTTTTTTTTTTTTTCAGCGAGAGTTTGACAGAAACTGAAACAGCAAAAACATCTTTTTGCATCTTTGCCAGTTTACGCCTTCTTTGGAATTAAATGTGTATCTAGGCTGACAGCTTATGTACAGCAGACTCCACTTAAGATAGACATGGGTCGTCTGGATAATTGGATAACAAGGAGAAAAGCTGGTTTCCCAATCAAGTCAACTGGCTGGATGACTGGAGTTATCGTTTAGGTCACAAGGAAAGTAGATTTTTGGGGGGTCATTCTCCAGACCTGGTTCTTCTCCCATCCACTGTCCGACAGCCCTTGGCAACTAGTCGGAGTCAGAGGTGGAAAAGACCCGTCAGGCCATCTAATTTCCCTTCCTTGCAAATACCAGATTATTCCTCATGTTTTTAGCATCCTCCAGTTTGACGTTTCCTGTATAACCAATCTTTGGGTCGTTGCTGCCTCTGCCGATAGCCAGGACCACCAAACCAGCGCGGCGTTGCCAACCCCGCTTTGCAACGCAACGGGGTAGGTAAGAAACAAAAGACGCTGCGAATATCTACTCCCCAAAGCGGTCTGTGTGCCACGGGCACGCCTTTCCTCCGCACTACTGCAGCGTATCAGCCCTGATTACTATATAAATCTCCGTGTCAGCTATGTCCTAACAGTTAAGGCATTAAAAGAATCTATTTATCTCTTGCCATTAAGTGCATGTCAGGCCCAGTTGAGCACTTGATAAAGCCTCGCTGTCCACCCTATTGCCCATTTTGTCTTTGCCCACGCAGCGGACCCGAGCACCGCACATGCACGTATCTTCACATTCAGAGTTAGAAATTGTCATTAATTCGTGTTTCAGTTCGAATGAGGCTTTGCGAGTTCCATGAAATCTCTGCAAAACGTATTTAAGGACTGAAGAGAATCCAAGGAACACAAACGGGGGCTAAAGGCACACAGAACATAAAAGCATGCGTAAGTTAAAATAAGTAACGTATAACATAAAAGCATGCATAAGTTAAAATAAGTCATTTTAGGATTATTAGAAGGAGGTTTGTAACTTCCATAATTTTGAGTCCAATGCAGAAATAGAAACACTGTCTTTGGAACCAGTACCAATATATAAATCAACTACCAACAAGCACATTTACAGTGTCCTTTTCTGCTGAACTCTTTGCTCTCACGTCACTGAGGTGAGTGGGCAGAAGAGAATCCAAGCAAGGAAGAGCCGGGCTAGAAAACTGAACGTTTTTCAAAGATAATTCAGTTCAGCCTCGTTTTGTTAAGATGTAAGTGGCTTTGGGGGAAGTGAAAACTATCCTACTTATTAGGAGCCAACAAAGACACCTCTTCTTTGGAGCAAGGGTAACGTACCTCCGAACTTATCTTTCCCCATTTATTAAGCAGCAGACAGATGCTAGCACTCGACCGTGCCCCACAGCTGGAGGATCGGCTGGCTGGCAGCCTGCCGCCAGCGCTAGCCGCCTCCCTAGGCAAGTGCAGTTTTCCAGGTATCATCTGAGCAGGAGCGGACTTTTTATGGCCATCTGGTAAGAAGAACAGCTCAAGAGCCGTTAGGGGATGGAAGTGGAAAGGGCACGGGAGTTCACAGCCTTATCACCAGGTTTTCTCTGCTGCACTGAGTCACCACATGCCCAAATCCTGAGAATAAAGTATGTTAGCGATAGAGAGAATCCCACGACAGGCAGGAAGACATAGAGCGTAATGACAGGGAGAGGAGGGCAGTGGGACGGGCGAGTTGGGTCAGTGCTCCTGTTACTCGCTATTGCCGCTTACATTTGCCGCTTTGAGATGCCATCTATCTTACGCTCGCTATGAAGATTTATGTGTCTGGAGTAAAAGCAGGGAGAAATCTCTTTGGATGAATTTTAGCTCAGCGATGGCATCTCTCTAAACAGTTCCTTTCCGTCTTTACACCTGCAGTACTGTGACCCTAATCTTATGCCAAAGAAGTTGGCGCTCACTGCTATCAGCTGGGTTTGGTGGAAATGGAAGAAAAATACAGACCGCTGGCTCTGACAAAGTTCTTGCTTTACAATATAATACAATGTGAAGTCTCGGGGGCAGTCAGTCACGTCAACTTGGCACATCTAGACGGCTTCAGCTTTCAGAGAAGGTATTCCCCTCACCTTTCCCCTAACGTACACAGCCCGAGGGGAGCTGACCTGTTATCGGGAGCGGATACCATCCCAAAGTTCACTCCGATCACAGGATGGGTCACTAAGTGATGAAATATGTGCCTTTGCCCACTTTCACAGCCTGTTTTTCCACCTTCACGGCCCTATGCAGACGTGAGCCGATTAAACGGCACACCAGCAACGCGAGGCGTTTCCGTCCTCGTTGCGGTGATGGAGCACTGGAGTCACGGGCACGTTAAAGTGCCTCATCCAAGGCAACAAGCTGGTGAGAATTTGCACCCGATCTGTAACTGCGACCCATACTTAGTGTTCAGCCAACTTCTTTCTGTTAATACCAAATCGTAAACCACCCCTTGACTCCATCTTCTTCAAGACGGAGATCAGAGGAAAGACAGTTTGAAAGAGGACAAGTTGGGCTCTGAAGGGTGTTTCTGCACCACTCGGCAGCTTGGTTATTGCTATTTGTACCTACGTACAAGGGCTTAAATTCTGCTTTTTTGCAGCCTCCTCCTCCAGACCGCGGGAGGTAGCAGCAGTTTGGTGACCTGCGGTGGGCTACGTGCTCAGCAGTGACCTGCCTGCAAAGCAGGGGGATGAGCCCCGGTGGGACGGCCCCGGTGGGAGAGCCCCGGTGGGACAGCCCTGGTGGGACAGCCCTGGTGGGAGAGCCCCGGTGGGATGGCCCCGGCGGGACAGCCCCGGTGGGACAGCCCCGGTGGGACAGCCCCCGCGCCTTCCCCAGCCGGAGCAGCGCAGGGCGGGGAGAGCTCGGAGCAGCACGCGGCCCTCGGCAGTACCCGAGGGCAAGAGCGAAAGGAAGAGACGGCTTCTGCATTACAGCCTTCCTGCGATGTCCGTAGGCTGGCACACCCCTACGTCTCTGCTAGAGCTCGTCCTCTTTTTCCTTCCCAGGCAAGCTGCCAGAGGAGCGACAAGCGAGCTGGCACCTGATGTCAGAAGCCACCCTTACTATGAGCTGCTGGTCACCACGCAAACGGTGCATGGATCAAAGGTGGGCCTAGTCCCTTTACTAGGGGGTGTTTTTAAAACAAGCCAAAATTAACGGAGACAATAAAACTGCAACAACTGTGCTTTAAGGTTTCTGAGCATCTCCTACCACTGGGCCTCTTCCGAGCAGCATAATCTCTGACGTGCCGTTCCATTTACTTAAACGGATGATATAATTTATCAATATAATGGACGCTGATGAAGATGGATTAATTTGGATTACAGAACCAGCGCTTCGCAGTGGCTCTATTCAGGACACAAAACGAGGATACGTGTGTGACGATGACATTGTTTGGAGCAGGGTGCAATCTGCTCAGAGCCTCGGATGCTCCTGCTTTGGCAGGGGAGGGAGGAGAGTCCTCGTCACAGCTACACAATAAGGCAGCGTCAAGCACCGGTATTTTTCTTCACGTTACTTTAGGCTTCTCGGACTACGTTGATGCGATCTACCGCTCTTTTCTTTTTATAAATGACTTATCTCACACTAAGTTAGATCCCCATAAAAATTAATTAATCAGAGAGGTAGCGTACAGAGAAAAGGAAAAGCAAAACTTAAAAAAAAATAAAATAAAAAAAAAAAATCACCATTGGGTGAGATGTACGTGATCTCTGATCACACCTCTTCTTTGTACCTGTTCCTGATCCCACTATGTCCCTGCTGGGAGATTCGCACATCGCGTCGGCCAGGCGCTCCCGAAGGCCCTCTTCAGTGTGCTCCATGGAAGACATGTGTCGGAGACCGAAGTTCTCGGGCCAGCTCCCGCACACCTCCAGCAAGGTCACGCTCCGGTCGAAGGCACCTTCAACAAACAAACAGGAGACGTTTGGGAGACCCTGGGACCAAACTGCTTCCATACATGCTATTCGTTGCATTGGAAAGAAAGCAGCCCTTGCGGTTTGCGTTCCTGAAAAGTTAATTTTGGCACATTCGTTAAAATGTTGGTGTTAATAGCACAGCGGGAGCAAACAGAGCCCTAAGCGCTGAACAGCTTTGACCAAGCAGCTGTAAGCAAAACGGTTAAATTAAAAATAGGGACCCAATTCTGGCCTCACATCAGTGACAGTCAGGAAATCGGCGTAAAGGCACTGATGGAAATGACAACAATCGGGAACTGTAACGTTAAAAACCTGCGTATATGTCGTTAAGTACATGTTAGACAACTAGAAATTATTTTTAAAGTTGATTTGCCTTTCACTGGGCTGTTGTTGAGCACTCTTCCCCCTTCTCATCTTGGACAATGACAGCAGTCATTTCGTCTTCGGTAACGGGCACAAATTTTAGCCGATGTCCCTGCCTTGCTCTTGAGCAGAGAAGTACAGCAGCGTGGTAGACTGACGAGGGAAGGAGGGCTTGCTTTCTGCCGTGTCTTGGAAGAATGTCTAGCGAAGGAAAAAAGCGAGCCCCTCTGCCAGTCTGGGGTATCTGTGGCATTCTCTGTTCCTGCACTGTGAAATTTTAGGTCAAACGTGAGCTAACAGAGACTTTCAGCAGCAGCGCTTTCCTGAAGATGCCGGCTAGTCTGACGGAGCGCACGTCCCTACAAAAGATACTTGGAATAATTCCTTAACTTGCAGTTGTTACTTTATTCGCGACAGGCCGTGGCGTTCTGCTGAATGCCAAGATCAGATCCTGAATTCAAGATCGCTTCAAAGTACAAAGTAAAATTATCCTACTTTCTTATGAGGCAAGTCTTCTGTGAAGGCTTACTTAAATCATTCCCACTTGGAACAAGACTACGGTTATGCTTTGTTGCTTCAAGCACATACTATTTACTCAACTATTAGGTAACTGAACACGCAGCATTTATTGTGCCTGCTTTCTGCAAGCCTACCGAGGGGAAAAAAATGCAAATGCCAATGTTTCTCAAAGTTAAAAGTACATGAAACACGTCCTCGTTATCAGGCCTTTGGTTTTCCCCTTTGATCAGCCGTCAGAAACTATCTACACTTGTAGTCTGTGACTGTACAGCTTCACAGCACACTCCCTGCCACTGACAGGTGGTAATAGAAAGGGTGAGAGACCAAGCCCCGCGGCAGGCGTCCCTTCCTCTGATAACGTCCAAAGTACCGGGTGATAACCGTTCGTAAACACTCGGGCAGCCGGTTAATCCATACATCAGCAAAGAGGGGCAGATAATTTTGAACTCTAATGGCACGGACAAAAGCACCAGGGCTGGCATTCAGGGATTTATATGGGCTGCGATGGTGACTTCTGGCTCCCGAATTTCATCGGCGCGCACGACTTTGATTTATCTCTTTGCCTGGCTGCGGAGTAGATTCCTGGCACTAGAAAACCATCAACACTAAAATGGACCTCTACAAAACGGGACCGCGGCTCTTATGCGATACGTGCACTTGAACTCTGGATGAATCCCAGTTTAAACCCAGAGGAGGAACGACCAAATATTTCAACTTTTAATGGGTCTTGGGATTTATAAGGTTACTCCAGTCTACTAATTTGTTTCAAAGCAAGGGTCCTTGAAGCTTGTTTGAGAAAATGCAGTGAGGAGGTGAAGTAATTTTCACGATGGTTAAGCCTCTGCAACGTTTCCGTATTGTCAGCTATCCTAACTGCAGGAGGAAAAGCAAAATTTGGTCTTTTTTTGAAGTTTCTTTTTTCAAGTCATCCTGCTGCGGTTTCATGCGACCCCGAGACCCCCGCTCTGTGTACGCTCCCAGACCCCACCGACTTCACTTGATTTTGACAGGGCTGTTCGCGTACCTGGAGCGCTACCGGGGGGGCTTTTAAATCTGCATCCCAAAACCCCAGGGTGGCAGAGGGGAGATGGCGAGCTCCCGCGGGTTTGCAGGGTTGTGCCAGAGATGCTGATGAGAAATCTCTTCTTTACTAGCGTCTGCCCTTATTCTGAAAGTGAGAAACGGGAGCGTTTCTGCTCCTGTAAGCAGACATATGAATAATAAGGCAAATGGCTTTTGAAGCTCTGCCAAGATGCCTGCATACACGTACAGGCAGAAACTTCGGAGAGCGCCCGGTCTCTGGCTCCTGAGATACTTGAGCGAGAGCAAAGGAGACAAGCGCAGCGTTACCCCTGCAATCAGGGCCAAGAGCTGCCAAAACTTCTTAGCAGCAACGTGTGAGGTTGCAAGTGTTAATGGAAACGCAGGTTAGAGGGATTAACTGCACAGAAAATTTTCTTGTAAAAAAACTGTAAGGCTGGCGAAGCTCTAGTTTTATCTTTCCTCCCTTTTCGCTCCTTCTCTGTGTTAGGAGCACACATCTGGCAATACGATTCCCGTCCAGGCATCCAGCTGTGATTCACGGCCACCGCTGTACCCTGCGGGGGATCTCCCTGCCTGGCACTAAGGGCGGCGGGGGCCGAGGAGGTCTGTGCACCCTCATCTGCTCCGGGTGCCGGTGGAGCCCACAAATTCCTCCTTATTTCAATATACACATCGATAAAATGGGTTCCGCGTCAAGCTGAACGCGCAGATGCGCGACCGAGGTTACTCGGGGCGCGGGGGTAGAAAACGGGACCTCGCTTCAACAGGCAGGTCCCTTCCTACCATAAAGCCTTGGCTCTGTCCCTCTCCCACGTAAACCAAAACCATTTCAGGAAAAACAAGACTAATTGTCACCGACCTTCCTGTTCTTCTTGCCGTTGCATCGGCAGACAGCACGCGTATCAAAGTAAAATAATTTTTTGCAAGGCAGAATTAAGTCCTGGGTATTTTTACGCCTTGGAAAATTCTTCGGTGAAGCGCACGAAATGGCAGCCGGGCTGCTTGCCCCCCCGGAGCCTTCGGGTGCTTTGCCCTATGTACGTCGCTGCCAACAGCACGCAAGCTAGCGGCGTTAAACCTACGCCGATAGCAGCTCACCATATCTTTGCTATTTATTAAATTGTAATCTCTCTTTCTGGCTGCCTTGCTCTCCCCTTTTCAATCCTAGTATCTCGGTTGATAACCTATCAAATTCCCCATCGTGGGCCAGGGAGAAGTTTACAAATAAACCCCAGTGGAGCGTCCTGCTCTCAAAATCCCCCAAACCCCCAGCCAGAATGTAACGGCAGAACCAGCGTGGCTGAGAAAGCTCCTGCTGATTTGCGGGATTACTGAAGGGTTGAGAGAAGGCAGACTTCGCCCCGTGCCTTTCCTGACGAACTGCTGAAACCCTACTGACAGCCACCAATATCAGAGCTGGATGTGCGAAGCCTAGCCTTTCTTCTGTCCCCCAGACCTGATACGGCTTTGATGGCGGAACAGGTTCCACCTAAAAGGAGCGATTCATTTAGAAACCGCTCAAGAAAGAAGCAAATCAGGTATTACGTTAGTCAAGCAATGACTAGCGAAATCCTGGTGAAACCTCATTGAATCACTGGAAAAAAAAATCCCATTGACTTAAAATTGCGTCAGTATTTCATCCTATCGCGCGGTGCTTTCGAGCTAGCGGAACATTTACTTCTCCCCTTATTTACTGAGGATGAAACCGGGTGGAAATCAAGACCATCAGCCTCCTTTGTATGATGCCCAAGCGCCGTCCCAGACCCGCGGCACTCCAAATAAAAAACAACCCCAAATCAAACGAAACGGAACACGCAGAAACCTTGGCTTGAACATCTAGACCGAAAGCGCTTTCTTTTGCAATTCCGGCATGTTTAGCTTTACGCTGCCCCAAACACTCCAAGCTAATTCTGCTCCGCACACAGGATTTTCCTATTAAAACTTGAATTTTCTCCCGATACCGATCTCCCACTTCTGTCCTCCCACTGACGTTTGCCTCCCAACGAGCGCTGCCCTTCACTCACGCCGCTGCCGGGTGGAGCAGAATCGGGCCCCCCTCTTTCTGCTTAACGTCTCTCGCCTTTTATTAATGGCAAAGGCTTCTCTTATTACTCATACCAAATTACCTTGCTTAGAAGCACAGGATTTGTCTTTCGCGTTGCAATTGCTTCAAGGCTTTTAATATAAAAGGAAAATAAATTCTGCAGAAAGAAAAAAAAAAAAAAAGCCCCAAAGCTTGGAAACATCCTTTCATTTCACAGTTAGCCCTACCAGCCGAGACCGAGAAAACCAGAGAAGCTTATTTTCTTCTCTGAAAAATCTAGTAGTAAAAAGTATTTTTACAAAATATTTTAATGCTTCTAGCGTGTTATTTTTCTAAGTCAAAATAGCTAAGCTAAATCTTTCACCATAGCCCTTTAATTCGAAAGCCAGGGGAAATTTTTTTCATTAAACCTCTGGACGGCTTTGTTTAAAATATGAAATCAAGTAGCTCCATTTCCTGTCTTCTAAGGAACAGTAAATCAAAAAGAGTACGTTCTCCAAAAATACAGTAATGGTTCTATTAAAGAGCTTGACAGTTTTGAGCCTCACCTTGCATATTGCAACATACGTGTGAGCAAAAATAACAGAGTAAATAGGAGAGGAAACGACCCGCCAATTTTAACCGATCAAAGATGCGTCCTTCTCACGAAAGGGACGGGGGCTCAACCCCCGGGGACGGCAGACCCTGGGGCGCGACCGAGACGGTCTCGGAGGGCGAGCAGGGGCTGCCCCTCGCCAAGCCCCGGCCTCTTCTGGCCCTTCAGCAGCAGGAGCGGGCTCTGAGGGGGGTCCCGATCCGCTCGGCCCCGCACGCGCCGGTCGCTGCCGCGCCAGCACGACGGGGCTGCCCAGAGGCGCCTCGGCTGGGAGCGAGAACCCCACGGGCGCGTGAGGAACCGGCGCGTGGAAATTCCTCGCCCGAAGTCGTGAGTCAAACTGTAACGTACCCCGTTTAAACATTAACGCTTGAACTTTCCTACAGGGTTTGCCAATTCACTTCCACGCCATAACTTTGTTACTCCGGGGGGGGGGGGGGGGGATGCCGCAAAGCGGCCGCTCTCAGCGCTCGAACGGGGATCTGTGCAAATTCCTCACCGAAGGGCAGAGGAAGCGGCATCTCCCCGACCCGCTCCGTATCTGACTTTTGAACGCGCGCCCGTGCTTGGCAGCAGGCGCTGCCGATCCTCTCCGACGCACGGCTCGCGCGCTGCCTGCCCGCTCTCCCACGGCACGTGCACGTCAGCCTACGCGTGACAGACTCTGCAACAGCTCGCCTCCGTGCGTGGCCGTTAAATCAAGGTGTGAATGTTAATTATTACCTTTGGAAGCGGTGGCAGGGGCTACAGCCTTTGCGAGTAACTTTATTTCCCTGTCATCTTCCCTCCCACGGAGTTTCTTTTTTTCCAGAATCGCTCACAGTTCTGCTATAAACAGGACATTACTCACCAGCTCTGTATCCTGTGAGTGCATTTAATTAATGGAGACTTCGGTCGGGGTGCCCGGTCCCACAGGCAACGAACACTTTCAAATCCCTTTGAACTTTTGGCTAAGCGAGGCTGAGAGGTTCCTGTGTCCCCCCTCAGCGCGCTACAGACTTGTAAACAAAAATACTGTTTATTCCTCTGTCGTTATTTCTAACCGAGTTTTAAGCGAACGTGCAGCTGCCGGGAGGAGCGAGCCCGGCGGTGGGGCGGCCCTGGGAACCCCCGTGCCCGGCGGCTTTGCGGGACGAAGGTGGGCGGTCGGGCAAGAGGTTGCCCAGCCGTCGCCCACGTTCGCTGCAGCGGTGGCCACGCGCTCCCGCTGCCCCGCTCGGGACACCGGCCGAGGCAACGGACGGCACCGTTCGGGATGGTAGCGGTGCCGCGGCGCAGGCCCGGCATGTCCTCGGTGACCGTCTCGCCCTCCTCCTCCTCCTTCCCGCCGCCCCAACAAACGCTGTCTCCTCCGGTCCTGCACAAGGGGTTAACCACGGGCTCAGGAGAAGCATTTCAGATGACGAGGATCATAGCCAGCCATCACAGCCATCGTGAAGGCTTTCAAATGTGAGCGAGGCTGCAATTTTCAGAGCTGCAGCAGTGAGATATTTTTATAAATACATAAATCTTTTCAAGGAAAAACAAATATAGAAGAAAGAATGTAAACATTATTGTAAAATGCATTATAAAATGTCTGCTGTTTGTTAATTTTGCTCCTTATTATCCAGTCTATCTGTACCACCGATGTTGAAACATTTGCCTCTTTTTTTTTTTTTATTTTTTTTCAGAACTCCCTTATTCATTTAAAAATAGTTTCCTGCATGTTATATGAATAAGCAAAACCTAAGGTCCTAAATCCAGGAGAACTTTGAAGTATGAAACCCATGGTCTATGGGAACTATGTTTTCATTAATCAAAGTAGATGTTTCTAAAGCCATCAGATTTATCATGACTGGATTTCATATGTGAAACCCAATATACACACAGACGTACACTGCTTGTCCTTTTGGATTAGTCCTGACCTTTTACTCTCCTTTCTGAAGGATCTGCCTTTCCTCAGAGCAAGGCTGCCCTGTTTTACCACTGCATCAGCCAAAGGAGCCTTGACAAAGTACGGTTTCAGCTCTCCGCTTTCTGTGTCTGAGTACGAGTCTGGGCTGAGGTCAAAACATAAATGATTAAGTATATTTATTAAACTCTGCCTTTGCCTTGAATGCTCCCTGCGACTCTCTCGGATGCCATCCCAACTGCGGTTTCGCACCAGCCCGCTGGTAATACACCTGGCCACCAAACGAGGGACCCGAGTGTCCCCGCAGCGCCGGCGTCCAGCCCCGGGCTGGCAAAAGCTGAAGGAAGCCCCCCCGAGCCCCCCGAGCGTCGCCGAGGGCTCCCGCAGCCCTGGCCGAGCTCCTGGCTTCCCCAGAGGCGCGGAGGTTAGCGAAAGGACACGGGAGAGAGACGGGATGGTTTAAAAACTGGAGGCAGGATGTGACATCCATCCAAAGCGGGACTTAAAAGATAAAATGCAAAAAAAAATCCGCGTTTGGTGTCATCGGGGAAATTTATGCCGCGGTTCTGCAGCACCAGAAGCCCAGGACTTTGTCATCTTGCTTAAAAGAACGAGATGCTGGGGGCGGGCGTGGGCTCTGCTGCGGGCACAGGCGGCTGCAGGCACCCCTGGGGACGGGGCGGCTCGACTACAGCCCAAGGAATACAGGAGGAGGAGTACAGCGCTGAAAAATCACACGAGCGCATTCGTACTCTTTTTGCAACATCGGACGCAATTTATTTAGCGGTCTAAAAGCAAGAAGAGATGGAACCTACGGTATAACCGGATGCTATTACGACGTTAAAAACAAAATACCCCCTCGTAATAAAACAAATTGCCAAGAAAAAAAATGGGGTTTTCCCCCTTGAATAGCAAGGTTCTTGCATATTTTAACTCTTTACAGCTTTGCCGAATCAGAACGCCTGGAAAAAATCAGGAATGCTATGCTCAGCCCCAAGCCCCCTTGGAGATTAACGTTTCTTTACATTTAATCCTGACATAAAGTAGAGTATCCTGAAGACCGGAGAGCTCTGCACAACGCGGGGCAGCTGGGGTGGGTGCGCGTCACCAGGTACGGTTCTGCACCGCAGAAACTTCACCTGATGTTCTTTCAGCCTCCAGGTCTGGAAATCTCATTAAAAAAGGATTCGCAAAAGATCTTCAGCACTTTTTAGTTTTTGCAAGGTTGGAAATGTTTTCCCGTGGTATTCACATACTTACAATTCTCAGTCCTGGTTAAAATTAGAAAATCCAGTAACTTTTTTTTCCTCCTAGTAAAGTTTCCCACTCTCTGAAGATCTACGACTTACTTAGGCTTACCGTAAGATGATTATTGAGATTTTCAACAATGCCTAGGAAATTTAAACACACAATGAATTCCATTAAATCTCAGTGGAGGCTTTGTTAGACGAGTCTTTATTTTGTTTTACTTCTCATCTGAATAAAAGCTGCGACTTTCGGCCGCTGAAGTCTTTGTATTGGCTTCACTGGGGAAAGCTGTGTACGACGCAGGACGGACACATCTGGTATTTCTGTGACGCTACATAACGATGCTGATTTGCTTATCTGTTTATACGCCAAGTCATTTTGGAACTCTTTGGAAGAGGTTTGCAGGCATACCCCCCGTCTTAGCGAGCTCACTTCGCGAGGTAGAAATACGCCGATTCCACTGGAGGGACTTGAATAATATATGATTTCCCTTAGGAAAACAGCAAGATTTATCTTGCTTATGATCGATCTCGTGGCATGTGCAAATGCACGTAGATATACACGGACAAAGGACGCATAATGGATTATAAAAGGCTCATATTTACCCGTAAGTAAGGAAAGATCTGACAACTCATCGGGGTTTTCTGGATAACTAAGATCTTATGTTACACTTTGAGACACAAGTGTGGATTTGTCATGTTGCTTGAGAATTAGTGGTAACTGTCCGAGCCAAGGAATTTAATTCTGATTGTTTCACTTGAATTAAAAAAATCTTAGTGTTGAAAAAACATTGGAACTGTGCTACGTACTAATATATCACTCAAAGTGTAACAGGAGACTCCTTCTTGTGTAACAGAAACAGAGAGTGTGATGCTTGGAAAGGCCAAGTTCATTGCGGGTACAGTTCCTCCACAGCTGAACTGTCGGGGATACCCTACCTTAAACCCAACTTACCCACCTTAAACCTACCTTAAACAAAGGAGGGGCGAAGGCTTCTCCGTCACACACCCGCCTGGATGGAGCCGCACGGCCGGGACGGACGTGGCCCAGCACACTGCCTCCACCCTGCCCGCGCACCCTTAACAGCCCGAGCCTAGCAGGGACCGGGACTTCTGCCGGGCTTTGCGTCATTTTTTCTTTGTAAGTAAATGTGCACGCAGAGGAACGTTCGCAAACAAGGGGAGATAAACGGGACGTTTCTTAGCGGCTAGGAGAACGTTTGCAGAAAAGAATCTGTAGGAAAGTGGCCGAGCAGTCATCGAAGCTCCGGAAATGTGAAATTTGGTTTATATCACTAGCGACCGGTTAAGAATGAAACTGAAATATTTTTTGCATTATAAGAGCAAATATTTCTCTGGTCTCATATCACCTTTTCCAGATGAAACATTTCACAACCCAGCCGACATATAAACAGAAACCCAAATATTTTCCTAAGGTGCATCACTAATCCCACTCGGGGCCTCTAACTTGTAATTTATTTGTCTTGCCTCACTATGAGATAATGGACGGGCCGGTTCCAAGCTACTGCCTAATAACTACTTGTACGCAGGATAAATAAATCTCACTTGCAAATACTAGGCACTGGCTGGGTGTTTGGGAGGAGCTCGGAGGGTGATTTCTATTTTCCGGCCGGTCGCTGCCCAGCACGTGCACGGCAGCGCCCCGGCTCCTGCCCTCGCCTGCCCAAAGCTGCCCGCGGCATTCGGAAGCAGGAGGCATCTGCGCTTTGCGCCCGCTTCGAAGAAATTAGCATGGCTGAGTCGTTTATAGTAGGAGTTTCCGTGTCGGTAACGGAACCCCTTGCCATACACCTATGCCGTAACTGGCCTTTCCTCAGGGAATAACAGAGGCGTGATGACCTTCTTCTGACACCTCCTGTAGCAAACCTCGCCGTGTTAACACGCCGTTTATTAGAGTTGTAGCTAATACCGTGCGCGCAGCCTGCCGTAAACACAACTTCCCTACGAGTATTTTAACATATTTCACAAACAGCACGAGATGGATTCAGGTATGAAACCAGAGCGATGGAAACGTTTGTGTTGGGGGCAGCTGAGCGGCCGCTGTAAGGACAGAGCACCATTAACATCAGGAACGGGTTAGGAAACTTACTCTTGCTACTTATTAATTGAGCAACCAAGATCAGGGAACGGAGGAGAGATTGCAACACGCACCTAGAGGGCCAAATCCTTAGCCCAGGCAAAGTGAATTATCAGCGCTGATCTAAAGAGTGTTATTGCTTACACCAGGGAAGAGCTGGAACGTCAAGGTTTAAGTAACTCGCCCAAGGTCACTGGGCAAGCCTGTGCCAGGGCTGCCCAGAAAGAAATCTTCTGTCTGAGGACGCCCCAGCGCAATGCCACGTCTTCCTACAAGGCAGGAAAACACGCGACTGGACGGGACCCGCGGAGCCCCCAAGTCCTGCCCCGGCCCCGCAGCAGGTCCCAGACGCCTTTCCATCAGCTCTGGGCGTTTTGGAAATCGCTCACTCCAAGTCTCTAGATCCTTCCAAGAACACTAGGAAAATGTGTTTCTTTAAGGAGTACGGAGAAATGTGAAATTTTATGCTTAGAAAATAATAAAAATTTAAAAAACCTTAAACTTGTTTCCTTGTAAGCCTTCCAAGTCCGGGAAGATAAATTCTTTTGGCCCGATTCTGAATTCATTAAAAGCACGTGCCAAGTTGCACGAGCTAGTTATCTAAGCTCCAGCAAGGACTGGACCTACAAAGCACTGAAATCTCTGGTCCCAAGCCAGCTTCAGCATATACTTAATTATAAGCATGCAAACAGCCACAGTGACTTCAATGGTAGCATATACACGCTGAAAGTTAAGTGTGCGCTTAAGTGTGCTGCTGGAGCGGGGCCAGAGCACTTGGTGACTCGCAGTACCGAGGTCTGATCTCCTACCAAACCCTGTCCAAGGGAGGAATTTCACTCCAGCCAGGCAGGCTTTGGAAAGGCCAGGCAGGACCCAGCTGGTCAGGAGCCAGCAGACCCGTCCTCGCCGCCTGAAGTTTTCCTCTGCATACATTGAGGAGGTTTTGCCCTTGTCACTTATGTTATCCATCAGACATCTGGTGGCTGGATAAGGCAGAGCGACATTGCAAGGTGAGATGATGGAGTGAAAAAATTATTGCAACTGGCATGTCCTAGCCTAAGGCTTTCGGTCATTTAACTCATCTCGCTCTCATCCTCAGAAAAGACTGTACTCAAAGGGCAGGAGATTTACCCTTCTACGTGCCTCACGTTTGCGCTTGACGATTTGCAGTAACAACTCCAAATGCAAACAGGAGTTAGGCAACGATGGCTCGCTGTTTACGGCTAAAAGCAAAGCTTTCAGGAATAAGGAAGAACTACTTAAAAAAAAAAGTCATAAAAGGACTTCTACAGCATTGAGTAACGCCACCATTTTTTTACTTGACAATGGCACTCTGACCTCCTGTTACAGAAATCACAGAAGGTGACTAGATGGGTGCGCCTATAGGGCATTACTCTTACGGGGACAAATTAAAATTAACGTTTTTCATACGAATGTCCTTATCTTGGAACGTCTCCGTCTTCTTCCATCGCTGCCTACGAGAAAGCCCGCTACGTACAGGTTTTTCAATAAACGGTAGATGAACATTTGCGCCCGGGTTAAAGTCTGCTGCCAGACGCTCAGGGAAACTCCTCGACTTCAGACGGACGAGGCTGACGTACGCCAGCGGGGATGCGGACCGAAGGCACCACGCCAGACCCCCATCCCCTGCAGGCTTCTGCCCTGCCGGCCGCTGCCCACGGGGGTCTGCCTCACTGCTTCAGCCCTACGCTTCCGTCTGTACCACCGAGGCAAACGGACCTTCCACAAAAGCAGAAAAGGACAGAAAGTGGGTGCATCAACCCAAACAAACGCAAAAAAAAAATCAAGGGTAGGAGGAACGTCTGATAATTCGTGTTGTGCCGTTCATTTATGAAATGGAGGGTGCTCTAACTCAGAAGCACAAGAACCGCTATTTTCATAGTCAATCTTCTTTTTTCTTCCTTCAATAAAACCTATTTTGGAGCACCGATGGCAAGGACGTGCTTTGCTGTGATTTACGAAGCAATGCAACCTACAGTGTAATCTGGGATTAACCACTCAACCAGAAGCCACCAAAAGCCCAAAGGGATCAGGTACGCAGGGAGGGATGAAGGAAAAAACTTCGGTGTCTGGAAGTCCAAATCATGATGCCCCAAATCCTTGCCTGACCCCACAGGCCCTGTCTGTCTGGCAGATTTCCCTGGATCCAGGAAGAACCGCCCCAATTTTCCCAGCACTTTGGCCCCTTCCCGGCACATCTGGGATGCTCGGAGTGGGTGTTTCTCCCTGCCTGCGTCCCCAGGAGGGCCCGATTCAGCCAGTCACAGAATCACAGAATCACAGAATCATATTGGTTGGAAAAGACCTTTAAGATCATCGAGTCCAACCATAAACCTAACACTGCCAAGACCACCACATGTCCCTGAGCACCTCATCCAAACGTCCTTTAAATACCTCCAGGGATGGCGACTCAACCCCTTCCCTGGGCAGCCTGTTCCAGCGCTTGATAACCCTCTCGGTGAAGAAAAATTTCCTAATATCCAGTCTAAACCTCCCCTGGCACAACTTGAGGCCATTTCCTCTCGTCCTATCACTTGTTACCTGGGAGAAGAGACCGACCCCACCTCTCTACACCCTCCTTTCAGGCAGTTGTGGAGAGCGATGAGGTCTCCCCTCAGCCTCCTTTTCTCCAGGCTAAACAGACCCAGGTCCCTCAGCCGCTCCTCATAAGACTTCTGCTCCAGACCCTTCCCCAGCTCCGTTGCCCTTCTCTGGACACGCTCCAGCCCCTCAATGTCTCTCTTGTAGCGAGGGGCCCAACACTGAACGCAGCATTCGAGGTGCGGCCTCACCAGTGCCCAGTACCGGGGCACGATCACTGCCCCAGTCCTGCTGGCCCCGCTATTTTTGATACAAGCAAATACAGTCGGCTCTGCACGCACTCCATAGCCCCCTCTAAACACACTTTATGGCACCGACTGGCTTAAGCACCACAGCGAACGCGGGGCCGTTCACACCCAGAGATGGAGCTGCCCCGTCGCACGCAGCCCCGCCGGCCAGGGCAGGAAAGCCCGTCTCTCCCCGGGGACCCCGGCGTCTAAAACCTGGTACGGTGACCTTCTGGGTTGCAATACCTAAATCCTCCTGTGAAACTAGCTTTAGTCCATGTGAATAGTTTGACGATTATAACCGTGCTGCTTGCCAAGGCAAGACAGATTCCGAGAGCTGCAGACTACCATTCTCGTGGACAATAAATATTCCACTGAAATCATAGCCTGTACATATTTAAAAGGATAAACCTGCTACTAATAACTACGAATCAAATGAGAAGATTCCAATTTTTATGCCAGAAAGCTAACAAAAATCTTCAGTGTGTTATAAACAAGTATCTATCATTATAAACTAAGTTCAGCATGTAAAAATCCAAAGATGGAGTTTATTGTCTTTAATGGCTGAGAAATGACAAGTGTGTTTGGTTGAAAAGGAATTTAGCAAGAAGTAGTTCTGTACAAGGACCAAAATCCGTCTTAGAAAAAGAAAATCACTGCTGACAGTTTTACAGTAGAATTAAGCCGCTGTGAACTCTCAGAAGTGGGGCTAATCACAAGTTTCTGGGGAACTTAATACCGAAAAGAAATCTGATTATTAGGGAGAATCCTAGACCTCAGGTAGAAGCTGATCCTACACCTTTCCCAGTCTAAAATGACGAGTCAAACCCCCGGCGTTGCGCGGAGGGGAATGCTTTCTGACAGCCCGCTGAGCCGCCCCCCGTTCGTCAGCAGCGCGACGATCTGCGAGCCCATCGGAGCAACCGCCGTTCCAACCTTCTGTCCTGACGACCTTCCCATCAGCACCAAGCCATCTCTGAGCGCGCCTGGCGCAAAGCATCGGGAGGGAAAACTTGCTTTAAAACCACAGAGAAGGGAATCCAAGGAGGTGAGCAAGCGGGTGTCAGGTACCGGCTAACGAAGCTAGGAGAGGGATGCACCAGGTCTGATGATGTGGCTGTGTAAATACCCGTAGAAGCGTTCCCTACAGCGGGCAAGCTCAAGGGTGGAAGCTGTCCAAGGGGAATCTCTCAAAAAGCCTGGACAGCAGCAAAAAATGTGACAAAAAACTTGCCAAATGTTTTAGTGCTCTGCTGAAAGATCAAGGTGGAAGGAGCCTCTGCGCTGGAAGCCTTGGAACAAAGACAGACTTTCCTGGAACCGAGCACATAACTGTTCAAACATCAAGCCATCATCTCAGCCGCGAACCGAAGAATAAAAATAATCGTTTTACGGCGAGAGAAAGGAAAAGGGGGAGAAAGGAAGTAAAATCTTTTGCCAGTTCCAGGTACACTGACATCCCTATCTGCAGATGAATTTAAATCGAGGAAAGAGCAAAAAAAGCGGGACGTGAGATGAAGTAAAGAAAACATTTCTAAGTACAGCAAGTGACCAGACTGGGAATGTATTCTGGGAGAAGTAACTTTTCCTAAGCACACAAGTATTACCTTTGATACATTAAAAGGTCAACAGAGGCACGAGTAGTTTCATATATGGAGAATAAATTCAAAAGGTATGTTAGGGCACGTTCAAAGCACCGAGGGAAACGGCGGTACAGCTCTGGTGTCTATCAAGCCATATTTATTGATGTTCTTGCTAGCTGAGGCAAGGTTTGGGAACATGGATCATAACACCATTTTTATACCCTATAAAAGTACACTGCGAAGCGATGAGAAATGTGGATCGTTGAGTTGTGCCAGGCAAGTCCATTATAAAGAAGGAGCGTACTTTTTCGTAAGGCTTTTTACAATGCAGAGAGTAATTCTTTTCTTGCTGCGAAAAAAATTGGGACCCCCTCCAAAGCATATGTTTCACAAATCTCCCAAAAGTGGAAAGCAAGATTCCAAGAGGAGAAGTGTAGGAGGTGCAGTGTGAGAACAGAAGTTGGGGACGAGCTTCCTGCGGGTCCCGCGCTGGGGACGGATGGGGCAGGGGCCAGCCCAGGACCTCTGCTAGCAGACTCGGAGTCTGCGCAGCGGCTCCCTCCCCAAGCCGTTTGCTTCGTAACTGATCTGCGGGCAGGATCTGGGACTGCATCGGAAGCTGGTTATCCTCCCGGCAATTACAGCAGATTTTGTTTAACTGCATTCAAAACAGGAGGTGAAAATAGAGATGTTTAAGACCACCTGCATTTTCTGCTTAATCAAGCAGAGAACTGCCTTCTCATTCCAAGGGGGAGAATTAGCATCTTAGCACCTTGTTTCTCCAGGACATTTGACCTTTGTAGCTCTACAAACTAAGACACTGGCTAATTTTCATCTAGTTGGACACTGCTTGGAAACTACGGAGGAAGCGGGATACGTTGGAGGCGTTTTGGTGAAATATTTAAACTGGAGAGCTGCCACTGAGCTGAAGGCACCTTTTCCCCAGAGCCCCTGAAGCTCTGCCAGGGCACAACGGAAAGAAGGCCCGGAGATGATAAAGACCTTCGAGCACGTAATTCAATCTTTTTCACGTCAACTTTGAAAGCCAGTCCCAAACCCACGCCCATATCTAAACACGTTAGTTTGTCGGGTGGGACAAGGGAAGGCATCGCCTAAAGAGGTCACGTCAGTATGATCTTCGGGTCGATGCAAACAAGGCTGCGAGGATTTCCTTACTGAGATTGTTTCCAATACGCTCTGTACACCATTGAAACCAGAGCGAGTGGAAATAGCAAAATAACTTTCCGGCTTTATGTCCGAGTCTTGTTGATACCACTCTGACCAGCCCCATAAAGCAATTTGTCCGTCTTATGCCTTATTTTCTCCACCTGTATAACAGGCATGAGACAATATAGCTACTTGACTTCAGTTTCCCCAAAAATAAATATCTGGGAATGCTCTGAGGTCTCAGTAGCAACTCCGTGCATATCGCTGCTCACAAAAGACCCCCTGTAGCTAACAATATGACTTTGGAACACCTTGAAAATCCAAACCAGATGAGTGCTGTGCCCATCTACATCAAAAAGCTGCCGTTTTTCAAACCACCCGCTTGTTAGGTCAGAAAGCCTGCGAGGCCTTAGCTTCTGCGGGCTGTAGCATCCCAAGTTTTAGGCAGGTTTAGAGAACCCATCCTAACACTCACAGCAGTAAAGACAAACGGCCTAAGCTGAACTGGAAATCTCACTGTGCGTAAAGAACGAAACCCACTTCTGTGCGGAGAACAGGCGCAAGGCCAGTATACCTTTTAAGACCCGTTTTCAGGGCTTAGTGAGACGTAAGCGGTGCACAGACCCTGGGCTAGCCTTCAGCGCGGGAAGGGATTTTACCCATAATAAACTAGCAAGAGCCCGTAGTGCAAATTTCTGCGGGACCTTTGACGGGATGACAGCTACAGGAACGCAATGAGCCAACAGCCTTGTAACCACCGAGTCCACCTACCCTTCTCGTATAAATAATAGGTCCAAGACAAAGGAAGTGGAAATTAGATGCTTGTGGTGAATTGCAGAGAGCCAAAGACCTTATAAGATACCCAGTACTTACATCTACACTTAATTAGGAGCGAAACTGCAGACATGAGACCTCAACATGTGGTATTCACATGCGGGCTCAAAAATATTGTCGAAGCCAGTTTTCTTACGGTTAAAACGTTGAGGATATGATGCAGGGGGAAAGTCTGGAGGTGCCTGACCAACAGCCCCAGCCGTCTGCGTAACGACACGCCGTGCTCTACCAGCTCAAGCGCAGGGGCTGCTCCAGCCCTGTTCACGCCGATGCCAGGTTTTGCCCTTGCACCCCCTGCACGCCAGACGACTACGGAGAGGTCCCGAGATGTCTGTCGTATGTACCGACTGAGCAGTCAAAACCTAAACAAGAAGAAATCTGACATTCAGATGTTAGTGTCAAAACTAATAGGAAACAGGATGCAGCTATAACGCAAATACAGTGGTCCAAATTCTGGTCTCACTTATGACCCAGCAAGTCCAAGATGAGCGCAGGGAAAAGGCGTTCTGTAGTACGTTAATAAGAATTCTGTCTCGCAGACTTACAAATAAACTTGTAACTTTTTTTTGACCCTATGTAAAATCCCAGCAAGGTTTTCTCCAGGAATAGGCAAAGGACAAAATTGCTTGTTATCCTGATATTACTCGACCTCAGAGACGCCTACGACAGAGTCGGGGTCTACCGGTGAAATCCCGGTTCCACCAAAACCAACAGGAGTTTTGCCAAGGCATTCGGTGAAGGCAGGGTTTCACCCCAAATCTTTAAAGGAATATAATTTTCTGAAGAGAAAAATACATTAAGACACAAGCAAATGCTTCTCTACAGATACTTTAAACAGATTTTAAAGAAGGTTAAAGGAACTTAATTAAGACTGCAAATAGGTGGATGTCATCTTCATGTTGCGTATAAACAATTCATCATGACTCACATTTCTACAACGCTGCAGTGAGTTGGACTAGCTCTCCGCGAACAAAACCAGAGACATCTGCAAATCGGATTTAAAATCTTTTTTTTTTTTTTTTTTTTTTTTAAAAACAAAATGATTAAAAGTTGAAGAAACACTTCCATATGGAAGAATCTTACCCCAACAGGTCACCACAAAGACACTTCAAACACAATAAAACAGGAAGTGCTAAAAAAAGCATAGCAGCTCACAAAAACCCCCACAACCTTTTCCACAGAAAAAATATATGTCACCCTGGGTAGAAAAACCATTTGGCAGTGTAATGTGTCTTTAATCTGCTCAATTTGCTTATTATAGTAAAGGGTTAGAGGAATTTTCAAGCGGTGGCCAAAAATACTACAATGATATCCTCCCCTCGAAAAGTAAACTTACTTAAAGTGAATTAACTTCTTCAACTTAAATATTTCAAAGCTGAAAGTACCCCCACTGGAGAGAAAAAAAAAAAAAAAAAAAAAAAAGGCAAAAAAGCTCCTGTCCACAAAGGATGGTTTAACTGCTCAGCCCCGGGACGCAGCAATCGTTCGTCCACGCCGGACCGTGCCAGGCGCCCGCTCTGCTCCCGAGGCAGCTCCGCAGCGCTTGCAGGAGGGGAGCAGCAAGCACCCAGCTGAGCTTTTCACGTGCCCGTTACCGGACTTGAGAAGGGCAAACGTACTCTGAGGCACCACGGAAATAAAACAGCCCGGTATTCCTCGACCCTAACCCGAACGGCCGCGCGCACGGGGCCGGGAGCGGAGCGCTCGGGAGCGGAGCGCAGAGGCACTGCTGGCACCAGAGCCAAACTGAGGATTACCCGACGTCAGAAACAAAGTCATTTTGAGCCTAGCGATTTGCCAAGTCGCAAACCTTTAAAAACCAAGATAATAGTTAGAGGAGATGGATATAACCCAGCAAAACCACCTCTGAAGACGCGCGTTCCTTTTGTGCCTACCCTAACGCAAACGGGGCACAGGGCGATTTTAGTTAACGTTACTCCCGATGTTCTCACCTCTACTGGCACGTTAAACCTGATAATTTATAAAAATGCTACGTCATTTTTCCAGGTTATCTACAATTAGAAAACCGTACACGTGACCAGCTTGCAACCGCCCGGGGCACGGATGGGCACAGCACGAAACGGGGGGGAAGCCAGCAGCATCTCCCCTCCTGGCTGCTGGCACTACAGGGATGCTTGGAGGAGGCTGACAAAGATGATAATAGGAAAATTTAAGGAAATCAAGGCTGTCTGCTCTAGATATTTAATATCCACGAGTTAAAGACGGAAAGGTGCAAAAAGCTTAATAGTATTCGTGGCTGAAATTAAAACTTTAAAAGAAACTTATAGTGAACGGTAATGTATGCAATGACATCTGGGACTGTAATCAGCAAACTGCTTTCAAGAGCTGCCAAAGCAAACAGCCAAATAACAAATCCACTTTACAGATCATCAATCTGGTCGGGCACTTGCCAAGGTAAATAGTACAAGGCTGAAGTTTGCTTTGCAAACCAGTGAGCGGGGAGTTTAGCAAGGCCTGCGTCCAGGACAGCAATGCTGGGGCAGGGTCCTCAGAGTTGTGGTGTAGAGAAAAGTTCAACAACCCGATATTCAGCCAGTGATTCGGGGGGCGTAGAAAGATGAAATATAACCGACGTTAGGGATTAAAAAAAAAAAAAAAAAGAGAGAGATTCAGGTTATGTTCATAACTCATTTCACGATGACGACTATTAACACTGGTACAACTCAAACACGAACCGTCAGATAAAGCAGAGTTTATTGTAACGCTGCTTTGCAGATTGGGCAACATTTCATGGGAACTCCAAACCTAAGACTGAAAAAAATTAGTAGGAAATGAACCTTCTTTTATTTTCAAATGAGATAAAATCTGGCTCCAACTACCATATTTTACATTTTAGGGAAGAGGATATAAAACATCAAACAGTGATTTTCTTTTTTTCGTTATGAATGCAAGAAAGATAATTTATGGCGGCTGCAAAACATTTTTTTAAGAAGTAAAGCCTTTATGTTCTGTATACAATTTATAGGGTTGTAAAAGAAAGAAGCGAAACAACTGCAGCCATAACACGTGCATTTATCAATAATAATTGTAAGTCCATTTTGTTAAATACAACTTCTGCTTCAGAGTTCATTCTTCAGTTGATTGGGAAGTCCTGGAATGCAATCTCAGATTTGTTTAATGTTACACTTCTGGCTCCGAAGAAAAGGGGGGTTCAAGACAAAATTGCTCGGCAGTCTACGTCAAGAACGGAACAGAGTAATAGCACGACGCACGTCTAATATTTTTCAAGCAGTGAGAGACGGCATATTCCTGGTGGAAATTGCCTCAGCTCTGTCTTCAAGTACAAATATTTGATTTTTGCTGCAGTCGGGTGGGTGCGTTGCAACAGGGGCAGCGGAAAGCCTCCCGCTGGGCCACGCGCACGTGGCTTCTCACTCCCTCGCCTCGGGGCTAGACAGCAATGGACTCTTTCCCTTATTGCCACCAAAACCCCGTCGCTTAAGTGCTGCGTTGATAAACATAAACCAAACGTGACGAAATCGGCCCAATATTTACTGCAAGGAAGGTGACTATTAGCACAGCTGTACCGCGACGCGGACGCACAGGCTGGGGCTACGCACGCGTGTGCGCGCGGGCAAGGAAACGCACAGTTACCACCCCCACCCCCTTTTTTTTTTTTTTTTTTTTTTTGCATTAATTTGTCATTTATCCTGGGGAATACTACGCAGCGGCGCTCAGCGCTTTGAAAGCGTGCAGGTAATACGTCTTTTCAGCACTCAGGAACCTGCGACGGGGTTGCCCCCGACCACGTTCAGGCTCCATACCCTAAAGCACCAGCAGCCCCTGCTCCACTCCCTACGGCTTGATCGTCGTCACCTGTTTTTCAGTTACAGTAAGCGCCTCAAACAGTTACTCTAAGTTTTTAGCTAATCAAACCATGATGAAGCATGGGAACAATTTAGAGCTGTAGTTGAAATAAGTAAGTGGATCCCCCCGGGCACAAAAAAATTCTGATGACGAATCTTTCACGCTAATCAAGAGGTCCTGTGTTCGTAATGAGTCGAGTCTCACGAACGTCCGCGGCGGGGCCGAGCTCCCAGTGGGTATTTACGGCACGGCCTGCTTTGAAGGGCTCGGTCCTCCGCTCCAGATACGGCATTTTTCTCTTCCTATCCCGCAGACGGTCCTGCTGCAGACTCCGAAGAGCACGCTGCCTTCTGCACGAGCAAAGGCCGCTCTTCCGCGCCGGCCGCCGCGGCGCTGACCCCCGCGGCGTGCGCAGGCCTGCCCAGTGACCGCCGACCAGCGTCCGCCTCCATCCCTTCCTTACGCTCCAACTCTAATTAGCTAACGCTGACCCTCGGTCTCCCTCGCCGAGACGCTGGCTTTTACTTAGGTGGGTATTTTCTATTTTTGGGAAGTTTTCCCTTCTACTTCTGTTACACTGAAAAAAACCCAGCATCTGGTATCGCAATACAGATACGGCTACCCTAAACACTGAGCTTTCAGAGGCTTGGCAGGATCCCTGATCTGCGCTGCGAGGAGCTGCCGGTGGCCAAATACACTGATAAAAAGGATGTGTAACTCCTCAACACTATCCATGATGGAAACAACTGCAGCTCTCACTGGAGGTCAGGACGCACACGAAAACAAGCCTACATGTGTAGCAGATTACAACAAACACATGGCCAAGATGGACTCGACAGATCAAATGTTGGAATCGTATGATGACACATGGAAAAGTGGAGTTTAGCAGGGGAAAAAAGCAACTGAGAGCCCATATGTTCAATTAGCAAGATACAAAGCTTTTGTTGTATACCAAAAATAGCAAATAAAAGTCTGTTGTCATTTTTGGATAGCCAGATGTGTTTCATTTCCAGCTTCACATCTGAACGCGTGGACCTGCCCGAAGATGAAAGAGAGGAAAGTGTGGCAATGGCTGAAGGGTATAATTACATCAAAACTCTTCCTCCCAAACAATGGGCGATTATGCTCCCCCGCACCTTACGCAGCCCGGCCTGCGCACGAGCCCGGGGCCGGCTGCTCGGCCTTCCGCGGGCTTTTGCCTACTTTCCAGAGCAGGGACGGCACCTTAGCAGAGATGTTCTCTCACGAACACGATTCCTCCTCACGCCGACAGTCGTACGGGCTGCCTGTCCCGCCTGCCATCAGCTCGATGGCCTTGGCTCCTGCGGTGATGAAATGATAGCCCCACGGGAGCCACAGGCTACGAGCGGAAATTCTCAGTGACCAATTAAGAAAAGTCTCCGTCTTGGTGGTTACTTTGAAATATCCCATCTTTTCAAAGAATCGTAAGAGGATCAGGATTTATACCTCCCGAGCAGACTCACAAAGGGCAGAAGCGAATGCCAAGTCACGAGCATAACAACAGCTACCTGGCCAGAGACCGTATAAAGAAAACACCAGTCTATAACCAATAAACACAAGTTACTTAGGTAGCACTCAAACAAAACCAGATGGTCTCATCTACTGCAGGCTTCCCTTTTCTCATTTTTTCCCCTCGTCGTTTCTGAATTTAAATTATATTCAAACAAGGAGCATTTGCCAACGACGTGACTTCCCAGACGAGGCTTCAGGTAGGCTACCCCCGTCTGACACGCTGTCTCGTTAAGGCAGGAGTTTGTTCAACCAGCCTTGGGAGAAGCAGAGGTGAAACTGTGGATGTAGCACATACCCTCAGCAGAGCACTTGGCCGAGACTTGTCCTGGTGGTCACCGGCACCATCTCCAAGCCCACACCTCCCAAGCAGCGATGCGTTTACCCTCCAGGCATGGCTGTGGGGCAGTGTTATTATCTCTCATTCACAAATGGAAAAACTGAAACACGCAAGGATTAAGTTACATGCCCAGGATCACCCAAGAAGCCTGTGGCTGAGCTGGGATTAGACCTTCGAGCTCCCCAGCCCTTGCCCAGCTCTTAACCACAACACCATCCTTCCTGAATGCTTTTATGTAGTTATATTTATCTTTATGTAGGGTCATCTTGGCTCCCGTTATGAAAAGCACATATGGTTTCCAGTCCTCAAATTGCCTGGGTAAGGGTTAAATATTCAAATATAATGTTATTCCTGGCATTTATGGAGAAGTTTCTCAGTGCCGATTCCAAAATCCCATGGCTTTTCTGGAGCTGCTGCTCTCTATCACTGATAGTTATAAACGGGCTTGTCACTTCCATGCCTGTGAATTGATAAAAATGAAGTCCTTTATCCAAAGGAGTAACATTAGGCTAAACGATGAGGATGTGGCTACGCGTTTGCATTTGCTAAGGTTCTAATAAGAAGTTCGTGATCATATAACTGGTATCAACAGAATCACAGGAAGAAGGAAAACCAGCAAATGCTCCTGCAATAACCTATGCACGCCCAGCGTAATCCCACGAGCTCAAATTCCTTGTGTTAGAGTGCCTTTATCATAAATTCTCGAATCATAAATCCCCTCCGGATTGCAGTGAACAGCTGTAGTACACAAAAGGTTAATCAAAAAAGAAATGACGCTAATAACCACCAAACATAAACAAGCACCTCTTACCACCGTAATCTCGTTGGCACTGCTGCAAAAATTACTACTAAAAGAAATCCAAATGGCAAAGCCACTCGTACCAATCTGTACTTAGGGGTCTATTCTGGGCACCGCCTCCACCTGGGTGTGTGGTTAAAGACTTTATTCCTGATTCAGCTAAACCAGAATCGCTACGCTTTGTCTCGCAGTCCCTTCGGTTGCATCCAGGCCGACCGAGTAACCGCCCTGCGATCCCAGGAGAGGGGCAGCCCGCTCTCACCCACGTGCGGGGCTGCAGCAGACAGGTACGCCGGCCGAGGCACGACGACCGCAGAGACAGTTGTTGTTACACTCTGGCGTGCATCCGAGCAACTTAATTCTTCTTGCGTTACTACGGCGTGTCGTACTGCTGTGTGTAAAGACCAGAAAGAAGAAGAAAAAGGACGATTTACTACCACGGTCTATCTTCTAGGTTAGTAAATGATTGATGGACTCTGTGTTTGCATCTGATTTTTGTTTCCACTCCGCGTAATGTATAAAGGAATAAGAGGAGTGAGTAATACATCTTGCTCCCAGAAAGCAGCAGACAAGCAAACCCACGCTGGGGCATTACTGCCAGCACCGGGCACTGCAGACGTGGGACTCACCCGGCAAGTGCCAAGGGATACGAGCTCCCCGTATCGCCCCAGCAGCCACAGCGAACCTCCGAGTTCCTGCTGCTTCCCCACCGAACACCAAACTGCAGCCCCGGGGAGGTTTCGTTACATGTCATCATGTTTTTCAGCTCATTTAGAAAGGATGTGGAATGATATCTGCCTACATTGTTTGGAGGGTACTGATAACCACACCACATACGAAACAAAGCTCGGCGTTTCCACCTAATCTGTACCACGTGCAGGTCTAAGATACCATGTTGTTTCTGCAACTGTTCGCTTAATTATTTTTAAATAGATCAGCCACAAGATCCATCCAGCCAAAACAAGGAGAAAACACATTCCACAGACTGAAGGCAGTTGGATAAAAAACCTTCCTGTGCTCATTAAATATTGTGTCAGACATTCACCAGGCACCACGCTTTTTAAATATCTGTCTGTTTACTCCATCATTACTAATATTCAAGATACATTTAAAGTAAATAGGTTAGGAAAGCATTTGATCTCATTGCTATGTAGCGCAGAATCCCAGCAGACTGAATTTCCTGGTACAGTGAACTATTTCTGAGATTCCTTGAAATCTCGACTCGTTCTCATCTATTCCAGCGCTAACACCAGCGCTGCTCTGGTAAATTCGAGCTGCTGTTGGGAACAAAAAATCAGTGCGATTTACTTAATAACCTAATAGCTACCGCTCCAATTCAGCAGCGGTCCAGGAATTGATTGGGACCATGCTACGTGCCTTGCAGACGCCAGGAGCCAAAGCCTCAGCCAGCATCGCTTGTGGGGGTGTGAGCTCCTACCCACCGCGGGCAGTGCCAGGAGCGCCCACTCAGCTGTTTGCCTGGCTGGGTCTTCTGCAAAAAATAAATAAAACCCCTGCAAAGCCACTTGGGTTTAGTGGTAGCTGCAGGAAGATCCGCTCTGGCACCAAAGCCAGTTTGGAAGATTGCTGCTGCCGCCGCGTACATCCCAGCCCTTCCCCTCGTCCCTCCTCGCCGTCCCTCTGCGTGCTCGGTTCTGCTCGCGCATGTGTTAAGGAAACGTGCTCTACTTGATCACCGAAACAATGCAAGAAAGAGGGGGGGGAAAAAAAGAAAAACAAACCCACAAACACCAAAAACGAGCAGCAGAGCTGAGGGGAAACGAACTGTGGGGTTGGAAGGAGAAGGCAGGGTCAGGAAAGGGCTGGGAGCCTCTTAAACTGGCTTTGCTGCGGGATAAGATGCTCATGTAACTACACCCTTATTAGTGTTATTTTTTTAAAGCTGGATCATTTCACAGATCTGCTTTAAAAACATGTCATAAATGAGATCTGCTGCAATGGAACAGTAATATGTGCCTACAGCTGGAGCCTGAAGGGAGCTGTGCTAATTTGGGCCAGCTGAAGACCTGAGCCTGTATTACCCCAAACTTCGTTTCACCAGTGTGAGGGGGGCAAAAAGTCCTAATTGCCCATGCGCTATTCTTCCCACAAATGTAACACTTGTCTAGAAGATTAATTTTCTTGGTACTAAAGAAGAAAAAAAAAAATTAAACAACCCCCTCAAAAGCTATCGGTTTAATTTAAGGTTTCATTTTGAATCAGTTGGAAGATTTCCAGATCTTCAAAGTTTTGCCCAAAAATAGAAAGCATGTTCTGCAACTGATTTTGAAGATCTGCTCTGCTTATTTATTTATTTACTAATTCTAGTACTACCACAACTGCTCTTTTAGAAAATGAACCCCGAGGTATTTCTTGCCGTTCAGTCCCTAGCAGGGAGGCACCTGTATTTTTCAGCGCAGGTTGTGATGCTCTGGCAGGAAAATGCCGGTAACGACATAAAGGGATTACCCGGCACTCTTTAACTGGGTGGCAGGAGAGCCCTTCAGCTTTTTAAAAACCTAAACACTTGAGAAGTGCCAGCAGTACCGATGAGAGGAGCGGGTCTGGTGTCCCTGCAGCCCCGGCTTCCCACCCGAAACCGGGCAGAGAGGCAGCGACAGCGGGAGCTGGAGCGGTGCCGCCGCCGTCGGCTGTGCCGCACGAACGCGGCTCGGCGCGAACGCGCAGCCCACGGCGTTGCTGCCCTGGGACGAGACAGGTCCCTTCTTACGTACGGACCCCTGCAGAGGAGGAAGAGAAGACAAACAATACAGACGTGCAGACTATCTTGTAAAAGCCTCTGTATTTTCTCTCTGGAAGAGGCACAACCACAGCTCCTGCCTCTGCTACGGCATCCCATGTGCAGCCTCAGGCAGGTCACTTCATCTGAGAAGCTGTTGTACAGCTGTCTCAGCTGTACAGACAGTTAATACCTCCTCGCACTGAAAAGCATAATTCACTAATGCCTATAAAACAGTTGGTGCTTTCCACATGCAAGTGTTAGGAAGAGGCGGGGTGTTGCTGCTCTTTCAAGGAAATGTTCTGCAGCAATTACATTGTGAGAGACACCCTGGCTTTGCCAAATGACAATATTAGGAAAGTATGTAGACAAAAGCCAAAAGAGAAAACCTTTTTAATTATAATTTTGGCACTTAAGCAACGATTCATATTTACAAGTCTCTATGCGAGCCGCTCGCGCTCCTGCTGACGGATGCACGCAGCTTGGGCCGCCAGCTCCGAGGAGCTCGGGCTGGGGTGCGCACGGGGCTGGCACCCTCATCAGTTATCCTGCTGGGCGCGGGAGGCGTACCTCCTATTTCACAGGAGGAGGAAAACGAGATGGAGAGGGCAGAAGAAGCCCTGTCTCTCCCGCAGGACAGCGCAGTAAGCGGGTGATGGAGCCAGGGGTCGGACCGGGCTCCCCGCACCGGGCTCCGGGGCTGCCCGGCAGGACTCTCCCTCCCCGCCTGCTCGCGTGCCTTTCCCCATCGGCGTGAAAACCGGCCCTTGACTATTTGTTAGCCTCGTTTTTTCCGACCTTCTTGTTCATACCCTGGTAGCTGTTGGCCTAATGCTGAATGTGTTTTTAAAGACATTCTAGTATTTATAGGTGTCACGGTATTTCTAAGGGATTGAGCGGGCTTCCACTGGAAGAATCCCATCAGCTGTGGCGGGAAGCAGCACCGGTCCCGTAGGAAAAGCAGGAATGTGACCAGGGAGCTGAACCGCAGGTGATGTCTCTGCCACCCGCCCGGGACGCCAGCGGGCATCGGCACGACCTCCCCTGCCTTCACCCACCCCGGCAGCAAGTTTTACTGCTTTGCACATGCATTTTCGACACACTCTGCAGAAATAATTTATTATCGAGACAGATTAAAGTTACAAGGCATTAAATCTTGCACTTTTAGCTTCACAGAAGTTTTCAGTACTGCTGGGCCTAGGGCTTGTTTTGAGTAACCCGGAGGGGGAAAAATCCACGGTGCTCCTGTGATATATGTTAAAGTAAGCTGCTTTTTATTTCAATTTGGAAAAAGTTAAGTAAAGCAAACCCTCAGATCTAAGCTACGGGATTGAAGGAACAGGTTGCAAGGAGAGGAGGAAATTCAACCCTATCCACATGAATGACTTAGATTTGGCTTCTGAAACTATATCTGATTAACAAAAGACTTGAATGTTCATCTAGCGACTACGTTAAACATAAACAGACATCAATCACAGAGAAAACCCAGTAATTACTATTTCTACCAGTTGAAGCCATCACTTCCACGCCGTTTGGCAGAGACCTTTTCATGGCAGCCCCATAATTTGGCGTTTTGGGGCAGCGAGAGAGGTGGCAGCAGAGCGGAGGAGCCTCCCTTGCAGACGCCGCTTGACACCGTGCCGCTGCCGCAGCCCTGCGGGTCGCTCCGCCCGCGGGAAGAGCCGAAGGCTCGTACGCCTTTCCATCACCGAGCATCCCTATATTATGGCATTAGCATAAAACTCCGGCCAGATCCTTCCAAAGCCACCAAGCCACTACTTTTTCGTTTCCCGAGGCTTTCTCTCTGGAGCGGCTTGTTGCATCCAGCGAGCCCTCTGCGCTCTCAGAGTCAGGCAGAGGATTTTCGGTCCAAGTTCAGACTCGCAACACAACGGTCTGACCCATGCAAAATGTAAGCGCTTGTCACCGAAGCCATCCTTTGGGAAGCTGTTTCAACACTTGGCTTTTGTGCTTAGTAAGATCCTTTTCAGAACTACCGTTACCTGTGAAAAATCAGAATATGGAGCTATGTTTCTCAGAGGCGTTTAAAAAACCAAAACCCAAGCGAGGAACCCGTAATAAATCAAAATGGCACTAAAATAAATGCAGGCACTAATATAAATGCATTCTAAGAAACCATTGTACCGGAGGGGAGCTGATATTTTGTAAATTACTTTGATGAACTTCAAAACAAGACACTCAGGAGCTGGATTTCTCACAGGGACCATTTTGCTGAGCTGCACCACACGACCAGAGCAGCAGAGAAGCGACAACGGAAAATCATCACCTTCTGGTGGCCCTTCCGCAGTTTATGAAAACTGAGTGTCGTGGTTCAACCCCAGCCGGCAACTCAGCCCCCCCAGCCACTCGCTCGCTCCCCCCCGGCGGGATGGGGGAGAGAATCGGAAGGGTACGAGTGAGAAAACTCCTGGGTTGAGATAAAGACAGTTTAATAGGGAAAGCAAAAGCCGCGCACGCAAGCAAAGCAAAGCAAGGAATTCCTTCACTCCTTCCCCTGGGCAGGCAGGTGTTCAGCCATCTCCAGGAAAGCAGGGCTCCATCACGCGTAACGGTGACTTGGGAAGACAAACGCCATCACTCCCAACGTCCCCCCCTTCCTCCTTCTTCCCCAGCTTTCTATGCTGAGCCTGACGCCATATGGTATGGAATAGCCCTCTGGGCAGTTTGGATCAGCTGTCCCGGCTGTGCCCCCTCCCAGCTTCTTCTGCACCCGGCAGAGCCTGGGAAGTGAAAAGTCCTTGACCAGTGCAGCAACAACCCAAGCATCCCTGTGCGATCAACCCTGTTTTCAGCACAAATCCAAAACATAGCCCCATACCAGCCGCTATAAAGAAAATTAACTCTATCCCAGCTGAAACCAGGACACTGAGTTAGGGGGTCTCAATCCACTTAATAAAAGCGTCCAAAATACAAACCAACCCAAACCCAACCAAATCATATAATATTCTTCACTTTTGCATTCCAAAAGGCTTTTCGCAGTCGTCATTAGATGGTACTTCCGTTTGTGATCTCAGCAGAGACACCAAAACCAGAGCAACTACGTGCAAATAGGATCTCAGGCTGTTTCTCCCTTCTAAAACTGGTCCCTGCCAACGCGGGTGAGAGGGGGACTGGGCCCCCCCACCTGCTCCCTGCCCAACCAAAGCCATCCTGAGCGCAACGCCATCAACGCAGCGCTCTTTCATGAACTCCAAATTCACTTATTTTAATAAAACATGCTACTCGAGCCATCTGACATTTATTACGCTTAAGCAACATAAAATGGAAAAGAAACATCTATGACCAGAAACAACCCTTCAACTCACTTTTATTGCCAAGGTTCTGAAATTCTTCCCTCCCCCCCCCCCCTTTCTTTTTGCTAATAACACGTGCCTCCCCGCTTCACCTTGCCTGCTGCAATATTGCACGAAATTCCCCGAAAGAAACTCGAATGCGGATCGCAACCGTGCAGTTTAAAGCCGAACAAGCCTTTTAATTTCAGGGGTTCAGGCTGGACTAAACGTTCCCGTGCCCCGCTGCAAAGTTGCAAACTTTGCTCCTTCAGAGCGCGCTTTGTTGGCAGAGCGAACGCGCAGAGAGAACCCTGCCCGCTCCAGAAAAGGCCGTCGCAGCGAGGTGACGCTGCCGGATGTTAAACCTCGCTCGTCGGGGCAGCCCTGCTTCAAACCTGGGGGTCTGGCAGGCGCGGGCAGGCGAGCGCAAGAGCTGTGTCTTTAAGATTGCAACCCTTTGCCCGTGCCCATATATCACTGCTCCATGCTGCGGTGGCTTTTCTGCCTGCTGCTCAAATTTGTCCAATTAGACACGGCCCCACAGGGTGGAATTCAGTGTGAAATGTGTCTACTGATGTCTGCAAATTAACCGACGCAGACATGCTGCTTTAAGGCCTGTAAGTGACAGGCAGAGAAATGCCTGCCCAGGACGAGAGCAGGAGGACCGGCTGTGTAAAAGCCCAGATCAGCCTGTTAAGGGATTCCCAGACTCAGCTAGGTAAAGCGTGTGAGCTGCCGCGGCACTTCGCACCTCAAGCTGTGCTGTCTCACACCACTGACCCCTCCATGGCGACATAAGTCTCAAGAAGAAGCCAGGATTATCTGGCTAAGAGCCTTACATGTGTCATGTAAGGTCAGGTGCCAACCGCAATGTAAATTAGTAGTTAAGAGTCTTGGTAGCTAGACAGATGCTGGGAGCCTCAATTAGAAAGAAAAGTCAGATTATAAGTAATTAAGAGATACAAAAAATGCTGCGGGGGCTAAATACCTAAACTGCCTCCAGTGTATTTTTTTTTTTTTTTTTAATAAAGCACGCATTCCTGAGCGCTCTCAGATCCTGCCTGAGACATCTCTGCAGACTCCAAAGCTGGTCTCCACGCAGACAAAAATCCAGGCGTGCTGGTGTCAAAAGTACCAGAAAGGGAATTATGGAAGCAGGGTGCCCTTGTTGGGCAGAGTGCAACTCAAGTCGTAATTTTTGCTTCGTGGCTGCTAGAAAAGGGTGAGTTTTTTCATCTTCTGCCATAAAAAGGTCTAACTGCTTTGCAAATACGTGTATAATTTAATAATTTCTGGTTTAAATATTGTTAAAGAGGAAGAGCGGCAGCCGTATCTCCTTTGAGGAGTGCTCCTACTGCTGCTGTATCTCCGAGACACAATAACGTACGCAGCTAACCATAAGCATATGCACTTACAAGTTGCTGATGACCTGGCGACCTGAATCCATTTTATAAATACGAAGACCTATAATATCTGCAGCACGGGAAGAAAATAAAGTGATGAGTCCCTTTTTAGAGAGGGGCACACCAGTGTGAAAAGTCTAAATAACAGAGGCAGGTGAGTTTGCAGACGCGCCGGGAAGGGTCCCGCAGAATCCCACCTCCCTAACGGCTCCCGCGCCCGCGTGCACGAGTGCCCGGTTTAGGTACGCGATATTTTATTTATATTCAGTTCCTAGCACCCTTTCCTTGAAAGATCTGCCACCGGACATTCGGCCAGTTGAGAAGAGCACTTTGAAGATACGCTTCATTTAGAGCCACCGAGATTTAAGAACCGTGCTTCAGTGCTTTCCTTAGCGTGGAAGAAGTTAAGCATACGCTTAAGTGTATTATGGAAGCGAGGCCAGAGCGATTACCCCGGTGAGACGGCGACCGCAGGGACCGCTGGCCCCGCAGTGTTTGTGGGGCTGGGCTCTTACGTTTCAGAAAGCGTTAAAACACATGGAAAACCATCCACTTAGGTTACTTATCAGGGCGCTCCAGCTTTGAAGAAGCCACTCACTATTTTTAAGTGTTTTTCTTTTTTTGAGGCCAAAAAGACTGTAATGGGCTCCTGAGAGCTCCACGAGACTACAGTAGCACCTGCAAAGGACTAAGAAACACTTATGTCAACAGGGAGCTCAACGCTAAGGCAAGCACTTCAAAATCCTGAGAAAATTCTTCCAAAATAGTTTCATGTTTCAGTTTGCTGTGTTTTCAAAATACCCCGTTCGGGGGGGGGGTGTGTGCTTCATGTTATTTTACAAATCATTCTGTATTTTCACAACCATAAATCATGGAAGGAATTGACAATCTCCTGACATTGATTAAATGGCAGCTGATCCCTGAAATGATATTACCATTATTTGGACAACACCTAAGGTTCCCAAATGATGTTAGACCCTGGACAGCCATATAAAAATCCTCTGGCCACAGACCTCGCTCACATTTTATTGCACGGCAAATGACTATGAGCAAAGAAGCTCTAGCAGAGGAGGGTGGAACCGCAAACACCGTTGCTGCCATGCAGATATAACACTGCAATGGGGTAAAAAGGAATCGTGTAAAATATATGGTTGATGTCAAAGGATAAGTGGAATTTTTTCTTCTTCCAAAAAAGCATCTTATCACTTTTACCATCATTACGGTAGAAGTACTGCAACGCTACTGTACGACCTTCCCACCAGAAGCAAAGGCCCTGAACTGTCCTGTTACGTCGAAGGATGCCTACGACAGAAGCATCAATCACCCAGACGAATGCAACTCTGGATTCTCACCTTTTGTTGTTATTTACTCGGTGGAAAGGAAATTTCTCTCCCTGAATTAAAGCTCTGGAAAGTTTCGCCATCAGCATAGCCCCTCTGTCCAGACCTCAGCAGCCTTACCGAGGGCACGGCAAAGAGGAGGCTCGGAGGACAAGCTCTTTGGGAGCAGCCGGGGAGGAAGAGCTGCTGGCACGGCCGCCGAGCACCCCTGCTGCAGGAACAAGAAGCTCTTGGTTATCGGCGGTAACAGGGCTAATTGAAGACCCCGTCTTACGCTCACAAGTTTTGCCATAGGACACGGAGCACAACAAACTTCTTTGTAATTTAGATCACAAGTTACAGAGATATTATCCTATGACGATAAAACTTGTGTTATGCAACAATCAAGAGCTGAATACGGGCGAGGGAAAGACTGGAAAGTATTGTTAACATGAACCTTTGGAAAGGTTTCTGCGTATTTTTGTCACCCTTTTGTCCTTTCAGAAGCTGTGCGGATAGTTATGGCAGGGCTGACCATGTTATCTTATGTACTAAATCCGCCTAGATCTGTAGATGATGTCTTAGGGGGTGAAAAAGATTAATAAGGAATCACTCCAATGGCTTTAGGACAGCTAAGAATCTTAACCCATTTAACCTCCCCTAAAACACACAATCAGATCAGAGGAAGTTGTAGGAAACTCATTTCAAAGACTCCAGGCGACACTTTTTAGGTCAGATTTACAAAGCTCATTAGAATGAAGGTCTGTTACTTTGGATTTTAATACTAAGACATACTAAGAAACCCTCTTGCCCCATTTAGGAAACATACAAAGCAAAGAATGCAAATTTTAAAAAGAAACTTAATCTTAATGCATGTGTTCTGCCACCAAATCTGAGTAAAACCTTCCTAGCTTATGTTCTTACAGAAAACGGGAGAAAACACATCAAAAAGGGACAACAAATGCCTATTTATTTACATCTTTTATCCTTTGAAGTAGCACGTGGGATGTACAGAGAATACGATTCTTTGCAAATTATATTTGCTCTGGAAGAAACAGGGCCATTTAGACATATAAGTTACTGATTTTTTTTCTTGTCCCTGCCACCTTCCTAAAAATCTGTTTTTCCCAAAGGCGTGAGCGTGTCGAGGAGCCGGAGCTGCGACCGATGTTCACGTATTCACGGCCACCGACTGGCACCTACTCGCGTACCTGGGTCGGGTCCACAGGCAGCTACGAAGAGAGGGGAAGGAATGATGGTGGGCAAGGCTCCCGCTCTCTGCTTTGTGCAGAAAGAGCACAAAAATGGAAGGCCATCTCTAGCTGATCTTCGCTGTGACAAGACAGTGCCTCTTAAGGAGAGGAATTAGGACAGGAAAATAGAAAAAATACAACAGGAGTATGTCATTTCATAGCCTAATATGATTGCACGTATCTAGCCAGATTTTGGCCGAAGGGAAATGGTATACTGAACTTGAAATAAAAAGGAAGAGATTACTTTATGTAATATCGGAATGACAAGCCATCTGAATTTTGCGGTTAATTAGGAGGAAAAAGTCCTATGTAGAATGAGGTAGATGGCTTGGCAAACTTTAATTTTAATCTTGTGATATCTCCTAATAACAAAAGGCCTCTATGATATATCAAACAAATTTATAAATGTATGATCAATACGTTTGACATGTTATTTAATTATGATTCTTCATGACAGAGACAATATGAAAAACTAGTGTCAACATTCTGACAGCGGAATAAATAAATAGATGTAATTATTTCTTAGACTGATCCCAGATGAATTGTAATGTATCAGACCAGACTGCAGACCAGAGTTCTAAGGTTTCCTTAATATGATAGAGTTTGATGTAAGGGGTGTCATGTATCCAATATTTTGCTGTTTTATTAGAATAAAAAGCTCTCTGGGGATTTCAAGTTCAAATGGTCACAAGTCTCCCCCTCCATTGCCATTGTGCTTAACGCAAGGATAAGCACTGAAATATGTTCCGAAAAATGCTAGTACAGCTGGAAAAAGCAAAACATTAGCCTGCACGAATCTGAAAAAAAACCCCTGAGCTCTGGGCTTGTTCAAAATTTACCCCTAGATATGATTTTTTGGTAATTTTTCTCTACCCTAAGCACATGCCAGTCTTGGAAGAGAGGTTTGGACACACGAGATACCCGACGTGTAAAGACAGTCCTCGGGGCTAGGCTCAGCCCAGAGCTTTCTGCAGGATAAACCCACTCCCTGCGGCAGAGCCGAGCGCCGACATTCCTCCTTGAGGAGAGAAACCAGTTGCAGCGGTGGGTCGGGCCGAAGGCAGCCAGCACACTTGTGGCCATTATCACACAGACAGGAAAGAATGCGCTATCTGTTTCTTCGGCCAAGAGAAATTACAGTTAACATTTAACATGAGGGAACAAACTTCAAAGAAAAGCCAGCTGGATTTGAATAATGGGAGATGAAAATGCTAACACCAGCACAAACTTGCAGGTGGTCGTATTTGGCTGAAAATAAGACATCCGCCGAAGAGGAGCCTGCTGCAAAGCAACGCCTGAGACAACGCTGCTGTTCGCCGGGGAGCGGAGAAGGGCTCCGGCGAGCCGCTCTCTTTGCTGGGCACGGGCGGGAGCCCGGAGAAGGCCAAACGGCCCCGCGCAGCCCGACGGCACGCGTTTTGCAGCCGCGACGGTCAGGGCGTGTTAGGTGGTTGGAGAAGCTCGACCTGCCAGAACGCAGTGCTCTAACAAACGGGTTGGAAACCCATGGCAATATAAGAAAGAATGACAGAAAGAATAATGAGAACTAAGAAAGCAGCTGCGTGCTCCACTACTATAGCACTTCAAGGGTTTTCACGCATCGCTCTTTACAGTAAGCGCACTGGCAAATGAGATAAGAAAAAGTCACCGGACCTACAGATAACGGATATTCAGCGTCTCCGTGAGACTCCCCACTAAAAGCCGCAGAAGCACGGCTTTCTGATGGACTAAATCACAAATAAAACGTTGCGCCTTGCGCAGCTTCGTTGCGAGATTTGCAAGGCAAGCCCGTGCCTTTCTCGCTCGGGAGGAAACCACTTGAGCAGGCAGGGTATGATTCAGCTGGGTTTATTTCTGAAACTACCCAGGAGATCCTTTCCAGCCTGTTGATACAAAAACGCTGACTTAACGTCTCCGTCCCCTGTCAGCTGGCTGCTTCTTACACGGGAGATCAACTGCCTTTCAGTCAAATACTCATGTTCCCATAAATTACATCAATTAAATCTGCTCAATTTAACATAGGTATAATAATTTATACCGGTTATTACTAGGAGAAGGCGCTAGGAGCAATGAGAGTATGCAGAAATCCTCTATGCAAGTGAGTTTTGCTGGATTTGTCATTATTTCTCAAGGCAGCTGAATACCTTCCAGCACCTCTATCGACATTGACCTTACCGGAGAATTTACAAACAAATAGCACTTAGAAAACTGGGACACACGTAACCGTTCACTGCCCGTATATAGTATAAAACCTGATCAGCAAATTTTAGCAGATTTGTTTCTTCTCTCTGACTTCAGCCTCAATACCAGAGACAAATGGCAAATAAAGGGTGGCAACAGTCCCAAAGGGAATAGGCTCCCGCTCTGTTAAACCCAAACGGAAATGATTTCTAAGGGCACTGCACCAGGTATGCCTTTTCTCTGGTGGCCATAGGTTTAAGGGTTGTTTGCAAGAGGACAGAGCCGTTCAAAGGTCTGAGGCCCTTGCAGTCATTATTTTCATGATGCGATATGCTGATTATTTCAGTACAAAATGCCAGAAATAAACTCAGCCGTCGTTCTGTCCTTCCTCGGGGTCTGAAAGAACTGCCACCAGCAGGAGTTACTGTTCCACGGGGTTTCTACAAGAAGTAACTATCCAATTTATTATTGCATTTCTGAACATTTTTATAATTACATGGCCATTGCTTATGTTACTTTTTTAACATTCCTTTCCGAGGCAGCAAACATTTCATTCTCGGCCATTATCAGAAGCCAAACAGACCTGAAAAACTGGCTTAGAGAAGCCTCCGAAACTGGTAAGAATCTGCACGTTCGGTACGTGAATTTACCTGCAGATTAAGCAAAGGAGCGGGCTAGCCTCAGCCTCAGCTCCCTGCCAAGCAGACTGGATGCAGATAAATCCTGTGACCTGCCCAGCTTTCCCTACGGATAGAGCCGGGCCAGAAATATCTGCAACGTAAGGAAACGAAAACTGCGTACCGCTGCGTAGTAGGAATTTAAAAAGGAATATGGCTAAGGACTAACGTAGCGTATTAATATTGCTGTAAAATGATCCTTAGACAATCTCGCATGAAGCGTCAGGGTAAGATCTGCAAGATTTGTTGCGGTGCCTGTTTTTAAGTATAAACCAGCGTACCCTTAGTCGTTAAGCAGATGATGCTAGTTTTAACAAATGAAGCTGGATTAATTTAAAGTATTTAAAGTGATCAGCAGTCCTTAGGTTAAAGAACATATGTCATTTTCTTCTAAGTTTCTGTTTTGATGAAAACATACCGCCAATCTGGGCCCTTCTGCAGCCCGGCGTGCACAGAGGCTACCTGAACCCTTGGCTACCTGCCCCAGTACCTAGAAGCGGTTGCACCAGCAGCTGCCGCAGGATTAACGCACAGCAACCTTCAGCGAGATGGATTGAGGAGGTCAGGGAGATACAAACGGCCGCGACACGTGTCATGTATCACTGTCTGCTCTGCCCGCCCCGGCTCCCCGCACCCCCGCCCCGCCGCTGGGAAAATGGCAGAGCTCGTCCGAGCGAGCCCACTTAAAGGACTAATGGGTAAATGCATAAAACTATTAAATGCATAAGAATCCTCTTCACCAAATGGCAAAATATAATGAAAGTTTAAACTGTTAATTGAATAAACCTCTTAAGGACAGAGTGCATCAACGCAGGACGTTCAGCAGTTTGCCGGTCGGGTGCTACGTTACAGCGCGTGCGACACGGACCTTCGTGGGAAGCGAGCCCGGGACCGCTCACGTTTTGCAACGCTCGGACCTGTGACCATTGCTGCGAGCTGCTTTCCTCCAACCGCTTTTAAATGCGGAAAGGCCTAAAAATGGTTTTAGCTTAATGTCTAGCTAAAGGCAATGGAGCTCCCCAGGTGCTGCGGCTCCGGGTACGGTGCTGCGTCAGCCTGGAGCGCGGCCGGAAAATCCTCCTCCCGCAGCCCGAATTAAAGACGCACCGAAGGAGCTAAGAGCGCACCAGAAATTCTCCGCGCGGTTTTACGAGAACGGGCTGTTCTTGTCGGCGTAAGCACCGCGCTTCGGCCAAGCCAGCAGCTGCTTCGTGAGCGCAGCCGGCTGCAGCGCCCGACCCGCGCCGCTCCGGTGCGTGGCCGTGCGCTTGGGGGTTTTGGCCTTGGGCTTTCAAGCGAACGTACTTCAGAAGACCGTCGACTAATTGCAAAAGAATCCCACAAATCCCGCATTTCGGTTTCACGGGCCCCATCGTACGGACTATTTTTGACACAAAATCTTGTCTTTGTGATTTCAAAGGGGTAAAACCTGCGCTGCGGCAGCGATAATTGATGTTTTGTAGTGATTTCCTTGGCAATATCTGGCTTCTCTGGAGATAAGCGCTGCCTTTGGCCTCACGGTTTATCCTCATAGGAACAAGATTACTGCCTCATAAAACAATTGCAAAGCTACAGGACTATTATCCTTTAACCAGTAAAAGAAGAAAAAAAATGATTTATGAAAAATACCATCATCCTCCATGAACAGAGCCTGACTGACAGCCATTTCAGAGACAGTAACTAATCTAATGTTGCATTATAACAGCCCAAAGAAGTAGATTTGGCCACTGAACCAAAGTCACTAAAGATTAGACCAGCTGGTTTAACAGTTAGGAAATGTTTTTGCCTATCTGAGCACAGGATGCAATGAAAGTTGTTTTATGATTTAATGTCTCCGTTGTAAACAATACGACTTTTTGGATAAATCAATGGCTGACATTGGCAGGACAGAAAACTTACTGAGCTGAGAGTAGCTTTTAAATCCAGCTTTCCAAAGCTAAGCTAACAAAAGCAGTCAGACTCCATCCCAAAATAAATCTGCATTAACATATACTAAGATAAATGTTATGCAATGACAGTCCATAACCTTACTTTTTTTTTTTTTTTTAAATTGGTACAAAGGGTCTATTTATTTATAGCAAAGGGGAATGTACCTAACCATCCTTTATACTAAAAAAGAAAAAAAAAAAAAAGGAAAAGAAAAGAAAAAAAGGAATAGAAGGGAAAAAAAAAGAAAAGAAAGAAAAGGGGAGGGGGGATGAAAAGAAGGAAAAAAAAGCTAAGAGAGATAAACTGGGAAACGTTAGCCAAGGAAGGTTTTAGTTGCAGATCTCTTAGCATTAGGTGCTAAAATACAGCTACAAATTCTTAGGCAGAGAGGGCCTTAAAGTCAGGCCGGAGAGGTTAACTGCTGGCTTTATTGGCGTCTGATCTTTGCACGGCTCCTTCCCATCGCCTTTATTGTGGGGTCGCCACCGGGCTGCATTCAAGTGAAAACATTTTGACCGTGTCATCAAATCTTTTGCAGAGCATCCAAGCTCTTCTGCTGCTGACAAAGAAGTGAAACGAAGGGGCGTGTTTGGCGGTGTTGGAATGAATTGAAAGCAGGCAGCGAGCAGACATCTTGCTGGTTTTCAAGGGACTGCAGACATCTAAATCTCTGTGTCCACAAAAACAAAGAGTAACCACAAGGAATCTGACGCCAGCCGGCAAGAAGGCTTAGCTTTCCATTCAGGGCTTCGCTGCCAAACGTCAATGGAGTCTGAACGCACCCGGCGGGGCAAGAGATTTCTTTACACTACTTTTCTGAATATCAAAGTATCCAGTGATGTAAAATACCAAAACGCATTAAAAAGAAAGCAGGTAGTTCTAATTGGCAGTGCCTAATTGTTAGACTTTATGCTTGGATGCATCTTTTTAATTTCATGATTCTATCAAGTGCCATTTTCCCTCCTGTTTTGCTGTTTTCCAAAACCTCTTCAGTCGAATCGGTGGTTTGCTTTTGCAGGGATAATATATAGGCCAAATATAGCTGCTACGCGAGGGGCCAGGCCGTGGTGGTCCTGCGAGCCCCGTGCTAACGGGGCAGAGGGCAGAGCTACAGCTCCGGCTTCTCTCACCTTTAAGCCTGTCTGTGGGATGAACAGTCACTATTCTGTTATTTTTCCACATTGTTACTTACAGAAATCGCTCAACAAATCAGTCGGTGGCACTGAACCCTAATACGCACACACTCACACCACATATACCAAATATGTATAGCAAACAGATACAGCAGATGTATACCAAACCCAAATATATTTGTTTCTGTATCTGCATCTACGTGTCGCAACAAAGCAGAGCAGCCTCCAAAGAAACGCACCGGCGGCAGGGTCCGTTTCCCTACAGGAAGCTTTTGCCCTTTGCGAGCCATACGCCGTTTCAAGTATATTCAAATAGCGTACATATAATAACTCTTTGCATGGTGGCCAGTAGCATCACCAAAATGAGACCTCCTATATGTGTAGAAGAGTCACAGGACAGCAGATAAGATCCCCAAGCGTAATGCAGTTTCAGACGTTGCAAGCTGTGTTGCTAGTCCTGATAAATATCCTTAGTTCAGATTCACAGTAAGAGGTGCTCTCTACTTAGCAAAAATTGTCAAAAGGGACAGGAAACTATTTCAGTGCCCAAAAAATAGAGCCTCTGGGATGGAAGGTCACTAAAGAAGACCAATTGCTTTGTGGCGCTTAAGTCTCCAAAGGGGAATCCAGGAAAACAGTGCTGGATCTGGATCAAGACGCTATACTGCCATGAGTACACTGGGATATTGTTAATGGGACATAGGGAACTCAAACATAAATAGCGAGTGGGATTTTCCTTGCATTGGCTACAATACATATGTTTGTTCAAGAAAAAAATCGTTGGAGCAAGAAGACATGCACGTCTGGCGTTGAAGAAAAGCCTGTTTGTGTCAGATACAGTGGAGAAATTGTTCAAGAATAGTTCATCTTGAAATGAAGATCACCCTAATAATGCTGCCAAGGTCCGTGTCGGCTTGGATTTCTGGCTGTGCAAGTGCCAGCAGCACAAGTAAAATCCGCCTCGGTACGGGCTTTAAACATGGATATCTGACATTTCGCTGCGTTTTCAAGAATTGGTTCAACTTCTTTCTTTGTCACCAGCGGTGCCATTGATCCTCATGCTTCCTCGGTTCCCTTGGGCCTGGCTGTCTACCACGTACACAAGAAAAGCGACCACAGTATAGGCAAATGTCAGGTAAGAAAACAAGAGTTCAATCCCAGTTAAATGAAGGGTTCAGAAAGAGCAGCATTGGTCACAATTAGGGGCAAACGTTCAGAGTTTGGTTCTGGGTCATAATCAACGAATACAGCTAGGAATAAGAGAGTTAAAACGTTTCCCATCTTCACCTCACGTTGAATATGCATCTACATATACATACGTATGTGTGTCTCCTACCGTTTACAGGCAAATAAAGCCTCCTTAAAACGACGTCCCCTAAAACATCTCCAATGCCCCCCGAAACAGCGTCGTGCTCAGCTTCCTCCCCACGCTCGCACTTCTCCGGCGTCTTTTGCAATAAAAGGTGAAGACTCCCTTCAAAAGACTCAGCTTAGGTACGGATCTTACGAACCCAGAGACGCTGGTAATTCATTACCAACATTTTTCACTCGTGACCTCTTCATTTGGAGTTCCCGATTTTCTTAATTATGTGTTTCTAATTTATCATAATCTGAAGTGCTTCAAAAGCATTGCAAATTCTGACACAACCACAGGCAACATATTCCAATGAAATATCTGAGCTGATTCATATTCTTTCCCCTCTGACACCAGAGGTTTATGTAATTTAGGAATAACAGAGCTGCTAAAATTAATGGCTGAAGGGCAAGCCATTTTCTTAGTCACATTATATATAATGCTTTGGTTCAGCAAAAGAGTAGCTGGCTTATTTTGATTCTTTACTCATAGTTAATTACAATTAAAAGTAAGACTGTAATTACCTTTCTTATAAACTTTGGCCTTAACTGCTGAGCACAGCAAAACAGAAGGAGGCTTGGTTAACCTCAGTGGAAAAAAAATAAAGGTTTTCTTCTGAAATAGCTAGAGCATGGGCATTCAGGAGGAACGTTTCTGGGAGGGTGAGTCAAAAGCAGACCGAGAGCCAGTATCAGAGCGTCCGCTCCTGGACTGATCGTTCATAACCCAACAAAGCTCCAGGTGGGAGGGGGGAAAAAAGACTCGCCCGTCCCCGCTGACACCCCGAGCGGCCCGCTCCGCGGGAAGCGCCGACATCGGGCGTTTCCAATAGCTGCCATCTTCCATCAAGAGAATTCAATCCAAACCCTCCCGTGTTTCTACGTCTCACTCGTGATTTATTTTAACGGTTTACTGCTATTGTTTGCACGGGGAAGCCCGCGGCACCCCGTGCCCGCGGCGCGGATCTCCAAGGGTTGAGCCGTTTCCCTTTCGGCAGGGGTGCTGCAGGCGGAACCGACCGCCGACCTCCCGGCCTCGCTTCGCCCAGTTTGCCGACGGGAACTCGGAGCCCCGTGCTGCAGTGAGATCTCCAGTCCCTGTTTCAAATACGATCCTGTTTCAAATATGATCTCTCCCTCCGAACAGAGGAAAGGCATCCCAAGGCATTTCTACCTTCAGCAAAAGGATGGTCTTGTGCACGCACGGGAGCATCAAAGAAAGCAGCAGCCTTCCCGAAATAAAAAAAAAAAAAAGAAGTTTAATGCCAGGTTGTTGGGTCCCTGAGCAGGCCCATTGAGAAGAGGCTGCCCTGGCCACTATGGAAGCTGCAGATCTGGCTTGCCAGGAGAGACCCATCTATAGGCAAGGGAGACTGTATTTTAGTTTCATGGCTACGTCTGCGCCAGGCCCAGCCCCGACTCGACGCCCGAGCCAAGAGCTGGCACTCGGAGCCGCGCGGGAGAGGGCTCAATGGCTCCCATTAACTCCCCATCGCAGGACGACAAACGCGCCATTGTAGCGCAGTCGCCTTAAGACAGACAGACGGAAGGAAGGAGGAAAGGAAGGAAGGAGCTCTTGAAGACAAAGTTGTTCTTTGGGTAGTAATTATAGATATTTAGAGATTTGAATTGATAGTCATAGGAGGAACTTTTGATTTCACAGTGTGTAAACGCTTCCTGATCTATGAGTCAGGAGCGAAGGTTTTGGAGAACACAGTAAGCCTTGGAATAGGCTCTGTCATAAGCACCATTATTTTTGATTATTATTGAGAGAATATCTAAAATGCAAGTACATTAAAAATTCCGTTTCTCCAAAATTAATTAATTTTTCAAACATTCAATTTCTGCAGAATTGGGGTGTTTTTTGGTCTTTTTTTAAATCTTTACAAGCATTTGTATATAGATTTAGTAATAATAAGTGGAGGAGGAGAGAAACATAAAATAACCAAATCCCTGCCCAACAAATGCTGCTAGTACATAAACTTCATAAATACAATGTTGGCAGATTCCGATATATAAAAAGGTAGCTAAAAAAAAGTAAGAGTCATAAATAATGCCAAGTAATAAAGGAGGTGAATGTTTTTGTTATTAGATTCTTTCATTGTATAAATCTGTTTAATAAGCTGGCTAGGAATCATTGATAGAAAACAGACTGCTTGTGGTGTTACAGATCAACCTGTTCTAAATGTTCTTTCCTAAACTCTATGCCAAGCAATACTTTTTACAAATACAATTTAAAAATTGAATGTTCTTTCATCATCCAAAGGGAGCAAATAGCACTAAAAGTCAGAATGCACCTTTTGAAGAATGCGTGACACGTGTCCGTATCAGCACAGCAGAAAATCTTTGTTTTCTAAATGTTTAAGACGGTTCGCTGTGTGTTCAGGGTAATTAATACCATACATCTGATTCGTCAAATGTGATCAGTGTATGTGTAAAACTCTTGATTTAAAAGTCTTATTTCCCAACATATGTGTATTTTTGGAAAGCCCTATCATATATTTTTCTTCAGAAGTTCATGTAAAAAGTATGCAGTAACATTTCACTGTAATGAAAACTAAATGTTGTGAAATGTTATTGAGGTCAGTGATGGGTTTGTGACGTTAATCTTTGTACCCTATTGTTTCTCATTACTGTGTGGTATTTTTGGTTTTCATTATTCCTAGAGGAAAGGACAGAAAAAAAGAGATGCTATAACCCAAATAAGGAAAAAGGAATAAACACTAAAATGCAAAAATGAAGATAATAAGAAAAAAACATAAAGAACCCATTAGGACCTTATTGGTTAATAAATTGCTGAACTTACCCCCCCTTAAAATGTTAAAAAGCAGGCAGGCTTTTTTGTGTTATTATCAAATAGATATCCTGATTTCTGCTTTACATTTTTTTATTGCTGCATTAACTTCTAGAACAGGTGGTTTAAGCGTGCAGCTCTCAATATCCTCCAAATCATTTTAGGTTCTGGCCCCAATTTTGCTCTTAGGGAGTACAACTCAAACAGCTCCGGGTTCAACGTGTCGAGGGCTGCTCAGCTTTGGGAACTTCATTCAGCGCTTCACCAAGTCGTGTCGGGAAGACGCTCAGGTCTCTATTTCTGATGTACTCCCTCCTCGGAGTACATCCGAGACAGAAATTGTATCATCAGAAATAGAAATTCAGACAGGACGTGATCATTTTTTTAATTTACGGTCAGTCTATTTGCATCCAGCGGTAAAACTCAGTTGAACGGAGAACAAGAGAGCCTCTGCTTATGCAGCCCACTCATTGAAATGACTGACAAATTCCCATCCACGGGGCCAGAAATGTCCCAGCACTTCCCCAGCTGGTTCCTTACACGCTCCCAACGCCGGAGCAGCCGGAGCCGCCCGGCCGGGCAGCGAAGCCCATCCGCAGGCAAGAGCCCTCACCTGGAGTCCAGATTAGAAAGATCTTCAACTGGTTTCAACACAGTCCGGGGGCCGAGCGCGAAACAGACTTTAAAAATTGCAATGACCCCTTTTTCAATTAACAGCCTAATCTCAAATTAGATGGAGATTTATCAGAGGGGGTCCTTGGAGAAAGTGCAGCAGACAAAAAGGGCAGACGTCCGGCAAACACTGAGAATCAAAACTCTCCCTCGCCCATCAAACTAACGAGGTGTGCCCCGAGTACTTGAGGGCTCACGGGAATAGGATACAGAGACTTTCGGCTCTAAATCACTAGTTTAAATCGAGCCGGGTTCGTCATGATTGAAAGTAGTTACCATCTGTGACTACCGTGGCCTACGAGGCATTTGCTGGTGGTCTCGCCCTCGCTCCTAGGGAGCGGTGCAGACGGCGCGGTCCTCCCGCCCGGGCTCCGGGCATCCGCACTGCTGCGCCGGGCGGCAAGCCCAGGCGCTGAACCCCCGCGGACCCAAGTGCGGATCAGGTGCTGATCCCGCACCTCCACGCAGGGAGAAGGGCTCGTTTTACCCTGCTGCAGTCCCCGATGGGGATAGAGGGACTTCAGGGCGCTTCGGCGACCGCTTGCACGGCTCCCGTTTAACTGTTTTTACCCTAGAGATGAGCACCGTTTATAATACTTGCAGGAATGCAAAGATTTCCTAAAGTGTTGTGCACAAACATCGTAATATAATCCTCAGAGCTTCAAAGCCAATCCCAACAACTAATCCCGCAGATGAACAAAGCTAAATCTCTATTTGCCTGCAAAAATAATGAGCAAACATTAGGGATATCAGTGTATTGAAGGTCTCCAATCTTCTGAGGAAAGATCTCGACTTTCACCCAATTTGTACTGTGAAGCCCTTATCCACTGTAAATTACAAAATCTAATTAAAATGAGGGAAACTGAGGTAGGTAAGCCCTTCGGAGCAACTCTGCTAAGATTCATAGCTGTGCTAGCCTTCATTTCAAAGAACTGTTTGCAAACCTGGTACTTCCTAGCACGGCACTTAAGCCATCTGCCTGGTCTAAGCGCTTCTTCATGTTGCATAGAATAGGTTTATAGCTCCAATCCCTACTTAGGGTATCACATTATTTGTAAAGTTGCCTATGACATGCTCAGGCTCTCTTTAAAATAACAGCATTAAACATCGTTCAGTCCCAAGAGATATCGAGACGGGTTTAAACTCTGTCGCAAAGAACCCCTCCGCACAGACACCAGCCCGTATATTTACCACGAACTTTAAGGCACTACCAAGAAAGAGGAACCGTACTCGTGTGACGCTGCGCGGCCGTACAGAATGGACATCCCTGTGGGAAAAGGAATTCATCTGCGTTGGTGTCACTCCAACGACTGACGATCACATTTCAAATCCAATGCTACAGCAGCAAGACAAAGAGAAGATAAAGCAGGTAGTTGCCAGAGGTCTACTGAATAGTTACAGAAAGTAACGCACTGCAAAAGAAACAAAGTTTTCATGTCTTTCCAGGTACTTGCAGTGTTTAAATCCAGGCCGAAAGCATTCGAGCAACTTTGTGCATCCCCTCAGGACGTCTTGCGTGGATAACGTTCCTCAGCGGAGATACCGCAAGTGGACCTGCTGTATTCGTTTCAAGATTTTCCAGCTCATGAGGCTAAGAGCCTGCCTGAAATATAACCAGGACACAGCACTAACCAAAAAGCAATTACTGCATGGCTCCCTCAGTATGAGGTTAATTCTTCGCCTGCATTATTCACTGCTCTTATCAGTATCGTTTTATCTTCAGATTTTTTTTTTTTTTTTTAAATTAGCATCTAATTCCAATGACCACGATAAATACCAATCCAGTTGTGGTATCAAAGCCAAAAAACCTTGAGCCACAGCAACTATAAAGCAACGTTTCTGTACCTCATCCACCACGACAGCAAAGTTCGTACAACGCTTCAGTAACAAAACAAGCGCTCTTTCACTCCCACCATCGGCTGAGTGCCATTTTGGTGGGTTTCTGAACGCGTGCCTCCAAGTCACCCATCTTTGGAGGAAGATTCCTTGAAAACAGCAGTCACCACCGGACTTCACTCGGAGGTTCCTAACCAAAGCTCTGACTAAAAGCAGCTCGGGGAGGGACTGTGGAAACCCAGCTCCGGTAGCAGTTAAAGTTTCTTCTTGTAGCGACAAGCACTTGGGGCGTAAGCAAACACTGGGAGCCGATGACGTGTCAGATATACGAGTGTTTTCTTTATCAGTAAATGTTTGCTGACTGGGACTCCCCCGAGTTGAGGTTTCCTCTTTTTTTCTCCTTCAGATTTATTGATCTGAGCTGATAATGGAAACTCCAATTTTTTCATCGCCAACTAGCAGAATCAAAGAGGAAAATTTAGTGAACAAGTAAGAAAACCGGTGTTGGTGGCACAACATTTGCCTTAAGAATACGAAGGTGGGAAGTGTCAGTGTGTTCAGGAAATTACGTGTCAAAACGAGTAAAAACACGTTGAAGTGGACATTAACGGATGCTTAAATCACCCTGAAATTCTTAAGAAACACAAATCTGTGTTACTACGAAAAAGTAAACACAGTTGGAGAATAAAGCGGTAAGGAAACGACTCTTGCCTTCTTGTTATCAAATGAAGCCTAAACATTCAGTAAAATTAGATTCTGAATTATTCTAAACCCAAGGAAATAACAGAATAAAGAGCCTCTATTTTTACTGGAAATGGTACTAAATGGAAATCTAGGATTTTCTGCGCAGTCTAATTATTCTTCCCCCCCCCCAAAACCCCCCCCAAACAAAACCTGCTTTTACTGAATCCAACAGGAAAATATCACAACGCTGCACTTCTTTTGGGACCATACAAGCCCCCTGTTCCAACCATCCATCCTCCATCCCCAGCGCACATTTCATCCATACTAGAACTGGAGGAGCAGGCCAAAAGAGTAAAGAGTGATTCCTGAATCGGCTGAAAGCAGATTGCGGTATTGCCGAAATACAGCTGAGCAACCCAAATAAGGTCTAAGTGAAAGAACCTAAAAACTGCATCTTTAAACTGGGCTGTAATCTGATTATAACCGATTGAACTTTAGGTACAAGGACTGCTTGTAGGATCAACGATGGCAGGATCTAGTCTGCACGGCAGCGCACCACGGACACAGACGACGTCTTAGTTACGGGCAAGGAACTGGTATGATATACACGTATTTATATGGACGTTGTCATCTGAAGATGTAATTTGTAGTTCTGGCAATTACAAATGGGTTTAGAGATCAAATGGAAGGAGTTTTGCTGCAGAGATTCAAGTTCAAGGATCTGTTCTTCCTTCGCAGGAACCGATAGCTTGACGCAACGCTCAGACCGGGGAGCTGTCTATAATACAGAGTTTTACTTATCTCTTGCAGAAACAGCACAGTAGAAGGGAAGCGCAAAGTAAATCCCTATTTGCTAATCTGGTAAATGTTATAAAAAAGTAAAAAAAAAAATCCTGATATTTGTCTGGTTTATCTCACTTCAAAGATCACGGAGCAGGGGGAGGGATTTTGGAGATGTAGGGAGAAGCTATTTTTAAAAGCAGTCATAGGACTGTGAAAGAAGATGCAGGTTTTACGGAAAAAGCGTTACGGCGTTTTTGGCCGTCCCACATCTCCAAACTAGATTCTTTCTAAGAGTTCTTCCAGAGAATTAATGATAAGCGATCGTGAGACTTTGAAAAAGATCCGATCGAGACACGAGACAGAAAAGTTAGACGCAAAATCCGCGTTAAGGCTTCTGCCACCGTCGGGACCGGTTGGCGTCTTCCAGGTTTTGTCACTTGGTCCGTTTGCACTCGTGCCCGGTCGCGACGCTGCGTGCAGGAGGAAGCAAGGGAGGAGAAAGCAGAGGAGGGGAGAGACTCGCAAGCGGGAGGGGAGAAGCGGTTTTACCAGGTGGCCCCTCGGATGAGAGCACGCAGCTCTGAACAGGACAGGGAAGCTCAACCCCTTTTTTCTCTGCGCCAGGAGCTTGGAAAGCACTCGGCGTCTGCCGCGCTTCGCTTCCAACGAAATCAACGGTAAAGCTCCCTCGACTTCAAAGGAAACTGAATTAGGCCAATGTCAAGAGCTTTCAGAAGTCCCACCCTTAAATCCTTAGCGCTCGTAACTCTTCCTGAAGGAAAGCAGATAGTCAGGCCCATGTATACGTGCAGACGCCGGAGACCTCAACTCAAGGGACTGCACCTGGATGAGCCCCAACAAGCGAGTTCACCCTACTGAATAAGCCTGATCTTGCCCAATTTTCAACACTGGGCAAGTTTAGGTGTGAGAAGTCCCCGGGGAGGTGACAGAGAGACCCGTCAGGAGGGGCTGCTCGGGGACAGCAACGGCCGAGAGTGCTGGGACGTGGTGCCGCCAGCCCTGAGAGGCTGCAGGGTCCAGCACCGGCCTTCCTCGGAGGAAGGCTCCCACGGGACAAAAAAATGTTACAGGGAAAAGTCCGCTAAAAAATAGTCTCTCTTTGGAAGATCTGCCGCAATTTCATTTCCACCAAAGCTGGGTACGCCCCCGTCTCTGACGCTGCTCTTTATAATGCTCTTTGCATGCAGAGCGTGCAGCACCATGCACAAAATTTGGCCACCAGCCTGCAGAGAGCAAGGTCTGCAAATGGCAGGAGGAACGGCTCTGGCGTACGGCGAAGAGGTTGCACACATCCGGCCTTTCCATTTGAATAAAACCATTTTTTTTTCAATGTAAAAATCTACATTAAAGCCAAATTAGACATGCAAATATACGACTAAAACCTCCTCCTTGCTCAAATGCCAGTTTGCACAGTAACGGCCCTTACGTGGCTGCTCTACGCAAGCAGCTCTGAAACCAGCACAAGAAGTAACGAAAGCATCTCTGCTCCTGAGCAAACCTCAGAGTCACCACCACACCTTTTAACGCGGAATTTGACCCGTTTATTTTGTACAGAACGCGGTTCCCAGCCTGCTTCCCAAGGAGGCTGCAGGGGCTGCCGGGGCACGCTTTACGCCGCCGTAGACCAGATCAGTGTTTAAGGCGCAGGTTCAACTTGAGAATGAGGGCATTTTTTTTTCTTGTCTGATCAAGGTCACACAACTATTAAAATACCCTTAGGTTCTCAGTCTAGTGAAATGAACTGGTAATACATTTGGCAAGTTAATCTGTGGATTGCCTTCTCATATGAGACCAGCTGTTGTGCTTCTAAGTACAAGCAGTATTTACCTCCAATAATGAAATGACTGAATATAATATGAAAAAAAAAAAAACCAAACCCCAAACCAGCGTTCCCTTGCCTACTGCGCAGTCCTGGGTTACATTTACAGTTCTAATAAACTGATTTGTCAAAACCGTCAGAATCAAGGATGATCATCTGGATACCAGATGAACTAAAATACATGTAATTATAAGTTGTCCATTTGTTCTCTTTTATCTCCCACATATCTCTCCTTCGCTCTCAAATACGTGTGCATGTTTATGTGTAACTAACCATTTAGCTACGGGCCTAAAATCCAGTCTTTTTATTACCACTTTTACTGTAGCATAATAACACGAGCGAGTTCTTACTTCATAGCACACTCATGCAAAATAAAAATCTGGTCACGTTACTTCAGTATTTTAATGCATAGCACGTGCACACAGACACACTGTACACACGTGAATAAACACAGATACACGGTACACGTATACACACAGACACGCACCTACGGTTGGACAGAACGTGCTTCCAAAACCAAATACAGATTCAGCTCATCTATTAAACATGGCTCATAGCTGCACACTGTAGAATCAAACTTGCTAGTTCACTTCATTTCCTAAACAGTAGCAGCTGCTTTTTTCATAATATTTATTATTACGTAGAGGAGTAGCCATAGGACTGCACTGCTAGGCAGGGACCAGGGTTTTAGGCGTGATCTACACCAGCCGGATGAGCTGATGCTGAGCTCGTCTCTTTGCCTCTCGTACCCGTTGAATTAGGATGTTATAAAGCTCCAGAGGTGTACTGCTGAAAGTTTATAGGGGCTCAATAGTCTGTTTTTCAAGGTTCTAATAGGAGCTGTATTTCGTGGCATGTATTTAAAGCGTATATGGTAAAGAACAATCTGAACAGACACGCTCCCTGCCTTGCAGAAACTCCGACAGAAAAACAGAGAACAGGACACAGGAAAAATGATAAAGGAGGATGCGGGAGAGATTATTAGCGACAGCAACGGAGGAGGAATTTCCTGGAAGACGTTAGTTTTAAGAAGGGATCCGAACGAACGGACAGCGTGCTGCCGGAAAAGCGGTGGGAGACCTTCTGCAAACCTAAGGAAACGATACCTGCGGGTGTGTACGAAACGCCAAGGAGGAGAAGGCAAACGAAGAAAGATGTGGAAGTAAAACAGGGCATGAAAAGCAGCCTGGGAAGATGCAGCAGCAGAACAAGACAAATAAGCTCAAATTCTGTGGGACTCAAGGCCTCTCTAGTACAAGAGCGGGAAGGGACTGGCATGTCACAGCAGCCTGCCTTGGGGAGAGGCGAGGGCTGAAATACTAAGAGCAGTGGCTACCGGAATGAAAGGGTTTTACTAACCTCTATTAAGCCAACCAGTCAAAATAAACCATCTTCATGAACTTGGGGTACGTAGCTCACTACACAAGTCTACGTGAAGCAAATACAGACTAAATTTACCCTAAATACTTATCTGCAAGTGGGTTATTACTTCCATTAAAAAAAAAAAAAAAATCACAACTACTTCAATGTTAGAACTGTTTCAGATTGCTTCTAAAAGCACTGGCTTAAAAGAACTCTTTTTTTAACTTTTTTTTTTTTTTTTTTACTGATAAGGAAGATGTCTCTATACAGCATCTGCACAGAGTCATCTGGGGTATCCAGCTGGTTTATAACATCCTGTTCAGATTAGCCATACAGATTTCAGTGGCCACTGCAAACATCAGGGACGCTGTTGTAGTTTCTGAACTGTATGAACTCTATTAAACATAAAATTATTTGATGATGATAATCTCCAGGGGCTGCACGGCACCTTTTAGCCATAGATCCCAAAGCTCTCTCAAGAGAGAGAGTTACGTCACCACAATCTCATTTTGAATAGAGGGAAACTGAGGCAGCAGGAGGGAAATGACTTGTCCCAGCTCATCGGGCGAGCTGTAATTGAGCCTGGGTTCCTGCGAGTGCCCTGCCCAAGGGGAGCAGAGCTCAGCTGCAAAGAGGAGGGTCCGGTACCCCAGAAAGCGACCCTTCCGTCGGCAGTCACTCCCCTGAGAAAGGCAGGCAGCAGTTTGTATTTCAAACGCCGACGTTCAAACTAGCAACGCTATCGAGAAAGGTTCTCCTTCTATAACTTGTCTGATGCACCCAAGTACATGCGAAGGCAAGTAAAGGTTCACCAGTAGAAGACAGGCAACGTTTCTAGCACTTCATACCAACGGTGAATAAAGGTATCTAGCTAACGCCGTAGCGTAGGGAGCACCTCCTTCAAGGTATTTAAGATATCCATACTTACGAAGCTGTTACAATTGCTCTGAAACATAACTGCCCGCTATTTAAGCCCGAAGTTGTTGATCTCTATTGAGTCGTAACCAAGTGCTCCGAAAGCAGAAAAGAGCTTAGCTACTGGAGGAAGTCGGCATTTCGGACACTGGAATTACACACCACCATAAACTTAGCTAAAAAAGAAACGTCCGCTGCTAACAAGAGACAAGAAAACAAACAAAACCTTTTTTTTATAAGGACTTCAGCATTTTTAAACTTTACTTAAGATGCCAGACCAAATGCTCACCATGGCCCTATATCATTCAATCAGAGGAGGGAGTCCTGCCTCCACTGAAGTCAGCGATGGTTTTGCCAGTGATTTCAATACACCCAGGATTTCACTGTCTGAAGCACGACAGAGCTAGCAAAGCTCACACTCGTCACTGCAGACCCGGAGATCTTACCCCAGCAAAATTCCCCGTACTTGCGTAAAGGTCTTTCGATTTGGCTCTGAAGCCGGTGAGTAAAGCTGTAATTTATACCGGCACGGCTCTGCTACCTAGAGAGAACTGGCTGCTTGGAGGTGACGCAGAGTCAGTAACCATCGCAGATGATCTCACGCTCCTGCTCCCAACGCCAAGCCAAACTCCCGCTTCCTATGCGTACAGCTCACCCGAGGTTTGGGCTTTCAATTCCTCCATCACCTCGATGCCAAAACTTTCAAACGGCGGTACGACGCTCCTCTATCCGGTTGCCTCATGGCAGATACTACACAAACATATGAGATCGTGACGGTCACAAAATCTGCCGTAGGTAAGCTAATCCACAGAGAGTAATAACGGTGAATTAAAAGGAAGGCTTTAATCACTGAGAGGAAGTGCTAAGGGCATTCGAAACACCTCTCAGGACTGGGCTGAAAATTTGCGGTCCTGGCAAAAAGAGCCCTCTCTGAGAGATTATAAATCATCCTTCAAATTGAACGATTTGGTGATAGTTTATCACGAAGAAAAGCACTATCATTAGTACGCAAAACAGCTACAGAGCAGGAGCTTCACTGCCATCTCCTCAGGGCTTGAGGATGACGGCGAATGGACCAAAACGCTTGAGAAATCCAGATGAAAAAAGAACAATTCTCATCCTTGATACAGTTTGAAACGAGCAATTTTGCAATGCTAATTCTTCCATTTGTTGGCTACGTGGAATCAAGAGAGCAACAGATTTCATTAGATGAAGACTTCCTAAGCCTAGCTGAAGAATAACCAACCTATGCCAGTAAGAAAGCCCAGCGTGCGAAGCCAGCTGGAAACCTAAGCGTCACGGTATTTCAGTAACCGAGGTTCAGACTCATCCCGCCTTGCTCCATATGGACACAGTTCCTGGAAGTTTCTTAAAAAGTCAGCGAAGAAGATGAGATCAATTCAAGCACCTTTTCTCAGGTGCTGAAACCCATACGGGATGGATCCCGGCCTTCGGGCATTCATAAACACCCACGATTTTTTCCAGTTATAACTAATAGCTCCCGCTTACTGCCTCCCATGCGGTCATTTTTGAACGCTTTCTGGAAACAGCCTTATTCTCGGTTTGTAAGAAGGGAGAGTGAATTCAACTATATACCATGAGAAATAGTGGAAGAATCACAAGTAAAACTCCCGTCTTCTGCATCCCACTTCTGTCTTCTACCTCTAGATCTCATTTCTTCCCCCGCATCTGTGAATTTTTAATTACACACACCACCAGCAGCCTAAAAATCCAGGTTTTATGTCCCCCTCCCTCCCCCCAGTATTGAAAAAACCCGGTGTTTATATACAAAATCAGGCTTGGAAAGGTAACGTGCTCGTCAGCAGAAATTCTCTCTCACAACATCCTGAGCGGGAAGACGCAAGGGATGCCAAGGGGAAAGCTGCGCGCTGGACGGGGGAGCCGGAGTCGCGCAGGACGGGCGGCGCTGGACACAGCGTCTAGAACCCGCCTCGGGTGCGATTCCTACAGGTTCCTCTAAGTAGATCTTTACCATACAGGAATGCCAAGTTTCTCCCTACACCTTTCTAGATATTTAGCTCATTAGAAAGCCCCCCTGGAGAGGTGCTAAAACAGAAAGCCAGGAAGGAATACTTCAACCCTTCCAGATAAACTGCAAGCCTGAGCTCCCCAAACTTCTCCAGACTTCAAAGCCTTTCAGATATTGTTTAATCAATGATAGAGCTACAAGGCCAGCTGTGTTCTTCTGTTTGTTCTTAAATGCTAATCCAAGTTTACCAAAACTGAGGGATTTTGCATCTGGGGTATTTGGATTCAGGCCCACTCCTCCGGTAACCTGTCCTTGGCCTCTCCTTCCATCTCCGCGTCACGTTCCATCCTTCTCTCGGTTGTCCCCGGTGCTTTTTTAGCACTGCTTTCCCTTTCGGCGAGATCAATAATTGCTTTGTCATGCTTCATGACAAGACCTCTCTCCTTCTGGGTTACCGTGCAAGTCCGCTGTGTATTTAGATACGGGTGACATTTATAAACTACATACGAAAGCTCTTCAGGCCATTCCTTCATAAATCTCACGATATATTTCAGCTCTCTGCAGCCTCCTGCGCTGGGTTTTAGGCATGAAAATAATTAAGCACTTCTAAACTGACTACATTCAAAGCTGAAATACAGGAAAACGGAACCTTTTCAGCTTTCAGGGACCCTTCTACACATCGCATTTCTCCCCAAGTCTGAACCAGCATCAATCTTTTCTTCGCACTGCTTTGTCCTCTACTTCTTTGTATTTTCCCATTTCCTATTTTACCTTTTGTGAACAGAAACAAAGAAGCATGAGAAGAAAAATAAAGCAAAATCTGTGTTAGGTAAACAATCACTTGGGGGCATAACTTTGTTTGGAGTTGGCACTCCCCAAGAACAATGTTGTTTGGCCGGTTGACTGTGCGGGAGGAAATAACCTTTGGGAGCCCGTGACCCCAACCGCTGCTGCTGAGAAAAACAACCTGGTTAAAACCAGGACCGATTTTCCCAAATTGTAATGATTTGCCTGCTGCCCCAACAAGGGGCTGAGGGCTCCGGTGACAGCCGGCCAACCTCCCTTCAAAGCGTTAAGCAGAAGAATGCGTGATCTCCGTTTTTGTCCATTTTTTTTTTTTTTTCTTTCTACAGAACTAGTCTAACAGAAGGCGGCTTTTTTTCTGCACGAGTGTTTCACATTTTTCAAGTTTCAGTCAATTGTATTTCTAAATCCTTTCAAGATAACCATTCTGGGAGCAGAGGCTCTTCCACAGGTTGCCTCAGCAAAGAGGATTCTTGGTCATAAAACTGCTATTACCATTAGGGAGTGAAAAAAAATACCGATTTCACAGGCTTCTGGAGTCAAGACTAATCTCTCCCCTACCCCGCCTCATCTCCTGGCAGAGGCAAGGGAAAAGAGAGAAAACTCCAGCTCTCTGCTCCAAAGCCAGGGGCTTGGCCGGGGGTGCGATGGTTGCTCTGGGTCCCAGTTATCACGGCTCGTTTCTAACAGATGGCTCCTGCAACCACCGCGGCCTTTTCTCATGGTGCTCTATCTGAGAGGAAGGAAATTGAGATTCCACCCCAAATCCCAGCACATAGTTTTGAGGATTCCCACATCTTCCAAGGATTAAGTCACCACATGTAGAGCCTAAAGTGCCCCGAGGACTAGAGCAAGGCACCATTTTTAGAAGGCTGAGTAGGAAGAACTGCTACGAGGCTAAAATCCTTTGTAGTTTGTCCCCGAGACATATTCACGAAGGGATTTCAAGACGAGGAATGAGATACAGCTCTGACGGTGGGGTGAAAGAAGGATCCAAAATGACCTAAAAAGAGCATGTCCTTTGACCGATAAATCAAGCTACCTCAATAAAAGACACAGCCTCTATCTAGCCACAGAGCAACCCATTTGTGGGGTCTTCAAAGTGACAGTGCTCGCCAGGGGAGACTCGGAAGCCTTGCCGATATGCGCAGGACTAACCCTGCTGAAAGAGAGGGGTGAATAAAGGTAATTGCCTCCTGTTGGAAAAGCAGGGTAGCGCTAAGTTAGAACGATGCCAAAGTCCGAAATAAATGTCATCACCGTGAAGTGGACCGACAACATTAAGCCTTCCAAAGAAATGTGAACGTGACTATCTGGGGGGCTTCTGGCCATGAGTTTGTTTTAAACGTTGCCACTAGGCCTCCTGCCTGTATTGCTCATAGAGAAAATGTTCTATTCCCTACCTAAATACATGGGATCCCGCTCCAGCAGGACTTCTGGTGACGGGAAGAGAAGGAAGGTCCATGTCCACCGCACAGTTTGACTCAAAGCTCCGCATAGTTTCTAAAAATAAATTTCCTGCTATTTTCTAAATCGTTTTCAAGCCTTGGGAATACCTAAATTATCTCCTAGAAAGCAGGAAGACAAAAGCATAGAAGAACATGATATTATTTTAATAGGCGGAAGGCAACAGGTCAAAATTTACCCCTAATTTAAAATCAAAGTCGGTGTTTTTAAAGCAGGGATGATGTCTCCGGCATGTCTAGACCATCCTGACATGCTTCTTCCACCCACCCACCAAGGCAAGCTGTGTACGTGCTGGCCAGAGCCACCAGCGCTCGTCAAGCCACAGACCATTTGCAGGCCCTCGCTGCCAGCCTCGGCGCAGAAGGGCGACGTCCGCAGGAAGCAGTCGATGATACCACGGCGTGCTCGCGCTAGCAGTCCCAACAAGATAATCGCAGATGTTGTGACCCACTTAAAAAACAAGTTCATTTTCCAGATATCCAATTTCAGTGGCTTTTTAGGACATTACCCCCCTGAAGGTTTATGGGCAAACGAGTGTTCAGCTTATTCTCCATCATTTTCTGCACCAGTAATGCTATGCTATAGTAAGTGTGAAATTAGTACGTAATCTTTAAGCCGTCTTGTTTTCAGGATGATAGATACTTGCTTTGCTAATAACCCCAACTCCTTGCCGTGCTGTATTCCCTAGGAGCCGAAGGAGCAAGCTGTACCTGCTTCTAGACGATTCTAGGAGCCGGAGGAGCACGCTGTATTTGACGTTACCTCGCCAGTCGTAAATATAGGGGGGAGACGACAACGACAAATAAACCCCAACCTTCCATGCACGCACGGAATGGCTTCTTAAATCATTCATTCCCATTCAAGCTCTCTTGCATGGGATGCAGCACCAAAAGAGAGACCAAGGAATTTCAACAGGAGGGAAAACCAAGAAATCAAGTGGCAGAAGGAGCAGGAACACCGCAGAACGTGGTGTTTTCTCAGCAAGTCATCCTTGCAATTGTACTCGGCGTTCAAAAGGACCAAACCGTGCAAAAGCACCGGCAGAGCGTTTAGAAGATGGCCCGGATGGCAGGGAGCTTCAGGAAGAAGGCCGATACCTTTCCCCACGCCGGAGCTCGTTTTTCACGTACCCGTGTCAGCGTCACCAGGTGCCCATTTTAAAGTCAATTTAATGCAACGCTGAGGCTGATAGTGGTAGCCTGGATTTCCTAATTCTACCTACGCTTCTGGGTTTTTTTCAAAAAAATACAATCGGCATGGAATTTTTTAATAAAAAAAGGAATTCCAAACACTTACTGTAACTATTTTGATTCTGCTTCTAGTACAGATAAATTAAAAATGAAAGATTTGCTTGTTTGAGGGATTTTTACAGTACTGGCTACTTCTTCCCTCCATTGCAAAGCAATGCAAACCTACATGTTAATTCCAAAACTTCCTTTACACAGTATTTCTGTTGTTCTTTTAGAAGAGAACGTGTAGAAATTCCTTGTAATGACTCAGAAAAACCAGTGATACTTGTTTTAATCGTGCTGCTCCTCTTTGAGCCCCTTTCCATGCAGTGTATTTTTACATGATAGCAACCTTTGTAAGAAGAACTAAAAAAAAAAAAAAAAAAAAGTTGTTTATTCCTAAATTAGCACTACCTTCTACCAGAGAGATGACGACCTTTTTTTTTTTTTCCATAAATGACACGCTACTTTTGGCCAAATTATAAGTTAACTTTGATTTTGATGACAGATGAGTACAAAATCGGCCGATCTTTTCGCTAAATAGTGACACCACCCCGACTGATAGGGCTGCTCTCCGAAGGTCCATCTAGGCAGCTGTCAATCACTTCCCAATTCCAGCTATGTATACAGACTGCCACGTGCTTTCCTTACACCACAACAGGCATAAAGTTTCCCCCAAATTTGTTTAAAGGATACAAATTTAACAGTCCATCTCACCTAACGAAGTAGCAAGGCTTTTGAAAATCCATACTTAAGCTAGACTCACTGCAGTGTCCTATTTCCAAATCATTCCAATTCACCAGTTACTTGGGTTTAAGCAGTCACAAACCAAACCAGCTCTGGCACACCAAAGTTTACAATTTTTAAATATTCCCGTCTTCGCCTTGGATTTGTAAGTGCTTTGCACCTCTCGGGACTTGGCCGACAGTCACGGGTATCAAAGGAAGAGAGCGGAAAGACAGAGTCGGCAACGCTGAAGTACAGCCGAGATCCTCCACCGAGCAACGCTGACTGCTGTTTCACGTAAAGAACGGTGACTTATTAAACCACCAGAGATCAGGAAGAATTAAGGGGAAGAAAACGTTTTTTGTTTTTTTTTTTTTTTTTTCTTTTAAATTGCATTTCACTTCTTCACGTATCGTTAAAAAGTCCCTAATCGGAGCACTTTCCCTTTTCAAAATGGCCTTTCTTGGAAGCATTTGCTTACACCAGCAAACGCCCTCCAGAAGCACACGCTCCGGCGCTTCATAGCAAACGCTTTATTCACTCTCTTTCCAACCCCAACCACCAAACCGGTCCTTGCTTCCCACTTCTCCCCAAACCACTTTCAGAAAAGAGAAGGAAAAACACACAAGAAACACACGGCGAGTGATCTTTCCCAGTTTTGACTGTGTGTGGTAACGAACGCCCAGCCCAGCCTTTCCGTGCGAGGCGACGGGTCTGCTCCAGAATGCAAATCCGCAGGGCTATGGCAGGTTCTGCTTTTTCCGAAACGATCTCACCAGCTGTAGCACATTACTTGTGGCAACTTTTCTTGGATCTTAAATGGGTTTTGAAGCCATGCTGTCAGCTGCCTTCATGTCACCCCACTATATTATGATTGAATCTCCTGTTCCTTTTATAGAGTTGTTCTCTCCTAATAAAACACTAACTGCTGGTCTGAAAGTCAGCTTCGGGACCACTGCTTACGGTCTTATGATAACCTTCTGCTCCGCTCTTTTCTCGGCTAGAAAGTACACTTGTGAAACGTTAATCGCCGAGGCCGTCTTCTTAAATATGCTTATATCCAGTCCCAGAAATTTGCTGTGTTTATACAATTTCTTGACCCCACCCCCATTTCTAGTTATTTTAAGAGCTCATACTTTCAAACTGGGCAATAGTCCTGAACACATGAAAGAACACACAGAGTACAAACAGCTATAAATGAATATCTGCAATTCATTGCGGCAGCCGCCTACAAAGGTGATACCTTCAAGCTGTTTGTCAGAATAAACTAGCAAAAAAGCTGTTACTTGTCAACTTTTGGATAAGATACATTGCAAAACAATATTCGTTTTCCCTGGCAAATGCAAACCCACATTTTATAGGTGTGAACTATTTCCAAACTTCAAAACTGTACCATAAATGAACTGTGAACGGATAGAAAAACACTCTGCGTACAGTTGCAAAGAAGCAAATGACTTCAAATGTACAGAATTAAAATAATCACAGTTTATTTTTAATACGTTTAAAGACTAAAAATATTTTCACCTTCCATTCTACTGCACTTGAACAGAATCCATCAACAAAAGCTTATAAATCTGTTATTCTTAATGGGTTTCATGCCAATGTTGTATTTAAAGTCATGAGACTAAAAGAAAAACCGCATTCCTGGGGCATAATGCTGCACAGTTAAAAAGAAATGCTTCGCTGAAATCTAACTTGACAACATTTGTTGTTAGGATTTCCAGGACTTTCATCAGGGATGTTTCTCAAAGAATCCCGTCTCTCCGAAATTGTTTTTGTCGTGGTAACAGACTCGACTATTAATGAGAAAACAGTAAGAAGCTTTAGTGTCCTAATGGATACTAAATGACCTGGAGGATCTGAAACACTTATGTGCAGGAAAAATACATATGTGCAATTCCTCTGGCTTCAACTATTTGTTAGCCGGGATGCAATGTATTAAATGGGGTAACAAAATACATGTGGAAACCCGACAGCATTTGACATATAAAACAATCACGTTAACTTTGCGCATTAAAAAAATACACTATCCCGCTTAAGGTGACTTTGACGAATCAGAAGAAAATCAGGTCATAATAGTAGATAAATACGCGGTGCCTAGAAGCCTCCGTATGTCCTCGAGACAGGGAGGCTACGAGCAAACACTGACATTTGACACAGATACAGCTGTTTAAAATATGTCTGCATCCCGCTCAGATGGAGATAAAGACAGAATAAAATTCAGCCAGAATAAATCCAAAGTTAAAAAAAATTAATCTAAAACCAGACGCTGCAGAACGTGCAAAAACGGAGACGCAAATTTAATTTTGCAAACCTGGAAGGAAATCCCCGCGAGCGTTCACGCTCGGTCCACCTTTACTAAGCAGCCCAGAAAAGTTAGTCAAAATCAACAGCAATAAATATTTCGAAGGAGGAAAACTCTGTAAAGTCTATTCATTTTACTTTCTGAAATGGTGCAAAAATGTTACCTACTCCCTGTACGGTTATTAGTCTCCGTAATGTAACATAACAGATACTTTCTAAATCCTTTTAGGCCTTCTCCCCCTCACTGGAAAGATCATCATTTTTTTATTTCAAAGTGGATTTAATAAAGAAAAGGAGTGCTGTTAAAGTAATACGTGAGGCTTTGACATTAAGCAGCGCAACCCTGCAGAGTCGGCAAGAACAGGGTCTCTAATCTCCGGTGATTTATAGAGGGCTCTTCCTTCATCTCTGCACTCAGGGAGGGCCAAAAAGTTGAGAGACAGGCTGGCGTCCCCCCACGCCGCCCCGCCAGCTCCCGCTGGCCAGGCTGCCGGCAAAGCCCTTAACCTCCTCGCTGCCGGCTTCCCCGGCACCCATTAAAGGGGCTTTTATTTATTTGTATTTATAGAACAAAGTGATCTCAGAGTTAAGTAATGCCTACGGAGGTAAATGTTTATGTCTGTCATCAGAAATTTATAAGCAGAGGAGGAGAAGCTAATAGGCAGAAAGTAAAGACCAAAACCGTGCAGCGTTTGATGCTCATCTAAGTAGCTCTGAAAAGCTCCGAGTAGAAACACATCTTAATTAAAAACTTACAAATATATACAGTTAATTTTAAAGCTAAATAACTGAATTACAGATACCAGACAGCCTATTACCAACTGGAGAAGAATGTTTGCCTTATACTGGCTGAACGTTACACAAAAGTTCAAAGAGTGTGTTTCCAAACACAAACGCAAGAAGCTATTAAGCTCTTGTCACAAGGCAGAAATATCTCGTGTTAATGGATTTCAAATGCATCATTTTTTAGGGAAATGACCGCTTCCTTCTGCACTGTAAAGCCACGGAAGCCCCTGCTACTCATCTAAAAAATTAAACCCGCTTCTAATATGAACTCGATACTGGGAGATTCACTTCGCCACCAGAAATTCAAGTGGGTCAAGAGTATTACATGTAAAAAGAATAAAACTTAAGGCCCCAGCGTAGTCGTACGCGGGCACTTGCTCACCTTTCCCTACGCGGGTGACCGCACCGAGACCACTGGGGATTATAACCAGGTGCCTATAGAGTTAGGCAAGAGCCGAGGTATGCGTCCGTAGCCACTGACGGTCTCATCTTTATTTAAGCGTTAAGTTCTTCACCGGAGCAATTGCCCTTTTGCTCCGCATTTCTACTGTACCTTTTACAGCGAAATCTTGGTCTGCAATAAGAACTTGTAGGAAAACTAAGGATAGAAATAAACAGCAGGTATACGAGTCCTAAAGGGCAGAGAGAGACAGACAAAGCCATAGCAACCCTGCGGCCTTCAAAAAACCCTGTAGCGTCAGCAGCTCTGCTCTCACACACGTGAATACAATCCTAATTGGTCTCAATGGAAATTATATGAACACGCAGACCAAATTTAGGCCCACTTGACATGCTATGGGTTTAAATAAGCCTTCTTCCGTATACACACTAGATGGGCCATTTATAGACTGTCTTCTCCTTTCCCCAGAATCCTAGCAATCCCGGCGTGGTAGGTCTCCATATAAGAACAAGAAAATCAGGCTAAAATTCATCGCAACATCAATAGGTTTTGATGTTCCCATTTGGGGGAACACACAGAGAAGCCATGAAACACGTGCAGAACTGCCCTGCACTTTTCCAGACCCGTGAAGGTAGCAACGGTATCTTTTAGCTGCCACTACTTGGACTGGAAACTTTCTGGCCAACCCAAGCTGCCCTTGAAAACTGAACCCTGCAGAAAAAAAAAAGTGTTGGATATTTTAGTTTTTTATACTCATGCTAAATTACCCTACACCGTCTTCCCTAAAAGGCTAGGGAATGGAAATATTGACATACTAATTTAACATTCATTAAGTAGCATATTGCAACCTATACAAAATATTGGCAATCAAGATGCATTATTTTGGAGTTTGCTGCATTTTCTTTCGAGCGATTGAGCTCATTCCTTACCCCTCCTCTTGCCAGTCAGGCTGAAATTCCTCTGGGTAGCTGTCTCAGGGACAAACTGGGAGACTAAAGTTACTCCCATACGGACAGACTCCACTCTGCTCACGGGGTGCTTTTCCCCTGTTTCGCGCAGCGGCGAGGGCGGGCCGGCACACGGCTGTCCTTAGCTGCTGGGGCAGAGCACTGAGAGTTTCTGTAGGTTATCATTGGGGGGGCTGCAAAACAGTTCTACTTCTAAGAAGCAACCATGTGCAATCACCGAATTGCAAAGGGCAATCCTGTATTTTTACCTTAGATTCCTTTTGTTTAATCTGATGACCAGATGCAATTTAGACAGTGACGCTTTAAAACAAAAATTAGCTTAGACTAGAGAAAAGATAATCATAGGATGTTACTTTATCACAAAGGTTTTCTGTAGGCTGTTTCAGGACGCTACATGCTGCATCCTAGACCTATCAACGGATGCTCGACCAGGGCTGTCAGAAGTGTGCGTATGAACACCCAGAATGACTGGGTTAGAAAACACATGCCGCGATGCTCCTTTTCTTCCCGTTTAGGAAAAAACAGCAATCTGACCCTGCTGGGTACCGGCCGTACAGTACAACCATCCTCTTACACAACAGCCCACGTACGAAAGGGGTTTAAAAGCTTCAGTTAAGGTTCATTTTCACGCGAGGAATGGTTCAGAAGCATCCTTCACCTTCTGTAACGGTGTCTAATGAAAACTTATTTTAAGGTATAGCTTTCTTGAAGTTGATTGGCGCCCTGCAGACAGCATAGAGGCAGCCACAAGCTCTTGAGGAAGACGGAAGAGAAAAACACCATGGAAGGAGGAGGGACCCGCATCCCACCAGCCAGGTCGTGCCTCACACCACCTGCACACGCACGCCTGGCAGCGGTACGGGGCCTCATCCTTCTCTTCACGCGTGTGAGCAGCGTGAAACTTCTGGGGAAGGAAGGGTGCTCGAGCTGCCGCAGATCCTGCCCTTTCCCTCCCATCTCCATGCACGAGCATGTGCCTACAAAAGGAGTGGAAACTTGGCAGGCTGGAACGAAGAGCGCAGTCAAGGGTCGGGAGCGGAGACGAACTGCTCCCGTTCTGCTCCGTGGGAATTACACCAAAAAGGTAACAGAAGCTGGGGAACGTGCTGCCTTTTCCATGAAGCCTCCCAGCGCTGTCCCTGACAGCCAAACAGGCAAGAACGGGCCCTTCACAAGGATGGACCCTGTGATCTGTGCAATCCCCTCTAGAGACCAGCTTTAGAGAGCTTTGGTTTCATTTCCCAGCTCTAAAAAGGGCTGATGAGGGTCACAGCCATTTCTTTAAAGTGTTCAAATTCCCTGTAACGGGTAGGGTCATTACATGCAGGCACGGCGATAAGCAGCACAACGCTGTGAAAGGGGCCGATTGCCAGATTCAGCCCTTCATTAGGCTCAAAAAAAGGGTCAATAGTTAAAACTTCTTTTTCAAAACATGCGTTTTTCAGAAGACTTAATCCTTTAACACTCCTGCTCCCTGGCTGTCTCTGCGGAGAAGAATTTGAAATAGGAATTTCAGGTCTACAATCCTGAAGCGGAAAGTAGAAGGCATTTTGATTTTCTTCTGCGTTAAACCATTTATGTGCAATAGTATGCAGAACAGGTAATCGACCCTTAAATCGCCAGGTCCTGATGCTCAGCAGGCCTACGACAAACTGATCTGGCAGTGAACAAATCTTATCAGGGCACCCACAATTAACTGCTGTAACTAGAGAATGTAAATCACGCCACCCCAGCAGACGTGTGATCCCAATTTGCACCTCATCCGAGTCAACCAGATCGACGTTATTTACACAGCCACGGATCTCGGTTGTACCTGCTGTCAGATGAATGCTTGTATCTAATGTAACTGTAAAAGTAATAAATTTTAAAACTATGGGGAAAAAGGATTTCCTAAGATGCCTCTTAGGGGGTCCCACTAAACAGCCCACTAGGTTTTGATCAGGTGAGCAACCTATGACACAGCTTTTAACTCCGTTCTCAAAGTAATTTTTACTTTCCAGTAGTGAAGGGACGAGGTTTTCCATGAAACACACTTTTATGCTGCAGAGTGAAGCGATACAAACTGGAAAGCCACAACTTTCCCCAAGGCTCCTGAAGCAGCAAGAATCTCCTTTTCTTTGTGCAGCTCCTGGCACACGTAAACCTAGTGTAAAGCTGGTGCCTAAGGACACTCCTCCAAAATAAATCTGAAATGCAAATAACTTACGTAAACTATAATACAATCACATTTCTTTTTATAGTAAACATAAATCTCCTTCTTTATTATAATCACATCTTATCACATATACAGTAATTTAATACAAGACCTACCTTCCTACATATTATTGCATTAAGGAAAGCAAACTTTTTCAGTGTTATTTATTTCAAGCAGAATCTCCAGGAGGCACTCTGGCTCTGGAAGGACTGTGTCCTAACTTGTATTTTAGAATACATTTTTTAGCCTCCGTTAGGTAAGAGTTGCTAAACGAGCTATAGTTAGAGCTATCTCTAAGCGGAAAAAGTTCCTGAACACCCAGAGCAATCTGAGAGAAGACATGTGGGAGCTCTCCTGAAACAACAAAAGTACCGCATCCTCCATGGGATGGAAACAGCCTCCCAAAATACATCTTAAATTTTAGTAAGTGTCCACACGACTGCTATAAACAGGCTACAAGCAAGAGCAGCTTCGAGTCAACCCAGAATGGGAGGTTAAAGGGTAAAGACTAAGTTGCCGGTTTGCTGCAGAGATCACCTTTACCTACTGGCCCCCCAAATAATCTGCTAAAAGAACGAGCACGACAAGCGATCTGGACGCTGTCGTGATTCAAATTTCAGACTCTGCGGAGCTGCTGCGATTTGCCACTAATTTTTGAAGAGGGGAGGCTCCGGGTGTAGACGAGACTAACATCTATCTACGAGACCATCCTGCCAGCAGCCACCAGCCAAACCAAGCAAACAGTTACCGTTGAGGGAGACCAGAGAGCGGAAAGCGCAGTACTGCCCTACCACAATCATCCCGGCTCCCTAAAAGATAGCCAACACGGTGGCTTGTGGTTACCTGCCATACTCTTTGTTGCACAACAGGAGATTCGAACAACTCCTAGCCATTGTGGCACCACGGTTTAGTGTACTATTAGGAACATATTTTGCAAGCCACATAATAAACAGTTTATCCAACTTAGTAAAACAAGCCCTAAGGCAAAATGAGTGTAAACATCGGCACAAAACAACCGATATGTGGACAAATACTTGACAATGTGAGCATCGCAATTTGCCAAGTGTCATTCTGAAAAGCCCATGCTTTCTAAAACAAGCTATGCTTGGTTTACCAAAGATTATACGCAGCAGCCAATATAGTATCAAAGCTTAAACCTCAAGTCACTGCAATCTCCTATCCATCAAAACATTTCCCATGGTTTTATTAGCACTAACAATGAAGTCAATGGGAGAAGAATCTGGCCAAAGCCAAACCAAAAATCTCACACGCCATATTTTGCACAAAATGAGCAAAAGACTTGTGAGAAAGACAGTATCACCTAGCAGGGAACCACACACGTGGAGTCTATATATTACCCGTTCCCTCTCCAAGTAAAGGCTGATAAAAAAAAATCACACACGTGGAGTCTATATATTACCCGTTCCCTCTCCAAGTAAAGGCTGATAAAAAAAACCCTTAAAAACCCCATGAAATGCAAGAGAACAAAACCAAACCACCCCTCCTGTTCACAGAAAAGCCAAGGATTAGATAGGCAGATATAAACAGGCTAAAGCTCAGCGTGTCTGCAACAGGTACCAGGGAGAGAGATGTAAAACTTCTTTTTAATAAAGGGTTAGGGTTTTGAAAACCAGCTGGTGATCTGTCAGCAAAACTCCCATCCCCGTCTTCTGAAAAATCAATCTTGAAATCTCAAGGAGTGATTTGGAAAGGACACAATAAACTACTGCTGTCAAGCAGAAGGATGTGTTACGCACCAACTTTAACAGCAGTGGAGAACCCTTCCCATTACATCTGTGCTGCTTTACCTGAGCCATGGTTTACCGACAGCGGTGACGACTAACGGCATCGTGGTGCCAATCAGGAAATACCTAAAAACATGCTGAAAGGAAAGGAGAAGTTGTTCCAGCCAAGAACGGTCAAGAGAGAGAAAGGTTCAAACCATCCCCTTATAGACTCTTCTGCCCCTCTCCATTTCTGCTCTAAAATCATGACTGGTAGCTAAAGGTTTCTTAGTGCTGGAAGACAAAAGAAAACCTCAACACTAAATGAGAAAAGGATCACCGCCGTGATTGCTGTTACCTAGAGAGGAAGACAACGTGGAGCACTGGCAACAGCAGATCACCTTCTCTTCTCCCCAAACCGGAGAGCTGATGCGAGTGGGTACGCTGGCCATGCGTCTGGGTTCACTCTAGACCTCCGTCTGGTACAGAGCTAACTAACAGCACGTACCCATCATGGATATTCCTAAACACGTGTCTCCACTGATGAGCCACTTGCTTAGAGTCCTATTGCCTTAACATACCAGAAAAGAAACATGGCAGTTGTGGAGCAATGGGGCTGCTACGTGCTGGGTGGGAACTTTCAGGTGAGAGAAAGGGAAGAAAGCGGGCGGGGGGGTGGAAATCTCTGCAGCTGTCCCGAGGTGAGCCGTTCTGCTCCTAACCAGAGCCCCGCGTGGCACGCGGTGTTAGCAGATAAAAAGAAGATAGAGCACAGAGATAAACAGCCCCTCTGAGCAAAACTCCATGGGAACGACAGTAGCAGGCAACAGGCCTGATATAGGGAAAGTTGAGCTGTTAATAATTTAATATCAAAGAAGTAATAATTATCATTCTCTTACTCTTGAAGACGCAAAGGAAAAAATCTAGGGGACGTACAGGATGAAGTCATATTTTTGTGGAACGGGGGATAAAAAGGCGAATCCAAGAGGTAAAAGCAGAATATTTGGCGCACTATCGCTGCTAACAGCAAGTTATTCCTATGCACCACAACCAAGTGCTAATCTGTTCACGTTGGCTTTTTATAATATGTGACTTTCCCTGAGATACAGCCTCCGTTTTTCATCATCAGAAGACCAAATGATAATCCCTAGCTTTTAACTAGCGTTAATTCTCAAAGCCCTACTCCCAGCAAAATCAGATGCGCAAGGGTCTACTGTGCAAGCTAGAGCAAGTCGTCTCTGCAGTTGCTCTGCAATAAGGGGATTCCTTCCCCACCGTGGATCCCCAGTGAAACATGAGGTCTAACACCAAACTGCTTTAGATTCAGATCTGCTTTAGAATCAGAATCTAGATTCAAATTCAAGCTGAAAAGTCCTTGACTAGTACAGCAACAACTAAAACATCTCTGTATTATCAACACTGTCTTCAGCACAAATCCAAAACATAGCCCCATACCAGCCACTATAAAGAAAATTAACTCTATCTCAACTGAAACCAGGACAGCTTGCAAAGTCTTTGATGCACCAAAGTCTTCCTTTTAAAGTCTTAACCAGAGTATCATCGCAAAATGACTCCGAACCCTCTTAAAATTTGTTTTTCCCTTCTGCACCCTTGGATATACAACTGTTGTTAATAATGGACATACAGCTGCTGTTAATTGAAAGAGAGTCGCCATCCCTGGAAGTATTTAAAGGACGTTTGGATAAGGTGCTTAGGGACATGGTGTAGTGGTGGGCTTGGTAGCATTAGGTTTACGGTTGGACTCGATGATCTTAAAGGTCTTTCCCAACCTATACGATTCTGTGATTCTGTGATAGTAGTATTCCTAACGCCACACAGCCTGACCACACTCCTGTTTTAGAAGTTTATTTGAAATAACTCTCTGTCATTTAGTATTTCTCTTTCAATTAACAACAGCAGCTTATGCAGAAAGGCTACCGACAACTCATGTCGCGTTTCTTTGCCTAGTTACAGTCTGTGGAGAAGTAAAAATGATGCAGAAAAAAGAGGCTGTTAAACTAGCGAGATACTGCCTGTCTTTTAGTGAGTATCCAGCCTTTAGGGAGGCAAGTTGCATGAAATACGAGTAAGAGCTTATATCACTATTCAACTGTATAGCCATTCGATAGTTCAAATTCCTTAGGACTATCCCTCCTGGATACAAGACGAATTGACTCAGCAGAAGATTTGCTTTCTTTTGTAACCACTCCAATGTTTGGTAGATTTAATTCCTTTCTATGAATGGGCGTGTGTACGTGTTATCAACACACGTGAGTAAGTATATAATACACTTACATAAAAGTGATTTAAACAACATTCACCGTCCTTCGAATCAGGAATTCTTCAGCTGAAATTCCTTAGGGTCTAGGGAAGCTAAAGATGGTCTCAGAGACTGCTAAAATGCAGTGAAACAGCTGGGGACTTCGGGGATCCTACAAACAAGTTTTAATTTTCAGCGAAGTTTTGCAGTCGTAAGTCTCTGGCCGTTGCTGCCTGGCGATCCCACTCCACTGTGACGTCTAAGCTTGTGTGTTTATAGTATCCATAGCCAGAAGCTGCTTGATGGAGCTTATACTTGTCTAATTATAGCTTAGCAATTATAAGCAGAAATCCAAAGTATAAAATCAAACATTTTGGTTAGCTACAGAGTGTATCTTCTGAATACTGAATCAAGCAATCAAGTGCCTTATAGTCTCCTCCAACAAGTTCCTACTGTCACAAATGGTGCCACGTTTTGGATGAGACCAATGTCACCAGCAGCAGGCTCCGAAATACCAACTTGTAATTCCAAACTTTATTTACAAATTCAACTACATAGTTTATTCATGGTAAGAAGTGCTTTGAACTTCTAAATGGCCAAGCTGAACAAAATGGTGGAAGTTTCCCCTTTGAATTTCTAAAGAGTTTACAGGCTGCTGGGTTTAGCAATCTTGTGTCTTCATGAGAAGAAGAGAAGAGGCTGCCTGAGGACACTGTTTATTAAAGCCTTTTGTTCAATTTACAAATTGAAACAAATAATTGTGGAGACATTTGCAGCTATGGAAAAAACGTGTTTACAAAGCGGAATAAAATACAGACTAAATACATTTGGATTACACTAGATCAAAACATATGAGTTTCTAACATAGCATAAAGGGCGGTCAACACTACGAGGACAGAAGGAAAGGCGCCACTGAGTCATGTTTTTTATAACAATCTGGTCACTTAAAAGATTTTGGATAGTTATACTCTCAGAGCCCTTGACACGCAAGAATCTTGCAGCCACACTCACCAGTGACCAGCCCTTGAGATCAGAGGCAATCCATCCCAGGGACACCTACCTGCTCCTAACAGGCAACAGACGCTTCACAGGAGGTCGGAAAGACCCCTGAGCTCCGGCTGACATTCCACAGGAATATTTCTTGATAATGTTTTACTTGGGTTTTGGTTCAGCCTTCCTCGTGTGGTTTTACACGTAAACTCTAACTGGATTCAGACATTGAAAAGCCCTGCTAGACCACCTCACCTCTCCCTTCCACAAATGTGGTATTGCTCTCCACAAAAACCCTTGTCTCGCCCTAAGTATCTTATGCCGTGAGGTCGCCACCACTTGGAAGATTATTCTGTAGTCTAACACAACTTGGCAATCAGAATTATTTCTCCAGTGTCCAGAACATGTTTTCCCCAAAACATTACGGTCTGTCTGAGCTGACATCTCAGTTCGACATCTTAAAAAATCACAGCCTGCCTTGACTGCACAAACCATAAAATTCCTAGTTACTTTATAAAGGCCCTTGTATTTGGCATGGAGCGAGGCAATTGTATCAGAAATAAATCTAGAAGAGCCCCACCAAGGCAGTGGAATTAGATCAGTGGAAAAATGGCACAAGAGGGACGAAGTGCTGCTCCTAAATGTTAGCTCTAAAAAGCTTATGTAAACAACTATTTCCTATAACGTCTTAATTAATAGCACAATGACAGCATCAAGCTCTGTCTGTAACGCTAACTGGAATTTCCAATAAAAGATATCTATCACCATTAAAAAAATATGAGGAACAGAATTAATCAACCAAATTCTCCTATTAGTTTACAAACTACGTACAAAGGAAAACAGCCATTACTGCGAACTGAATACGATGACTAAGGATCGCTTTTGTAGCCCAGAAGTATTTTCTTAACATCAGTAAAATATGTTAACTAATATTATATTTAGTTAGCTGAACTCCTCCAGGGATTAAAGGCCCGCTGTGCCTAACAAAACTTTGTCTTGAAACAGACTAGCAAATGTTATTTTAGTACAGAGCATTTGATAGCTAATCACGCTATAAAACTATAAAATAAAGTTGTGTTTATTGGTACAATTAATCCTTCCCTAGCCCACAGGGCTACATAAGAAAATGGGGGGATGAGGGAGTTCAGATCAAGGGGGGTTGGGTGAGAAACGAGGGATTATTGGCAATAGGGAAAGGCCGGGACTGAAGCAGTGGATGTGACTCACAGGGAACTATTATTATTATTATTCCAGTTGCAACCAAGAACACCATCTCCATCTGGGAGTGCCAGAGAGAAAAAAAAAAAAGAAAAAAAAAAAAAAAGCCAATGTTTCACGTAGAAGGAAATTCACCCCCAACCAGAGCTGAACGCGCACGTGAAGATTTACAGAAGTCCCCGCAGCACTAACAAACACACCAGTACCCAGCACAGAAAAGCACCCCCACCCCATTGCAATAAATGGATTCCCTAAGATAATGCAAACCGCAATTCTTTCCCGCTCTCTGAATTTGTTAACAGGTTTTCCGGCTAAGAATAATCTGGAGTAAAGCATAAGAGGAAAAAAAAAAGTTCTGTGATGGAAGAAACATATGCTTGAAATCTAGCTAGCATGTTAATTGTGGTTAATATGTGAATCAAATTAGGAATGTAAACAGCACTAACGCTCAGAGCCTATGCAGTGACTTCCTATTTGCGTTTTTACAGCTTTGGCATTAATAACCAGCAATTGCTTACAGTTGCCAAAGGCTTCTCCTGCACTTCAAATATACGTTACTGTATACTAATGGATAGCAAATGTTCATAAGCCAAAACGTCTAGTGCCTTCATCTTGAATAAAAAACATACACCTGAGGACAATAAGGAGAAAACCGTGCAAGTTTTGATAAAATTTTATACTGCTTTGTACTAGTCTAACCAACCTCTACGTAGGACACGACGATGGAGAATAAAGTCAGAAGTTTACCGCGGATACCTTCAGAATGCCTCTGGGACGTACGTTTTACACACCGACAGCTATAAATCTCCAGTGATTTATGCACTGATCCACAGAACCAAAAATCACCTTTAGTGTAACGAACCCTTCCCTAACCCTAAAGGAATTTGGCCTACAGAGACCTGTCGGTTCTCCTAGAGCTACGCAGCGAGTCGGCACCAAGGCGGGCAGCACAGCGGCTGCTCCAGGATGGGTTACGTTTCCCCCCTTACTTCATCCCTCCCGTCTCGACCAGGGAGACAACGGGCAGCTCTTCCATAGATTTTGCAGCAAACGCGATTTGCGCTTCTGAGGGCGATTAACTGCGTATAAATAATTTTCTCGTCTCTAAGGAGCGCCTATAGTTGTGATGACAAAAAGGAGAAATTAATGATAAACAGCATATGGTGTGTTTTTGTAGCCTTATCTTAAATTCCAAGCTGGATTAAATACACGAGAACTCTGCTAACCCCACCTCGCGTCGCTATATGGGATTTGTGGTCGCTGCTTACTGTTCCCATGGCACAGCCACCTGAAGGTCCCAGTCCAAGCAAATGTTTTAGACATTTTATCAACACAGAACAAAAAGCAGCCAGCCCCCAAACGCCCCGCTACGAGACCGGAAAGAGAAACTACAGGTGGCAAAAATAACACAGAGACCTGCCAAAAACGTAAGGTAACAGCGAGATAGGAACGACGCTCGGTCTCGCAAGCGACAGTCGCCCACGTTTCAGGAATGGCAGCGTCCTCAGAGAGCTGCTAGATTGGCCGCGAGCTCAGGTTAATATTTGTATTAAGGAAAAGCTGTCAAGCCTCAATCAGGATTAGAGCAACGTTGTGCTAGGTACTGTGCAAAGAAGTAGACAAAAGCTCTTTTCCGGAGAGCTTCCTTCTAAGTTACAGTAAGTATTTGTATTATTATTACAAGTAATTGAAATTACAAATAGTATTCCCAGCACAGCACCTCTGAACAGTCCTCGGCGTTGCTGGTGACACCAGTCTGCCGACAAAGCCAGCGCTAGCAACGATTGATACGTAGGAAGAATTGGTAGATGGTGACTTTCCTAAAATAAATCCTCGTTTGACGGAGTCATTGCATTATTTCGAAAGATAAAAAATAAACTTGTAGGGTGGAAATAAACACAACTTTTTAAATGAACCTAATAACATGAAAGTAATGAGTTTGGAAAACAGATGTGGACAAAGGAAAGCAAAGGCTACAATACGCTCCACGCAATCTGGAAAGGAATGATAAAAAAATTTACAAGCTGTTTTGAGTCCCGAATAAAAGGGGTAATCAAGCCAGGCTGCGATGTAAGCGGGAAGGGTGCAGCGTCCTGCAGCAGAGACTAAGCAGAACACCTCAGCCTTCTGCACCGTACGTCGAGGCTTTCCCGCGTTGCTGGAACTCCAGGCTAATTCTGGGTTCGGCAGTTCGGAATTCACATCACGCACTGTAAGGCCTCGCCACCCCTTCTCTTCCCCGCGTTTGTTTGCTCTTTTGCGTTCTGCCGGAGCAGCGAGCTGCTGGCGTGCTTCTGTCACTGACAAACGCTGGGGCAAGAGGTGAAATAGTAAGAAAAAAAAAATCAAATCAAAAGGTAATGCAATATCCTAAAGAAAGATACCTCGTTGCAAGACAAAGTACACGCAGAGATTATTTCCATGCTGCCCCCTTGCCTCTCCTGTTAATCGTGATTTATGATAACATCTATGCAAGACACCCATCGGTTAGCGAAACCACGTTACTCTGTACAAAGTGGCTTCTCAAAATGGCACTGTGAGAAAGCTCTCCTCTGCAGTTGTTTTACTTTGCCTCCGAAAGCTTTCAAATTGAACTGCTAAAGTTCAGCCAGCATCTAATTTTAACCGTGAGTTCCAGGAGAGAGTAAAGCTGGTGGGAAGATTACAGAGTTCCTTGAAGCTCTGACCTACAACAGGAAGAGAGTTGTCAGCCTTCATGTCTCTCACTCTAAATCCCAAGGGAAACAACACTGGCAGAATGTTTTATAACACGTTCCCACTGTAAAATTTTGTATTTGAGAAATATGATGCTTGCTCACTCCTCCTCCTAGACCTTTGGTGTGTCAGTAAAAACAGATGACCTTAAATGAGTAATTTTAGTTTTGCCTTTACACCGCAGCTCGGAACCTCAGGGTTCACAGGGTTCTGTTTACAAAATCACAGAGAACTGATATTACACAAGAGCAACACATGCACCCACACCTTTAAAATATTTGCAAGGAGCTGGCAAGCTTGTAGCAATGTAATAATGCCTTTTTTCTGCCTTCTCAGGTTAACTATATAACTCAAGCAATACCCGTACGGAAAGCTGCAATCTGTGATTTTCATAAGGAAGGCTAAAAGGCTTCTGTCAAAGGGCCAAAAAGCAGCATCTGTTAAAGAGCTCAGGAAAGAGAAATTAAAAATAAAATAATCGGATTATGATCTCTCAGCTAGTGAAATCAGATACGTTTTTTTCTTCGAGGCATGGATTTTAGACAACGCACAGCGATACAAGCCCGGTTCCACGTTGCTACCAACAGCCCGAAGGATCACGATTTCAGGTGTTGCACAACATCACGAAGCAAAACGGGAATACAGCAGAGAAACCGAATACGTTTTCATCCTGCCAGCGGAGAACAACTTTCCTGACGGTACTGAAGGAGTGGTGACAAATAACCGATAACTAGACAGGATATGAATAATAAATACAGGAAAACTGTTATACCAGTAACAGATCCTCAAGTGCACGGGGCAGCTGAAGGAATTCAGTCACCCTGGAACAAGCTTACAAAACTTTTTTTCCCCTCGTTCTCGTTTCTCAGCTTTTCGCTCCCTGGGAACGAGCGCTCGATAGCCGCAGCCCAACGAGTCAGGAGCAGAGGAACCCCCGCGGCTTCGAGCAAAGCCACGTCCCACCCGTCGCCGGCGCGGCACTCGTGGCGTGCGCGCAGCCGCTGCGGGAGCGGAGGCAAGAGCGGCTCCTGAACTTTCTCCTCTCCTCTATTCCTTCGGATAATGAAAACCAGAAACACCATTCTGGGACTCAGAAGCATTTTGAACGATCCAACAGTTGTTGCAGACCTCACGTTATCTGCTGCTGACCCTAAATTGAGATGTCTGTTAGTCAGGGATGATGATTTTTGCGCTCACGAATAATTAGTTTTGCTGGTTTTAAGGAAAAAAACTTATCTTTTAATCAGAACCTAAATGAAAAATGCTAAAAGCTATTCCCTAACATCTGCCAGTTTAGCATAGATTTAGAAATAAAAACCAAGAGGTATAGTCTCATCTCAGGGAATTACGTGTTCAAATCCTCACGTATGGAGATGAGGACGTAAGTGTTAACGTTCAGAGTCTTCTGCTGCTGCATATCCGAGGCATTAGGATGGCTTAATGAGTCATTGTCTGAAACTAATAACAAGTTGAAGTTCCTCTCTCACATATGCACGCATTTAATTTTGTGTGTAATTACTCAGTTCTGAGTAATGACAATTTATTAGATTTTTCCCATCAAACGTCCGAGTCGTAACGTACAACATGTTACTAATACACAACGCTCTTTCCAAGAAGGGCAGAAGTTATTAGCGTACTAAGTGTTAAACGTAACCATGCATTTTATTCCCCCCTCATCTCTCTGTAAAAATATTTTTGAAGTGAACTTACTGGCTGCAAAAAGCAGATTTTTCTAACCGGGGGATCCATTTCTAAGGGTGAGAGAGCAGTTCGATAGCCACGATTACAGCCTGTACAAACAATGAGCATTTACTTATACAGTCAAGTAAAGCATGGCCAAAGGACAACTCTGCCTTCGAGGAGCGACTGGAGAGCAATCCTTGTCCCTTTGCATTTAATACGAAATATACTGCTGAAGCACTTCAGAAAAAGAAAAGCTTCTTTGCTGTAATACTCTACCTAACGCCTGGTGGGTTTCCAGAGAGCTGGCTGCAAGGTAGAAAGGAGGAGATGGGGACAACGGAGATACTGGAGGACTACGCGGTGCGCTAGGGCAGCGGCGCATTCCATGTTGACCTGTTCCCAATACAATATAGCAATAAAAAAGTCACCAGGCAAAGGTTAAAAAAAAATAAAAAAAAAAAAATCCCAGCAGTTACAGTTTTAGGAACTGAAGTAAATCTGTACCAAAGTGCCATACTGATTCACGGGGGTAACACAGGCACGTAAATAGTATTACTGGGCTTACTGGGACATGTCAGCTTCTCTGAATTTTGATCCACTAGCCAAAACCAAACCTGACCTGTGCACGTGGCTCAGCCGGAGTCCCTCGGAAAGCCGGGACCCCTGCCTTCGGGGAGATGGAGAGGGAAAGGAGACCAAGCCTGTCTAGCAACGCACCGTTTGAGGCTCGACTGGAGACCACATGCGAGTTCCTAAACTGGCAGGGTTTACAGAAACTTGGTACACATTACTAGGATTAACTAAATATGCTGTTTTCCCTCGTTATTGTTATGAAAAAAAGCAGCAAGATTATCAACGTGGAATAAATACTTTGGGATGAGAACGAGAACTCACACGGCTACGTTAAGAAGAAATGCTTTCCATGGATAAACTATCGGCAGGTGGAGGGCGGGAGCAGAGCGCAGGTGCCCGTCCGCCCCGGCAGCCTCTCCCCCGCGCCCTCTCCGCAGCCCAAGGCATCTCGACAGCCCCCCTCGCCCTGCGCGAGCACGAAGCCCGGCAGCCGCCTCGCCCGCGGGCCCCGTGCTCGGCTCCCGCGTCCTGCCGTCCAAAGGCCTGTTAGAGACGAGGCAGGTTGGAGCCGAAAACGAAGCCGGGAGAAACGAGCCGACTGGCACCCGCCGTGCGGCAGCACGGGACCCGGAGGAGACCTCGCCTCTCCGACCGGCGGTCTCACGGCTCGCAGCCCGGCCGTGCCACCGAGCTGCCCTCGCGTGACAGTTCTCTGCATACTTAATATGGATCTCATTAGGACGAGGTCCTCGTGCTCCTCAGTTCCTTCGCCGAGAGGCCCGGCCCGCGCAAGGCCCGCAGGAAGGCGAGAGGACGAGCTTCCCGGGAGGAGGGTGCCGTCTCCCCTCCCTCCACGGCCAGCGAGCTCTCCCCGCTGAACGGCCGCCCTCGCCCCACGGAGCCGATACAGCTAACCACGGCGAGGGGACCGCGCGACCGCTCGATTCCCATGCTTTTTTTATTTATCCATTTCTATTTTAAAAAAAAAAAAAAAACAGCCTGTTCCCTTAGCCCCGGCATGCCTCCCTCCCCTCCGGAGCCCTGGGTTATGTGAAAATGCGTGTGCCAAGCGGCGGAGGCGTGGCGGAGCTCCTGGCTCGCCGTGACATGCTCCTGACGTACTGTGTGGTCAAGGAGCCGGGACTGGGGGGCCTGAATGAGGGCCAAGCCTTGCACTTCAGCTTCCTGACCTGGCAGCCATTCAGAGAGACCCTGCTAAGTGCTATTTCCTAAATACACTAGCTTTTCATAACAATCTTACCACATTGCTTTCCTTTACAAGCTCTCTTAAAAGAGAACTGGACTCCTTCTGGTTAATCTACACAGACTGCATTTGGAAGCCATCAGAAACTGAACTCTAAACAAAAAGTTATTAATGTGTTGTAATCTGCCCTCAATGTTCCAGATGAAAAGAAAATGTTTTATAGTTTTGGAGTATACATTTTAATTGCCTTTTAAGAGTGCATATACTTTTAGTGCTCTCTGTTATAAAACTGCAGTATCTGTTTCTTGATAACTGTTGAATGATCTCAGCTATTTTTATTAGGTTTTCTCCCCCACCCTGGTCCCCTTCCTTAAGCTACCACCACTGTAAGGCTTTTTCAGACCGTTCCTGATATTAGGCTGGCAAACGGGTTGAGCCCGAGATAAACTCCATTATAAACAACTTCTTTACAACATCCCCTCGCCATAAAAACACTTGGATCCAGAAAATTAGTTCTTTAGATGAACTTACAATCCAGCTAGTTTTGGTAAAAATCTGATCTAAATAAGGGCTGAACCCAATTTCCCAGATTTTTGGCCCTTCCCTGCTCGGTTTGCTCTCGGTGCCTCGTTCCCGTCGTGGCTGGAAACGCTTGGCTCGGGGAGGGACGCAGGAACCGGGAGCAGAGCCGCGCTGGCGAACCTCACGGCAGCCACCGGAGCTGTCACGGCTGCCGCCCGCCCCGCCACGGCTGCCGGAGCCGGCAGAAGGCGCCCGGCAGCGTCTCCACCCAAGCCACCGAGAGAAGGTGGGTTCGCGGCAAGATCCCGCCTGAGCTGTAAGCCCCCAACTTCCTCGCGCTGCAATTCCCCAGTGGAAGCGGGGAGCAGCGTCTACGAGGTTTTACCGTGCCGAATAGCCTTCCCTTGACGCAGACGCTGCCTTGTACGATAAGGTCTTTTAGGACTTCTGGGATAAATGGGAAGAGGATCACAAAGTTACCTGGCATGCTTTCCGGGTATCTCCTTACTAGAAAAGTACTTGATAAAATAAATATAAATCCAGGGTCATAAAACTAACCATGGGTTGTGTTGTTCATTAAGTTGCAGTTTCAAAAGACGATGGGAACCCTTAAAAATACTCCATTTCAGGAAACATCAGGCATCTGGACATCACCGTTATCGTATTTGTATCAACAAAAGTGCTAGAAAAAAATGGCTCTAGCTACCCAGTTTTAGACATGCACTCCTTAAAATACCAAAGCCTGCTTTCCTAGTATGTGGTTCTTACACACCTTCGCTATTACTTTCTTTTCCAGATAATTAACTTTCTCAACCCCCCAACATTAACTCTGACTCCCCCTGTGATGTCTCTAACACCTCCCTAATACCTTTTTGACTTGCAAGATATTATTACTTGACACAATGCAGGCCAGGATAGTTTGCAGTGGGAACTACATTCAGTGCTTGGAGAACAACCACTTTTCAAAGTTCTCCTCTCATGCAATTAAAATATTTTAAATGGCAAAGCCCCTCTCTCACGTTGGATAGGGATTCACATAATGCAAGTGAACTACAGTTTATCGTTGCTCTTTCAGTTCTTTTTATCTTCAAAATTATCAGCACTTGTAATTTTTTAATGTTGCTTTTAAAAATATTTTTCAGTATGCAGATGTGCTTGTGAAGATTAATGGACTGGGAACACTGAAATCTTGTATTAATCAACTACAGGGAAGGCAACTGCTAAGTAAAATTTTCCATAATGCCACGCACATGAGTTTCACCAGCATCTCTGCAGACTGCAGAGAGAGCCTCCCTCGTCTTGGAGGATTCCTTCTGGGCCTTCTCCGAGGCAATTTTAATTTAAGTTTTGCGACGATACCAGTCATGGATGACTCTTGCTGCTAAGCTGTTCTCTGAACAAGCCACATCACGGGCAACCCTGTCAAGCGTTTGTCATGGTCCCCGTTATTGCAAATAGCTGATTCGGTCCATGTGCCATTCGCAATCCTCTGGCACCGCGATGGCAACAGTCATCCCGTGTTGGAGGCTCATCTCTCCACAGTGCTCCAGAACGCAGGGACCTCAGGCCAAGGGGTGCAGGGCCACAAGAAGTCCAATCCAACCCCCCCCCCCCCCCCGCCCAAGAATCAGCAAAGTTATCCTCAAGATCATATTCCACCCCCATTACCTGGCAGAGAGGGTCCCATCACAAATGCTTCAAATAAAGATGATATGGAGAGAAATTTGCTTTCTGCAACAGGATAATGCAAATAAAACCCCTACCCCAAAATACTGACTGAGAGCCAGCATGCATGCACACGTTTAATTAACGGCTAGGTTAATTACACCAATTTCATTACTAAGTGGATCAAGTTCAAACCCATGTCCTGGTTTCGGCCGGGATAGAGTTACTTTTCTTCCTAGTAGCTGGTACAGTGCTGCGTTTCGGATTTAGTATGAGAGTAACGGGATAACACAGGGATGGTTTAGTTGTTGCTGAGCAGTGCTTACACTGGGCAAGGGCTTTTCACTTCCCAGGCTCTGCCAGGCGCAGAAGCAGCTGGGAGGGGGCACAGCCAGGACAGCTGACCCAAACTGCCCAAAGGGCTATTCCATACCCTATGCTCAGTATATAAACGGAGGGAGTTGGCCATATGCTCAGTATATAAGCTGAGGGAGTCGGCTGGGAACCAGTGATTGCTGCTCGGGGACGGGCTGGGCATCAGTCAGTGGGTGGTGAGCAACTGCATTGTACATCACTTGTTTGGTACATTCTTTTATCATTATTATTATTATTATTATTTTCTCTTCCTCTGCTGTCCTATTAAACTGTCTTTATCTCAACCCATGGGTTTTTACCTTTTTTTATCCGATTCTCTCCCCCATCCCCATAGGCCGGAGTGGGGAGGGTGAGCGAGCAGATCTGTGGGGCTTAGTTGCCGACTGGGGTTAGACCACAACAGTCCTCAGGGTGTGCCCGGGGCGGTGGGAGGCAGCTGAGGTCCCCATGGCATTTCCACCTTCTAGAAGGGGCAGATGGAGGAAGGTGTCTCCCCCATAGGTTGGCTCTCCAAGGAGAAAATACTAAAAAGTGTAATTATTAATAATTTCCAATAGATGGCTCCTGAAGTACAGAGGTGACGGCAATGCTGAGTACCGATACCAGATTGATCTCACGACCAACAATTTTATCATACCATAAGCCAGTGTTAAACAGTACAGCAAAGCGATAACCTTAATCCACCTCCCAGAGGTGATAAACACCACATAAATACTGATAAACAGTATATACGGCAAGTAAGGTGTTACATAGCACAACTCTCAGAACAAATACAACAACTCTGAGAGCAAGTAAATCAACATTGTGACCAGCGACTACTAAACTAATATACTGAATGCTTATAACAAATTTGTTTTAACACACTCTGGTCAGATCTGTCGTTATCTCAACCCCTCGAGCCCCACGCTGGGCACCAAAAAGGGCTGTCGTGGTTTAAACCCCAGTCAGCAACTAAGCCCCACGCAGCCGCTCGCTCACCCTCCCCATCCCTGGCCCGGTGGGATGGGGGAGAGAATTGGGGAAAAAAAAAAAAAAAAAAGTAAAACCAGTGAGTCGAGATAAAGACAGTTTAATAGGGCAGCAGAGGAAGAGAAAATAATAATAATAATGATAAAAGAATGTACCAAACAAGTGAGGCACAATGCAGTTGCTCACCACCCACTGACTGACGCCCAGCCCGTCCCCGAGCAGCGATCGCTGCCCCCCAGCCAACTCCCCCAAAGGTTCTATACTGAGCGTGATGCCATATGGTATGGAACAGCCCTTTGGGCAGTTTGGGTCAGCTGTCCTGGCTGTGCCCCCTCCCAGCTTCTTCTCCGCCCGGCAGAGCATGGGAAGCTGAAAAGCCCTTGCCCAGTGTAAGCACTGCTCAGCAACAACTAAACCATCCCTGTGTTATCCCGTTATTCTCCTACTAAATCCAAAACGCAGCACTGTACCAGCTACTAGGAAGAAAAGTAACTCTATTCCGGCCGAAACCAGGACAAGCTGCCACATTGAAAAGTAACTTGGCAGACAAAAACGTTACCATAATTACAAAAACAACTGGTTTCTTGAACTAAGTAGTTCCACCAATTAAGTAATTCCGCCACGTGTAAAGCAAACCCAGCCTTAGCCATTTGTGTAGTTTTGACTCATTTTCAGCGATGTGCTATTTCTCAGCGCTGACGTCTACAAAATCCAGCACCATTACTCACGGCAATTGTTTCTGAGGGCGGATCTATTCACCCTGGTTGCCAAAGTGATGGGAAAACAAGTTCTGTGAAAAGGTCCTGGTACAAGGAAAACTTACCTAAGCTTTCAAATGCTGCTTTTGGTATAAACCTTGGAGGTTTGCAAAGTTTGATTACAGTTTAAAGAATACCACCCTTGCTTTGAACCTTTCTCCTTGGGATTGCTACAAAAAGCAAAAGTTTCCTCCAGCAGCGCAAGTCTCCAAATAGCTCCGAATTGGCCAAAACCAGAAAAAGCTGGACATCTCACAAGGAAACCTGGTTTTCACTGATCACGTTAAACAGGTTTGTTACGGCAAACCGTGGCGAACGACAAAGCTGCTGGCCTGTGATCCGCTCTCCTCACAAACAGGTACTGCTCAGGTCAACTGAGATTACTACAAGGAGTAGATGTGAGTATATGATATGATTCTATGAAATGAAAAGGCAAAGAACATTTTATTTTCTATTTTTAGCTTCCTACACCAAACAGAAATTCTGTAATTCTTTAGAAAATCAGAAAACACAAATACATCCCTGTTTTTCATGGCTGACATTTTCTATGCAAGGACTAGGGACCTTTAGAGTAAGTACTTCTAAGAATGTGCTCCTGACAACTTGCACGTTAATACTGATTGAACAGTTCCTATAGGCAGCAAAAGTCCTCAAGTGTTTTCCTCCAGAAAGAAATTACAGAGCTCTATAGGAAACAAAGAAAACCGCAGACATTGTATTTAGCTGATCTCTGCATCACAGTTTCATCTCTAGGGTGTTACTGCCATCACGTCTATAATAAGAGATTTCGCGTGAAATTCTGGAAGTCAAATAACGTTCCACCTATCGATGCATCTAATACAAATTCGTATTAAGAGGCTATCTTTCCCTACGTATATTAATGCTGAACATTTATCTGCTGAAAGAAGCAGATAAATCAAAAAACACTGCAGTTTGTAAAAGAGCACTGCTTGGGAAATAACCTTTTGAGCCACTGGAAAAATTCTGAGTTCAATCAACTTTATTTCCAGTACAAAAGCAATTAGATTTTTCCCATCAGAAATCAGATGAAGAAGTAAATTAAGATTTGCCAGTGATGGGAATTCTTAACTTGTGGCATAAATAGAATTTCCTTATTATTTTCGGCTATGGCCATCTATGTAAGCCTCCAGTCCAAACACAATTCGTGAGAGAAAAAGATGTATTACAGAGCTATCATAGCTACCTACATTTAAATTGAATTTTCCCCCTTCTTTTTAAGCAAAAGCTACTTTAATTAAACTTAAAACAACAAACAATCAACCCACAAGAACCAACGGACTTGGCTGCTGTTCCATTCACCCAAGACTGTACTGAGAAATCCGATTTAAACAAACCCCAAACCATTTGCATCCCTTTTAGCCTCAGAAGGCTACAGCTATTTTTGTGTGTGCATCAGCCATTCCCGAGAAATCAAAACACAGATAAAAATGCAACTTTTTAAGTGGTTCTTGTATGCTCAAGGAAACCATTTTATAAAGCATAATATTAATTAAAATTAAATAAATTGAAAATAATTCTGCTTGTTATAATGCATCTGGAGCATCACTAGTGGCTCCTGTAGCAATAGCCTCAGCAACAAACCAGTTCAAAACCTTTTCTTTCTTTTTTCCTTAAATAATGGGCATTTTTCTGAAAGGTTTTATCTTTTGACTTCCGGGATTGATTTAAAACACTCTTTACAGGAAACGGCCTGAGAGTGTCCGTAACAGGGAGATCGCCTCGTGGTCTCCTGCAGCAGCTACGGTACATCAGCTTAGAACGAGGGACCGAGTCTCCTTTTCCTAACGGCAAATACGACTCACGCACTACGAGAAATACTCTTTTCTTTCCCAAGTATAGCTCTAACTGTCTGATGAAATCTTACTGAGGACAACTTCTCACTTTGACTCATACACCATGAACTTTCTTCTTTTCTCTCTCTGTGATTTAATCTGAATTGTTTTAAGGTTAACGGGAAGATTAATTCACAATAAATCCACGATGCAAGAAAAAGAAAGAGGGTGGGAACTATAGTTTGGAAAGACCTCTGCAATGACAACTAACTCCTGCCCTGCTTCCTCTCCTTCACTCCCTTGCTGATCCAGGAATAAATCTGCCCAACAGAGGAGGGGGGGAAAAAGAGAAGATGAATTAGATAAGACCACAGATGAGAAAAATTAAGACAGGGAATAATATCCGAATACAATATTGGCTACCTAAAGTCTCATCCAAGACCGTTTCTTAATTAGCGTTTAGAAAATATTTGAAAAGCAAGGCTGCTGGACTGAAACGGTCTCTTGCAGATATAGCATGCTGCTCTCATTTATCCATGGATCATTCTTGTTGACTACTTCTTGGCAGCTGAAAATATATTCAGACTGTCTGAAGACAGGTTCTAAAATTTTAGATTCCCTCTGTCAACAGCTAGGTGATCATCTCATCTGCAATACCTAGTGGATCAGCTAACCTTTCTTTTCTGCTTTACTGCCAATGATATTTTCTTGATGGGTATTCCAGGTACTACAGACATCGGTATCTAGGCTGTAAACCTGGGTCCCTAAATCAGCAAAGCACTGTTTCAATCATCTCGCTATGGCACAAGGTGAATCCGTTCGATAGAGGAAAAAAAAGCAAGGACAGCAGATGGAATAAATAAAGGATTTCTTCTGGCCAGAAACCAGATACGGTTGCTTGAAATTAAATACTGCCATGCAAAAGACTAATCGGGGCATCCCTACTTCTTCTCAATGGCATGGCTAAGAACTAAGCAAAAAGCAGAGCACTGGGGGAGCACAGAGCAAGAACCAGACTCCTTCCCACAACTGGGAGAAGAAACCCTTGATCGCCTCCCATACACGCAGCAGGTAACCCCCAAAGGAGATAAGTCCAACCATCTGCCCTCAGAATCCAGGTTTTGGTTCCTCCTTCTGCAGCATTACCTCCTGTAGGCTCAAGGGTCCCCAACAAGAGCCAAGAGTTTTACGGAAAGCGGCTGTTGCCCCAAGTCCTGGTACAGAGAGAGAAGTTCTCCCTCGGGGCACGGCCGTGGAAAACTTGGGGAGCGTTTAACTCCAAAGCCCTCGCGTGGGGCTCTGCGCCGCGCGGGGAGCCGGCGCAGCCCAGAGCGCGGGGCAACGAGAGGGCAGGAGCTGACAGGCGCTGCACCCACCGCAGCTTTCGCGGGCCTGCGGCACACAAATACTCCTTTTTAAAATAGCTACAATTTAAAAGGTCATGTTGTAAAGTCATTCGATTAAAATAGTAATAAAAGAGTAAACATTAACTCACAATTTTTCCTTAGGTCCTTCTTATTTCCACTTGGTATCATTTCTCCCAGACTAAGTTGCACCTTATGAATCTGCAAGTTTATCTTGATTAAAAATCTTTAACTTCTCAGTTTTCAATGCAAGAAAACTAATGTCCTTCCATTCAAAAATGCCTGCTCCTTGCTCTCGTAACTCCCCCGGTATCTTGATTGCAGCAATTACATATTATCCATGGTATTTGTCACTACTGAGACAAAAGTACCCTGAAACACGGGGTAAAACTGTCACAATAAAGGAAATGAACTTTTTCACGCTTTAATGACTGCTAGCTTTTACACTATGCAAAGACGACAACAGATAACTCCTAGTACAGCCTGGTAAACATTAGCTGGTGGGCTCTTGCAAACATTCCGGATAGTCGTGACTGCTTAAGGTTCAATCCTTATTACTCAATAAGGTTTTCAGAAAATGCAAGCAATAAACACTTTCTTAAAAAAGAAACTGAGATAAACCCATACACAAAAACCCCACCGGGCAGATCAGGGAGAGCTGTAAATTTGGCCCTGCTCCACGTGAATTAATGCAAAGGCATCGATTTGTTCTAGGTTAATGATAAGGACTCTTTGTTTAATTTTAGGAAAAGAACTTTCATCTTCTGATTGGCAACCAGAGCTATATCTGACACAACCAGAAAGCCAAAGTTTGGTTTGCCGGTGACTAATCATAGCCAATCCCTCTCCGTAGGATGAGAGAAGGGCAAACAAGCCTGGAACGGTCAACAGCAGTTTCTGAAAATGAAACGTAACTTCTGTCTGCGCGTCCCCGGCCACCGACCCGCCCCAGGCCGGCCCCGCCGGGCCGGCGATGGGGAGAGGCAACCTTGTAGGCCTCAGGGGGTTTGGTGACAAGTTTGCCAATGGTTTGAAAACAGTATTGGAGATGGTTTTCCAGCTCATCTGAAAGGTGAAACTCAGATCAACTCCAGGGACCATCTAGATCCTGACCATCTAGATCACAGGCTTTTTTCCTAGCAACAGGAAGTACAAAAAGAAGAGAAATTCAAATAAAAACACAGCAATACTGTCAAAAAGACAGCAGCAAGATAAGGGAGATGAAACAACAAATTGCTTGTTGTGTTCTTGGTCCTTATCTCGGAGAAATCCTGGAAGATAATGAATGTCCGCTACAAGTGCCACAGCATCCGAGTGCTGGCAAAGCAGCTCCCTTCGCCCTCGGTCCTATAGAGCGTGGATACAACTGTTTAATCATCTTTATTGGCCCGAAATAGTATGTCTAAGCAGTAACTGTAATATTTGGCACTTAGTTCTCTGTATTCAAAGAGTTAAGCTATGTCCTATAAAGATAAAAATCTCCACTTTTATTATTTTGTAAGGCTGCCTAACAAATGAGGATCCAGCTGTAATTGTAACATTCCAAGCTCCGAAAGCGCCAAGTTTTACTAACTATAATTTAACTGGTCCAGTTGATGCAGTCCAAATTCTTGTTTGGATAATCAGCCTTTGTTTAAATATGTATGAAAAAAAAAAAAAAGCATAGGCCAGCATTAGCCCCTAGGCATGTCATGTGAGCTTATTACCCTGAAGCTTGCAGTAGCAGACACTCATGCACAAGAGGAGGATTATTTTGCTAGTATTACTGTTACGGTAACATATAATCAGACCTTCTCCCCCCAGCTCCCACCCTTTTTCTTCTCTCTTTTTTTTTTTTTTTTTTCCTTTCTCCTCCACAATTCACAAGTCTTCTTTCCAAGTTCAAATAAAGTTTAAAGGTGAAAAGGTCAAGAAAGTTTCATGACTGGCTGTTGAAAGAGGGAGAAATAACCAGGGTCTCCAAGTTTGCATATACTAAAAGCTCAACAATTTTGTATTTTGCTGCAATTCATAACTGTACAAATCCCTTTTGTTGGGTCTGTTTGGACTGAAATTAAACACTTGTTAATAATTTATAACTTAATATAATTAGAAAATAATAATAACTGTCAAGCAACTACATTCATTACATAAAGCAACTTGAGTGGCTCATTAGCTTATTTGTCAAAGCAACAATTTCTATATATTTTAGCTTATTTCTACTGGGAAGAGCGGTTAAAGAGCCACCCAGCTTGCTTGGAAATCATTTCTCCACCATCTGGGAGCAATTCCCAAATTGCTGCACCTCACCCACATCCAAGCGATGCTGGCTCATTTTAAAAGCAGCTTAAGCCTGACTTCAGGAGGTGCCTTAACAGAACGGGAGGAGGGATGGCCAGCGCATTACTGCTCCACAGGCAAACCCCGCGTCCCACAGCAACACGCTGCACGTCATTAGCTCTCCATTTTACATCCGAATGAGAGCGGATCAGTGTTCGGCCAACAAACTGACCGTCAAAATGAGTCACTTAAGAAACAGAAAATTCTTAATTCTTTATATACGCTGGTAAGGGACGCTAGCTCAGTAACGCGTGAGGGCCTGACGATTCAGAAGGTGCTGCTTTCCCCATAGCTTAACACGAACAGAAGAAATACTCTGGTTTTTTTCTGAGGAGTAAAATTGATTTCTAAAATGTCAGCGGCCTTGGTTCTTTTGGAAAGCAGAGGGCGGCTGCCTGTGCTGGGCAGTTTGGGTACTTACATTCGACAGAAATCAAAGTATTAAAATCTTTTCCAAATACATACAGTTCCCCTAAGTCATTAATACTGTTGCAAGAAATCTACTACGTTGAAGTGGAACAAAGCAAACACAACTACGTACATTGAGCCAGAACCTCAACTGATTAAAATCTATGTAATCTCACTTCAATCGTGTCAATATTCCTCAGCCAGAGTATCTAGTCCATTCCAGATAAAAATAACCATATAAATGTTCATTATAACTGATAAACTAACAGCTGTGATCCTCTGACATCAAAGATCACCAAGCACCAGACAGACGATCTTTTTTATCACTTTTCTCTCCTTACGAGTACCTATCCCAATTCTATTTTTGTTGCGTATTCATTTACGACATTAGAAAATGTCAAATTTAAGTATACAAAGCAAGGAAGTCCAGATTAAACAATTAGTCTCTGCTCTCAGCTCAGCCAGTCTGCCCAGATCCTGAGCTAGTGTAAACTGATTTGAAGTCAGTGGTGCCAGAACAACTTGCATTAGTCAGGGATCTGCTCTTGTTTTCATCTCTTTATCTGATATCATTTCTAATTTACTTACTGAATAAATCTCTTGCCTCTTCATTCCTTTCAACTCCTCCTCCTCCTCTTGATTTTGTTTCTTCTGTCCCATAGCCTGCAAACTGAACACATCTATTCGCAGAGAACCATCTTCCCCCCGCCCAGCAGCTCCCTGCATCGCCTCTTCTTCTCGCACCCAGTTCTTCCCCTCCTAACCCTGCCCTGTTTTGTTGCCATGCTTTGCTTCTATTTATTATCCCTCTTTCTGTAATATTGCAAGGAAGAAGGGAAGGGCTTCAAATATTGCACTTTATTTAACAACCACAACAGTTGCCAGAATATTGTTTAGTCCATGTTGAAGCTGGAGAGCTACCCAGCTTCCTCAGGTACAAATAGGCTGTGGGGTCCTTTAAAGTGACCATGTAAAAGAGAAATGTTTGGGTTTTTCTTTTTTTTTTAAATAAAAGCCTCCCATGCTTCTCTCAGAAATCAAATGGTGCCTACAGAGGAACCAGAAGATGATGTCATTCTGGCTAATTGGAGTAGGTCCTTATAATTAATCTTTTTTTAATTCTTGAATCATTAGTTAAATGTGAAAGGTTTTCCTTTTTTTTAAGTGAATCTTCTAAGACACATGGAGAAGAGATACGAATCGATAACATTGATCTATAACATATTTTTACCTGAGAAAGGATTACAGGGTTGGATCCTAACATTATATACCTAAAACCATTTCTTGTTCCACTGCCTTTGTAGTTCCAAAAAAAAAAAAAAAAAGGACATTTTGGAGACATAGGCCTTTATCCTCTTAAGTGCTGTGGATTCCATGCCAATCTCCCAATATAAAGCAGACTTCAGGCTTATACCGATGAGAAATGGTCTCGGAAAGATGAGATTTTCCACCACAAAATAAAACCCTTGCGTGGTGAACCATACCAGCTTCAGCACTACCTTCCTCCTAAGTGCTTGTTCGACACGGAGAAACACACCCAGCCCATCTCCGCTCTTCCCAAATGGAAGCGGTTTTACCATTCCCAGCCAGTTTTTCCAGGTGTAAAATTTCCAGAATTGTCACATGTACCTGAAAATCTGTAGATTTCTCTATTTTTTTTTTTTCTTATTCTGTACCATTTTGCAATACAGAAAATGGCACACATTGCTCTTAACATTAGTGTACAAAACTCGTTCTCAGCCGTGATGTAATATAGATAAAACCAGTATAAGTGACATATGATGAACGTACCTGGATGAATTCTTTTAAATCAGCAAGATATTTTTCAGAGTCGCCCATCAAAGATGTGCACCTCTAATAGGAATAGCCTATTACAGGGCATATTATAAAAATATTTAGCGTATTATAGAGCATATTATAAAAACATTAATTTTGCTAATTATCTAGCAGCTCAACAAAGATGAGAGGAAACTTTCTTAAACTACCCATTTGGTAGAAAGGTATTTTATCAATCATCCCCATATTAGAAAACACAGATTTTCAGGATATTTCAAAATCCGTTGCCAGTAATAAAATAGGACATGCAAGGAAAGGAGAGAAATACAGACTTAATACAATGTAACTGCTGAGGATTAAATTTTAACACCACCAAAGCCACACAAAAAAGAATGAATTCAAGAGTCAGAAGATTAAAACTGCATGTAGTCAGCTCGGGATTGGTATGCTACAGATGGAAACTTTCTTGACAACACGCAGTTTAAATTCTGGTTAGGATATGCTATGATTAAATGCTCCTACAATTTCTGAGTGCATCGCTTTTTTCCTACCGGCTACTGTAATACAAAAGACATCTCTTGCAAACATATAACTAGTAAAAAAAGTGCAAGTAAAAGCCATTTAGATTTCCAGCAAAGACATAAAAGCAAAACAGCTAATGGACAGCCAGGGTAGTCAAATCATTTCTGCAAAATCCATTAGTTACTAAAAGTTCTGGAGGGCTCAGTTTTTACAGTAAAACCTGTAAAAACTCAGTATCCAGTTTCTCTATTGGGACACTGAGGTGTGAAGATCCAAATGATGCTGGAACTGAACTTGTATATTTGAACCTTTTGAACTCCATCTGCCCTTCATAAATTACTTTACCACTAGCTTCAACACGTTTCTAACCTACCGTGCTAGAAAAATAAGGAATCATTAAAACAACCCAAAACGCGACTAACTTTATAACACTTGCAGTGGAATTTGTCTTTGTTCAAAAGACGCGCGCCTATAACAGCACTGCGGGATGAGAAAAACCTTCCAGATAGTCCAGTGGAAATAACATCTGTCTGCATGGTACTGAAAACAAAGCAGCGGACCCCCCTCCCCAAGCTCCGAACCATTTAAAGTAAATGAAAATTGCACTGTACAGAAACAGACAGTTGCTCCTTTCCATCTGGAAACGCTGTCAAGTGGCAGCAAATTCCACAAAATTCCCAACCGATACGAGAACTTAATTTTGCATCTCGCACAATCAACGCAAGCTAGCAGCAGCCCTCTGCTCAACAGCCCGTCAGGAGGAAAACATTTCGATTTTGCTTCCACCAGAAGTACAAGGAGGTGACGAAACAGAGGCACGGAAGCAGCGCTGAGAACGCGGTGGCACTTGGAGAGCTGTTTGGCCAAGCCTTTCAGCCTTCCCCTCCGTCCTGCAGGACGCGGCTGCCACGCAGCAGGGGTAGCAGCCAGCAGCAGAAAGCACTGCACAAACCCCGCTTTGCAAGGTTACGTCCCTGCCTGGTACAAAGCGTGAAAATTAGAGCGCTCGCGTTTACAACAACGGAACGGTTAATTGCACGTTTTAAAATAAAAACTTGAAACAGCCCTAAGTTTCCTACAGCCACGTCCTACCCCGCGTGTGCCAGGGCACAGAAGGGCAGTGCCATCCCTCTGGCTCCTGGCGAACCCCCGTCGCAGCCGGGCAGCAGAGTGCCTAGCAGAAATACTCGAGTGCGGCGAGGAATCCGAGCATCACTTGCCTCCAATCCCACGGTCCCACGTTTCCGGCGCCTAGGAGATACGGTTGCACCTTTAGGTATGAAGGGCAACGCTTGCTTCGCTACTGGGAAGCAGAGCAACTTCTGGGCGCAGCGTGTGCGGCCCCAGCCGTGGATGTGCCGCCTCATCGGAGACGGCTCCAGGCAGCGGCGAGGGCCACACGGGGATCCTGCAGGATCCACTCGGGCACGGAGGACCCATCCGTGTCTCTGTGTGGGTGCCCATGACTTCTGGAGCTTCTCAGGCCCTCGGGGATCTGCTTCCCTCCCCTCTGCACAAGGTGGATTGTGGATATTGGCGGGTCTGGCTGCTAACCTAAAACCTGGTGCTGGGTATTTTACTAGCATGTGAGAAGCAAACCTTCCCCTACAGAATTTAGTCTTTTTTTTTTTTTTTTTTCTTTTAGAGGCATCGTCATCTTGACCCAGAACTCTGGGTTTGAACCTTGATTTGTGCAAAGGATAATACTCTTGCCATCCCCTCTGCAATTCCAAAATCAAAAGCCCCATCAAAAGCGGTGCGGTCAAATAAGCCCTTGCACTTCTGCTAATTTTTCCCGCAACAGCTCGTCCGCGTTCGGTGTTACGCGGCCCCGGGGACGCGCTGCTCTGAACGGACGCGACTTCGCAACGCAGCGGCAGGGGAGGGTTATCATCTTCCCGCATCCACAGAGAAACAAAGAGGAAAGAGATTCACGCTTCCTCTACAGGAGGGGTTGAAATAGTTCAGATTTGCAAAATTAACCCAACTTCAAGACAATGCCCATTAAAGATTCTTAATTAATTTTAAGCTGCCTTAAACTGAAAGAAGAGATCCCAGAGGAAGGCTGGGGAAGACCAAAGAAGGGAACCCCGGTAAGATGGCAGCCCGGCTGCCTAAACACAATGTTAACTTCTTTCTGTTGGACATAACACGTGCAGCGAGCAGATTTCTCACCGTTATTTTTTGGACCGTCAGCGTGTTTACAGACAGCCAATCGTTGGGATTTAGGAGAAAAACTAAGACTTTATTTGAAGTCCGGGAAGAACGGAAGGGCTGGTTCACAAACGAGACAGCGCGTTGTCAGAAGCAAACCAGTCTGCAACGGAGACGCTGCTTTCTCCTACACCTTTCCTGCCTGCAGAGAGAGCTCAGCCTTCAGAGCTGCCGGCCAACGCCCGCGCAGGAACTCTTCAGCGCTCGTCCCGCTTCCGTAAGGACTTTCTCTGGGTTCAGGAAAGTCACCTACTTTTCTGTCTCAGATTTGTCACTTAAAAATGAGGAAAACTGCCCAGCTTCCTCTCTCGGAGGAAGGCTATGAGAAATAATTAACGCCTGCATGTGCTTTCAAGAGGTCAACTAGTATAAAAATACTGCTTTTCTCTTTGGATTAAAATGTTATCGTATTGTATCTGGACGCTGTATTTCAAGGTCTCTTTAAAATCAACTTGCTAAGCAGCAAAGGGACACAGCAGCTCCCATTTACAGGTCACCTCAGGTCTCCTGAGCCAACCATGCCCCGGGGTTTTAGTGAAACTCAGGAATTCCAAAAGCAAAGCACATTGCCCTTAGTACATAAAATGCTTCTGATTCACAGAATGACACAAATGTACAAGAAAAAAGGATGTCTGATTATTTTTTGTAACGGATGGCTTTTAGATGGATGGAATACGCTTACGCATTTCTTAAGCCACCAAACAGCAAGTGGTTTTTAACAATGGGCTTGTGTGAAGTGCTACTTGCTTATCAAAAAGACTCAGAAAAAGTATTTCAGGGGTTGAACTCTCACTGCGTTTTAAGTCCTGAGCAAAGAATAAGATGCTGTAGCTGCAAAAGTGTGTGCTCCTCCGTATTGTGGGAAGGCAGCCTGTCCAAACTGCCCGTGCTCCGAGACACCACGCTACCACAACTTGTTAATACTTCAGATTAATAAAAGTCGTATGAAATTATTTGACATTTAGAAACAAAATGAAGAAAAAAGGAAAATGACAAAACTTTGTGAGCGATGTAGTTTTCCCACAGAAGTCCATGTCGCAGTTTGCCTGTTTAAGCAATAAGGAATAAGACGCACGCAGCCTGGGCACAGTTAAACGTGTACTTGCAATTCATGAAGTTACTACCGCCATTAATTACGACTCCTAATGAGAGCTGATAACTGACAACGTGAACAGTCCTAGCCATACGAATGAACACAGGCGTTCAAAGAAACGATCGCTGAAGATCGTGTAAGTTAACCTCTTTTGCTTCCCACTTGCATGAAGAAAGTTGCGTGGTTTTGCATTCCCACTCCCCAGCACAGCCTGGCTTTCTTTTCCTCGCTTCCCAGCTCAGAAATGAGCCATGTATCATTTCTAGACTTCCGAGGTTTGGTAGAGCACTTTCTGAGGAGCACTTTGGAAAATGGTACCACGTTTCAAGCCAGAGGGACGCAGGTATAAGCCTTTAAAAAAAAAAAAAAAAAAAAAAAAAAAAGAGGCCAACAACCAGAGTGTTCATCTATAATTTTTGTTTAAATGTATTACCGACATAGCCTAGAGTGTTTCAAGTAATGGAAGAATCTCACTATCGTGCATGGGATCTACAGTCATTGCATCTCCTAAGCTAGAAAGGACTTAAATTTCTGTCGTTAAACAAACAGTAGACAAGGAACCAAACCCAAATCACAGCAACAACCCCCTCGCCGACCCCAAACCCACAGAATTTATCTATGTCAGAAAGCAAAGGTATGCACATCCAAGTTTTCATCCCTTGGAGCTCATTGGTTTTGGAATCACAAGCAGCGTCGACAGGCAAACGACCTTAACTAAGAACTACGAGTTCATCTGTTGGGTACCTTACAAAATAGCAGAGATCGGTCCTGCCTGATGCAAACCTTAAGTCATAAGGATAACATTACATAACGTGCAACAAAACGTTCATTTACAAGAAGGCAAATCTAATGCTTATTTTCTCGGAGGCCTGGTGATACTCTAGAACAGGTTATACACACAACAAGGTGGCATAAATGAGTTCAATATTTTTAAAAACATTTTTGTATGTTATGCCATTTTGTTTTATATTTTGTTTCGCTAGTTGTTAATCTTTGAGACAAGAAAAAACATGCTGCTGGTGAAGTACTAAATCACACCAAAAGAGCTAAGGTTTTTAGATGAAACAAGAAGCTGATTACACGCACACCGAGTATACCAGTCACTAAGCGTTTCTGGATTGTAGGGATAAGATACTCTCTTTGCTTATTACTGCCTTCTTGATCCAAAGAGATTTAAGCAACTGTTTTCAATTAGATGTTTTTAAGCTAGTAAAACTACATCCATAAAGACATATTTATAGAACAACTTAAATCTAGAAGAATTAAAACGACTACAAAACTGATGAATTCCATTCCCTCACCCCCCCCCGAATCATTTACTGACCATTAACGAGCAAAAAGCACTGCAATTTTAAGAATTAATCCACTGTCGCAAAATTAAATCAGATACACTAGGAGGGATAATGACAAACTGGTGGCTCCAGCGTTGTCAGTTTGCGGGTGATACAAGTTCAAGTCGTCTGTGCTAGCGGCCGCTCTGTTGGAACCAACACGAAGAGGAAAGATAACATTACGAGTGCAGCAGCACCAACTGAATCAATTCTGTCACTGAGGATGCAGACTCGTAATAAGTAGCACAGGGTAAATATTGCATTTTAGAAATGGTCTGACTAGTTCCAAGACCTCAGCATGTGGAAATAAAGGAAGACACAGTAATGAAAGTAAATGAAAGAGAGGATACTAATTTCCCTCTAAAGTCCTGAGCACAAGAGCCCAGCAGTGTGGCTTTGCTACACATGACTGCTTTCATCCCCGTTAACCTATGACGAATATTCTGAGATTTACAGGAACAAAACTGAGCTTTGATAGTTTTCATCCGACAGTTTTTTTTAAACAAAATTTGCCTAAAAACTCTGCAGCATGTGACTACAAATATTTGCAAGATGAGTCACCTTCTCTCCAGTCACCGAAGGATATGCAGCAACGGCAGAGGCTTCCCCACGAGCCTGCTCAGACGGCCGGAGCCACCAGCAGGCACACCCTCTCCTCCGTCAAAGCCAGAGCATCGTTAATCAAATATCTCCTAACTTCTATATTCTATACCTGACTGCCCCAGGGCTAGCTCTAGTTGGAGGCAAAATAACCGGTAAGGAAAGTGCCACAGCCACGGAGGGGCTTCGGCCCCGCCACCTCCTGCCGCAAAACCCGGCTGAAGAAGCTCGAGCCCGCCTGGCATCCTAAATTTCAGCTTCCCTACGCTTTTCTACAAGCCCAATTTGTTCCTACCTAAGCACGTCGTCATGAAAACTCTTAAAAGTCGCTGCACTGTTAATGTGCTTTAAGATTCAAATACAGCATGTAAACATACATATTTTATACATTTAATACCCTTCAGCCTCAGGCCATAAACACAAACGGATATCACAAAGCACGAACCAGTGTCTCAGCACCAGAGGGGATGGGTGCTGCGCCCGGGACAGCCCCAGACCCCGCAGCCGCCCTGCGCTGCACCGCGGGTGCAGGAGATGCTCCGGGTCAGCACGTGAATCTCACAGCCGATGCACGAGCCCTCGCGGGGAAGCACGGGAGAGATCTTCTGTTCTGTTTTTTTTTTTTTTTCAATTAAGACCCCGCAGCTTACATTTGCTTCACGTGCTGAAGAAGCACATGCTATGTAAGGAAATTTTAGAAATTATTTTAGGTGAATTAACCTATAGAGTTACACACAGGGTCTAGTTTTAGGGAAACTCGTCAACCCTGAAGCACGGAAGCACTCTTTAATGGCTATGCAGTACCTTGCCTGTCCCCAGACATGCAAGATAAAAATATATTTGTTTTACATCTGCATTCTGCCCATCCTGACAGAGCGACAGTAACCAGGAACGGGCAGCTGAAATCTTCTGCTGAGCCTCGGACAGCAGTGCCGGCCGGTGGCCCTCTGCCACGGCCTCTCGATCTCCGAGAAAAAGGGCAAAGCTGGGTACGAGCGCTTGGGGGAACCTGAGGTACCCTCCCTCTTCATGAGCTAAATGGAAATAAAGGAAAGGAAATAGAAAGAATTCAAGTAGTGACATAACCTGTGCCATCGTACACTGTTTTCTGTTCTATGCTGTTAAAGAAGCGGAAAGCCGTAGCGACGCAGTCATCCTTTAAATCTCTCTGTATGGATCTTGCTACGGTCCAAACCTGCTCGGAGAGGCGGATCCTTACCTGCTTACTGAAATCACGTAACGCACCCGGATAAAGACGCGTAACTACGTCAGATTCGCCCTGTTGAATGAACGTGGCTCCGATTTCTAATTGGTTTTGACCTTGTTTACAACATGTTAAGAAACAAGATTAAAAATATTACATTTTTGTTAATGGGAAACTCAGTAATAACAAGGCTAGTCAATGCCTTTTATTCACACAAGCGTCCTTCTGCATGGTAAAGGATGGCTCCTGTAAGAAGTTCTAACAGGATAAAACCAAAAGCAAAGTTTTATACAATTATATCCAAATTGGCAGAGCAAAACTATGAAATAGAAGTGAACATAAAAGCAAGTGAAATAACATCAACAGCGAAGCAGTAAACAATTTTGCCTAAGGCGCAACACTAACGCAAGACTAACTCCAAAGCATCAACAGAACCAACCAAGGTGACAAGCAATATGCATAACAACAAACTTAAACCAGCACTCGCTCCCTTTTCTTCCCTTAATCAAGATCAAACCCAACAGAAAGGGCCAACACACAGCAGCAGCATCTCAGAATCACAGAATCGTATTGGTTGGAAAAGACCTTTTAAGATCATCGAGTCCAACCATAAACCTAACACTGCCAAGCCCACCACTACACCATGTCCCTAAGCACCTCATCCAAACGTCCTTTAAATACCTCCAGGGATGGCGACTCAACCCCTTCCCTGGGCAGCCTGTTCCAGTGCTTGATAACCCTTTCAGTGACGTAAAATTTCCTAATATCGAGTCTAAACCTCCCCTGGCGCAACTTGAGGCCATTTCCTCTCGTCCTATCACTTGTTACCTGGGAGAAGAGACCGACCCCACCTCTCTACCCCCTCCTTTCAGGCAGTTGTGGAGAGCGATGAGGTCTCCCCTCAGCCTCCTTTTCTCCAGCTGAACAACCCCAGGTCCCTCAGCCGCTCCCCATCAGCCTTGTGCTCCAGACCCTTCCCCAGCTCCGTTGCCCTTCTCTGGACACGCTCCAGCCCCTCAATGTCTCTCTGGGAGTGAGGGGCCCAAAACCGAACACAGCATTCGAGGTACAGCCTCACCAGTGCCCAGTACAGGGGCACGATCGCTTCTCGAAGCGCACCACGGCTGCGGGACGAGCCGCTTGCTCTCGCAGGACGAGCGGTGGGAAGGGAAGGAGAAGCGCAGAGGGATAAGCACGCTCGGCTCTCGCTCGCAGCTCTGAAGCTGGTGACACGCCAGGTACGCCAAGCCTCTAGAAGACGACCGTCTCGGGTCGTAAACAAGCAGCTGTGCATGCATCTAACCCCGGGGTGCTAGAAGCCGCGTAGATACATAATGTCTGCAGTGTAGAAACTTCACGTGAGCTTCACCTATAGCGGATTATAAAGCTCTCCCACTTAAAGCGTGCTGTCAAACAAATATTGCTAATTCTGTAATTCCAAATACGAGGTTAGTACATCTTAGAAATTTCTGTTTTGATAATAGCTTCTGGAATTTAAAACAGATAATCCCCAAGCAAGTTCTGGTCTTGCTCATAAAACGCTTTAAACTTTTTTTTTTTTTTTTTCATTTTATACATTGAACAATGTATATAAACTAGATTACAGCATTTTGGCTACAAGTTTCTTCAAATAAACTAGGCTGAGACGTTACGTTAAAGGAAGTCCACCACATCAGAAGCATTATTCTGCCCCCCCCCCCCCCCTTTTTTTTTCCTAATTATAATTTATAATGAACCTCTTCCCCAGTAAGCTGACTCAGGGAAAAATCACTCTGAAAGGCATCAGCTACCAATGAATTATTTTTATTAATTAAGTTAGAGAAACAAAAACCACAGTGGTTTTCAGTGCTGCAACTCACAGCAGAACCCACAAGCTCGAAGGCAGAAAGACGTGTGAAAGCCAGAGCTCTGCTCGGAACGGTTCTCCCTTTACCGAGGGGCTGGAACGCCATGAGCAAGGGCTTTTTCCCTCTCCCTTAACCTAAGGGTTTGGTCCTTTGAACAGCTGCTTTGGACTTCATAAACCACCACAAAAGCCACTGCCTTTACTGCATTAAAAACTGAAATAATGGGTATTAAGCAGAAGTAGCTTTTATAATACACTGATATTTAAGTAGTTCAGCTTGTGATCGGGTTTGTTGAAAGCAGAGTAGATAGAAGAATAGAGTTAAGAAAAGCATTTAATCTTGACAAGTTTCAAAGACCTTGAGACTTTCCTTTTAAGTTTTAGCAGCCAAGAGATTCGAGTTTTACTTTTCACTTCGGATTTTAGACCAAGGGCATTGAGGAGAATCTCTGGATTTAGCACATTTGTGCGTTTCCCCGCAATAACCGGCTGCGACGGCTCCCACCGCACGAACCCCCACGCACCGGGCTGCTCCGCAGGACACGCTCGCAGCCCCGGGAAATCACGCCAAGCAAGATGGGGTTTCGCTGCTGGGGATTTCTTCCTTTAAACATGCAGTAGATGGAGCAATTCATAAGATTTTCAATAAAACTTTGGGATTCTCTTATTTAAGCCAGAATCCTCTTTGAACAGCGATACTTTATATAATGATCCCTATTTATAGCCTGCCTCTTCCTTTGGCCGTTCGCTCCTCTTCTGCTTGCCCACTCGCCGGTTTAGCTATTTTATCCCATCTCACACGCCTTTTATGGAAAGAACCGAAATACCTTAAATTTGCACACGCAGTGAAAAGGAGGCTTATTCACACAGTTAGGACATGCCTTTTCACGCAATGCTGGTTACTGGAAAGTTTAACTTTTGTTAAAGAGGATAGAAATAAAACAAAACAGGAAAGTGGGTATTTTTCTTACTTATTTCAAGTGTACATATTGTGGGTAATTTTTTTTTCCCCTGTGACACAGAATAGATACTCTTCTGGGGGACTGTAATATCCCTCAGCGTGTTTTCCAGCAAGAATGCAAAAAGAAACACTTTTTCTGAAGAAGTCATGGAAACTGGTAAATTGAAGACACAAGCCCTCATTGAAAACCTGTAATTTTTAAATTAAATTTACATGTCAGTGGATCTTTTGAGCTTCGTCTGTATGTTTTTTATAACGTACGTTTCTAGTGCTTTTTCCCATGGGTATTCTGCACTATTTCTAAACTGGGATTACTCAAGTTGAAGTGTGATAAAGGGCACATTATAGTTATATTAAGCAAAACGGGGAGGAGAAAGCTTTTGCATAGTGCAAAGAAAGCTGCGCTCACAGCCTCATTTCTGGTAACAAGCAGAGCAAAGCAACCAGTCAGCTAGAAACTGCTGCTATCAAATTAATGCTTTGTCTTGAGAAATAGTGATTTATTTTATCCCTTTTTTTTGTTTGTTTTCTGCTAAAAAATAAAGGTTGTTTTCTTCAAAATCATTAACTCTCGCTCTGGGGTACCATCGGAAATAAGTTGTGAGCAACAGAACAGAGAAGAACGCTCTGTATCGTACATTAGCGTCAGTCACTTGTACGATTACTCTTCGGACGAGCTGACGGAGAAGAGGGGATTTCTGAACACGGTCTGGGTTACCGTCTCATCGTGCTGCTCTTCCCAGGGGTTTCGCAACCACGTTGTTATTCTTCGCAGCTCACCCAAAAGATGCAGGAACTTGTGCTTAACTTGCACGGTCTCCACCGTGTCCGGCCCAACTAAGAAGTACTTGTCAACAGTGCTGCAGCCGTACAAACAAGCAGCAGCTGGATGAGAAAAGGAGGGCATGTCAGCTCAGAGCGGGAGAAAAGGTTTTTCACGGCAGCTATTTGCAACCCTCCAAGGAGCTGCAGAGGCTGCCCATTAAAACCCTGTTAAAACACTTATGATGTTGTCAGCAGCGGAGAGCTGAAATAGCACAGTGATCACCGAGATGCTATCTGCCTCAAGCAGTTCAGTGGTACTGTCAATAATATGAGCAAGAAGGTACACGATGAGCAACAACCTAATTCCTGCATCAAAATTTCATAAACTCCCTCAGCCGGTAAACACTAGAGATGTGGGCAAACACAGGACGGCCGATAAACCACCCAGAAAAGATGACCTTTGGTCTGAAATCCTTCCCAAAAGCTTGGAACCTTTAAGTTAATTTACACTGTGAAAGCAAAGCAGCGTAATGGCAAGGAGAAAGCAGGAGCAAGGAGGCGACGGCTCTCCCATCAGCGCTCGTAATCTGCGCTTCTGACAAAGCCCAAGGATAAACCGTAACAACGCTTGTAGGTACATACACTTCCAAATACCCCGTACGTATACCTGTAGCTTCTCCCCACTTTCCCCTGCTGTGGTTTTTGAAAGCACTGACTCAGTAGCCATTCCTTGGGGTAGGTTTTGCAAATATAGTCCTACCAGGCAAGAAAATTTGCTACTTCTCCTCCAGGAGAGCTGTGCCTCGTTTGAAAGCAGACCTCCCGATGTGCCAGGGTACTAAAACCGTGAGTAATGATAGCAAAATCATTTACTTCTCTGCTATTCTGTGCTCATGAGTAAGTGCTACTCACAGTGAATAACGGCTGGAGAAACAGGGCCAAGGTGAAGAGTTATTTATAATACAGTAGCCAATGAGTAAGCGCTTAGCTATGAATTTACTGCTCTGGCTACAATTTCATGAGAAAATGAACAGAGCCAGCTTTTGGTTTTTCCTGTTTTAAAAGCTATACACCCACTAAAAACTAGTAAAAATAATTCGGGAAGGATTGGGATAGTTAGTTATAAAGCAACCATGAGAGATCGTGTGCACCTCAGCTAGATGCAAGATAATCAGAGATGCTTTAGTTTCTTAGATACTGTCCTCAGAATTGCTATGGCAGTCGGTGAAACTCCTAGACTCGTCGTCTTAAACCAGTATCAGATGCTTCCCCCTTTTTACGCAATAAATATCCACTGCAGAGAGCCAAAAGCCAGAGCTCGCTGGAAATGAAGCAAAGAATTAGACTGTCATCTGCTCAACAGTCCTGGGTTTAGAGGTCAGAATACCTGTCTACTTTTTAACGTGAAGCGACTGTACTAACTGTCTTACAGAACAAGCTTCTGTCAAGCGTACCTTGGATTTGCAGAAGATCCAGCATGCTTAGGAATAATTTTTAATTGTTTCTATCAGCCCAGAATGAGGCAAAGGTTATTTCTAGAATGCATTACTTTCACCCAAAGCAGTAATAATATATTTAGGCATATAAAAAAGTCTGACCAAGAAAATACCGGGACAACATGATCGAGCTCACCGCTCTTCTGAATTTCCTACACAGAAACGTACCGTCTCCCAAGTACGCCCTGCAGAATAACTGGATATTTTCCAATGCCCACATTACAGGTCATGACTTACTGGTGCAAATTTGGATTCTGCTGAGGACCTGCTTATCGACTGAAGTTCGGATGGCATGACACAGCAAGAGACTTTGGCTTGCCATTGCATATTTGAAGGCTGGTTTATAGAAAAGGACTATGGTTTAGGTCAGCCAGCATTTTACCCCAACAAGGACACATGGCTCAGATTTGTGATGGGAGGGGACACTTGGAAAAACAGAAGCAACGATTCTACAGGACTGCAATTTATTTCTGAATTGTCAACACAGAAGGGATGGCTTCTTATGAAATGTTTCAAACCAGCTGCTAGTTTTACTATCTCTTGTGCTTCCAGTTGGGAGAGTCCAAGGGGTATATTTTCACCTCGACGTACAAAGAGTTATACATGAAGCTAGGCTCTTCCATTTTTCTACGGGGAGTTGGTGTTAGCCGCGTTATTTCAGTGCTGCTGAGCTCGTTGCAACTGGCCTAGCTTTACCTTGGTAGACAAACACTGAACTCGGAGCCACCTGAAAAGCCTAAGTAGGCACTTCTGCAAATCCCAAGTATCTTGTACATTTTTACATGTCTTACGATTTTTAGAAAGCTGTCTTTTCCCCCTCCTTATCTAAAGGCAAGTTAAAACAATTCAGTGTTAGAAAGAAGGAACATAAAGAGTAACGACAGTCTTATTTCCCCCGGTCTCACGAGCCTGAAGTTAAATACCTGCCTTTGTACAACTGTTTCCCTTCTTTTATTAGCTAAATATTGTGGCACCATGCAACTAGAGCACAAAGAATAAAATTACAACAATTTGAGATGAGTGTAACTTTTACAAGAGTCAGATATCCCTAACAACCCAGACAGTCAATAACCCAGCACAAATTAACTCTGGCAAATAATAGGTGTGTTGACCCTAAATTCATGAGGCAATAAAACCTACCAACAACCCCTTGTTCTAAAATACTCAGGCACTTCTCAAAGACAATATAGTTTTTGTTTGTGAGCAAGAAGATCATTAATTAGGAAAGCTTTTAAAAAAGGTTTTAGTATCATTAGCAAAAACTAAGAGGAAAATAAATTAACTTACAACATCTGACACCAAGTTTGAAGAAAAGAAAGGCATTAAAAACCCAAAGCTGTCTAACTGGTACGTGTCCCGAGGACTGCACCCCGTAGACCCACTTCTCCGCAGACCTCCGTAACCACAATAACAAAATTAAATTTCCTCCCTTTCTCATTGCATTTTGAGTTAGAGCCGCGTTGCTGTGAATGCAGATCTGTCGTACGGTGGAGTCACAGCAATGTAATTTGAACCAACTCTGTTCATCTCTTCAATTCCACAACAATGAAAATACGCTTAAAACCACAAAGCAACAATCTGTTCTTCCAGATCTGTTTTCTTTCCGAGAGCTTTTTAACAATAGCAGAGTTCAGGTAAAGTTACTATTCAAAAGCTGTCCTATGGTAGGCTCTGGTGTGAATTCTTATTTCTTGAAGGAAAACACATTTTCTAATTATTTTGAGAGTCCGCTTAAAAATGCAGTATTTTAAAATAACACACCATGAAAAAGTGGCCCAAAATATTTTACGGCTTTGAATAAGATTCTCTCTTCCCTCCCCCTGAACGCTTGCTAAGAGATACCATAATTAGTCTGCCAAAAAATCATTACAAACGAAGGAGTGCCCATGATGAAATTGGCCACCATTTCAACCACGTCAACTACAGAATTATGAAAGATTTATACCTGCCTCATGTTAAAATTATTTGGCTAACGTCGTACAGCACAGCAAAAACCTTGGGCATATTGTTGAGAGGGAGTCAGGAGAGGTTCGGTGCAGAGCTCTCAAAACCAATGGCCAACAAGAGCAGCCTCTGCAAATAAAGTGTTCGTATGGCTATAAAACCACCTGGTGACAGCACACCATTTTCAGGTTTTTTTTCTAGAATGAAAGAAAATAGAGAATTTAAATTTTAAAAAGGAAGTTATACAGAAAGTACAATGAAATATTAACAAGAGATATCAAATTTTGGAAAATAAACTGAGGCAATTAAAATGCACTTGTAACTGCAACTGCTCGGTAAGTCAAAGCCGTGTTCTTAGCTAGATTGCCTAATTTAAGCAGGTGATGTACCTTCCTCTTAGCTTTTGCTTCAAGATTCCCTTCTATGAGAAGTCGAGTAATTAACTTGCCGGCGAAGACATTTTCCTCTTCAATACCTTTACATTTGTGTAAAGCAAAATTATACAAAATGCTGATGCAAGCCCCAAAGGGAAAATGCTCGTGCTGTACAGCACACCCTTGCCGAGACCACCTTAAATCCACCCATTGCCTACCCCTGGCTCCAGATCTGGACGGCTCCGTGATGCACCAGGGCCCAGCGTCTGCCTGCTGGGATGGAGTTTATTCACAGGAAATAGGAAGGAAAAATTCACGCTTAGCTGCTTAATGAGAACTGACATCGCATCTCCAGAGAGAGAGAAACTTTGGATGTCAGGCAGGTTAGCGTAGGGCAAGCAGACGGTCAATAAAATATTCAATAAAGTACTCTGATATGATAGATCTAATATTGTGGAAAAAGCCAGAAGTCCTTTTTTTGATAAGAAAATGAGTTTAAAACGGTGGTTAAAATGGCCTATACAATATTAACCTCCTAAAACTTGAAAACAATTGCGGCTGGTTTTTGAACTTGTTATAAAAGGTGAAAACAAATAAAGGCTCGCGTAGCACAAGATACGCTTCTGCGGACACGCAAAGCAGGTAATTTAGGACAAGTGCACGTACCGTTTTTTACAAAATCTCTCCAAAATAATTTTACACCTAATTTTTAATTATTAAGGAGAAAAAAAAAAAGAAAAAAGAAAAGAAGAAGAATATCTACTGATCCCCTAAACCCCACGATGCTCAGGGAAACAGGCACAAAGCTCCCCTTAGTGTGGATCCCAGGAGAGCGTGTCCTGACCCGAGCGACCCAGGAGCAGCCCCAGGTGCCGGTCCAGCATCAGCACCGGGTCCCAGGGCCGGCTTCCCTCCTCCCAACGGGATCTCACCTGCTGCTCATTTTTCCAAACACGATTCCTACTAGATTTCCTCTCTGAGCAACTTTTTCGTGATAGCTCTTTCATGCCCTGCTGTCAGCAACTTCTTAAATTTCCCCCCCCCCTCACCAGATTGAAGCGGTTGGTAGGAAAACCCTGGAGGGATCAAGAAAGCAACAGGCCATATGCAGTGAGTCCCTGCAATCATTCTAATGAAGCTAAATCTTGGAGTTTACATAAAAGGAAAATTAAATCAAGCACTGGAGTGGATTGGAAAGAAATACACCAGGAGATGGATAAAGTTAATCACGTTTAGTCAAGGCTACTAATACTGACCTACTCAGGCCTGCCTTGGAGATCCTTCGTACTTACTGTAAGTTTTATCTATATGGGATTAGAGATGTGCACAGAGCTGTAGCACCTGCCCTGAATTTCTGCAGTGGTTTACGTTTGCAGACTGCAGGCAAAGTACCACTTCATCCCTGCAGCATCACTGCTAAATATCACAGATGGAAATACAAGAAACCAGGGCTGTATTGTATATGTGTATATGGATCACGACTCAGGGTCTCCCGGAGCCTGGCTCTGTCCTTTAAACCCTGCGAGCAGCAATATGTTTAGTAGATAAGTCGGGGAAAAACGTCACCTCGGTAAAATAACGAGAGCACAATTTTCATTCTCTCAATTCAATGTCCTGGTTTCAGCTGAGATAGAGTTAATTTTCTTTATAGCGGCTGGTATGGGGCTATGTTTTGGATTTGTGCTGAAAACAGGGTTGATAACACAGAGAAGTTTTAGTTGTTGCTGCACTGGTCAAGGACTTTTCAGCTTCCCCTGCTCTGCCAGGTGCAGAAGAAGCTGGGAGGGGACACAGCCAGGACAGTTGATCCAAACTGACCAAAGGGCTATTCCATACCATACGGCATCATGCTCAGTATATAAAGCTGGGGAAGAAGGAGGAAGGGGGACATTCGGAGTGATGGCGTTTGTCTTCCCAAGTCACCGTTACGCGTGATGGAGCCCTGCTTTCCTGGACATGGCTGAACACCTGCCTGCCCAGGGGAAGGAGTGAAGGAATTCCTTGCTTTGCTTGCGTGCGCGGCTTTTGCTTTACCTATTAAACTGTTTTTATCTCAACCCTCAAGTTTTCTTACTTTTGCTCTTCCGATTCTCTCCCCCATCCCACCCCGGGGGAGTGAGCGAGCGGCTGCGTGGTGCTTAGCTGCTGGCTGGGGTTAAACCACGACACATTATATCGTTCCTGTCACTCTTCCCAAGGGCATCTGGGACTGACCGGGAGGCTCTGCCGGGCGGGAGGCTCTGTCCCGAGCAGCCACGTTTCACGGGGCCGTGCCTCACGCTGCAGGGCAAAGAACCCAGCTCCGAGGCGTGCGGGCGGCTCCGCGCAGACCGGCCGACAGGAGCCCGCTGCTCTGTACAGAGCTGGAACTTGCTTCTCTCCTTCTTTCTCTCCTTATAGAAAGATCTTACTTTATCTATACTTTATCTCGTGGCCCAAAACTTAAAATTACTTTTAAGAGAGGAAATGGCACATGAATTCCTGTAGTCATCACATCGATTTTTTTTTTTTTTTTTTTTTTTTAGTTTTATTTCTCACAAAGACCTCAACCACATCTCCAGCAGGCGATGGCAGGAGAAAGAGAGACTATTAAAATAAACAGAACAAATTTCTTGTTACATTCAACCACTCTCATATAGCATCTTCTACAGTTTTTTTTCCCCTCCTAAAATAAAATTGCATCTTCAAACAACAGGTATCCAATGTTTTGACATAAACCCACAACGTCGTCTCAGACACACGGCGGGGAAGAGCTATGGGGCCGTGGACAAGAGGGTGGCTTGCGGCAGCTCTACCGCGGAAGCCCAACAGTTGGCACACGCAGGCTGCTGCGTGTTTTGGAGAACATATCCAGTCCACGGGCCACAGGTTGACTATCGCAGTTCTGTCTGACATTTGTAATTTAAGAAATTGAGTTGTATTGCCTGAAACGTTTACTTTCACGCAGTCCTGAAGCAAATGTATTCCTTTAACTCGTTCTGCTTTAACTGCTATCAGTTACACAAACTACACGGTCTCCTGATGAAGGAGCAAAAGATTAGGATATGAATCTGTCAAGTTTGGAATATTTTTTTCTGTATAGCTCTGTTAAATGACTGAAGACAATAATGCTTCAGTGTTTTCTGAGAATAGCTCATTTGTTCTTTATTTCAGTGTTACAGAAAAGATTATTTGCAACTATTCACTTCCTTACAAAATATTCAGATTCTTCAATGAAAAGAGTTTCCCACATTGTGGAGCCACCCACACAGCTCCATTTGAAAGTGAATGAAAAGCTGTGCTTGATGATGTCGAATACGTTAACCTCTTACAGTTCTCCAGCTCTGACGAGCCACTTTTCTTCTGCATCTGCACAAGGCAAAGTGTTGAACACAAGCTATATCCTGTTGATTACGTACAAATAAAGACAACAAAGGCATCAGATGATTATGAGTGAAGCGATCTCTGAAGATCGTAATCTGTGTCTGAAGTTGTTTCATTTCTGGCAAACTAAATTTAAGCTTGCTAGGAATTAATTGTAATGTGGAACAGATCATAATTAGTAACGGGATATGAAACATCTTCCCTTCTAGTTTAGGCTACTGGTGTCAGCCTTGACCAGTTCAAGCGCAATCAGAAGTCATTGCCATTTAATGACTAGATAGTGGTCTACGTGAAATAGCCTAGTGGTTTAAGTCCCTTCCCTAATCGTACGTACCACCACCATCACAATTAGCACTTAGGACACCAATCTCAACAGAGACTAGGGATATTGGCTGGCAGACGTGAAGCTCAGTGTACATGAATCAAATTATTGAAGGAACATCCATTCAAATCCTTATGTCTTTCAACGTAGCACTAGAGAATAACTTCATACAACTATTTTTTCTTAAAAAGGTGTAATTTGCACTGCACTGCTGCTTTTTGGAAAGTCACCTTTGCTTATAACCATCTCGACACCCCAGCAAACTCAGGTTCGACTCGGGCAGGGAGGACAGAAGCAGTAGGACCACTCTCCCTTCGCAAGACCCGCTGCCACAGCGTGCTCGGAGGAGGGCACGCGTGGGGCAGGACGCCAGCGGCGTGCAAGGACCTCATGGGGAGTGGTGCCGGAGAAATGACGGCTCCCCGAGTAGCTCCTTTCTAAACCAGCGAAACCTCCTACTTGCTAACTTATAGTTACTAAATGCCTTTAATCCTGAAATACATCTCTGACTTTGTCCTCTCTTGCACGGGCACGATCCCTCCATCAGTGTCCACCTGCCCACAATGCTGGTTCCTACAGATCCTCGAACATTCAGAGCTCCACCATGTGCCTGCTGTGCAGTTGACAGCCAGGCCACGAGCCCGGTACCTCTCCAGCAAACAGGGGCACGGATTACCCAGGACACAGTACGAACGCATCCAGAGCGTTCACATAACCCAAACACACCCTTTGCAACGTGACTAAAACACTCCGCAGTCGCACCGTTGTTCTGCAAGCCTCCTAAGCGCAACACACATCTCGGGCGTCAGCTCTTTAAAACCTCCAGTATTTCTTCCCCCGTCTTCCTCATTTCCCTACTCGCACGTCTCTGCACCCTGAATCCCAACGAGGTGTGCGAGGCTTAGGCCAACATATCACTTTTCCCTTCCCGTCCTCCCGTTTCACCGCGAAATCTGATTCTTCCATCTGTCCCTTCCTCCTCGCCCCATCTGGTGAAACTCAGCAGTTGCACTAATACAATCCGATGCTCCAGCCAGCGCTCGCATCCGCACCACGTCCGCGCTGCAGCGTCGCTACTTGGCTCCTTTAAGAGACCACGGAAAGAGATGTTAGTACATTGAAGAAATTCAGGGGGGGAAAAATAAAAAAAAAAGAAAGAAAGAAAGAGTTGCTCTTCTTTGAGAGCTGGCTGGAACGGAGAGCTATCTTCATAAATAGACAGGAAACAGAAAAGACTAATGTTGGGCAGATGACAGATCCCTGAATTCAGTTAACTGGCCTTCAAGATATGAACTGTTCTATTAAACATAGAGGCATTATGTTGGTCATCCACTTTAAGCCCAAGAGTGATTAAAATGCTGGCAGAAAATAAAAACTGGCTATTGAAGAGCTTGCCCTGAGGTCCTAATTTCAAATCAAATTTTACAGCGCCGCACAGGAACAATGGCAGCCCAGTACTCCAAGTCTTCTTTTTGTCACTTTGTACAAAGAAACCCCCTCAAACTCTCTCAAAGAACAATGGCCCCTCTAGATTCGCAACTACGCCAAGAATGGGCTCAAACCATACAAAAACACATTTTAAAAATACATTTTACACTGCCCTTGACATTTGAGATAAATAGAAGCCAATGCATTGAAATTCCAAGTATTTTTTATATCCTTTCACAATGTGAATTTTTTATTTTCCCCAGTCTACTTGATCTTTGACATTCTGGCCTCTGCAAAAGAAGGACACAGCAGAGCAGTCAAAGAAATTAATTATGCAGATAATTGCATTTTATTAAAATGATTACTGTAGCAGAGAACTCAACAAATGACAGCTACACGAACCTGGCCCCCAGAAGAAATCAAGGGGACACAAACAGTTCATTTTTAATTGAAAAACTTCTCAGCTATTAACATTTAATTATCTGTTACTGATATATGGCACTAGTTTAATTAGCATTTTTCTATACGTCAGGTTTGCCTTTTAGTAAAAACACTTTTTTAAAGTTCTGCTGAGCTGCTGCAGATTCCCTGTTTCTACAGTCTGAGTTTATTTGAATTTGGCAGCTTGGCTACAGACAGTTGTTTCCTAGTGAACAGCACACAAGACCATATGTTTCAACATTTAAGCAATTTAGAATCAGAGGTATAATTCTGAGTGTCCTTAGCAGAAATTGTACATTAAATACCCAAAGGATCTGAGCTCTACAAGAGATACAGCCTTTTTTAGCACTTTTCCCATAGCAACAAAACCACTCTACGCTACTTATATCATATACTCGAACCACAAGCACGCCGAGAGCATTGGTGAGCTGACTAAAGTCTGCAGCCAGCCCTTTCAAGGGCTGCTGGGTTTGCAACAGCAAGGGATGAGCAAGTATATCGTTCTCCCTTTCGCTTTCCTGCACGCCTCTCCCATCAGGCAGGATTCATCCAGAATTGCCTCTGAAACCCAGCTACGGTCAGGACTCATACCTGGTTTCCTGATTTGCGGACACCTACTTTGTAAGAAGACATTAATCGACAGCTTCTTTTGCCAATCAAAAATAAGGCCAAACACGTTGCTTGGGTCGTCCTCTTCATTTCTGGGATGATGGACATCACCAGAATATAGATTTAAATCAAGATACAGCCGAGGTATGTCTGGCATGATATGCCATGCCCTTGTGCGAGTACGTCCGCTCCGCTTTTCCTGGCATGAGGTCACACAACCTCCAAAGTGCACGAGCACATTTTAAAAGGAGGTTCAGAGAGAGAAAAAAACCCAACAAATCGGGGGGGAGATCACAAACAACTGAATCTATTAGTAAGTCTTCGCAGTTCTAATCACACCACCTGCAATAAAACCAGAACGAAAATGGCAATACGAAATTCAAGTTAGTGATATTTTCTTCTTAGTGGATAGGCACAAACCAAGAAATTCAGCAGTTTCTCAAATACCCTCAAGAATTTGAGTGAAGGCTTGTTCCGAAAAGCGACGGACCTAATCGTGATCCCCCTGAAGTCATAAGTAACGCTCCAGATCACGTGTTGAACACGCGGTCGCAGTTCCCGATCCTCAGGCAGATGAACTCAAGACCCGTTTGCCACTTTCACTCCCTTTTAACCACGTTTCTGAACACGTTGCGCTGCGTAACAGCCACTTATTCTTCAATTTTTCACACTACCACTTTACACAAAACTGAAACAGCAAATAGGTTTTTTTCCAGAGTGGGAACGTGCCGCGCGGCATGCAAGACCGCCCTGCTGTCCTGCTCCTGGCAGCCAGGAACCGGCAGCCCTCACGCTGCTGTCGCCTGCACGTCCACGGGGCCGTAAGGGACTCGAGATTTCTTTTCTTCTCTTTTTTTCATCCCATATATGTATGGAAACTGAAGAGAAACAGTGTTCAAAAACATTTCCTTAGAGCTTCCATTAAAAGACTGTCATTAAGTACCAAGTATTACATGACTAATTATAATTTCTAGATATAAAATGTTTTCAAAGTATTTCTCAATACATAAAGGTTGTTTTCATTTGGTGAAGGTTCTGTCTGTCATTTTGACTTGGTACCCTGCTACAGAAATTCACTTGAAATGCATGAGTGATTCTCAGTGATTAAAACAAGCAAACAAAACCTCCAGAAGTAATTCCATTTGTGGGTATTTCCTTTAACAGCATTAATAATCTAGTGCATTTAAAAGGAAGATTTAGATTTATAATTCACTTGTATTTCACAGGATTAAAAATGCCATATACGTAATATAGCCGCAGTATGTAAACACAAACATATCAGGAAGGTATTTTGACAGCATCTGTTTCCACTGTGCAGGAGTTCAATGTCGACACCTTTGTAGGTCATTTAAATTTTACTTCATCAATCTACCTCAATGATGTAAAATCCAAAGAAAACATTTATTATTCAGAGAGGTCTGAAAATATACGTTCCGTGGGATATAGCTCAAAGAATATACTGATCAGGACTGAAGACTAAGTATAGGTTTCTCATCTGGAAGTAGATTTAAAACATAATACCCAGTCCTTACTGACCCGTACACCTAATAGAAGATACGATCTTCTATAAATTTCTTTACCTCTTGTATCATCAATTGCAAGTTTACAAAAGAATGTTCAATAAACCAGCTGATTTTATTTCTTTACTCTGAAATATCAGAGAGAATTGATATTTCAGAATAAAGAACACCGAAAGGGACTTCTTGCAGGCCAGTGTTTTGTTTCACAGTACGTCTCTCCTGCTGCTAAAACTAGTAGCATTTTCAGCAGAAACAATTAATAGGTTAAATGAATATATACTTTAAAGGAAGGAGAGAATGGAAAGACATGCCCACTCCTGAGAGCGACTGGCTACCTGGGTGCGGAGGAGGCCCGCGTGTCCTTGCCGAAGGGCTCAGATTATTCTCGTCTCCTCTTTTTCACTAGAAATTCCACCCTGACCCTGAGAAACGCTGTCATTAAAACAAGGACATTTCCATGAAACATCTCTCTGCTGCAAAAACATTTAATAAAAACATTCCCATCCCATTCTAATTTTAATTTGCGCTAAGTTTCAACGCAAAGAACCATCGGACGCAGCTGTCCGATTTCCTCTTGCACAGCACCCCGATTTTCGAGTTCCCTACCCAAAACACGAAATGAAATCTAGGGGACTTTAAGGCACGCCAGGCAAATTAGCATTTAGGCAAATTACACTTTAACTAACTAAAATGACGCTTAAATATTACTGGACTCTTTGGCTATATCTAATAGCGAGACTACTAAATAAAGCCCTTACAAGAAAAAAAAAAACGCACACTGAGGGAAAATAGGATTGTTATTTTTAACACTGATAATTTTGTTTAAAAGAAGATTCCTTCCTGTGTTTCATCATTTTACGTTATGTTCTATTATAGAAACTAATGTGGGAAAAAAAGTTCAGAAAAATCCAGGCCCAGAATATTACGGAAAAAAGAACCACCAAATGTAAAGGTCCTGTAATATTTGGTATCTTTAGATTTTTCTGCACTGGTTCACATGACCCCCGATTTATTTTTAGAAAGGCAGCAATTCCCACTTGGATACGGTGCAATACCTTGTACCCGAATGTTGCTTTGCACAAATAAACCATAGAAAAGTGTTGACTTAAAAATAAAACATTGGAAAAGGAGAAAGTTTTTTCTCTGTGAAAATTTCCGGAAAAGCTGTAAACAAAGGCAGGTTTGGCTCAGTGGTTGAGTGACTCTGTTGAGCTGTTGAGGATGAGGAACATATCAAACCTCACAGAGTGAGGAAATGTTTGTAAAACAGTTAGTAAATCATAGGCAGCAAGGTCACCGTGTTTAACAGCAGGAATGACACTTTGCCAAAACCCCAGCTGTGAAAGGGCGTATACGCACATGGGCTTGTCTCTCATTTATTCTTCTTCACATCCGATTTTTAATTTTTTGGGGAAAAAATAAAATCTATTTCTTTAAAAGCAGGAAAAAAAATGGGCAGGATTTCCAATTGAGGAGGTCTGCCAGGAGTGACACGCTCATCCATCAAAGAATCTCAATACCTGGTTTTGTTTCACCAGACAGAGCATAAGCTGTTAAAGCATCAAGAAAGTCTCGGCAGTCTGAACGATTTCCCTACAGATTGATACCGACTGACCTTTTTATCTCGGGGACAGAGTTTTAAGTTCTCGCTGCTGCTGCTGCTCCAAATTCACACACAGAAAAAACCCCAACAATCTGGCCCCTCTGAAAACTGGCATAGCCAGGAGGTGAAATTAAACATTTTTAAATACAGACACTACAAACCCATGTATGAATACAGGGAGTTTAATTCATCCGATGCCAAAAAAGCCCAGGAATGATTATTTCAAGTCGAAAAGTTGTCATGAAATCACTTCATAATGTGGAGAGATTTATAAAATGACTCACCTGCTACTGTAGAAATCAAACATCCTGCGGTGTGTCACTGGCAGGCAGCATATAGCAAAGGAAGTACTTAAGCACATACTTGACTTCAACTCCTCGCATGTTTGAAGTTAAGCATGTATGTAAGTGCTTTGCTGGACTGGGGCCTATATGCTGGACAACCATGATAAAAAAAAATATTCCTTCCAAATTACTTATATATTACACCTCTATTAAAATGTTTGGGTTTAAATCACAGTTTATGATGAGGTTTTAAAGTGTCCTGTTCTTCTGTTCGCTACATTATGAGACAACGCAATCAGGAACCAGGGAGAAAAACGCGGTTTACAGTGACGAAAACAGGTTTTGCTTTTTGGGGAAGAACCCATGGGGCACTCCTCCTTCCTTTAGGTGGCAGAAAAGTGACATTACAGTTAGTAGAAGCACAGTCGGTAGGCAAGAAACTAAAGAAGAAATAATTTGATCGACGCCTGTCAAACATAGGTAAGAACTACAGCATGGCATTAAGCCGCTGAAGTGTAATACCAAAGTTAAATGTCTTCTTGCTTCATATTGGAGGAAAAAACAGGAATAAAGAAATATTCCATTTGAGGGGGGCAGTTTGGTCTTTTAAATCATTGTCTGTTTTGTACTATGAAGCCTTTCTTTTGGTCTAGCTCCGCTGCTTTCTTTAGAAAGCAAAAGTTTAAGTTAAAATGACTCCTGAATCCAAACTCTACATGTTTTGGACAAGCTCACAACGTGGTTAAAATTTTTCAAACGGCTCTCCTCATCGCTGGCCAAACCAAACCTTTCTCCCTTAAGCGATTTTTTTTGCGTTTTGGGGGTTTGGTAACCCAGGTAAAAGATTTCAACTTTGCAAACGAAACTCCCCCTGCTTGTAAATACACTTCTAGCCCTCAGCCCTGCTCCGAGAAGTCCCGCAGCCGCCGGCGGGCCAGCACAGCGGCCCGTCAGCGCAGCCGTGCCGGGCTGCCAAAGGCAGCACGGCCACACGGAGAGCCCCGCTTCGTCAGCGCGCTCCCGCGCAGGCGTGCATTTAAAGCTGCGTTCCTAGGAAAAGGAAGGAAGGAAATGACTTTAAGCTACATTTAAGCTACTATTTTCACTGGTTTTGCCGCTTCAAAACCAACGATGACTACTAAGGAAAAATATTCTTAGTATAAGTTTCATACGGAAAAGCACTAAAGAATAATTCCTGAGTGAAGCTACGGTTATAGGGGACTTTGTAAGGATCAACTAAGTTAACACCAAATAATAAAAATTGAGGCCAACTGTATGTATACGTACACGGCAAGGCACTAATTCTTCAGATGCTATATTTATAGGAACAGGAGTTTCTATATGATTATTATCATATTTAACAAGAGCTTTACCAATCAATGTAACAGGAGGAAGAGGAAATTTTTCCTAAAGGCAAGTAACTGAAAAACACCAAGACAAGAGGGTCAGTTTAGTGTTACATAAACCTGAAAGTGACTTAAAATAATTAAACCACGGTAGCGCAACTTCAATCATGTTACCTATCTCTGTTTTAAGAAGAGAGACTCTTTCTGAAATGGAAAATCCTACAGTAAATGATGGACCTGAGTATTAATTAACCAGTCCTGTGTGTTGAACGTTTCCATTTGGTTAATCTTCTGGAAAGGAATTACTGTTTCATTTTACAAATTCTTCTTCTTTGCTCATTACATGAAGCTTTCAGCATGTCTGCTACTGTATAGTTTACTTTTCAGTCTTTTCTTCTTCTTTGGTCTTTCCTGTTCGAGTTCTGTTCAGTAACATGGATCCGTTGTGCTTTGTTGAGCAGTTCAATGAGATTAAATCAACAATATGTTTTAAACTGCCAGTACATAAGTTAAAATTTACCTCTCTTAATCCATCTTACGCGCTTCAGAATTGTACTCCAAGAACCAGAGATATTAATTAACAGACAATACGTTTACCGTTCAATTACTAAAATTTCTAAGGAAACCTCTTGCTACCTAATATTATTTTGCCACCTCTTGTTTAAGGCACAACCCTTCCTCCCATTTCTACATCCGAGACGTGCTTGTGGCTCTACCACCACCGAGATATTTAGGGACCTACTCCAACCCACCCGTCTTAGTCCACAGGAACAGCGCTTTGTTTGTTTGTTACCCGCGAAGCTAAAACTGCACTGAAATATGCTTCAAAAGAAACTGATGGAGTTCAGAAATCCACATGAAGCCCTGCTGTTACAGCTGGTGGCTCTTCTTTCTCGAGAAGCCTGCAGATGCCTGCCACGGGAAGCTTGCATTCTTAGCCCAGCTACACACGCGCCTCGGACAGCAAACTGGCCTCGAGTAACGTTTGCCTGCTTATTCCTCTAAGCACCGGGTTTGTTACAGTGAAAAACAAACATGCTTTTTTAGGTTTTGTAAGGTAGATTGTGTGCCCTGAAAGAGAAGTTGACTTGACCTGGATTCTGGACTTGAAATTATTCAAGCACGTACCATGAATGTTACCAGTCTCAGATGTTTCCTACCAGTTACTTCATGTAACAGTACGTGAAATACTTTAAATTTTCTCTCACCTTGCTTTCTGCTTCTATCAAACTCTGTAAAGAAAGACATTTACAACACTTAGTTTTAACGTATCTGTTCCAACTATTGCTATTTGTGAGGGTTTCCAGCAGTAACACTGCCATACTCAAACAGCGTTATTCTTACACATATTAAGATTTATAGACAACAAAAATTACAGAAGCGTATCTGAATTATTATTTTGTAAATGCAAATATCCCTTAACGCAGATGCCCTAATGACTACTTTTGTGTTTCAACGCGATGCATGCCTTAGTCTTTTAACTTGACGCACCATCATCATCTATTGCTTTAAACTTCTTGTCCTATTTAGACTACCTAGATCCCATTCAGTTCTCTTATTTTACTGAGTTTTGTTTCACAGAAACTGAACAAGCAGGCACTTTAGAAAATTAACTCTGTCAAGACAGAAGTCTAGCGACAACCTTCAGAAGGAATGACACTGCTCGGCTTTGACATTACCGTGTTCTCTTCCTCCCTTCAATGCTGAACGTTTCCATCGAGCTCGCTGCCTTGCGGGTAGAGCTGAGCTCAAACGTCCATCTCTAACATTAACCCCTGATATCTGCTCTTCAGAACCACATTTCAGAAAGACAAGAGTTAAGAGAAAAACCTCACAAGTCCAAAGCTAGCAACTACAAAAGAAATCAAGCCGTTTATTAATACTTCTATTAATCCTCTGGTTAATCCTTTATGGTATTAGAACCTCTTTAAAGTATGCTCATTTTTATATGTATTCTTTTAAGCTGTAAAAGTCTCAAGGTATATTTTTCATTTAAAAAAAAAAAAAAAAAGTCAAATGACTATCTCCAAGTATAAATGTAGATTAATTTCTTCAGTAAATGCACTCCTAGCTGGCCACTGCAAAGCCACTTCAGCTTTCTCAAAGACCCTCGGTGCACATTGCTATTTAAAATCAGCACTCCTCTTGCACCGGCGCAGGGGCCGGCCCTTATCTCTGGCAGAGATTGCTGGCCCTGGACAGGCCGGGCGGTGTTTCCAATTTCCTTATATAACAAGGCTCCAATGTCGGGAGGAAGCGGGCAGATACTGAGAAATCAGGGAGGATAAAAAGCACTAGACCCGTAACCTCCGAGGTCAGGAGGTTATGACTTCAGGGCCTAACAGTAAGGTGGAAGGATGTGTTCAGGTAGTTTTAAATTACCTTGTTTTACTGGTCTTTTCCAAGAGGAAGAGAGATAAGATCAAACACAGAAGATTAATATCGCATACATGAATATATACACACAGTTAACACGAACATTACTTCTTTTTTCCAACTGTAAGTAGTTTGACTGAATGTTCAGAAGTTGAAAAACATTCTCTCTCCTGCACCATAGCAGTTTTTTCATATTTAGAAGAGCTGCGATGCTGACAAGCTGTCCAGGAACTCTTTTAGCCTCTCTGCAAATAATTACTTACAGAACCAAAAGATGAATTTGTACGACCGTAATACAACTTTGTTCTTCAAAAACTGACAGGTGTGGGTACATGTATGACAAACTGTAAGTGGAAAATACAGCTTTAGCCATACATGCAGGATTCTACACACCTGCACGTGCAGCAGAAAGGACAGAAATCCTCTCCCCACGTATGAAGAAGTAGCGAAGTCCCAGTTTTCAACTTGGATGCTCAAGTCATGACTTCATGATCATCAAAGAACTGACACCACTGGTCGGGATGGCATGAAATAAAGAAGCCATAATGTAAAATTAATGATCACAAAACACCATCAGCAACTGCAAGAGGACTTCCCTGACATCACCGTATGGCTGGCAACGATGCTGAAGGAAAGAAATTTAATGGTTCCTGGCTGCCTAAGTTTCTGCTTGCCTTGTCGCTCCAGCTCAAAGTTGAGATTCAGGGTTCCCCTTCGCAGAAGTGGTAGAGTGTTTCCAATGTACCTACTTCTGACCATAGAAGGAGCTCGGCTGCTGCAGATTTTGGGTTTGTTTTTTTATTTTTTCTTTTCTAATATCTGAAGAAGACGCCAATGTAAAGTAAAATAGAAAATGACTGTGGCAATCACTGCAGAAAAGTACCCGTCTTGTAAAGCGCTAAAGAAAACCTTAAAGAAGAGTACAGACCACAGAAAACTGTCAATAAAGGGCTTGATTTTTGTAAAACTAAAATGAAAATGTGGACTTTCAACCTATGACAGAAAGTATCGTGCTTCACATTACAAATACTAGAAGAAAGATGACGTGTGTTCCTCTGAATAAAAGAAAGAACTGATGACTATTCAGAAGATGGTAAATAACTGAAAATTCAGTTTCTTCCTTTCTTACATGAAATTCATTTCTTATGTGAAGAAACAGCAACTGTCATCTTTTCTTATGAAAGCAGCCTCTGAATTTCCAGTGAACTTGCACGTGCATGGACAACTTTGGAAGCAGGCCTCAGCGATCTGGGATTTCCGTAGCTGTTATCCAGTGCTAATTAAAGGGGTGTCGTACAATTAACATTACAAAACGGCACTTGGTAGAGTTATGCACAAAGCACACGTTATGAGCAACGTCCTCAGCAATTTACAGGTTAGAGCCCTTGCTAAAGGACAGATACAGCACTGAACATTGTAATGAGAAATCTGACCCGTTCTGCTTCCGTATAAACTCTCTTTTATAGGAGATTTGCCTCAACAGCAAAAGATACCATTAGTAAATCAGTCCTGAAAAACGTTCTTCTAATTGTGTTTGGATGAAAGCTACAGAATGTACAGGTCTATCCGTTCAATTGATGTAACGGGTGCCTATACTATGATCTCTACATTTGTGTCATGACTTTGAAATTGCTGCACGGTGTATCACTGCAACAGTCCCTTCTGTACCATAAAACCTAAATCCGCATTTGTGAACTCCGAAAGGCAAACCACTCACATTTAAGACTTTTTTCACCAAAAGTTTTCTGCATCATGATACGTAGTTGTTAAGGTTAGCATTCTTCTTTGACCTGACAGATAAAAAACGTGCTAAGAGAACAGTTAGAGGTAAAAGCAAATTACAGGAATAAATGGTATTTGCCAATTAGAACTCAGAGGCACGGCCAGTTAACTTCTTTGTCCCTCCTTCCTTCGGATCTCACTATATAATACTCAGAAGACACGAACGGAGCATAAATCTTCACATGATTCTTCAATCTGTCTACAAATGACCATGACATTACATATAAACTATGCTATACAATAGATACGCTTCCCTTTTAAACAGTTAAGGAGTGTATCAGACACCGTGATAAACACAGAAAACCGAGCGTGAATACCAATAAATGCAAGCCTTCCGTCTCGGAAACTCTTCACTTATTTGATTAAGTTAGGTGAAAAACAGAGCAGTCATGCCTGTAGCTTTTCTTCCTTTTTCCTTTCCTCCCCTCTTTTTATTTCTAATGCGAATCGGAAGTCTATGTGGAGCAGCCTGGCTAGCCCCGGTCTAACCTCCCCATCTGGAAGGGAACTAACCAGCCTTGGGGCTACTTCCAACCCTTCCCAGCTGTTGGGTTTGGGTTTTTTGTTTTTGCGGGCTTGAGAAAGCATATTTATATAAATGATTGCCATATCCTTTGCCAGCTGTTGACCCTGCTCTTGTCCCGGTTGGGGCATGTTTTTCATTTTTAGCGGCCACAGACTGGAACTGACCCTGACAGAGTTAGCACGCTATGCAAACAGCTTCACGCGTTCTTGCTGTGACAGATAAGACAATGGCTGCCCAGTGCGAGCCGCCGGACCGGTGTTTCCCTTTGGGCTAATGTCACCCAGCCCCGAGCTGGAAGTAGCGGTTAGAAAAAATAAATGATGAGATTCACAGCACTGGCGGGAGCCTTCCTGTCCCCAGCAGAAGCACTCAGTGATTTCAGATACCGCGCTTATTAGCAAAAAGGTTACCAAAAACACACGTGAAAAGGCGTTTTTCGCTCGGCCACATCTCACTTTAGGTACCAGAAAGTTCCTGAACGGAACTGTCAAAACATTTCTGAACTCTTTTCGTAGACCTGGTTTTCCTCCCGTGGAACAATGAGCTGATGAATCTTCACTCAAGCCTTTGAAAAGAATTCCAGCTAAATCATCAGCTAAATAATAATAATAATAAAAAAAATCAATTGCAACCTACAACGATAATAAACTTTCAGATCAATGCATTTGACAAGGAAAACTGCTTTCTCTGTGTCCCACAGCGCTGGTCTGGAAACATATCCAGCATACTAAGTACACCCGCGTTTCCTGGTCACCTGTAGCTACGCTGAAACAAGAATGTTTTGAAGAATATTAAAAAAGGGGAACGCTCTTAAACACTTCTAAAGAACTGGCAGTTACTCACTTTGGCTGTTATCTCGTTAACTAATACTGCTGAAGTTAAATGGGACACAGCCAATGAACTCTAGCCTTTACAACTTTCATAAGAGTTATCAGATTTTTTTGATATTAAGTGGAGGTGGCATATGTGTTCTGTTTAGTATGCAGAAGAGCCTCATTTTATTCTCAATGCACAGATTTAATTAAAAATAAATTTACTGTTAACGCTTAAAGTGGTGCCAAGATTATCCAAACAGAAGGTTTATGATACTTAATAATTGATAAGAGGAGGGAAATTCACAGATTGCAACTGATTATTATTTAGTAGGTCTGTTTGCAAAGGTGAAAGTGGCATTACAGCTAGCCAAAAGGGAAAAAAAATCCTTTCTTTTATAATTAGTATATTTCGAAGAATTTGAGTTTAGCAAACACTTTCTAGAAGCATTTGGAATGAAACAGATTACAGATCACGACAGCTTCGCTGATTACTTGGGATAATATTGAAGGTATTCAAACTGTTTTCCAAAACATCAGCTTCAGTCCAATTCCACACAAGGGGCGTTTTATGTCCTTTTTTTTTTTTTTTCTTTTTTTTTTTTTAATATCAGCACATAGAGGAGATCAGCTTCTTTAAGGCAGTGATTCTCAGCTTGGATTTCAAACCAGCTTTAGCACAATGTGCCAGAAATTTCCACAAGCGCTGAGAGAATTAACTGATGGGATCTTTGAAGCCTCTCTATCCCAGATTAACTAATGAAAAATCTGTGAAATCACAGTTCAATCTTCTTTTTTTTATGGCTAGATGTGTTTGCAATGGTTGGGATGACAAGATGCTCCCAAGCCATCTGGCTCCTCACAGAGGATTTGATTCAGAAAATTAATAGTAACACCATTGGTGTGCACATATTGCAACAATCCAGAAATCTAGTCCTGTTACACAACCGAACGCAGAGGTTTTGTAATTCCCCGAATAGGTTACGTAGATTGAAAATGAAAACATTTTCATAAAATAGTGCGAGCGATGAGTGAGCAATTTCACTAAACCCTAAACCCCAGGCTGCCCTGCACTCCTCACCCCTCCGCACGCTGCGGACGGAGCCGCCTCCTCAAGCGCGGGTCGCTAGCTCGCTTTATGGCAAAAAGCCTGACTTTGAGCACTCCCCTCAGAATGCAAAGGGAAAAAACATTTTTCTACTTTCATGCATTATGCAAATATAATATCTATAAATAATGCGGCTTTGTGCTTTCAATAAGCGCTATCTGGCGTGTATCGGCCTATGAATTAAATTCTTCTTTTAAGACTATCATACTACATACGTTTTCATGGATGAGCAAAAAGATCCATTAGAGAGGCAGACTGCAAGTTTTATTTACAAATCAAATTCTGCACATCCAAACAACAGGACTGTGGGAATTTAAAGGCAGCTTTAGATAACTTTCTTGAGTATAATTCAGAAACCCCATGATTCTGTATGAAAAAGAAAAGCTTTTTGGCAGAAGTACTGCTTACCGGAACAGACTTAGGGTTGAAAGAAACTTGGATAAATTATCTATGTTAGATAAATTGTGTATTAAAATGTTACTTTAGAAGATTATTTTAGTTTGGTTCAAGATTAACATCTTACTATATTTTACATAATTCAAAGCTCATTCCCATTAAAATTCATTAGATCTGTGTATTCAAATCCACTAGGTATCTTTGGAAACACTAAGCTAATGTGTTTAACTGCAACTGTAAATTTTCAGCTTTCTTTAAAGGTTTCTAACCAGGGTTTTTGGATGTTGCAGCAGAGATCGCCTGGCAGAGGAGACAAAAAGCTCTTGGGGAAACACAGCTGTGTCAAATGCACGAAAAAGACGGGAACAGAGGGAATTCCAAACAGGTACATTAACTTTCAGAGTGCGCAGTGGTGAAGAGATGTTCAAGCCTGTACACGATTCAAAACACAGTGTAACTTGTAAATACAGGGAACATTAATGGGAACGCTTTTGTCTCTTTTAACGGCGCTGATGGATTTCATGACTGTGCGGTAACAAGTTGAAATAGATAGGTGAAGTCTTGTACTCCTTTTTTTGTTATGAATTTTTAAACTCCTTAAAGGTTCCAGAAAACACAGTATACAGAGTATATGATAAAAAATTACTTTGCCTTTAGAGCATTAAAAGCAAAAGCTTCTATAAAAGTCAAGGAGGTGAAAGATCCTCGGGGAATATTCTTTCCCCTTGAACCCTCGCGGCTGCAACATGTATGCTCTGAATAAATAAAAGACTAACAAGCCATCCTTCGCAAACACCTCGGCCACGATATTTTGAGCAGCGAGCAACGCTCGCGTGTTTTCCCTCTCACTGCTCATTTGGAAACACCTTTGGGGGAACCGCTTTTAGGGGGCTGCGCTTTCTCAAAAGCGGGTCCCTTTGACGTGCCGGGCTGCGCACCCAAGTTACTCGTCGCTTCTGCAAACCCTGATTTCAGGTTCTTCTCGATAGCCTGGGTCTGCACATTCCTGAAAAAGCTGACAAAAGCGGAAAGCCTTCTGCGCGTGAAAGAAAAACTTCACTTTTTTTCTTTTATAAAAAGCCTCCTCTACCTCATCGGTTCTGAGTTCAGGTTTCAAGCACTGCCGCTGCCGATCTTTTTTATTTTGTGACGTGTCGGATTAGTCCGACTCTGCTCCTGCTGAAGCCAATGGAAAACTCCCACTGCTTCCAAGCAGAAGGGAATTAAGCCCTAAACAAATAGTTTTACTTTGGTGCAAAGATCAGCAAGCCCGTAAGAACAGATAGACATAGATGCAAAATCTAAGAGACTTAATTACCCCCAGAAAACCCCAAATTAAAACCCTAGAAACTATCTTACAGCCAAATTACCCGAGATACAAAAGTCGTACTAAGTTCGGTAGGCGCCGAGGCCCCGCTACGTACAGGGCTGCATTATTTGCTGCTAAACTTAGGTTAATAGCCGATGACCCTTTCCATTCTTAACCTCGAGCACTGACCTCCTGACCTACCCCCAGTGATGGTGTTTATAAGCATGTTGCCACTGGTGTAAATAAAAAAGGAACACAATGTGCTGAAATTGTTACTGGTGATGACAACTGACACGCATTTTACACTGCCAGTGGGCAAAACCATCAATAAATAACTCCAAATCTGTTGTTAATGTGTTCAGAGCTTCTTGCAACCATCGTGTCATTTTTGCTGGTTTTCCTCTTTTCCTCTACACGTATCTTTGTGGCACCAACAAAAAGCTCCCAGTAAGGAAGCCAGCCAAAAATAAGGCAGCCTATGCATAAGGTTTACCGTTAGCATTAGCCAACAGCTGGAATTTCTACCTTCCAAGGTACTCCTTCAGCTGTGAAAAAAGTGTGAAAATATGCTGCGCCATAGAACAAGCAAACGGTATACTTTCTAAAACCTTCAAAGTAGAAAGCATGTGGCTCACGATGAAAATACAGGCTTTGAGAGACCCTGTCTATGGGGTACTGTGAAAACTCTTGTCTCCACACAGCCCACGAAAAGCTAACACCAAAGCAAGCTTTTTAATAAATTAACTTAAAAAAAAAAAACTCTATAGAAATGCTTCGCGTAAAAATAAGACAAAAGGACAGACCCTAACTCTCACCTATTTCTTTTTTTTTTTTTTTTTTTTTTAAACTAGGTCTTGTTTTGTTTTTTACTTAAGTAATTTGTTTCTAAGTTTTTTAATTGTAAATTCAATTTTAATCCAGATCGGAATTACAAAGCGCTAGTTAAAGTTTTCAAAATATACGATCATATTTTACATAAACTCAAACACACCATAACGGAGGCTTCTGTGTGAAGCTTGTGTCTTTTACTGAAGATATTGCAACCGCACGTGTATTTTTATTAATTTATGTGAATTCCTTCCAATTAAAAATTACGTAGAGCATAAACGTTCGCACGACCGCTTTCGGTCAGAGCTCCGAGGGCGTTAGGACAGCGTGGCGATAACGTGCGTTAGCTATCGCAGCCGGACCCAAAGCGCGGGGCCTGTTACACACCCAGCGCAAGAGAAAAAACTAAGGGGAAACCACCAACCAAAGATTTCAGACAGCTTTAAACAGTTGTGAGCTGAAACAGGCTATTCTGTTCATCTAGTCGCCTAAAACAACGTGTTAAGAGACTGCAGGAAATACTGCTGCAAAGGCCAACTCCACGAACAGCACAAAAACCTCCCAAACACACCACAGAAAACAGTGGATTCCTGACAACCGACTGATCAGGACGTGCGGAGAATAATAGTATCAAAACGTAAGTACTTCTGAAAGTCCAGCTTTATCAGCTATATTCTGGGCCCGGTGCTTAGCTGCTTCTCTCAACATGCAGAATCTTTCATTTTAATGGTGAACAGCTCAAATCTTGTTTGTTGTTGTTGCTGCTGCTACAATTCAATGAGACAAAAGGTACATGAGCATGTTCTTAAAATGAATAAGTTATAAAAATGATTATAGTAGATGTAACAGCCTATAAAATATGATCAAATAATAGTCATCTATCTTCCTCAAGAAGAAAAATTAGATTATGTGTAATTGTAAAATCCAATTTACATTCTCCTATTTCCAATTTAAATTTCCACTTTTATGAAATATTCTCTGCTTCAAAGTTGTGCATGTGTAAAAGATGCTTTGACACGCTTCTAATTGATTTGTTTTACACTATCGAAATGATAACAGTGATTTGCAAAAGCATTTTTTTCCGTCTTGCACACATCTCTCATTTGCCCATCTTAATTCAATTAAAGGAAGTAAGGACGGTTTGACCGATGAATGAACCATATTTTAACTGAGGACATTTCTATGTAAACTGGAATATACCAACCACTAATTCTCAGCCAGTTACTTCCGATCTGCAACTTTTATTTTGAAAGGTCATGGCATGGTCACCGAAAAGACAGAGGATATTAAATGTTGGCAAGCGTTTTATAATAGTGCAAAACTACAGGCTGATATCAAAAGCAAAAGAACAAAGCAAAAGCAAAAGCAAAAAGCAAATTTAAACTCAAATGCCATTTATATGCAAACATTCTGTATTTATTCCTAGCTATCACTGTAGCTGGAAGTTAAAACTTTAAAGCAACCCCTCTCCCTGCTCAGTGCACCGTATGTCTACTCCTTGGAAGAACAGTAAAGAAAATACAATTTTTCTATTTCCCCTAGGCCTGGTGGTAATTGGTACACCCGGGACACTAAAAATACCACTTCTGTGCATCTTGGTGGGTTGTTAAGGAAACATGTCTAAAAACCGCTGAGCCCATCTACCAAACTTTATTTGTACAAAGCCAAGGTGTGAAGCGTGCGTGTGCTCTGCGACAGGCGAGCGTGCATCTGCCTGTATCCGTATTAACCTGTGAACACCATTTCCGCTATGAACAGTAGCACAGCCCTCACGTTTGAGTTGCGGTCTCTACACTGACCTGGAATCACAGAATCCTATAGGTTGGAAAAGACCTTTAAGATCATCGAGTCCAACCGTAAACCTAACACCGCCAAGCCCACCACTACACCATGTCTCTAAGCACCTCATCCAAACATCCTTTAAATACCTCCAGGGATGGCGACTCAACCATCCCTGGAATACCGGTATAAATTTAAATCCAACAAAGAGGTTAAAAGTGGAATACAAAGCAAGAATCTTCAGCTTCAACGCTTAATTTAAACACGCTCTATTATTTTCCAAGGATCTAAAGGAGGCGGTGTCATCCACCAGGTACACATCAAGAAAGCTGTGAAGATAATGAGGGTATTTGTTTCTGCGTCAAGTAGAAAAGTTCTCCATCCTCATCCTCTTCCCAGACATGGGCACTTCGCTGCTCCTGCACTGCAAGGCGAGAGGAGAAAAATTCCTTCAAGTTCAAGAATAATAAAGCAGATTTGATTAGTCTCATGCAAATGAGCAGGAGCAGCACAATACAGGGCTGGGTTCAGTGCTGGGGAGCACTGCGTAACATCAACACTTTCTGTAAAGTATTATTGGCCAAAGATGACATTTTGAGTAGAAATATGTATTAATGTATTTGCAGGATTGTACCTTAGCACCTCTTGGACACTGCTCTCAACCTCATTGCTTAACAAGAGAGGTGCTACAGTCGACAAGAGAGGAGAGAACATTACAATAAGGATATTTTTTAAGGAAATACTTGCTGACAGCATGCTGAAATGAGGATAAACACATGCCTACTGTTTCAAAACAGCAGCAAAGGCTGAACTTTTATTAAAGAAACATGGCAAACCAGCTAGCTAAAGCCCACAGGCAAGATGCTCTGTCAGCAGAGAGGTGAGGATGATGAGGTGTGTCCTTGACCAACCGGTTGTGAAGTCCCTCCAGAATCAAACAGTATCAGGGAGCACCCGAGGGATTTAAGTCTGAATTTCCACTGAAGAACAAAGCACGGCGGCACACGTCCACACCAATGACGCAGCCAAATTCCAGATGAATGAGGAGAACTAAACATGCTTTCTCTCGCTACCAAGGTGGCCGCTGCTGCCTTCGAGCTCCCTGAAGAGCCCCTAACAGCTAAGTCCTGCTCCCAGACCCTCCTGACAACAGATTACCAACCTGAACAGCTTCACTTCAAAAATGCAAATTAGAGTTTACATAATTTGCTTTTGTTTTGTAAGCCAATACGTTGCCAGAAGACCTTCAGCTGACCTGGTGCACAGTGGTGAGTCAGAAGCCATTTCTAACCAGCCACCAGAGAAATGCAGAAAAGACCAAGTGGAAGATGCGTGTTACCACTCTGCTGCTGCTTTTCAGATACAAGAGAGGAACAAGAGACACACGGCTTTCCCCCAGAACAGATCTCAGCCAAGAGTTATTTGTTTCTGGATTCTTTTTTTTTTTTTTTTTTTAACATTTTAGAGCAGTGGTCTCAGTTACTTGTCCCTTTAACAAATACCTAGGTTAAAAGTGAATGCAATAAATTTTAATTAGGATGGTGCCTATACTTGTTCACAATATTCGTTGCTGAAAATACAAAACCCCTGCAGGGTTTTAGATCTCACATTTTAGCAACCAAGTACAATTTGAGTCACTTCTGAAAACCTCCCGCTCGCACCTCACAGCACAGATCACCGTCCCTCATCGGAGCCGTGCTCGGGTCCAGCCCTTGACCTCCGCCTCTTCACGGCCCACGCTGTCCTGCTCCTGGCCAGGGGTCACTCTCGGTGTAACGACGCTCGTTCAAAGCTGGATATACCGCACCTACGACGTCACGCTACAAAGAGGCTCTTCTCCTGCCAAACAACTCGGCAACAAACTCCTGGTGAAGTTTTGGCACGACGCCTAACTGCACCATTTCTTCTGAAACAGAAGACGTTAATAGTACGAAGTGCCAAGGCTGTTTTCCAGAAGCAGACAATGATAATACAGGGGACAGAAGCAAATCGGTTTTGTGAATGTTAACGTAAAAACGCACTAAGAGTCGGCCAGAAGAAGAATCGCTACTTTAAACCGTAACGGGACCTTACATGAATTAAAACGGCCGAACTCTGACCACTCTTGCTGAGCACCAGCAGAGCCCTTGACCAAACCTGCTGAACCGCACCACTGGAACTGAAAAGTTAAAGCGACTCCTCCCCGCTGCCTGCGGAGCGAGAATTACTCCTCACGAGTAAGGTAGGCAGAAGGCGGCTATTCGTTTTGGCTAGCGTTATAAATAAAGAACATCCAGCTTGTACGACGGGTAAGAGTTATTCCCATTTGTGAGTTTTTCCTGGAGTGAGAGCAAACTCCACTAAATATTCCTGTCTGCCTCCGTGTGCACAAAGAGCCCGGAGCACATAAATCTGTAGTAATATTGCTCTTAGAAGGACCGAGACACGTACACCGATGCCCACGTGCCGCGCATACAAGAAAATAACGCTCTTCCGGCGCGAGCGCTGCGAGTCGTTTTGGGGAAGCCGCTGTTGCTGCCGTAGCAGGGTGTCTCCGCGCCGCTGACGGCACGGCGGAAGGTAACCCGCACGGCAGCGGAGGGGACTGCCACCGCCGAGCTCCTCCAGCGCTGCCCGGCCATGCTGCTGTGTTAATGACCTCGCAGCAGTAGACAGATCCAGTCCTTCTGCTTTTCTTTCTCACTGAATGATTTCCCTAAAGCCAAAGCTGGGCAAAATGCCACTAATGCTGCCGTAAAACTCCCGCTGTGTTAGGAGGGAGGCAGGCGACTGAGGGTTAGGAGGTAATCAAGCTTACAGATTAAGGCTCACTAAAGCTACAAGATCAGCACAGCTCGGGGTGTTTATTAACTCTTTGAAAACCAAGATGTATGATTTCGTATCACATTAATATAAAGGACGTTTTCTAACAAGAGCTGACAGCTGAACTCTTTTCCAAGATTAATTCTAATTTGTGCAAAGCTAGGAGTACAGAAGAAACACTCTTTAAACCTATTTGGATCAATTTCATTATAAAACGTGCTTCAAACTATGGAACTGCATGAGCAAAAACCTCCCGAGAATTACAGAGAAGTAAAATTTGCTAATTATTCTTCCATTCGCAAACATCACTTTTTAAATTAAACAAGGTAACCTGAAAGTCAAAGAGTTAAACATACTTCCACCCTCCTGGTGCACTAAAGCTGTGACCTGGGAATTACTCTTTTTTAGCAGTGCAGAATGGGTTAATTTCTGAATATAAAATGAGGTTGCCGCAATCTGGGTGTTTTTTGTTTTGTTTGTAACACAAAGCAAAATATACTCTACAGATGCTTGATTAAAATGCAACAGCTGTTTATGGCGGTGCATTTTCCGCTAATTTACTAGGGCAGATTTTTCAAGGAGCCTTGTTTTATTGCATCTTCATTTGCATAAGCATTCATATACTAGAGCTGTCTGTCTACTTGTCCCTGGCTTGGCTAATATTTCAGGCTGAAATTCAAATTCAGCTAAGCCATCCGCTCCCGTAAAGGAAGAAGGGTTTTGAGAGCAAGGTGTTACACCTCTGTCCCACGATCTAACCTGCGCTTTGCACGTATTTAACTTCTCAATCCAAAATATTTCATTTTTTGGCATCTTACGCAACTAGTATTTAATCTGCTCCTCACATCTGTCTGGGTAGGCCAGGTGCCTTTTTTTTTTATATTATTATTTCCCTTTTGTTTATTTGATCTATTACATTCCTTAAGCTTGAGGACTAATCCAAATTATTAACAAATACAAAAGGGTTTATGTAAATTATTATGATGGACAAAAACAAATCACAATTATAACATTGTTAAGTGAATTAGACAACAATGGCTACAGCTTCCCTATCATAGATGGAGGCGGATGAATTTGAACTTTATTGACAGTAGCAGCAGAAAGCCTTAATCACTAAGCACCAGTACGGTCTGGTTTTCATAGGGTAATGACCCATCTATATATTCCTAACAAGGGTCTCATTCATCATAATTCATATTAAAAAAAAAAATCTTGCAAAACTAATGGAGGGAATGTGTGAAAAGTGATTGGATGGGTAAAACTGTATGGGGCTGGAAAGGCCTTAATTGATTTTATTCTGCTGTGTCTAAGCCTCCTTGCGCAGTACATCAGATCTGTATCTAACTGCATTTCAATTGATTTTCACTGATAGGCTTCTTTCTTATGTCTAGGGCTTAAGTACTAAACTAATAAAAGGATAAAAGACTTTGTAATACAGATTTTGAAAATAATGTGCACACATGATTTCTATGGAAGAAAATTGTATGATATGTGTCTGTCCTACTGAAGTGACTACAACCAAATGTAATATAAAAAAATGCAACTAATATGAAGAAGGTTACGGGGGGGGGGAGGGAAGAAAAAAAAAAGAAAATAAGGAAAAAATGTCCCTTGGCTAAAATCAGCTTGATTGTAAGCAGACTTGACTTCAATGGAGTTGTACCTGCTCACATTAGGGGTGATTTTGACCGATATCTCAAACTTGATTGAAAGAGATCATAATTCATTTCAGATGTGGGTTAGTTCTTCAAAATTTTAAATAATGAATCATACATATTCTGATAAAAGTATCTAACGTACACATCCTGATAAAATTACCTAAAGCAAAATGAACTGCTTTTTAACTGGTTTTGTATGATCATATTCTTGGACCTTTAAAAATTTTTAAAGCATCTAACCTGTGGCAGTAACATTACGACAAGTACAAAACTCCCTTTAATGGAACTGTGCATTTATAGCGCAGTTCAGATAACAGCTTGCTCAAGCTCTAGAACGTTGCTGAATTGCGCTTCATATCGAATGGCCACGATGAAGTTGAAAAAGGTGCTTGTTGCAGAGAAAAAGTGACAGCGCAGTTTGAATAACTGATTATAAAAGCAACAGGTTCACCTAAAGGGGACACATATCAAATGCAAATACCCAAATACAGGGGAAAAATCTAAAATTTGGGAAGCAAAAACGTCTTCGGAAAGACAGTTTCCCAATTTTTTTAGTCTACGCACCCCGCCATCATTTGCTAATACTATCGCAAACGACGCTATCTGCTAGTCAGATGGTTTGTAACATCTGTATAACAAATGATAATGGTAGAATAGTTGTTCTGGTTTTGTGTTCCTTTACGAGGCTTGGTGTTGATAATCTCCAAAGCACACCCATGATTCTTTAAATTAAACATAAGAATCTTGTCTCACAGTACAGCTAGGTTATCCATGTGTAAGAGCCCAAGCCAAGTAATTACACATCCGCTCAAAGGATTAGACACATAAGATTTCTTTAAATTTTTAATAAAACTGCACAGCTGTTGTAGGGAAAAAACTCTTTTGTTCTAGATTTTTTAAAACCATTAAGCTCAAAGTGATTCACAGTTATGCTTCAAGAAAAGTACTTTAAAAGTATTTCCGTTAGGCACGTTTTTTAGTAGATTTAACATCACTTTAACCTCATGGCAACAAATTTGAGTCAGGAATAACCTAAACAAAAGGTATTTGGTCAAGTTTTAAAGAACATTTCTCTGCTTTTACCAGAACACCTGCAAATGCATTTTACTTAACAATATAACCACTTAAAGTACACATTAGCCAGTGCACATAAAACCACGTTACATCTGGTTTCATGAAGTTAGCCTGTGGGACAAGCGGAAAGCTGACGTTTGAACGGCATCGCGCGATGGGACGCGCCAGACGCAGCCTCCCTGACAGCCTTCGCTGCCCTGCAAAACGGGTCTAATTGCCTTGGGACAAGTGCCGCAACTGAGAAATAACTGCAGCTTGGGAAACGGGCAAGAAATTGCCCAAATGCTCCAGCAACAAGCAAGTGGATTCTGCCCTAGAAGCTTTTCCAGGGCTGAATGTTCAATCAAGACAGAGGGGCAGGTGAGGTGTGCCTCAGCTGCTGTGAAACCACAGGTTGCTGGAAGTTCATCAGACCAGTGCCCGACCAACGCCGCACCACGAGCGAGAGGCGGCAGCGTTAGATGAAGCGCGTACCAGAAAGACGAAAGCAGCAGATGCGTGTTCTTCAAAAGATAAATGAGTAGCCGGAATGAAATCAGGACCTGGCACTGGTGACACAGGCAGAGATAGGGAGAGTGACACCAAATGGGTGACAGCATCCAAACAAGCTCGAGCAAAATCAGGATGAACTGGAGAGGACCAACGGACCATCGTGCTGGCTGAACGTGACCAAGAACAAGCCCTTTACGCAGCCTTCAAATGTTGTGCTTTCAGAGCCTTTAAGGACAGAGAAGGAACAAACCTGGACAACGATGCCAGTAACGAGGACGGACAGTTCAGAAGAGAGGGAAGTTCCTGAGGACTATAACCAACAAAGGCAAAAGATGTATTAGCAGAAAGTGCAAGGGCAGGAATGCAGAAGTCTGAGTGCCTGTCAGTCAAAGGCTGGGGTAAAAGCCCAAGGTCTTTCAGTGGCAGGACAGTGATGGGCTAGCTGCCTGGCATGGCCGTGCTCCAGCACATATCATAGAAAACAAGTTATTATGTTGTTCAGCACAGCGGTGAGATGTCATCTCAAACGTGTACCGATACCCATGTTCAAGCTGAAAACTTGAAAGAGCTACAAGGCAGTCTGATGAGGGGAACAGAAACCCTGGCTCAGATAAGGCAGCGAAAGCAGCAGGGCTTTTTCCCATTTCAGCTGTAAGCCAGGACGAGCGTATGACCACTCTCCACAAACACTCCAGGGACATAAGTGCCAGGGAAGAAAAAACTATTTCAGTTAAAGGACGGCATCGGCACAAAACCAGGCGTACCTTAAAAGACTTCTAATCATCAAAGGAGCAAGAAGCATGGGGGCAGCGCTCCGGCGTGAAGACGGAGGGACGTGGGACGCGCCGGCCGGGGGGCCGGGGTGCTGGCTGTGCTAGAGCGAGTCTCACCACCCGCGTCCGTCCTTCCAGCCTGGTTTTCCAATTCAAATATTTTACAGGACTTTGGCTTTGTACCTTAGTGTAAATTTATTACCATAAAACCGTTGCAATAATATGCAATATTACTAAACAACCAATACGTAGGATTTACAAGATAAACTATGGTATGCGGGTATATTTACAACAAATCTAAATCTCTAAAGATTTTAATGAACTGCAGCTGACCTTGATCAGTGATTCAAAGCCCAGAGCAGCTTCTACTCGCTCACACATTACTAACCTTTGCTACAACATTTATCAATTTACCTTCTTGATCTCTCAAGCAGGTCATGTTTTCTAATCAGCCACTAGCTCAAAGACCTACATCCCAATTAAATTACTGAATGAAGACATGCTGGAATGTAGGCTTCTTTTAAAAGAATTTGCGCAAAACACACTTAAATACTGGATTTGCCGTGTCGGAACTGATTTTTTAAACATTTCTGTATAATATGCAAGTTACAGACACATATCCTACTCTGAATTAGAACTGTTAATGTCATCCCTGAAACACACCGTTTCCTTGGGTGTTTTCTGTTTTTGCTTCCTCAAGTGTTCTGTGCATAAATACTGACCTGAGCTTTAAATCATCTATGCTGAGCCGTGAGCTCTTCAGACGTTGGCTTGTCTGAAATCTTAGGGTACAAAAACCTACACAGATGTTTATTATTAAGCATAAGAGTAGCTTCACAGACTTAAAACTACTTGCACCTAAAGTTAGACGCTTATCAAAACGTCCACAAGACCTGAGCCTAATTTTTTTCCTCTTTCAACGCAGCGTATACATTGAAGTTGCCGCAGAAAAAGGAAGCGCTGAACGTACAGCCGTAGGGCTCCTCGCGAGGCAGCGTGTCCGACGGCGGGCTCCCGAGAGCCCTCTTCCCGAGGGGCCCCGAAGGAGCAAGCTTCGGGCTGCAGGATTTGCCTCGGTGGCAGCGGCTGCCGCCTCTCCCGGGTCAGCAGCAGACGGGCAGTCCTGCCGCAGCAGGGGCGACGGCAACCCCCGACGCCGCGGCCAGGCTACGGGCCGCTCCTCGCCTTGCTCTGAAAAGCGGGTTGTGCAAAAAAAGGGCTTTCTGCTGCCTCCTCCCCTGCAGGCCAGGAGCAGCGTGCTGACAGACCCCGTGTGACGCGCAGTAGCTCATCCGCACATGCACGGTAGCTCCCGTGCTTCCTGGATTTGATGCACATGTTGAGAACGACTGTACCCAGCATGTGCAAAAACACAGTCACGCAGGAGGGGGAAAAAGGGTAGTACTGAGCCTCACAGCAGCCTAGCTGCACTGCTAAATATCATAAATATCATAAATATCATGCACGTTGCTGTTACTTTTAACAGAGCATCACTGCAAACACAGGTGAAGATAAGGAATCCCCTGACATTTCTCTTTCTTTCCCTGTTTCTATTTTTTGCCACTTAGCAATCAGTAACGACAAACGCTGACAGACCCCAAATACCCAACGCTTCCCAAAATGTACAAGATCAAGTCATATTTGCAGTCGCTAAGACAGAGGTGAGGGGCATTCAGAGCATCAAAGAAGCACCAGTTTCCAACAAAATTTAGATCCCAAGGGGGCTTCCTCCGATTTTGAAAAGCAACTTGTACTTATAGTCCTAGCTTACAAACGTCAGCGCAGACTTGTTTTTACCAGACTCAAGTCTTCCACAAACCCCTCCCTTTATCAAACATTCCACTGTAAATTCAGACTCGGTCAATAAGCCATACAAGAAACGTGAAGCCACGTTTGCATTTTACGTAACATGAAGCATTTGGATTCTTTTAGCTTTCATAAAGGTGGAGGAGATGCCAGTTCTGCAGGTGCGGTCCAGTAAGAACAGCTTTGGCACTGCTGAATCCAACTCATCCCTACTGTAAATTTGCTTTATAGCTCTAACGCCAGCCTACGCAGCACCTAGAATCTAACACCACCTTTCCTGACTGCTAGTATTTTTAGAATTAATTTTCAGGATAGAATTGTTGCTTCAAATGCAAAATTCACAAAAGGAGTAAAATATGCTGAATTCTGATAGCAAGAGCAGCTGTGCATACACTAAAGCTAGTGCAGGTAACCGATATCCTTGTTTAATCACAAGGTTGTCCTAACCGTAGTACAGCATCCCGTCTACCGAGCACGGCAAACACAAAATGCATAATCACGGCTTCCTCCTGCGACCCGCCGTGTTACGCCGATACCGCTGGTCTGTACCGGAGCCGGGGGTCCCGGTCCTAACGGAGGTAGGGACAGGCGCCAGCATACCCACGGGCTTACATGGATAAGAGATCTCAGTAAGGTGGAGGGATCCGAGATGTGAAAAAGGATGAGAACTCCCAAATTAAGGAAATCCCGTCGGGTGAGCGAGTATCAGCTAGTTCAAAACCAGACGATGTATTCGGAATAAAAATAACAACCTGGTCAAACACTGTATTCATGTTCTATTTCCACAGATGAAGTATGGTGAGTTATATGATGAGGTAAATTTATACGTATAAAATACTTCTGATGTTTAAAAAAAGGGAGCGTTGAACCCCAATACTTTGGGGATTAAATCTGCTAACATTTCTGGCCCCTTGTCCATCCTACTGCACACCTCTGTGTTGTTCTGTGCATACCAGTAAAACTGCCTGCATAATTTGGTTTGGGTTTTTTTGGTTTTTTTTTTTTTTTTTCCCCTGCAATAGTTACAGCAAAGATGATTTCCCTATAGTAATGCAAGGGCTCTGCCAAGGGTAACAGTTCAGGACCCTCTTTGTTTAAGGAGTGCTTCAGGATACGTAAAGCCTCATAGGTATTGTATTTTGATGACTGCTGTCACTGGAAAATAAAAACATGGTGCAAAACCAGATCCACGATACGTACAAGAAAATAGTACTTGGTCGGTTTAATTTATTTGTTGACAGAGAAGATCTACTGTGCCTATTGTAAAGTTCACTAGAGATACACGTAATACAGGTATCTAGAATCAGGACTGCAATAAAATAAGCTCTGCATTTATCTGGCTGTTAAATGCAATTCAAAATTTATTGGTAAAAAGGAATCAAATTTGGTTATGGCATAAAATATATTTCTTGCCTTACAAGAGCAACCTAACCGAGTGCCATTCATCACGACAAATCAGTGCTGTTAATCTCTGCCCAGTGACTTTGTTTACGAGGGGTGCGCGGCGGCACACACGGCATCAGCGGCCAGGGAAGCGGGCTGCGCTCTCTACCTTGCGACAAACCCAGAAAAGAAAGAGCAGCAGCTACAAATATCATTGCCCACAGCAAACGTCAGCCCGCCAGATGGCTAGCTGCGCCGTTGTTTGCAGTTATTATTTTTTAAATAAAGACATCAGCTGACATTCCAGTCCTGAGTGGATACTCTCAGGTTCACTGTTAGTCAGAGATCTTTTATGCTGATCCTCTGAGCTAATACACGGAGACCCAGGCAGTCGCTCCACAACTACTTTTTATATAGCGATTTTAAATGGCGACTATAATAATTCTCAGTGAACGTGGATGACAAAAAGAAAAGAAAAAGTTTCATCAGTTCCTCTAGATGCAATTTCAAGTTAAGTTCTTCTCAAGAAGGATATACACGAAAGCACATTGAACACTTTTACGTATTGTACGTATCTTCCCTAATTACAAACTCATAAGAGCAAGAGGATTTCCTCGGTGAGAGCGCCAATATGTTTCTTTTTGCCTTTAGCTTACTATGCTGGCTACTGAAAATACACTATACTAAAAATGAAGTAACTTTCCCATTTTAATGTGGTTATAAGCTTCCTGCTAGGCTGTGACCTAATTGAGACTTTTGATCTTAGCTTTTTCAAAACATGTTATTCTTCAGAGTCTGTAAAACATTTTAACTACAGATCTCCTGCAATCATTACTGCAAGTTACAGGGAATAAAATAATAAAGAAAGAGGGGAAAAACCTCAGTTTATCAAAGTCAATGGAAATACAAGGTATTAATTATGCTAAATGAAGAAATATGGGCATTTGGTTACTTTTGTGGGTCAGAAATATTTTAATCTGGCGCTGCCAGCCAGCTGCCTCTCCCTGACCTGCGTGCATCCCTATCAGCTGCCGGATCACATCAAAGCAGCAGCGAGCGAGGAGAGCAGCGACCAGCGCAGGGGCCCCGCTGCGGTGCCAAGGTCACAGATTTGACTGAAACCACCACATTGTTATCAATTACCATCCCCGATAAGGACACGACCTTTTTCGAGGCACACAAACGGGGGGATATTCACGCGACCGCTTTCCCCCAAACCGCGCTTGGCTCGCTTTGTGTGCCGATAGGCAGAATAAAACTGCACTGCAAATTTTAATTCTCAAAGGGGCATAGAGTTAAAAAATATGACCCAGAGTCCACTGCTGCTAAGATCCACTCAGATCGCCCGAATGCAGTTCCCTCGATTCGGTTACCCGAGCCAAATACACGACAGAGCACAATTAAAGCAGAGGGGAAATTGTATTTCTACCCTACAGACGGCTCTTGTGAAGTTTCATCAAAGCAAACCCCAAAATGTCTTTATTATAGCGAGACCTACAGCAGAAGCACATGTAACTGAAAATAAGTAGTGTTATACAGTAGTAAGTCACCTAGTAAAATAAAAGTATATTTTCAATAAAGATTAGTTCTGCATTTTATTTCTTAAAATTCTTTGATCAAGTAATTTTGAAGTATATAAAAACAGCCAGACCTCCCTAACGCAGCATTCCTTAAGAGATTGTTTTGCTGCACACAAAATGCTACAATTTCATCTAACTGTACTTCAGGTGACATTCCTCTTGTTAATTTTAAATATGTAGCAGTTTTGGCTCACATTTGTTGCAGACGTATCAGTCTAGAGAAAAAGAAAGCTCCAGATACAGACTATCCTATTTCCCAACCGGAATGAAAAATATTTTTACGATAAGCTAACCACGGTATTTCAGCATTTTAAGTTTTCTCAAAAGCAGCGCTGAAAAAATTCTACAAAAAGGCGGGATATAACTTAAATCCTTATTAAAGTCTCAATTCTAATTCATTCCCACTGCATTTAGACCGAACAAGAAATTAAAATGTTAACGCTGTGAATCATCTTGGCTTTTGCAAGTCAAAAGTTAAACACCAACTAGTTTACTCTGTATGCCCAAAATATTTACTAGCTCTGACTCAGATTTAAACAGTGTAAAATATGATCATTCTGTAGTGCAAAACAGTTCTTATACATACAAAAGAGGTAATGAGGTGAAACTGGAAGGTACAGAGCTATATCTTTCCAATCTACCTACAGGTTTGGATTTTACTACATTTTTTCCCCCTAAGGGGACCAAAAGAGCAGTATATGGTGATATGGAATTAAAGAGCTACGACGATTTCATGTACCCTTTTGAATTTAGTATGAAGTGTAGATAATATAGTCAAGGAGACCCTTTAAAAGCCTGTGGAATGGGTAAGGGAGGAACAGTAGGACGTAGTCTTTAATCCTTTAACAAACTTTACTGTCTGTGCCAAGAGGCAGACAGAAAAATACATTTTACATTTTATAAATAGTCGTGAACATAAGCTAAAGCATTTTGCCACTTCTGGGAAATCAATAAGCAAAAACAAGCCACTCATTTGCAAATAATTTATGTGGCTTTTTTTGCTAATGCAGGACAATCTCTCTGTGAAAACGAGGGCAATAACTTTATTATGTTCATAAATGCAACGCAAAGCAAATAGACTGATGCTACTTCTGTATATGCTGAACAAAAGGCACAACTTCGATTAGATACTAACAGCAGAGATTGTGGAGCTGCACAACTTGTTTTAGCGAGGCAAAGTTACAGAGCATACGTAACCAAAAAAGCCACAATTCTTTCAAATGCATTAGATAAGCTGCTATTTGTCGATGCTTAAAACTGCAACACGTAACACAGGAATGGCATTTTTATGGAGGTCTGCGGAACACCTCTAGGAGCTGCCTTGCACGCCTGCAGGGAGGCAGATCTGCCATCCCAAGGCTCGGGATTTTCCTGTGAAAGGAGCGCAGAATTAGGCCGATTATCGTTTAGCCTGCCTGATCACGCTCCTGAACCTACACAAATGAGTGCCATGGCACAGCTTTGGCTCCGG